>NC_039268.1:14353176-14976165 GCF_003368295.1 Carassius auratus
TGAGAACAACCACAGCAATGTTTCTAAAAGGTGATCAAACAACAACACAGACAAATCCAACACCCTGAGAAAGTCTGAGCTTGGGGTCACACAGACGACAGTCCAACCGAACCCCAGCTGAAAGCTACAGGGTTACCACAGCGTTTCACCTACAGCCGGGAATATTCAGTGAAGCAGGACAGCCTAAAGAAGACTGAGTTCATTTTTCATTCCTCATAATCAAAGCGCAAGTGAGAGGCTGGAAAAGATGAGCACATACTGTCAATCTAGCACTGAGCTTTTCACTGACCCACACATGCTAGACAAAACAAAATGAAGAGCGTAGTTGATGTGTGTGAAGTGTGAACAGTATTCTATCGTGATAGTGAAATTAGATAATGAGACACTGATTCATCTCATGCTCTCAGTGGCTGCGAGTATAATTAAATAAGACTGACAAGCAGACAGTGCCATTTTCATTAAAGACAATTGAGCATATTTTTGTGTGTTTATGCTAGGCTATAGAGGTTAAGTAAACCTTTTATAGTTTGATTTCTCAAAGAATTGTAAACACTGCAGATCTGTTGTGCCGTCAAACTTTGCACTCTTTGCTTGAGGCCTGTACCACAAAGTAGGTTTGAGGCAATTTCGAGTTATGTTGTTCAGTTTTGTAAGAATTAGTGGCAAAATCTGAAGTGACAAAATTTAAAGGAATAGTTCAGTCAAAAAATTAAAGCGTGTGCCCAAAATTTACCCAGGAGTAGTTGAGTTTGTTTCTTGACGGGAATAGAATCAGTTACTCACCGATGGATCCTCTGCAGTGAATGGGTGCAAACATTTGATAAAAAAACATCACAATAATCCACAAACAATCCACATGACTCTAGTCCATCAACTGACGTCTTGTAAAGCAAAAAGCTGCAGGTTTGTAAGAAACAAATCCACCGTTACTATGTTTTAACTTGCTGTTATAACTGGTGCCTCCATCCATTATCCATAATAACACCTCCTGCAGAGAAATATGCATAGATCAAGCACATTTTACAAGCCAAAAAAAGTTATAAATAAATATTTGGGTGGATTTTGATGTTAGAGGACAACAGAGAATTGACTTTTTCACTGGAGGATGGGTTATTATGCATTATGGACCATGGAAGCAACAGTTTAAAGTTGAAAACATTTTCTTGAATTTGTTTCTTAGAAGCATGCAGCTTTTTACTTTACTAAACTGATGAACTACATTTTTGTTGATGATTTCTGTATTAGTGTGATCAGCTGTTTGGGCTTTCATTCTGGCGGCACCCAATTTACTGCAGAGAATCCATTGGTGAGCCAGTGATGTTTGCTTCAAAACCCTTCCGTGTGCACACACTTGTGGACTAATCACAAATTTAGGACCAAACCCTGATGAAATTATAAAGAACACTGTGGTATTCTCAGCCAGGTTATATTTGTTTGGGTTTAAAACTAAAAGCAATTACTGTAGATAACCTTGAGTTTGTTCAACTTGTTTTGTGACATACTGTACAAACAACAGTCCAACAAAGCAACACTGGCTCGGCCATTTGTATTGTATGTGCCACAAAAAAAAAAAAGGTTTTGTGTCGAACCCTTTAATGATTTTATGTCAATTAGCACTGAGAGCTCATCAAGTGCTGACCTTCATTTATAATGTTTTGGAGTTCTGAAATACTTCAGCATTGTGAAGTGAAGTGAAATATCGCTGCTCTTACCTCACTGCTCTGATGACGGTCTTCAGTGCGGGCGGCAGGTCCTCTGCTGACATGTCACAATGACACCCTTTCTCATCAAAAGCGTCATCAGCACCAACATTAGCCTCACCTATGACACACACATTGTGTCACAAAATAAAAAAAGTCAAATTTTAACTAAAGTGCATAAAGGAAGTAGGGGTGCATGATAAATATTGGAACTGATAACCAGATGTTTATCATGCACCCCTACAAGAAAGGAGAACTTATGTGAAAACCATCTCCAAATGTAAATAATTTGGGGGAAAACAAAAAAAGGTTTTCATAAAACGAATTCATTTTCATAAAACTAATCATGAAATAGTTCAGGTCAAACTGAATTTAAAAACTGAACAATTGTACAGTACGTGTACTAAAATAAATTTCTAAGAACATGCAGAATTTTAAGTCCATCAGTGTATACAATAAAAGAACACATTTTCAACATTTCCTCAATCATGTTGTAAATCTCTCTTCTTAAAATATATATTTATGCCTGTTTTTCTGAGCTAGCATGTCACATTACATTTCTGTGAATTTTACAGCTGGAAGCACTACTTTAAGCAATCATCTAAATTGGAAATAGTTCACATTTTCTGTGTAAAAAAGAGGTGAATGTAGACTCAAGTGCATTTCTGCAGCTAGAAAGTGGTGTGTTGGATGCACACAGGATTAATCATGCCCTATGCTCCTTGAAGGATTCTCACAACATGACTAGAGAGGCTGCAATCGATCAGTCTAGTGAAAGAGGAAAATATTTACAGCCATCAGTGAGGAAGGAATATATGCTTCTGGCTAAAATCAGATGGTTTTCAGTATGCGATTTGAGGCAAAAGGATTATTGACTGTAGATTTATGCTACTTCTTGAAAAGTTCAATTATTTATAAGATTCCCATAAGTTACCACACTTACTAGATTCTCACGGACCCCTAATAAGGCCCCAAGAAATTCAGAGATTCAGCAACACTCTTTAAACACATAATCCAGTGATTAAAATATGTTTGCTAACTGAAATAATGAAATAATAAAGGAATAATAAAGAAATAAGTCACTGAAAAATGAAAATGTGCTGAACTCACCCTCAGGCCATCCAAGATGTAGATGAATTTGTTTCTTCTCAACAGATTTGGAGAAATGAGGCATTACATCAATTGCTCACCAAATGTCCATCCCCTGTTGCTCTCACATCAAAATCCACCCACATATTCGTTCAGAGCTGTTTTGGCCTCTTTTAGATTGTGCATGATCTGTATATTTCAATGAATTTTTCACTGAAGAAAGAAATATTATGGATTATGGACTGGTATTTTAGTCAGCTTTTCACTTTAACTGATAAACTGGGGCTGTGTGGATTATTGTGATTGTGATGTATATCAGCTGTTTGGACTCTCATTCTGACGGCACCCATTCACTGCAGAGGATCCATTGGTGAGCAAGTGTAGTAATGCAAAATTTCTCCAAATCTGTTCCCATGAAGAAAAAAAAAAACTCATCTTGTTCATGACCCAAGGGTGAGTAGATTTTCAGATTTTGAGGTTTAATATTCCTTTGAAACAAAATAAATAAACAAATGAATAAAAATAGTGGCTGAAAAATCTAAATAAAATAAGCAACTCAAATTATTATAATACGATTCGAATTTAATACAAAATAAAAACTACATTTTTTGTTGTCATTGAGTACTCATATGGTGAATAAATTGACCTGTGTGTCTGAGTGGGAGAAGACATCCCACCTGCAGATGGCGATATGACGTATGATGCCAGTAATATTACTCACACATACTGTACAAAGACAGGCACCAAAGGAATTGAATGATTGGTTATATTTATGTATAAACCTTGTTATATTTTGTTAGTTTGTTACGTGCATGTTTGTTTTATTCATATATGATCATGAAGCAGAAATTAAGCTTCTGAAGATGTTGCTGGGAATCAGAGAGAAGGGGATTCTCAGTCATATTAGACTGTAGTACATGTAAATACATTGTGGATCTCCTGCTTGTTTCCTGAAAGTGCTTCGCGTCTTTGACACAGTAGCATATTAAAGGGGGGGGGGGGGGGGGGGGGCGTTAATGTATTCAGAGTTGTTCACAGTGTTAAAGAGATGAATTTTCATGCTAAACATGGCCAATGTTCTAAAATATAATTTAGAAGAATGACTGAGAATTTCTGTGCCGAATTATTATTTTTTTTTCCGATTGTGGATCTAATGACGTAGACGAGAGCGGAACTCCTTATATGAGCATTTCTCTTGGAAAAGCGCGCCCGCGCACACGTTGACCAGAGGAGAGCGAGACCGTGCACATCAATGTGCTTCAGAATCGTCAGCGACGCTGCATAGGATTTGTTCGAGAATGCCTCCAAATAAGTGCGTTGTTCAGCTTCCCAAAGAACCCAGGGTTACATGAACAGTGGACGCAGTTTGTTTTTCTGGTCATTTGAGTGACAAATGTTTTATAAATTAAATTAATTAAATTATTACATTTATGAGTGAATATTGTTTGTTTGTCTGCCATTGTTTTATGTATGTTGTTTTTATGTATCTTGATGGGTGAGGGAGCACCCCTAATTTCGTTGTACCTTCACAGTGCAATGACAATAAAAGGCTATTCTATTCTAAACAACGCCCAAGTCAACGCTGGATTTGCACATCGTTTGCTATAAAAACATGGAGCCATCTCTGTGATAAAAGATCCCATTAATGTAAGTACAATTGCATCAGATTTCTGTATTTTGTTGGAAATCAGCACATAAGTGAATATATGTGAATGGAAACAACACGAAACATCAGTATTATAGCTACGCCCACGGCACGCCTCCAGGAGCTCTGCTTTTTCCGCAAAGTAACGAAAAGCTGTATTTTTCTTTCATAAATATTTTAAAACTAAAGACTTTTTGAATATATGAAGGATGCAGTACTACTAGGTACTCAAGATTAATATGAGATTAGGTGAAAATGTGTATGTTATGTACCCTTTAAGACACTTAAAGTTGGTAAATAATTTTTAATTAACCATTTGACTAAATGCTAAATGTAGCCTATATGATATCTACCGCTTTCCAGAGGATAAAGACTTCATTAATTATTTACATTAGTGAATCACAGACAAAATAACTGCCAATAGTGTGTCTTAAATTCAGCTCCACACTGACTTCTTTTATTACTGAACGTTTGTATAAAAAACAATATCACATTTGCAGGCCTCTGGTGCCCTCCTGCCATTGGTTCAATAAATAGAAATTCATTAAACCCAATTCTAATCATATCTCCACATGGCATGCTTACACACTGATGATCTGCTATAAACAAAGAAAAAAAAAGGAAAGATAGAAAAGGGGAAGAAGGAATGAGGAAATAAATGGATCCTAGTTTAGTCAATGGCCTTTGGGACCTAATCAGGAAAATATGGACTCACAATGATCCCAATCAGATGGACAAACCATTCTTACCAAAACTACCAAAAAATTATGTTGATTACAATCATAATCATCATAATCATGACAATTATCATTAGCTCGCTAATGTGTCACCATGGCTGGCCATAATTATATTGGTATTTCTATAAATGGTATTTCTCATGAAATTCTGAGGTTTTGGTATTTTAAACTGGAGCAGTCACAATGTTATTTATTTGAAGGAAGAAAAAACTATTTTCCAGTTCAGATTTTGAATTTCATTATGTCTTAGTTCAATATGAATTTCATTATATCTCTTAACTACATAGTCAGTGTAGAATAAAAATGTTTTGAGCTAAATTCTCAATTCAATACAATTAAATCACAGCGGTTCAAAGTAATTCTCCAATCAGAGTGTTGTTCACCTTCAGTAGTGGAGCGTGATTGGCTCTTGAGACGGAGGGAGGGTCTGAATCGGGTGCGGTCATTAAAACTCCAACTCTTCTGGACCTTGGTAGGACTCGATCCATCAGTGCTGATCTCAGCTCCAGGCGAACGTCTGTCTATAACAGATGTCTGCCTGCTTTTAATGCTCTGTCCACGTGGGCTTGCCATTCTTACCCGGTCCTTAAAACTCAGTTTCTGACTGAGAGGGGGGGAAAAGAGAGAGAATAAGAGAGTGGAAGAAATAACAGCACTTTCCTTCCTGCCATGAGCCATGGCAATGATCATCAAAGAGTTGCATGAAGTACAAAAATCGCAGAGGCCAAGTCATTTTTTATGAGTTCTGCATTGCTTGCTTAGACCTCCATATTAGAAGTGCAGTCAAACAATCACTCTAAACAATCATTATGAAAGAGCCCTTCAGGTACAATATGCCAGTGTAAGATGAAAGACTCTAGAGGAGCATCAAGAAAAGAGGGATACAAATCCTTCACATGTGCCTATAATTTTCCATGATATCTACCTGTCTATCTATGTACATTGATTTACTTCATTGTGGCTTGAAAGAAAGTATTTTCACTTGATCACAAATATGTTGAGATAATTATTCAGAGTGAGATTAACTGTTCTCTTATTGCATGAAATGTGAGTAATGAAATGCATTTTTCATGCATGGCTATTAACATGGCACAGGGTCAACACTGTAGATCATCTTCTAGGCTAATTTATTAGGTTATTAAAATCTCTAATGATGAATATCATTTAGTCACATATGAATTTAGAGATATTCACAGTTCACTGATGCAGAGGCCAGATCAAGTCTTTAAAGGTCAAGTTTAAGTCAAATATCATTTATGGTGAATTTTTGCAGGCAAAAAAACGTGACTTATCTCTAGTAACTCTCAGACTAAACAGCTTTCTGTTTGTCAATCCGATGAAATTGCATAGTCAACTTAAACTCAATGCGAGATTTTCCAGACGAGTGGAAATTTTGTAGCCTTCAATTGGAAACTCGCTAATGTGCAGATTTCTATTGAAATGACTGGATTTCAAACGCAAAATTGCATCGAGCAACAGTAAAAAGTGACCATACTTTGTTGGTCAGATTTACTAACAGAGTGCACCAGCGCAAGCACAAGAGAGTTCTATAGAACACTCATCAGAAATCATTATCTGTATTGAGTTTAAGAGAAAATACTCTGCAGTCCTCTCAGTTTCAGGGAAAACAATAGAACAGACAGCTGAACATGAGTCAGAGAAAAGAGCAGCGGCCACTCAAAAATGCAGCACTGCAGTGAGTCATCCACTTCTGCTCAATAATGTCACATTAGCAACTATACTAATTATGGTATCATTGCCTCTTGGTCATTGATGAGCACTGCATCATAAATGAGTGGATGGATGGTCGTTTCACACAAACAACTGGTCAGAACCCACAGACACAACATTTCCAAACACTCTTTGAAATGTTCACTCTCAGACAATTGTCACAGACAAACAATTGAATTTATTTGTTCTGCACTTAATAAATAAATAACGATGTGGAAATTATTTTGTCTGGCCTTGTTCATACTGGCCACGCTAATATGGCTCAATTTGAAGTTGTATCTTAGTAATTATGCAAATAAGTCCACTAGCTCTTTCTTATATCTGGACTGATGAGACTGTACATTAGTAGCTGCTGTGTAATGCAGTCATTCAAACAGCCTGACTTGACTTTTCTCATTATTTCTCTCTCTAATTGAAGTCAAGGCCCCCAATAATCACATTTGTCTGGTAAGTGACAAAACATGAAAACATGAATACATCTCAATTATTGGCTATTCCGTTACATCTGTTTAATGTATACATGGCCAATGAAAATTAGAGTGCACTTCATAACAGATGGCAGTAAACAGTCTCAGACATCAGAGGGAAGATCAAACTGATCAAACATAGAAGCCTGTTTCCTTCTCAAAAGTAAACATAAAAAATTAATCGTGAGATGAAGCTTAAAAAAAACCCCAAGTCTTAATTGTGGTCAAATCACAACTTGAGATATAAAGTTGCAATTGCAAGAAACAAAGCCATAAGTGGACTTTACCTGAATAAAGTCAAACTGCAAATCATACGGTAAGATATAGTCACAATTTCACAAAATTTAAGTCACAGTTACATGGAATGATGTCACAGTTGTGAAATATTAAGTCACACTGCAAATGACCCTGTCACATTTTGAGATTTAAAGTCACAGTGAAAAATAAACTCACAAATATTAGAAATATAGTTGGAATTACAATAAATAAATCTTCGTTTTATATGATAGAAAGTGCCATTGTGAGACAAAGCCTTAATTACCTTTTTATTTTTAATTCCAAGGAAGAAACAGGCTTCCATAGTCAAATGAGGTTTAACACAAGCATAACAACAGCAATGTTTCAAATTCGGTCTCAGCTGTAAATTATTTATAGTGTAGAGTAAATAAGATATACAGTATATAAGATATGGAACAATACAAACCTTGTTGATGACTCTCCTTGATCCTTCCTTTGCGTGGTGTAGAAAGAGAAATACATAAAAGGGAGATGTTTTCAATGAATCTTCAGTAGAGAATAAACTACACATGAAACAGTTTCAGATTCACTGGATCCAGTTTATCATTGAATACTTCATGCATACTAATGCATTAAAAGCAACAGCCAGTTCAAATCATAATGCATGGATAAATGCAACCATTAGCATATACATGCATATCACAACATGCAGTATTGCATGACATTCATAAGCTCAAGCAAACAAATGTGCCATATTTGAAGCCCTACTAAATGACTAGTTTATTCTCTGTGTATTTATAGTTATGCTTTTTAGCAGGTCTATTTACATTTCATGGTGCTGTGTGATATATGCGCACATACTGTATGAATGACAAGCCAAAGGCGCTGAAGTCTTTATCTTAATCAGTTAGACAATTTGACTGCTGCTAATACTATTTACCAAGACGGAGGACTGCTCATGCACTTCATCTATAATTGGCCCATTATAACAGAATGTGGGCATAAACGCGAAATGGAGAGAAACATTACAGTCCATTCGCATCGTTTTTTCCCTTTCCCTTTGAGAGAAAGACTGCAATCAGGTGATTTCATGGACAGCTAGCCCTACATTAGACCTGTTTTTGTCTGTAACAATGGATCCTGGTTTATACTGATTTCTGTGCATGACTATAAACATATGAGATAAATCCGTAATGGACAATGTACTTTTTTTGAATGTTGTAATGAATAGGACGTGCAAACAAGAGGGGAACGTGTGGGAGGCAGGCATAATTATGTTGCACTAAGGAATCAAACAAATATAGGGAAAGTGAAAAGTTTTCCTCTGTGGAAATATAATGAATGAAGCCAGGGATAGACAGGAGATGCTGCCAGGGGTTTGTACCTACTTTGTAGGACTGCAGGTATGCAACGCCTTCAAATGAGGTTTCCAGGTAGCAACGGAAACCGAGTTCTCATCAGCCGCATAGCTACGCCACACACACTACATGCAAAAATATATAAAACCAAAAGAACAAAGGATAAAGGCAGAAGAGGAAAAAAGACAAGAAGAACAAGCCCATAGAAGAGAAAGAGAGGAAAAAACAAAACAAAAAGGAAAAAGTAGATTAGTAAAAAAAAACTACACAGGTTTTTTTCGGTCAGAGCGGGCATCCATACATGCCTCGGGACAGGGACTGTAGACTCATAGTGACGCCAAGTGGCCTCAAGGTAAGGACGACTACCATCGGTGGAGTAATATCGCCACGCAGCCTTATTCAGGGTTAGGGAGAGTAAAACATGGTAAGCTGAAATATAAGGCGCACACACACACACACATTCTCTCGCTGGTATTCCTATCATTATGGGGACATTTGAAAAATAATGTTTTTTCTACTGTACAAACTATTTTCTTTCCCGTTACCCTAACCCTAAACCTACACCTCACACAAGCTATTTTAGATTTTTCAAAATACCTCATTCTAAATGATTTATAAGCTGTTTTCCTCATGGGGACATCTGGCCCTCATAATGTAGGGAGTACCAGGTACACACACTCACACACACACACACACACACACACACACACACACACATTCTTGCATATGTGGTTTACAGCGACTCTCCATAGCCGTAACACACATGTTTTATGAGGACAACTCCCTAATGCATTTTACAACAAACTCTTAATTGCTGGTATCCAAACCAAATCTGTCCATATTAAACCAGTATGTCCAAGCAAATAAAGTCTCTTTGCTGTGAAGTGAACCATGTTTGTCTGTTAGGTAAGACTATCTGCAGTCTCAGCCATTTCATAAAAGATTTATCAGGCAACTGTGGTGCATTCAGACACAAATAACAGATATATACAAATATATGAGACCATTAGAAAACAGTATACAGTATAATAATGACACTACAAACCAAATTATATTGTATAGAATTGTGTAAAATCCCCAAATGTGAGGGCAGATGTGATGACTCTGGTGTCTGACCTGTATGAGGCAGGCAGCAGGGTTCCTTCTCTTCTCAAAGTGCTTCTGTCTGTGCTGTTCTTGAACCTTCAGGGCAAAACCTGAACCCAAAATACCCTGCAATGCAAGTAAAGTAGAACCATGTCACTGATGCTATAGTTTTGAATTAGACAACAGAACTAGGAAACACACACATGCTAGCAGCTCTCTGTAAAAGCATCTTCCACTACCAACAAGCAATAGTATTACATGTTCACTTGACATACAAATATTTCTTAACATATTATGTCAAACTGAATTCTTACAAAGTTGGTTTATTACTACAATTTAAGAAGTTCTACTAGGGATAGTTCACACAAAAATTATGTCACTAATTTGTGTAATCAATACACTAATCAATGTATGTTAGTATATTCCAATATATATTCCAATATATGTATATATATATATATATATATATATATATATATATATATATATACAGTAGTAGCACTTTAGGTTTTATATTGCACAATCATCCAACTGACTGTAATTTAAAATATTAAGTTACTAACTCAGCAGTTTTTGGCTTTGATTATGAATAGTATAACATTTAAAACCACCAAATGCTCTGAAAACAATGTTAAGTAGCATGAAGCTTGCAGGCAGGAATATATAGCATTAACTAAACTAAGATGAGTGGTCAAACTCAGCTCCCTCAACGTTTTATCATTTCATGATAAAAAAGTTTAAGTCCAAAGGGGTGAGCGGTTTAATTCGAAATGAGAACATCAATTTCCACTATTTCCCTCAACTCATTTAGGCTGATTTGTAAATTTGGCTGAAATCCTTGTTGCTCTGACAGGGTAAACAGCCAAACTGCCTTTGCAATTCACAAAGACACCTAATAAAATTCTGCATTAGGAAAATTTAGCAGCCAGGAATAAGATTTCACTGTGTACTGAAGGCTGAAAACCAAGAAGAACATTAGCGACTGTCTCAATTATGCAAATGATTTTCTTTATTGGTGTTGCTTGTGGAGAAGGGACAAGATAAACAAACACTGGATTAATACTGTAGATAGTGTAAGGAAACGAGGTATGAGGATGTTTTGTGCTGTAATTAAGGTTTACCGCGGGCAAAGTGAAGAAAGAGATCCCAAGCATGGCGAAGCCAGCAGATAGCATCCGTCCAGTCCAGGTTTTAGGAGTCTTATCTCCATAACCTATAGTAGTGAGGGTGATCTAATAAAATAAAAAAAACACACACACACACACACAGAGAGGGTCATTAGAGGACTTTCCAGTTTGTATATGTGAACTACATAACTTATATATTAAATAAAGTGTATTATAATAATTTATGACAGAATGTCCTTTAGGACTCAGATGTAAAATAGTTTACAATATTGCAAACAAAATGTTATTTTATATAGATTTTTTTAACTGTTTTGTATTTTCATTTTTATATTTTATTTTAATGAATTTATTAATATTACCACAAACTGCATAGGCCTAACATTAGTTAACATTATAAATATGACATAAACTGAACAAAAAACAATTGGTTTTCTGAATGGCTCTTTAAAAATTGTGCATTATTAACTGCATATCATGGTCGATATAAACCATGTTTATCTTCACTGCAACTGAGCTGTGTTTAGTGTAGTTTGGGTTATTTTTTTTTTATCTTGTGAAATTTTATTGATGGGTTTTGAGGATGATATCAACCAACTTGCCCAGCTGGCATCTGGCTAAATTGGCAAGATTTTATCTATTGACAGACTGAATTTGCGTGACCTCACCATGACCTCATCAGAACAGATGTGCTAGATCATTTTTTTACTTCTGAATGGTGTTTATCTCTGTACTTATGCATATAAATCTATATTTGTCTTTTTCGTTTGGGTTGAAACAGTCTGAAGGAGCCTGAAATCTATTCTCTGAACCATCAAAGGCATCCAAGCGAGACCAGAGATGCCGTTTGTCATTTTTGGCCATCATGATTGCTTTCTATCTCCATGGAAATGGAATCTAATGGTCCTTCGTATAACCTTTATGAAAAAGGTTTCAATTTCCCAAACAAGGTGCAAGGAAATGATCAAAAGGCTGAAAAGTGTGAGCCTGAAATCATTACTGAAATTTGATATCAATGATCATATTAAACTGAAACCAGTACGTCTTGCAGTTTTTCCAGTAATGTTGGACACTACAGCCAAAATTACCCAGAATGCATTAGAGTCACACGTATCTGGCACCACAAGAACTTCTTTTGTAAAGCTCTGTATAGGTGAGAATAATGCTGTGACTCTGGTGAAATGCACCATTGTGAAGAGACTCACCGTGCCCCACCACAATGCATCCGCATAGGTGGCAAAGTCTTTATTGAACTCTTTTTCCACCAGATAAACCAGGAAAGAGGAAAAGATGAGCACAAGGAACCCAATGTACCAGGCGGTGACCAATTCCTGTTAGACAGAGAAGCATTTTGAGGACATTTCGAGGACACCAGGATGATCCTTACAAAAGTACAGAAAGTACTTCAGAATATGATACAGAAGTTTTTGCTCATAAAGCAATGCATGCATTTAAATTGTAAGTAACTCAAAAGCAAATAATTCTAGATGGTGACTTGTCAATGCAATAGACGTACCTTGCTGTGTGCATAAACTACAGATCCCAGAAGCTTCCAGGTTCCTCCACGGCGGTCCATGCGTACCATTCGCAGGATCTGTAAGAACCGTAAGCTTCGCAGGGCAGATGTTGCAAAAATGTTGCTTTGACTCCCAGCCGAAACCACCGCAAAAGAGGCAATAAGCACTATAATGTCTGACGGTTAGGTAAAAGAACAGAAAAAATGATGTCAGAAAACAGTTTACATGCGTAGCATATCACAGGAGATATAATTCGCCAAATGTGTTTTAACAGCATATCAGATTCAAAAATATTTATTTAGTTAGTTACAGTTTAATTTTTTTTTCAATTGTCAATGTAGTTTTAAATGACTATGACATCTCCTCAGCTCAAACTAGACAATTTATTTCTCAAATGAGAGTTCACAACATAGCCATTCTGTTCATGTAAATGATTGAAAAGAGTGATTTCTAAACTGTTATTTTGCCCATATTCTGTGGGAAATGAGGACTGAGGGAGGAGAAAAGAAAGAAAGAGACAGAAAGAACAAGCGAACGGACACGGGAAGTTCACACAGAAACCACATCCACTTGGAGAAGCGACATCAAACCCTCAAAAAGCACAAACAACTACTCAACTGCAATAATATTTTTTTCTCTTTCTGATCCTCCCTCTAATTTCTCAAATACTTTGTAGTCGATGAACTCAAACTTTCCAGAGAAAAGGGCACTCTACTGCTCTGTCGTTATAAGTCAAATCATCACATCGCATGTGTTCTTAAAGTCTTTGGGGAGTCTCGAGCTGGGAGAGAAAATGCTTATTTAGGTGTAGAAGTGCACTCTGGATCTATAAATTATGACTCCGTTATCCAGCACAGCAGAGAGATGACTCATGTACTCAATGAAAAATACATCAGGCCTTCACATGAAACAGACCACCAACACATCAGCCCAATTGAAAAAAAAAAAAGATTGTTCCGCTATCTTTTAAAAATGACAATTAGAAAAAGATTATGGAGTTTCGGGTCCAAAAGCCTGAAACCTCTAGTGACAATGCTTTTATTTGTCATGTTTCTAATATAATGCAGCTTACATTAAATATATAACAATTTCAAATTCCTCATTTTTATGTTTATGCCAGATTTAAAGGACAGCAATATGGATAGAGAACTCATATTTTAGCCAGAAGCAAAGGTTTGACAAACTCATCTACATCTAGGATGGCTTGAGGGTGTTTATTTTATTTAACTACTCCTTTGATATGATAAATTGTATGATTGATGAATTATAAATCTAGTTATACATTGCAGAATAGAAATGTAACAGTTTTGGCTTAAAATGAGTGACAGAATATGTTGACTGTTACTTGGAGTAAGTTTATTCAAATCTGCAATATATGTTTTTAATTTGTGCAATAACTAACTTTAAGAACAGCCAGGGATACCCATTCTTGGTGTTGCTATAAACTGCTGGAGGGTACAACAAAATCCCATACATCATCATCTGAACACCATTCTTTCTTTGACAGGGTTCATTCGTCAGTTTAACACACAAATACCATCTAATGGCAGCTAATAACTTGTTGAATCAATTAGTACACATGCACTCACTTTAAATGTTACAAAGCAAAATAAACCCTGAATAAGTTTATCCTGGGGACAGCTTTGCAACCCATCTGTTAAAAAAAACCTTGAAACTACTTAAAACTTTCCAGCAACAATCATGGTTTATGATGCATGAATGCAGTATTTCCTAAAACATGTTGCTGCTAGTCGATGTTCGCAACAGTATTTACCCTCAGGTTCTGTAAGACCTCTGGGCACATAAACATTCCCTCATAATGAGTTTTAATGATCTAAAATCAATCACCTGTTATTAATTCTTCATGCATTCTGTTTCCATTAACATCATATTGATGAAATGGGGCTTTAATGTGCATGCGTGTGGTATAAAGTGACTTCAGCCAGAAAAGAAAATGACATACAGTAATTCTATGTTCACATGGTATCAAACCAGATTCACAAGGTTCAGAAGTCTCTTAAACATTTCTACGTTCAAATGTGTTTCAAGAAGTAGTCTAATGGTTATATGAAGAGCTTGCACATGGATATGGATATTAAATGGCTAAAGACCAACCATTAATCAAATTGTTATCAGCATTTCAGCTGCTCCCTAGTTCAGTTCTAAGTGCACTAGCAAGAGAGTCAAAATCATTCCAGCACTGAGACATTTGCTCCATATAAATTCCCAGAATGTCTGCCTATGACAAACTGAAAAATATTAAATCCGAATGGTCAAGGAGGAGCACAAGTGTGAATGTGTGAAATAAGTATGAATTTTCTGTTGTGAAAAGAGATTAGGATTTTAATGAACTCTAATATCTCGTGAGCATGAAACCGCACCGATTTCAGAATGGTACTGTACGGCTGAAAATAGCTATGCTTTAATGTGCAACTTTGTACAGTAATTGAGTCATCAGTGTCTCTGATGTTTGGGATCAAGACCTTGGCTAGTGCCTGGGTTTGAGTTCACAGTATAAAAGGGGAATAGTGATCAGATTGAGGTATGGCTTAATAGAATCTCAAAGGACATTTGGTCTGCACACAGACCATTATTAATGAGGTTCATTATCTCCATTTAGATCGATAAGGCCAGGGCTAAGTGTTAGCACTTAAAAACAGACACCACAAGCAACTACACACACTTATAACAAAGCAAGTATAAATGAGCAGGATTTGGTAGTTTTTTGGCGGCCACAACTAGAGGATGCTGGGTAAAAGGTTTGGGGTCAATAGGTAATTGCAGTTAGGTTATTTTAGAGGCATAAGGCACTTCCTTAATGGTGATCTACAGTTATGAGGCTGTTGCCTTGGTTACACAGGAATAAACATAATTTGTGTCATCGTGGAATGATGAAAGCTGACTTGAGCAATTCATTTGTCAGGGAAGATAGTATTAGTGTTATTAATAGCTGCCAAAGCACATGACTAACACGACGAACTGGGACGAGGAATATAAACCTAGCATAGATCAGATTTGTGTACTGCACCATCCAAAGTTTGGGGTAAGATTTTGATTTTTTACGTTTTTGAAAGAAATCTCCGATGTTAACCAAGTCTGTATTTATTTGAAAGCAATTTCTTTCAAATCTCATCTACTGCTGTGATCGAAATGCTGGCCTGTGCTGTTTATGGTAAAAATATATATTTAAAATAATGATATTTACAGTTTCATGGAGGGAAGATATGTTTATGGCTAGCAAATCAGATCAAATCTCTATTCAAACCAGGTTTGAATAGGTTAAATAACAGTGAACCCCTTTTCTAATATGGATCTCACTCTTATCACCTCGTTTAGTTTGGTTAAATGAGAAAAGTCTGGAAAATCCTGAACTTAAACAATGAAAGCTTCATGATTCGCATTTCATGGAGAGAAACTTTGCACATTGATTGAAGGCTCACCTATAACACAGAACGGCTTCCTTGCGAAGCGAAGACGTCCCTGCCATCCTCTGTACCGGCAACAACAACCAGCAGACCAGATTCGAATGATGAACTCAAGCCCAAACACCACAATCATCACAAACTCCTACAAAGACAAAGAAAGACATTTTCAGGGTTGTTTGTGTGGGTGTGCACTGGTATCATCTGTGGTTGTGAAAATGATAACACTACTAACCAGCTACATTACACACATCACTGCTGGAATTACACAGTGAGATAAGTACCGTACATTGCTTACATCAGCACTTTTTAATAAAGAAACACAGGTGGAGGTGTCCTTGCCTGTCAAATATAATCTGTGGGTCAGCTATTTCTTGAAACAAGTGGAACATAACTGGATTATGGATCCATTAGTGAACTCTGTTTTAGTCATATAATGTGTATTTAGTGCTACTTAGAATCCTTAGTTAGACGAGCTACAAGATCCTTCAATTTAAAGAACTCAACTACAGAAGTCTAAATGTTTTCAAAAATGATTTATTCAGAGCATAATTTATCTGGTCAAAAAAATGTAATTTAAATAAATAAACAGTGGAAAAACACAGAGATGAATAGCAACATTCACTGTAAATATACCACATTGGAAGAAAAACATCATCACAAATACAGAACTTTTCTGCCAGGATATTGTTTTCAAATATTTTTTAATATATTTAAGAAATCTAAAAAAAAAAAATGTCCCAAAACATATATTTGCTAACATAACGCTTTATGCTTGACAACAAATTATGGAGTTTTCTGCATTTATATTCACTTTCTTTTCTTCGTTCTTTCTTTCTTTCTTTCTTTTTCTTTTTTTTTTGTGAAAAGATGAACATATATTATACAATTTATATAAATATATTTTTTGGCAATTTTTATATATATTTTAAATGTATATAGATATATATTGTTAAAATATTTAAAAATATATATTTGACCTCTATATTTCAGTCCAAGAAAAGGCATTTTCTTGCCGTGAAATACATTAAAAAAATATATTTTGGTAATTGAAGGTTGAAACTAAATATGTTCTATTTCAAAAACATATTTCATTGAGTTTCACTGTTTGCAAAATATATTTGCCATGTATTTCAAATATAATCTAGCCACATAATATATATATTTTTGCCATATAGGCTTTACAGATATTTCCTTTAACCCTAAAACACAAAGCAATATAATTTATAGTACAAAATACACATAGACCTCTATACAGAAAATCCCATATTAATGCCGTACACTGTACAAATGAGGTGGTTGTGTTTGATTAATACTTAATTTTGCCCACTATAAAGCATTTTTCCTATTATAAAGCATATACAAACATGAGCCAACACAATAGGCTAATGCACACATACAGCAGCAGATGTTGACTGGTAACCTTATATGGAGTCTCTGACTCAATTCACAGAGGTAAAAGCCATTTTAAAAGAACCTCTATTTAGTTTACTTACCTCCTGTCTTTGCATTATCAATTAAAGGGGCAGCAGTATGACTGAATAAAAGAGTCAATAAAACAAATCAAGTCCATTTGTACGGCCATCATTACCAGTACACAAACCAGCAGGCTTCCAGGAACAGAAAAGCAGCATAACATGAGCCTTTGATCCAGTTTTCATATCTCTCACCTGTAGCTGGCTTTTGTCAGGGCTTTGTAATCAAATAACTATTGACAATATTCCATCATTCTGCATTAAAGGGATCAAGTAAACCACAAGCTCTAAAAGTGGGGCATATTTGGTTGTGTTTATATTGTGATTTACTGATTTGGTTAGCTTGACGTGTGTTGTACAGTACTATTAAAACTTCACCATATTTGTCTAAATATGTGTGATACCCATCATAAGACAGATAGCAGCTGAATTTGGTGAAGAGCAGAGGCAATTTACTTTAGAGAAGTAGAGAATATTGCCTTTATCTCCTGTGCCAGGATCTGACTTTTAATTACAGTAACATTGAAAACCATAAGCGTATAAGCATATGCTATTTAACATTATTTAATAAATGCAGGACGTAGCATTAGCGTTTAAGACATACAACTAGCTGTGGTATTAGAGTACAGTTAACACAGAGTTCATGTGATTTAAAAAATAAAAAAAAAACTTCTTAGCATGAGACTGTTCTCATGCTTTATCCTGTTTGGATTTTGTTTTGACACTGCAGTTCAGCTCTTACCAAGATCAGGAGACGTTGAGAGGCCATTTCCTGGTGATCTGGAATGGTTGAGAAGACGGACAGCACCAAGCAGCCAAACACCAGGACAAACCTGTCAAAAGAAACAACAACAACAGGGCGAACAAAAATTACATCATTGAAAGATTTTGTCATGCACAAAGAAAAAAAAAATGGCTTGTATTTATGATTCAACGTCTCTAATAAAAAAAAAAAAACTTTCCTTCAAATATTTCAAACTCTTAAGTACCATAACGTTAATTTCCCATCAACAATATGAAGTATGGCATGAGGAAAACCGCTGCTCAGAGTACAACTGTATCTGAAGATTTGCATTATTGACCCCTTCAGATAACGGGTGGGAGACATCTGTATTTGATCACTGGTCTTCTGCGTCAGCCGCCTGATCTCTCTCTCCCTCTCTTCCATTAGCTTTATCCCTCTTGCTCCATCTAGTCTGGTTCCCACTGTTTCTTTTTCTCAACTACTTCATCTATTTCCCTGCAAATCTCATGCCTCCATTCTTCTTTCTGTCTTGCTGCTATATTCCCCCACATACTGTAGAAAGGTGAAGAGACACTGAGGACATTTATGAACAAAAATAAAATATAATAATAAAATAAAATAACTATCTTGTCAGGCTACATTCGCAGTGATAGATGATCTAAAATGTTCAGTAGCTTGAAATCCCACTTATATAACCTATATACTAGAAGTATCAATAAGACAAATCACTCAAACTTCGGTAAAACCCATCTTCTAAAGCCAAGTAAAATTGCACTGCTGAACTCTGGCATAGAGCTTCACAGCCCAAAGGCCCATGAAACTCATTCCTGTGACCTAATGCAAGTGGACAGAACTGAATAGATCAGCGAAAATACAACCTTGACTGGCCCTTTGACTTGATGATGAACAGTCTTTGCTGCAGCGTGCAGTTATCAAAGAGCGTTGACTCAAGAGCATTGATGCAAAAATCATTAATTTTACAAATATGTACTGCCCTCTTTCCATGTTCTATAACCCTCTGAGGTCTAAGGGTATTTTGGGGGCCTGGAGAAGTTCTTTTTTTCGTATGGATTTCTTTATCACAGATTATCTGTTTTTGGCGGCACTTGTTTAGTTTAAAAGTAGACATGTCAGGCTTTCTATAGATATCTCTCTCATGTCTCTTCGTTGAGTATTCACTGAGTTACACTTCATTTTATTAACGCGTTTGTAAATGAAGATCAGCGCAGACAAAGGCTGCAGACAGCACACCTTGTTTGTTATCTTTATTTCATAAATGCACAGAGTTTTGTTGTTATTATGTCTGTATGCAACGAACAGATTCGATTGATGTATTGCTCTTATCTGTACGATCAAATCTGAAAGTGTAATTTAAGTTATTTTCGGGGTTATCAGGAGAAAATGCCTCATAACCCGTATATGCGTTAATCGACTCCAGAGGGATAAAAAAGCCCTACTTTGTAAAATTAAAATGATCTTCATCAAAAATGTTTACACAATTTTCCCAGTGTTCGACTGAAAATTGAAGCTCTTGAGACTCCTTTCAAGAGGCACCATGTGGTTGAGCTGGACTCTGTTTAACTGACCCGAGTAAACCAGAAGAGGCTGTAATTTAAGCCTGTATGAGAAGGGGCTAAAGGCTTCATTCAGTGTTGGTGCAGCGTTTGTGTGAAAGCAGTGGGCGTGATGGGGCGCTTCACCCTTTGACCTGCCCTCCACTCGGAAACAGTGGCCGAGCTCCTCTACAGAGAACACAGGGCAGAGGGCAGGGGCAGTGTTTTCCATAGGCTGTCATATGGCAATGTCACTGCTGAATGTCTGCATTTGCTCATAATTCCAGTCCTTTCCAAACAATGTAAATACAAAATATTGCATATGCTGTAATTTGGCCATAGGCATGAGGCTGGAAGTAATCACAGACATGCTTAAAGTTCAAGTTCTAATCCGGGACCTTTCCTGATCCCGGGCCCCTCTCTTTTCCTCTCTCTTTCGCCTCCTGTAACTAAACCGTCTTATCAAAATAAAGGCAAAAATTAAAAGAAATAAAGAAAATTATAGAACTAAAATAAAATATAAACATCAGAAGAAAAACGTTTGAGTGAATTATTCAATGTTATATAAACACATATGAAGACATTCACTTGTTTCATTCCTGAACAGAAAGAGTTTTTGGAATAAGTCTGCTTTGATTCAGTGACTCGACTGAAGGAGTCATTGAAAAAAATCCCCACTTTCATTACACAGATTGATAGTTTGTCTGGAACTCACCAACAAAGAAGCAGTGATACAAGCATTAAAAAGTCCCAGTGCTGTTCAAGTCAACCAGTCAAGTATAATTGAGTATAGCAACTAACTTTTGTATAATCCCCAATAAAACCTTGAGAGTGGAAAATAAATAAATAAAGAAAAGAAAAATTACAGGGTGACATTTGCAACAACCACCTATACCGGATGGATGGTTGAAATGAAGTAGCCGAGAAAGTAGACTGCAATAGACAGTACAATTATCTGTCAAACAGCCAGTGCCTGTCTGTTCTTTAGGGCTGTAGCATATAAAGAGAGCTCTTCTACTCTCCTGCCTCTTGTCAGCTCACTCAGACAGGACTATTTCAGTGCAGCGCCCAGAGCTAAAACCCTCTTTTTTTTTCCAGAGGAAAAAGGAAAAAGAATAAGTGCACAGAGCTGAAGTAGCTCCCCTCATCAATCATCTGTTAGCCCTAGCTAATTACACAACCCTGCTCTCCTACCTTGTTCTTTTGTACCTGCGTGTCATTTCCTGCCCTGGTGGGTGGCAGTTGGTGTCTGTGGAGTGTCACGGCCTTTGATGTTGAAAGAGAGGATCTTAACATTTACATGCAGACCACAGTAAACACACACACTTTCGGCTCTCTGAAGTGGCACTTAATAGGCATCGTTTTGCATAATCAAATTGATTTGTTTTGAAGGTGAGTGCCAGGGACGAGTGACTAATGAACCAAATCTCCCTCTCTCACACAGATATGTATCACATCATATCATTATTTCTTATTTGATGTTAAAAACAGCAGATGGAAGCCTGAAATTATATTTCTCCCAATCCCTGTCACTGTAATTTATATAACTAAACATAGTATTATACACAGTTAATAATCAAGTCTCCTACAAATGAGCATCTCTATGCAAATAGCAATGTACTAGTGAACTCACAGCAAGGTGCTGTAAAAAGTATTATTCACACCTGTCTTGTTTGATTTGACTGAATCAAACTCAAGCTCGTTTTCCCCTCTTGGTGTGGATCTTTTTGGCAGGTGTGAATACAGCAATCGCACTCGGGTGCGGACCAAACAACCGAACTGAGACCAGGCTGAAGAGGTGGTCTCGGTCCTCTTCCAAACTAACTCTGGTACGGTTGAATGGATGATCCAATGAATGGAAGACCTTAAGCACATGTGTGGCTTTGTTTACAGTTTCTGGTTCACTCAAAAAAAGGGCAGTGTGAAAGCGAACCGCATTGAACATTGTATTTGGTCCAGACCAAAGCAAGTGAACTAGTGGACATTCCTGCTGTGAATACACCCTAAATGTCTTACAATCACAAAGAATTAAATGCAAAGCAGGGGAAAAGAGAGACAAATCTGGTGTGTGTAGATAAGAGCTTTTTTCTTCACTGCCAAGTGGTCGCTCTAAGCACATGTGTGAGCCACGGGAACAGAAAAGACTGCTGAAGTGTGAGCTGTCCGTGGTCCTGCACGCAATTATAAAAACTGCACAGAAGTAACGAATCTTGATTCACAAATAATGATCACCAAACTCCTCTCAAAGGTGTACTGGCCCCAAGAAAGTTAAAGAGTATGTATGACTCTCACCCCAAAAAGAAAAACTTTGTAAGTAGTTGCCACCAAACAACAAAATCTATGACTTGAATGTAAAACAAAACATGTTTTCATCAGATCTTCTAAACCAGGAGTTTGGGGCCCATTAGGGGTCTCAGCAAGCTTAGAAATAATGCCCTTAAGATGATTTAAAATAGAATAAGACAAAACACGCACAGTCTGAATATTTGAATACAATATATGGAAGACCTGAATATAGAAAATGAGAATCCTCTTTGTGAACTGTAAGTGATTTGTACATCTATGAACAATTGTATAATGAATAAACTTGAACTATATTTTATACCACACTTTTTAAGCATTTTAATATATATATATTAGCAGGTAGAAATAAAATATTTTGTCCTAAATTTTTATCCAGTCAAGAGTCATGTAAATTGAGTAGCTAAACGGTCTTAAAAATTCTGGAATTCTGAATTTAAAATTATTTTAGATATAATTAATTGCAATTATTTTAATTACTTATCTATGTTGATTTAGATGCTGACTGTAAATATACAAGTGTTACCTACAGGACCTTCAAGGAACAAAGTCTCCCAACTTGTCCAAATGCTATACAAGTTATGTTTAGATGCAAGCTACTTTTACAAGTAAACTTGCAACCTTACAAACAACCCAAACAAACAATTCTTCAGACTAGACCAACAAAATATGTTTAGAAGCATGCATGCTGTCCCTGTGTCAGAGACAGAAGGACTCTCCTAACATAAACAAGATAAAGAGTGAGTGCTTTGGGGAGGGACTGTTTATCATGCTTTTAAAAACCACAAATATACAGCAATGCCAGCTGTCCATTAAAGCAAGTGCAGCATCTGTTTGTACAATAATGACATTATTCTAAACCACAAGGCTTAATTTCCAAGCAACAAAACAAACAGTCACCACATAACCCATCAATTAGTCTATATACAGTCTCTCTTTAATTTCATATGCCTACTATTCGCTTTTCAATCATGTCTTTACTTCAGTCTCTGTCTGAGCTCTGTTAGCAGTAACAGGCTGTCGTCAGCCCGTCTCATCATGTGAAGAACACTGCTGCAGTGTCATTGGCTCCTTGTCAGCGTTGCAGCTACTGCTGTGCAATGGTTTTCTCCTACTGAGAGAATGGTTCTTTTTCTCTCTTGCTATTCTTTAAGAAGTAAGTTATTTCCAAACGGATACATTTTTATGGCATTTGAAGACAATGCCATCTGGGATTTGAACCAATGCAGGGAATGTCTGATCCTGCATCCAGCCCAACCAGGACTTAATCTCACAAGAAATATCCTCAAAGCATTCATTTGTCAGTATTGCATAACCAGAAGTTCATCCACCTAGAAAATATAAAAAAATACGGAACTAAAATGTTGATATATGATTTTTGCATGTACATAAAATATAATAATAATCTAAATTGTATGTTAATATAAATGCTTTTGTAATAAATGACTATCTTTTATATTTACTTACTATACCGTAATATAAAAATGTATTGACAGACAAATGGTTCCAGTTTCTAATAGGTTTCATATATGTTTTACTTCATATGACAATGGAAATGTAATATGTACAGTACATTCATTACATCTGTGTATGGGAGAAGCCAAAGCATTAACATTTTGCATGTTTGATCTTTCCTCTCTTAACTCTGAGACCATGTCACTGCACTGTAAACATTTTGTTTTTGTTGTTTGTACAGAAAAAGACTGTACAAATGCTGCAGTAAAAGCCTGCTAATTGGTTTTACAATAACCTTCCTTACATATGTGGTGAAAATTGCATTTATGTAATTCTACTGTAAAATAATGTCAAATTGATAATTTCTGAAAGTACAACCTATGAATCAACATATAATTTAACAGTATATTATTTGTAAATCTGTAAACGTCTCTGCATGACACATCACACACAGTATAAAACATATATGTAATGTGTCTGATAATAAAGTTTCTTCTCATTTTTTAATCAGTAATGCACACTAGGTGTTTTGTGTTGATTGTTATATCATTTACTGTAGGTAATGTTTATTGTATTTCTTTGATGCCATGTGTGTTACCCTGTTGGTGTTTAGTGTATATGACCCTGTGCACAGTCTATGTGAGCGCTGGCCACAATTTTATGCACAGACTGCTACAGTTTCATCATAAATGTGCTCTTCACCAGTATTGCTAAGTGCACAGTTATAATGAAAATGACAGAAAGTGAGAAAGTCAAAGACTGTTACTAAAACCAGCACTGATAACCCTCCAATGTATTGTACAGTCTCCCATGAGAACCTGCTGGTGGGATGTCTGGTCTTTCTGCGTCAACTGATGTGTGAAAAAAGTGAAGGGATGAAAGAGTTGCCTTCCCTTTGATGACAACAGCTCCAGACAGAATTGCTGTTTAGTATATAGCACTAGCCTAAGTAACTTATAGTAGACTGCACATGCAAATGCACTTACATCATAATAGAAGGATGGTTTAGCAGGATTTTAGAGTTTAGTGGCAAACTGAGATACTGTGCCAAAAGCTAATCTTCACAGTGTCAAAGCACTATGCTTTGTCTTAGCACACCGACTCGAAGTGACTGTTGGTTTACCAGGCAGATGCTTGCAGTGAAGATATTTGTATTAATGTACACAGTTTTGTTCAGTGTGGTTGGAAGGCAAAATTCTGATATGCTGCTAAGCAAGAAATTATAAATGTCCACATGACTTTTGCTATTATTCACAGTCTGGAGGAGTCACTGCTAGCTGCTAAAACACAGATTTTGGCTAGTTGGAGTTAAAAGATTTCACTGAAAATTCTGAGACTTTCAAACATTTCAAAGCATGACTTTGTTGTGTCTGGAATGATCAGAATGTCTGGTAGTGTGTGATCTTCAATCATATGTATGAAGCCCATATTTTCTCTATAACCATTTACCAAGTCATTCAAAATCTGTTCAGATAATAGTTGTGTAGTGCATTTCAGCCTTTCCTCAATGCTAGTGTGCTTACAAATGTGGGTAAATGCTTTTTGATAATTTAATATTAAAATAGGTAATAACACAAGCCTGCATGCTTAATAGTAAAAACTATACCAGATGTTTGTTATACAAACAAATATGTACTTTATTAATCCCAAAACGACAATTGACGATTTATGTGATGGCTTATATAAAGTCTTACCTACCTGCAGGGTTAAAGTCCTGAAGGGCTATGCAGCTATAGAGTTAGCGTTTAATCCAAACTAATGATGAATGCTGAGCGAAATGTAGTTCAAGAACTGTGCTTAATGCAGCACCACCTGAAATGTGCTTCTAAAGAGGAGGAAATTAACTTAAAGAGAGTTCATGTAGAAAGTTATGCATGGTTGCACACATTGTTTAAAAATGCTTAAACATTCAACTTTTTTTTAAACCCAGACTCTTTGAACATTAGGAAATTAAGTTTGACAGGACTCCAAGAGACTTTCCAAAGCGTTCAAATATATATAACAAAAAAGCACATACATCAGATTCAAACATAAAACCCCCTCCTGCTGCCTGGCTTCTCTTTCATCTTAATATAAAAAGTTTTTCTGTGCTTTTAAGGAAAACTGTGATTGTTTAGCCACGTTGAGAGAACAGCAGCCCCTGCAGAATCTGTGCCTGAAATAAAGCCCTAGCATAGTAATTGAGGAACTGCAGGGGTCCAGATGCTGATAGGACTAGAGGATTACTGCAGTGCTTCTTCCACTTCTAAACCAGCTGCTTCAGAATTTAACAACTCAATCTGTACAAACTGGTTAGTATGTGCTAAAATCTTCCAAACAGTTTAAGGAGGTTTATGTTTCCAAATGACTGAATGCCCTACAGGATACAATTATGTCACAGCAGAGTCTCTTTAAACATTAAAATCTTCTTTATTTTATTTTTTTGTTAAATTCCCCCCACATCCCCTTGCCTTTGCATTGCAACACCTAACTAGCATTACCCATCAAGCTCCCACTATCTTTCCTTGTATCCCTCCAGCATGATACCTCAGACAAACCACAATTAAAGGATAACAGATGGATTGCATGCGTCAAGCGTCTAATGATATTTAGCAAGGCAGAACACTTGGAGTGAGCGGAACAGCTGGGAACACTAAATAACATTATAATCCTACTAAGTGTGTAGAATAACTTCTGTAAATGCTCTGTCATGACAGTTTGCTCACAGACCATTGAGAGCTAAGTAATCTAGTTAACAGCAAAAATAAACATGAGACAAGTATGTTTAATTCCTTTTTTAAACATTCAAGATCGCATCTGTGTGTTTGATAAAACTGCTCAAACTGTGATATGAAATGATGCAATTATGCCATATTAAACAGATTTTAAAAGCAGCACATCTTCTTTAATAGCTTTAAAAGGCGATGATCGTTCTTGCCCTTTCGGCTAATGGACACATACAGCCGGACTCACAGATAAAACTGAGGAGCAATTTATTATATAAGGATATTGCTGATATACGAGCCAATATATGAGGTCGCACAATAGTCTATTATCACTTCTAATGTTTGATGAACTGTTTCAAGGAAATCAATAAGTAATATAAATGTCCCACATCCATCAAACACTTTAATACACTAAACTGAAAACAGCCTTGATTGCAATAGAACGATTTTAGAAGGTTATGGATAAAATCCCGGTGCTCAATATCTATCTATCTATCTATCTATCTATCTATCTATCTATCTAAATCAGTATATTATAATTATCTGTAAATGGCACTTATTACAGGCCAAAGCAACATCTTGGTCAATGGTGTCAAGGTCTCTTAAACGGTTGCCATAGTTAATACAGTACACAGGCTATAGTACTCAACATGTCTAATTTTATGAACATAAATTAATGAAATGGCAGGAAATTGGTTGAAATGTTAGTATTAGATATTAAGCAAACACATATGCTCACGCAGACTTGAAACTCTGAAAAAAATACTGGACTGGATTCTACAGCCATCTGGCAGTAAAGGCACAGACACTTAGTGCAAACTGTGTTAAGTCTGTCGCCCCACTTTAAACGGCAACCATTCATCAGACCTGTTTATATGTGAAGCTAAATTTCAGCTGATTGATCGTGGCCTTCTCTTTCTGCCTCTCCACAAACGGGTATTAATGACAGAGGGTCACACGGTAATGAGACACCCAGACACCTTCTTCTACTCTCATCATGATGTTGGTTCCTCTCTCAGGGGACAGGGTCTGTGTTGTTCTCTCTGCAGGCTTGTATCCAGAGAAAGACATTTTTACGGGCCGCGCAGCCTTAGTGGAAGATGATAATGGCTTTTAAAATTCCTGACATTTACCGCAGTTGTCAATTATAAATCTTTTATCTGCTTCAGTGACATAATAGAGTGTCTGTAAGGATGAAAAAATGGAAAGACTTTTTTAAAATTGAGTTTACACATGTAAGAAGTTCTTAGTAATGCACCTTTTGTATTCGTGTTTTGCCATATTTTTATATAATTTTCAAGAAAATCGAAATTGAAAACAGTTTAAGTTTAAAATCCAAAAATATCATGTGTAACCATCCAAACACTCTCAAAAAATGTTGGGTTTATTTATTTTCCAACAACTTTAAGTAAATAAAAAGTACTAAAATATTTCTTTACACACTGAATACATGTGAATGCAAATTGGTTTATAAACATTTTTCTAAAATAAATGTATTATTATTATTATTAATCATAATATATATATATATATATATATATATATATATATATATATATATATATAAATTATTAAAATAACCTAAATGTTCAATTTATAATTATTATTACATTTTGAGTTTCACATGATAAGTCATTTCTGTTTTTGAGTCAATTCTTCATGTTTGGAAAATTTTAATTCATTTGGAAGAGAAATGTTTTTATATATATTTGCAGTTATATATTGTCATGTTATTGACCCATCTGTGAAGTTAACACACTATCTCAAACTTGTGACATTTTTAACACTATGCTTTCAATTTGCATTATTTGCAGCTGGATACTGATAGTGTAAAACAAAACAAAAAACCAAACAAAAAAAAAAAATACAGAAAAGGGTCTTTTTGTAACTATGACACAGTTGCTATAGCACAAGGACTAAAGGAGTTTGTTTCCTAGATTGTGAATATACTAGGTTTAAGATGGAGATGATATTCCTGTACGTCATGCAGATATGGATGGGGAGTTAAAGTTCCTGTAAGGCATGCAGGGTCATCAATGAGGTCTGCAACTTCACATATTCAGTCTATCACTACACTACTGTCTAAAATGCTAATCTGTTTGTGTTTATCTTTGTTTACGTGTGTCAGTGGGAGTTATAAAACCATGACCTGCGTGGGATCAGGATTCTAGTGAGATTTTGTATATATATATGTGTAGAATTAGCCCACAAGTGCACACTTCCTTCTCTGTTATAACAGTTTTATGCATTACATGCTCTTAACCTTGAGAAAGCCACCTGGGTGCTTGTTTAGAGTAATGTTCAGTCACAATATTTGAATCAAACCGTTGCCAAATGAGAGTGGAATCAATCCAGAAAAGGAAAGCGCCTGCAGGCAACAATCTCTCTGAGAACAGAGGCAACACTGCAACAGAACACAGATCAGATTCAAAAAGAAAACCTTTTAGCTGTAATGCCCTTGTTTAATGTATTGTTATTGTGCGGCTCTCTGCCCATCAGCTTCTATTCTATTCTATTCTATTCTATTCTATTCTATTCTATTCTATTCATAAAGACATAGTTAATTAATAAGGATAGTCTGATGGACCAAAGAAAGCAACCATTTACCAGCCCTGCTTTATGTTGTTGTTCATGTATGTTTTATTATTTGTATTTTTTTGCAAAAGTATTTTTATGAATTTGCAGCTGCTTTTTCACCTTTTTTCTTTTTCTTTTTTTCTTTTCTTTTTTGTTGTTGTTGTTGTTGTTGAATAAATTAATAGCAAACATTATTAAACAGAAAAGAAAAGAAAAGTAGTGGCTGCTAAACATTCAGCTTTGCCTCACAGGAATAACATTTCATTTTAATATTTATTAAAAAAGAAAACTTTAAATTGTAATAATATTTCACAATATTACTGTTTTTACTGTGTTTTTACAAATGAGAGACTAAAAAATATTCTGAGCACAAAGTTTTGAACAATAGTTTGTATGTTACTAAAATTGTATCATATTTCAGGGCAGGATCAGCCAAAAATAAATAAATACAACTTTGTTGAACCATGAAAGGAGATGGAGGAGGTATTAATCTGGGGTTTACCTCTATACAGTCTGTATCTTCTCTCTTGTCTAAATCTTGATGATGATGAAGAAGAAAGTGTCTGAAGGCACAGCTTCATATAGAACGTCTAGTCTTTCATGAATTAACCAAAAACAGAGATTCTGAAATGGCTTCTCAGTTAAACAGAGCTCTTTCTTTCTGGCTCAGTTACTGTATCTCAGAAGCAAGATCAGAAGCAGTGTGGAGTTTAGACAAACTGACTGAGGAGGACCCTTAATGCAAGTCCACAGTAAAACTTTTTAGTTTGTTTTTTTTCTTCAGTAATTTTTTGGAAATGTGTTTTAATTATATAGTTCAAAATAACATAGTATGCATTTATTTATTATTCTTATAATTCTATTATAATTATGTGTTGTATTTAAGTTTTCAAAGTAAATAAAGTATTATACCAACTTGTGTAAATAAATGAGACATATACTGTACACTGTCTGACCATGCAGAACAAATTCATCACTTGCTTAATGGCAGTGTGGAAAGTCAGTCTTAATGTCTGGAAATGAGAGAAATGTGAACAAAGCTATGATCAGAATTTAGTTTACTGTATAGGGATGTCAATCATTCCTTTTGTTTTTTCTCATTTAATGAGCGATCAGTGTAGTACTTCACTCTCTGAATGCTGATGATCTGATCTCTACACCAAACAAACCACTGAAGTGTTTGAACTGGGGGCCTGAACAGTCCTATTCATACTAATCTCCTTTAGCTCCAAGATATGTTTATTTAGCAAGAGTAAACACAATTTTATGAAACACATGCACATACACACACTTAAGTAGAGCAGTCAGCAGTTCTCAGGGGAGCAAGCTGGAGCACAGCCAGATGCAAAGAAGTCAGTAAACACAAAGAAATTAAATACAGAATCCACTGTAATATAGGTGAGAAACATGATCCAGTACAGAAAAAGAATACAGGTGGTAAGTGAAATATCATTACATTTTATATTGATTATGGAAGCAGCGTTTCTTCAAATGAAGATCAAATAATAGAACAACTATTCATTCCATATATATATATATATATATATATATATATATATATATATATATATATATACACACACAAAAAGGAATTACAGATACATAAACATAAAACATTGTATAGATATATATGTTAATATATGTAACTGTTCCATGTCTAATAGGTTTCATATGTGTTTTTACACCATATGGCAATGTTTCAAATATGTATATATATTTTATTTCCATATGGGATATTATAAACTCCCTTTGTAGACATTTAGTTTTGTAAATTTTGACTCCCAAAATGCATTTAGCACACATTTTGTAAGTGTGTTCAGGCCATTATCTAGTTTGATTCAGGTGCTAAATAACAGACGCAGAGGGTGCAAATACATGGCACAGTTTTTTCCAAGTAAAAAAATCACTCTTAACGCTTTTTGTGTATGCTATACAGTTGAAAGTATTTAGTCTACAAGTCTTCAATAAATAAGTGCATTACCTAAAATAGATCCTCATCAGTGCTGTATGATATAACAGACCTCCTCAGTCCAAAGCTATTTAGCCTAGGCACGACAGCAGGAGATGATGGATGGTCTATTGGTCTATGATAAATGAACTTTTCAGACCCTCTGAGGATTCATAGAAAAGGCAGTACTTTCTGTGTGAGTCATACACACTCATCCAGTACAGTTGCTTATGGACTCTCATCTATTTTATGATTGATCATGGCAGCAGACAGCAAATGACGCCAGATTAAGGATCAATAAAGCTCCTGACACTGATCAATTTCACAAAGATTTCACAGCAGCTTTTAATCTCCCTGGTTGCCAACAAACAGCTAAACATTGTGATGGAGACACATAATAATAAACATGAGAAGGAATGAACTGTGAAAGGTTATTTATAATTAGAAGGCTCCCATAATGAACGGATACTTCTAATAGCCTGTCTTGTTGCAATTTGGGAATATTCCATTTGACGTCAATGTTTAACAAGGTAACATATCTACGGAAAGAATAAACTGAGTCACATATTTGTCATACAAACAACATTCTTTTAGCTGTCCTTCCTGTAATCTCACATCAATTGAGTTTGTGTGTTTGACACGTTCATTAAAGCTAATAAATGGTACTATTAGCACATCATTGGGAGCCTTGCAGTTTTAAACATTACAATTTAAATATTTCAGCACTGAGGTTAAATTATTCATTTGAACAACATAAGAGATAATTAAATAATAAGAGAAAAGAAATTAGCAGCACCATAAACATAAAAATGAGCTCGTTTGCCATTAAACTTCCTTTTTGTACAAGGAAGGAGATGAGCTAAAGGAAGTAAAGCATATTATAGAGCCAAACTTGCACTGATATGAAATTAGTTAATAACTCTTTCCCCGGTGGAATTTTTGAAAAAAGTTGCCAGCCACTGCCAGCGGCCGCCAGTATATTTTGCTGTATGAATATTTGAAATTGTAATACACCAAAATAAAGATCAGAGCCTCTACTTAAAAAAATTAAATAAAAAAACCTTTAAGCACTCTTGTTTTTATCAACACTTGAATATAGGTAGGTTTTACAAAAATGCATAATTTTGAGCAAAATGTTGAGAAGATCGCAAAAAAATCACTTCCATCAATACCTTCAAAGCTTGCACAGATATATAGCACTTCCTAGATCAACATTTTACTCCGTAACATTATGCAGTTGTCATTTATATGCTGTATATTGCTGATGATAGCATTATTTTCCATATGCATCTGTTTACATAAGAGTTTCTCCATCCTGTTCACATGTGTTTTTGTTCGGGAGGTTTTGTACTCGTTCAGAAGATGTGTAATAGCGCCCCCTAGTGTATAACAGTGAAGTTACAAAAAGGCATAAAAACTTGTCAATGTCGGGGAAAGAGTTATCTTGTCGATTAGGCTCGTCCAAAAGAATGTGAAAACACTGAAAAAACAAAACTCCATTTACTCCAAGAGTAAATTATTAGAGTTTTAAAGATTCCACTAGCACGTAAAGTGACCTGCAATTGTTACCATAAAGAGTTAGCTCTACCTGATTTAACCAATAAGATTTTGTTGGTATATATGAATGCATTTAAGTTGATTCAATTATGTTAAATAATATTTTTTGGTTCTTCAATTTTGGATTTTAAAATATTACATTCAAAGGAATACAAATACTACTAAATAAAACGGGAAACTTGACAAAAACATGAACTTGAATTCTTGGGTCAATTCGATGAACATTTGAGCCTTCGTGAAGTTTGTTGTTGAAAACTGGGCCAAGCTGACTGGAAGTATTTTCCTTGTGCAGTTAGAAGAGTGGAAAAGTTTTATAGAAGTAATACTGGAAGATTCTTGATGGTCTCACATAACCCTTGACAAATCAATGTTTGTCTTTAATACAGCTACTTAAGGTTCTTGCCAACACTTGCACTATGGCAGCTGTCTTTTTAAGAGACTAAAATAGTTTTTATATTGGACTGCGGAAAACTTCTTAAATGTGAAAGATTATTTCCAGCTAGACAAACAAAAACAACCTTTTTTTCCCTTAAAATGATAACTGAAGAGAAATATTGGATATTTCATAATTATCTTGAGGACAGGTAAAAATTCTAAAGCGGTTTGCCTACTTCATTTATGAGTTATTAATATTACTAATATCATTAATAATACATTAATAATTAGTAGTCATTTCTATCAGTGAATTATCAGCGTAAAGAAAAAAATTATTGGCAATACCATATATGTGCCATGCCAGAGTAAACCTATTCATCCCAAAGTAGTCTTGTGTTTATTTTACAATAACAATAGAAACGATACTTTATGAATTCAAAATAGGCACATTGCTAACAAGAACCAGCCAGAGTCAGGGTGGAAAGATGATATAAATCCTAAAATGAAATTGACTAATCTAGGCACTTGGTTGGAAGCCCACCGGTCGGAACGTAGTAAAGATATTTTCCATCTCCTGATAGAAGAGCCAGATGTGCGCACATAAGTCATTCCACACATCTTCAGTTCATTTACAAATCTTATCATAATGGAGACAGGCCCAATCATAATTCAAACACACTCAGATCTGCTCAGGGAGGAAAGCAAAACACTCTATCCTGCCAAAATGGTGTGGTCCTAAAAGAGACTGCTAAGCAATACTTAAACGAACAAAAACTGTCCGTATCTTGTGACAGGAAAGAAAATAATGGGGAAAATCTGAAAATAATATCGCAACTATTTCATATATTTCCTCGGTTATAAGGTTTCTAACCTAAAGACGCTGAGATTACAGAGGAACGATAAAAGAATGTCTGAGTGAACATTATGAATGAAGAATGGATGAGCAGACAGACAAAGACGGAGCCAAACAGACAAACATAATAAAATCCAGGAAACTAAAAAGGTACAATTACACCTCAGTCTGAATGAAAAACAGATGTGGCTAGTATTCACCTGATCCTGTACTTTATCCTTAGCTATAGATCAAAATGAAACTACAGAAATTTTTTTTTTTTTTTTTCAAATGCAGCAATGGTAGATGAGATATATATATATATATATATATATATATTATGATATGATGTAATTAAAGTGAATGACAAGTTCATTCATCTTGTTCACTTTCAGCAGGGTCAGGATTGCAAAGACGGTCACCCCAAAGCTTCTTTCACTAAGAAAAACTAGTTTCATTGCTAGCTGATTGAGTGTACATTTGTGTATATGTAGGTCAGTTCTATTAGTCAGTGTCTTCTGAACTCTGTAAAAAAATAAAAAATGCTTGTGTTGTAATTTTAAGTTAGTATAATATAAACGGCTATGCCAGACTTTCAGAAAATATGCCAGACTTTTATTCACAACATGAAAATGAACAAGATAAAATAATGCAAAAGTATGGAAATAAAGCGCTAAAGTTAGCTATTGCTCAGTCAGGGTTTAAAAGTTGGTTTGAGAGAGTAATAACTAACAGGATTGAAAGTAAAATGGAGGACAGGAAAATGTAATTATCACCAATTCAAATTGTTTTAAAACATGTCTTTCTATAACTGTGAATAAAAAAGAAAATAAAAACAGAATAAAAATAAAAATAAAATAATAAACAGTACAGCTCCCAGGTTCTTGGCAACATCTGTTCTTCTCAAATTACATCATTTAAAAAATCGCTTCACTGTGATATTCACATGCTCACTAAATAGAATAATGCGAAAACTAACTTCAATGATATCCATAAAAGTGACTTTGTCCAATATATTTAGATCACAAATGATGATAGCAAAGTGTACTCAATAAGAGAAATTAAATATATATTGTCTGCAGGTGAGGCCGTTTCTTATTGGACATTACTTTTTTTCTGGATGCACATAATTTGCTTTCTGCGACATTAGTATTTCGTTTTTTCACTTTTCTTTATGTTTTACATTTAACTTTCTTTCATTTTAATGCTATGGAAATGGCACAACTTCACACTGGCATAATATGTATTCAGTTTAGATGAGTGTGACTATAAACAAGCTGAGAGAGACATTCATCCTTGGTAAAACAGATGCAGTGATAGGAGTTCTCACAAGCCCATATACCACTAAAACATTTCTAGAACATGATGGGGTATGGTATGAAACAAACACACTGTCTTCCAGCAGAAACGAATGGATGTCCTTTGATAGTGTTTTAGCAGCTGTCTAATCCTTTTCACATTCTCTCTCACTTTGACTTTCTACTTCTCCTCCCTGCTTTCTCTCTTTAATCTCTAACTGTTCCCCTTTCTCTAATCTTTCAGATAGGCTGTGTTATATACTTTTATAAATATCGATAGATCATGCTTTGTTAGAATCCTTTGTTGAATGTGTGTAGTTTCCACAGAACTCAAACAAAACTGACTGTTCAACAGACACTCTTTGTGTGTTGTGAATTTTGAATCTTAATACATTCGCTAGATGTACAGTTAGGCTGTAAACATTATCAGATCACCGTTGTTTACACACTGCACGACTATTTGGGGTAGAATTTCGATGCTGCGGTGTTCACACTGCACAATGGATCTGCGATAGGGAGTTACACACTGCATGACTTTACAATAGGAAAATCACCAACAACTCTGTTTGGTCCTCAAGATATTAAAAATGGTATAGCTCCTGCCAAAGTTTGACTAAACGTTCCTCCCTTTCTTGGGTCCAAATAGACCAAGAAGGAGTCTTTCTCGGAACCAAAGCCATGCTTCCTGATATTGTGGTCTTAACTCCTCCCAGAACTTCCCACTGCCCTGTATCTTGCTCTCATTGCCTGTAGGTCAACGCCGATGTATTTTTCAGTCAGAACTCATTTCAGACAGCAGGATTTTGAATCGCCGACAGGTCCAGATATTTAGCATGGCAAATATTTCATGGGCATCGGTGACAAGCAGGCAATTATCTCAGATTGTGTGTTTGCTAATTCACTAACGTGAACGAGGACCAATTTGCATTTGTTGGCAATTTTGCAAAACCTGTCGGTGAGTGAAAATCGGGGCTAAAATCGTGCAGTGTGAACTCGGCATAACTCTTTCAAGTATTCAGTATCATAATGTTTAGTTAGTTAGTAAGTTAGTATAATACAAACCCGATTCCAAAAAAGTTGGGATACTGTACAAATTGTGAGTAAAAAAGAAATGCAATAATTTACAAATATCATAAACACATATTTTATTCACAATATAATATAGATAACATATCAAATGTTGAAAGTGAGACATTTTGAAATGTCATACTAAATATTGGTTTTCTAGACACGTAAAAGCTTCACAAAATCTTGAGTGAGGTATTACTGATGTATTTTATGTTGTAGAATAAAATGTGAAAATTTCTTGAGCTCTTGTTAAACACAGGCCTTATTTCACACATTTAACCAAAACACATTCAAAAAGTCTATTGATTTCAACACAGTGGAACCAGAAATCCAAAACTCCTACCATGTTTATAGGTATTAGTTTAGTTTGACTCTATTGACTCTGATCCAATATTGTCAAGCTGTTCTGGATGTTAAAAGCAACAGAGTGATAAAGGCACAAAGCCACAGAGAGGTAGGGGAGTTCTGGGAAGAAATGTAAAGTTACAACAATTCTAAAAACAACAAACAAGATTCAATTTGCACACAAATACAAATTCTATTAGGTTTAGCAGGTATGAATAAAGAATACATGTGTGTTTGTGTGCATTTGTCAAACATCTGTCTCCAACCATGCTGTTTCCGTAAGATCCAAAGGTAGAGCTGCTGTAAAGTGTCTGTGGATGCATATGGAAGATTTCATTGTCAAATTTGCCAGCTGAATACACATTACACATTCTCCTGCTGTTCTTGAGCTCTAATCCTGTTAACCCTCCTGTTGTGTTCGGGTCAATTCAACCCAAACTCGATTTTCAAGCTGCTCGAAATATTGGTTAAACTATTTGTTCCAGTTGAGGTCATAAATGTGTGTGCATAGAAGTTTTTTGTCTGTTTTGTTTTTTAAAGGGGGGGTGAAATGCTCGTTTTCACTCAATATCCTGTTAATCTTGAGTACCTATAGAGTAGTACTGCATCCTTCATAACTCCAAAAAGTCTTTAGTTTTGTTGTATTCATAAGAGAAAGATAGTCTGTACCGATTTTTCCCGGAAAAACACGACCGGTTGGAGGCATGACGTGTGGGTGGAGCTAAAGAATCATGAGCGCCAGTAGGATTTTGTGTTGAGAGCATGTGGAAGCTGTAACAGCTGTGAAGGCTGAAAATGAACGAGAGCAGCAGCAGCAACGACTCGCTCCGAGCGGGGCTCGAACCCGGGTCTTCGGGAGGGGAAGGGGACGCACTAACAAGAGGCAGAGATATTTGAAGCAGTTTTACTCACCGCAAGCGGTTCCAACACGCGATCGTGACCCTTTTTCGTTGGGACTGCATTATCCTTAAGAAATAAACGATGTGCAAATCCGGCATCAAATTGGGCCTTGTTTGTAAAACAAGCATCTTCGAAATGCAGGGAACAAACAAAACACTTGCACAACTCCGTTGATGCTCTGTAAAATAAACTCCATCCACTGGTCCCTTAATGCTGTTTTTTTTTGGTAATCTGTGCAGGGTTGTCTTGCCCTGGCAACCAAAAACACACTCCTTTTGTGACATTTTGCGACGCTCTCGCTCTGATCAGTGAATGCCTCTGCTCTCAGTGCTGTGCTATACGGGAGCGCGCGCTCTTCCGGCAGAAGTGTCCTTATAAGGAAATTCCGCTCCATCTAACGTCACACAGAGCCATACTCGAAAAAAACTTTCCGAAACTTGTGACAAACCAACTCTTTAACAGTGTAAAAAACTCAGTATGCATCAAATAGCATTTCACCCCCCCTTTAAGGCAGTACAGCTTTAGCTATGACTTAGAATTGCTTTCCATGTTATTTGCTAAAAATCAACACTTTGAAAAGCACTAAATGTCAGGTAGAAAACAGAAAACCTGTACTGTAACACTAACATATTAAATATATAAAAAGTTATGAAATTTAAGACTGAAATTGAGATAGGTCTTCTGAATCATCCCAGGAAAATTAACAGGTTCTTTATGTAGTTGAGTTTCTCATAAAATGTCAAAGGATGTTCTTGGTTGTTAGCTTTTTGGATATGAATTACTAGACTGAAAAGAAGTATGAGAAACCCATTACCCTCTCACAAACAAAATGCAAGGAGGAAGTACAGATAGCAATAAAAATACCTACTACTTCCCCCCATAGTGTCAATTTTTGGCAATTTGCATAAAAAATAAAAATAAAGTGACTAATAGTCAGTGCTATGATGATACTGGTAGTTTAAATCTTTAATAAACACGATGAATGGTTTGGTGAAAAACTGTATGTTTGTAACACTACAAGACAGAAAGGCAGTTTCTCAGGAGTCTCAAGCTAAGAACGAATACTCACCCGTCTGTTCATGCTTCATCAATTATTCATCAGGGGAAATTGAAAAAGGCTGTCTTTAAATATTACAGCAAATCTGAGACACATCATACTACATAGGCTTCCAGTGTGTTTGTAGTATGCATAGATTCATGCTTTTCTAAGATCACTTTCACTGTCAGGGTTCAAATGGACTTATTAATGGTTTACTATCATTTCCACATTTCTACATTAAACACTGAGAAGATGCTGCTGGTGTAGTGGTGCTCAAAAATACTCAGATCTGCAATGTAGCAGATGCTGGGCTTTCTGTTGCCATGGAGAACCTTGCAGTTTAAGCTCTGCTGTATAATGTGTATCCACCAGACCTGATGTAAAGAGGTGAGCAGCACACACATACACACATGGTGACACTGTTATATTGCATTGTGAGTCCTATCCTATCAGTTTTTGAAAATCATAATGTTATAGGACTAGTTCAGTCAGTTATGAAAATTATGTGATGGTTTTCTTACCCTCATATTTTTTCAAACCTGTATGAAAAATAGAGAAACTTTAAGGAATGTGGTGGTAGTGGTACTAAACTCTTAAGAAATGTTTCTTGGGGATCAAATAAGCACATTAGACTAATTTCTGAAGCATCATGTGACACTGAAAACTGGAGCAATAGGTGCTGTAAATTTAGCTTTGCACCAGGAATAAATTACATTTTGAATTACATTGTTATTTGCAATTGTGATCATTTCACAATATTAAGGTTTTGATATAATTAATGCTGCCATGATGAATATAAAGAGACTCTCAAAAACATCTTACAGACCCCTAAATTTTGATTGGTATAATGAATGCACTTGAAATGAATGAGGATTGGCACTTCTGAGCTTCAAAATGGACACAAAAGCATAAACATACCCTTTCCAAGGGTTTTGGATGGTCCACAAAACAGGTCCAATTGATACATTTAGAAATGTTATATATATATATATATATATATATATATATATATATATATATATATATATATATATATATATATATATATATATATATATAGGAAAATAAGTAACCTAAAAATTATAACGTCTACTGTTAAGTTAACTGGTTTTATTCAAGTCAACAATATTATTTAATTTCACTGAATCAACCTAAATACATCAATTTATACCAACAAAGGGTTTACAGGTTAAATCAGGAAGAAATATGAGGTAACGATTGCACATCACGATCACGATTGATCTACATTAACAATGAATTTTGGCAGATTAAACAAGGCAATTAACAGTACATTCAAGTTTTTTCAAGTATGAGTGCACTCTGGGAATTAAATCAAAGACCTTTAAATGACATGCTCATTTAAGAGCCAAAAAATAACTAAAAAGTATATGCTAATCAATGTGATCCCAGGTGTGAAGGATTACCACATGTATGTGTATGTGTACAGTAAGTGTTTGTATTTAGGGGATTGTTTTAGAGGAGGTTAGCTGCTATTGAGTGAGTCCACCCGAACTCCCGCAGAGACTCTTAACACAGATGTAAAGGTCACAATGGGGTCTACGAAAACCTGAACTCTGCCCATCTGTCACAGACACTCTCTTTCATCTTTTTCTCCACTTCTTTTTCCTCTTTCCTCTGTCTGTCAGAATCATTATCTCTCTGCTTCCACTTTTTAATTGTTCCTCTATTTAAAGAACCCCTTGTTCGCATGTGTTCTCCCGTGGTGCAGTTCTAGCCCTTAGATATATGTTTTACCAGGACTCAAATGATAAAAACACTGAAAAACAATCATGGCATTTATGCAAAGTGCATTTTTATATTTATCTAATTGAAAATCACGATTTCTGCAAATAATACTCCACATGTGAAAAAAAAATAAATAAAAGAGAAGAAAATGGTTTAAATATTATTTTCGCCTGACACCGAGTGTTGATTACTGTTTTTTTTGTAGTAGTAGTAATGCATGGCAGAAAATATTATATTTTAATAAGACACCACAATAAAAATAAAAATTATGGTCTTTGAAAGTTGTCTTAACATTGTTCAAGTATCATTTTGTCTTTAAAGAACATATATTATTTCGGTATGATATATGGACTTAATAAACAATAAATAATCTTTGTATGAATGTTTTTGTCTTTGGAAAAATAAATATTTTTAGTTGAAATTAATTGGCCTAGCGGTTAGAGAGTTTGACTCCTAACCCTAAGGTTTTGGGTTTGAGTCTCGGGCCAGCAATACCATGACTTAGGTGCCCCTGAGAAAGGCACTGAACCCCCAACTGCTCCCCGGGTGCTGCAACATAAATGGCTGCCCACTGCTCTGGGTGTGTGTTCATGGTGTGTGTGTGTGTTCACTGCTGTGTGTGTGCACTTTGGATGGGTTAAATGCAGAGCATGAATTCTGAGTATGTGTCCCCATACTTGACAGTGTGTCACATCACTTAAGGTTTTCACCAAACCATAAAAATAATTTGAGGAAAACTAATACATTTGGCTGTAACAAATTAGAGTATATATTTTTAAGTTGATACAAAGTTTCTTTATTCAGTTTATGGTAAATGCATGGTAAACAAAAACAAAAAAATGAAACAAGAAAAGTTACACAAGTCAGCCAGAGGGATCAACATCTCTGTGAAAATATGGCCTGGGAGAGATGCGACAAGACATCTGTTCCTTCTTCCTCTCACACATGCATGCTCTCGGCTTCCTATTTTCCTGCACACCTCTATTCCTTTTACAAATTTCTCATTCCTCCTGCTCTTCCTCTCAGGCCACTGGCTGGTGTTCTCAGAATTTCAATATGAAATATGACCTCTCAAGGTCCCAAAAATAATATACCCTGATTCTACTTGTGTGTGTATGCACTAAAAAAAGTTACCTAAAAATGGTGAGATCTAAACAAACTGGTCTAATTAAAAGATATTATTTAACATCAATGAACCAACATAGAGTATGTACATAAATTTATACCAACAAAACAAACCAATTGCAGGTCATAACTTTTAACAGTGATGGACTTTTTGTTGTGTTGAATTCCTTGTCAGTTGTAAAAGAAGTGTTCTACAGTATAAGGCCTACAGTGCTACCCCTTTTACAAATAATCTTAGTTCAGGGGTAGAAAAATCTCTCATCATTTTTCTTAAACTCTACTTGTTTTAAACCTGTATGAGTTTCTTTCTTCCACTGAACACAAAAGAGGATATTCTGTGGAAGTCAATGGCTACTGTCAACTGTTTGGTTGCCAACATTCTTCAAAATATTTTCTCATTTCAACAGCGGAAAGAAAGAAACAGGTCTGGAACAGCTTGAGGGTGAGTAAATAACAGATTTTTCATTTTTGGGTGAACAATCTCTTGAAAGGGAATGAGTCAACTTCACCATCAGTCTGGACTGGATAATTGTGAGTGCATTTTACAGGAAATGTTCCCTATCTGTCAGTCACTACAAGGTCACTTGGGGGCCCCAATCATCTCTGACTTTAAGAATTAACACCAATGATATTTGGCTATTGGATTTTGCATACCTGAACCACACCTCATGCATACATATAAATAGGCAACAGGTGCATCCACTTTTCAGATTTTTGCTTCGGAGCCGAATGGATGAACGTGTTGATCTCCACAAAGCCATTCATCATCTGTCTGGAAGCTGTTCTGGTTGGCATGACTGTGCGAACAGCGTTGTCCCTGTCTGTAGCGATTCCCATGGGCACTTCAACTAAAAGAGCAGATTTCCTAAAAGAGCCGTTCCTTCCATGTCCTCTTGGTTGCCGTTGTTACCTGTCTTCTGAGGATGGACACAATCATTGTTTTCAGTGTCTGGGCATCCAACATGCTGAAGCATTTTGAAGCATATGAGCATGGCTTTGCTGCGATCTCGCATTTCTTTTGTAAAAAGAGTGTCACCCTCTGCCGCTACCTGTTCTGGTCTCTCTGGCTTGAGCAGAGAACCACGGCTGGTGATCTGGGAGGTCTGAGGTTTACAGTAAGAGCTTCTCTGCCAGCTGAGTCCCCACTGACCTCTTACTAGGAAGATGACAAAGTGGCTCAGTCGTGGGCAACCCGGAGATGTGAGAATCTGCTCTTTTCAAGGAGACGGCGAGGATAGCACTGCTCCCTCTCCCGGAGGAGACCTGGGTGGAGAATCTTCTGTTTCATTCTGTTTCTGTTCTGCCGCTGGCTCACTTACGGAGTTCTGTGAAGATCAGTCAGAATGTAACATCCAGCTCTACTCCCTGTGTCTATGTTGATTGTTCTTTTGGTGCCACTTGTATATGGCTTGCCCTTCCTAGCTCATCTCGCTTTTTCGCACAGTTCGAGCTTTCATTCAATATGCACATGCAGAAGCGCATTATCAGATGCATCCAACCCCAGGATTGGTTTAGGGTAGGGTTAGGTGATGTCAACAGAATTGGCATTGGACGCTGTCTACAGTGAAACATCATGATGGATGATTACATCTAAGGTGGGGCTGTTTGGTAGGGTTGGGGGTTTTGGGTGTGCCTGAATTGTAAATCCGTATTCAGAAAGGCATGGAAAACAACAATTGGTAATGGTTGCCTGTTACATTACAGTACATAAAATTCTCCAAAAAGGGCCTCCTTTCTCAGGGGCTTGGCACCATATGACACCCGTGTCTAGATCTGTGGAACCTCCATGTGTGGCTCCTGGATGGGACATGGCAGACTTGAGTTGGTGGACACCATCACTCACGCTAGAATTCCCTTGACAAGGCAAGCCTATGCACTGAAGTAGAATCTGTTCACAAACTGGTGTTCTTATACCCAAAAAGACCATTGGAGATGCACGATTAGAGTGGTGCTTTCTGTCCTGCAAGAAAGGTTGGAACGTAGGCTGTCACCCACATAACATAGTTTATGTGACTGCTATCGCAGCACATCATGATGCAGTGGACAGCTGGTCCATGTGAAAGCACGATCTCATCATGGATGAGGCAGATCCAGCCTTGGTGCTGCTGTGTCTGCTAAGAGCGCTGTGCATATAAGTGAACTGCACCCAGAGTTTTAGAAGCTCTGAGCAGGTCTTTGTCTGCTAAATAGGTCAGAGGAAAGGGAAGACTGTCTCCAAGCAGAGGTTGGCCCACTGTATAGGTGATAGTGTCTGGCAGACATCTGTATGGGTTTTTTAAATCTCATAAGGCATTATTACTGTTAAATAAATGAACAAGAATGGTTTTCAATGTGTGAAATGTTTTAACATTGAACACTTTCTATCTACTTTCTATTCTTTATGTTATTTATTATAAAAAATAACTAAACTAAGAAGCTAAAAAAAATAATTTGCTACTTGACTTTCTTGTTCTCAAAACTCTTTAACAACAAATAAAATTTAAAGGGAAAGGAGAGGCAACAGTTTTTGGAGTCAATAGGCATGCAGAAGCAGAACCCCAACAACTGACAAAAGAACTAGTCAAAGAGTTCCAGATCCTCCATTGAAAGAGCAAATTTCACAGACATTATGTACCCTTCTCAGTCTGTTTGTAAGGCAATTCAAACCCCTTACATACCAATGCTGTGTTTTTCTGTCATTTGAGAAATAACCTAATTTCATCTGAAACGAATCAGTAAAGTGTTTTCTTAACACACACTTTTAAGAGGGTGAAAGATAAAATACAGTAGTAACATCCAAGACTAAAGTGGATAACCACATCTGAAACTCCAATAACATGGAGACATTGTTTAATTTCTGTAATCCAAGACTGCTTAACAAACAGACTTAAAGAATTAAACAAAATACTCCCAGAATGAACCCTGTTTTCTTTCAAACCTTACACAGAAAGTACATTAAAATAGGCTGGGAAGGATTATAGTGTTTGCTAATAGAACAATGTTTAATTTGAATAATTTATTTTGTGACTGTATGATACAAGAAAAAAAAAAAGATTTATAACACCGTCTACATTTAGATGATAACAAACCACACAAGTTTTGCCTGAAAGTATATATAAGATTAGCATTAGCAACATTCTTGCACAGAACATTAATATATTTAATGTAAACTTTCATGGAAATTAAATCCAAATAAAGTACTTAATTTCCTCCTGATGCTGATCAGAGCAAAATGAGCACAGATGTTCATTCACTGCATTGTTCTTCCAGTGGTAATTTGTGCCAAAGCTTTGGCACTCTATATATATATATACTGTTTACTAGGTCACAGTGTGTGTGTGTGTGTGTGTCTAGACGCAGTAGCATTGCTAAAAAGTGACAGTCCATAAAGGCTTTGGAAAACCTAACCCCCTTCAAAATTTTCCATTAATAAAATTCCTTGACTCAGAATTAAGGAGGGGAAATAAATCCAGAATGTCCATGTCTGCAAAAGCACTTTTTTTTCCTTTTTTAAACATAATGTGATCAGCAAAGAGTAAAGGGAAAAGACTTTCATTATGTTCCTTTTTCCTCATTTAATCTAAAAAAGAAAGAAAAAAAAGAAAGAAAAGGAAAATTAAATGCAAAGTAGTAATGAAAGCCAAAATTAAAATCCTGAGTGCTGTGGAAAAGACCATATGTTGTCCTTCTAATTAAAATTCTTTAGAAGATTTTGTGTATGGCACTGAAAAATAACACTTTCTTCTAAACATTTCCACAAAAAGACTAATGAATAATTGTAGCTGCTACATAAAACTGAACAATTTTTTTGGGTAGTTTAAATGAATAAGGAATATTTATAATGTGTGCTTCAAAACTCCATTCTAGTTTTTACATTTAATCTAGTTTATTTTTAATTTTTTTATTTTTTTTCTAGAACCCAAAGCGCTACAAACAAATACAATTCAAAAACTACAATAAATGCAATACAAAATAAAAAGTATAAATCAAAAAATATTCATTACACTACAACACAGTGGAATATTACTGACAGTCCATAAAAGCAATTTTAAAAAGATGAGTTTTCAACAGCTTCTTAAAACTGGCTATTGTGTGAGCCTCTCTAACAGCAATGGGGAGCGCGTTCCATAACCTGGGTGCAGCAACAGAGAAAGCTCTCTCGCCCATAGATTTTAATCTATAGGGAGGTTGTTGAAGAGTAAGGGAATCAGCAGACCGAAGGGAACGAGAAGGCATGTATCGGGTGACTAAGTCACAAATATAAGAAAGGGCAGTTCCATGTATAGCTTTGTATGTTAATGTTAGAGTTTTAAAAACAATACGTGACTGTACAGGAAGCCAATGCAAACTATAAAGCACGCCTGTGATATGCTGACGTGATGGAGTATATGTGAGAATATGAGCAGCTGAATTCTGGATATACTACAGGCGTTTGATTAATTTAGCAGGTAAGCCAATGAATAGTGCATTGCAGTAGTCAATCCTGGAAGTAACAAATGCATGTATAAGCCTTTCAGCGTCAGGTGGAGTGAGGAAAGGCCTAATTCTTGCAATGTTTCTGAGGTGATGGAAAGCAGATTTTGTAATACTCTTAATGTGAGAGTCTAGTGTCAGATGAGTGTCAAAAATTACTCCAAGGTTACGAGCCTGCGCAGATGGAAGTACTACACTGTCATCCATAATCAAATTAAGATTGCTACCCTTATGAATAGCTGCTGGTGTGCCAATGAGTAGAACCTCTGTTTTAGAAGAATTCAGTTTTAAAAAATGATGGTGCATCCATGTTTTTATTTCCAGCACACACTCTGAAAGAACTGTTGAGGTGAGAGTAGGATCAGACTTGGAGCTGATGTAAATTTGCGTATCATCTGCATAAAAGTGATACCCCAAACCATATTTCCTAATAATTTGTCCCAAGGGAAGCATATACACACTAAACAATATAGGACCCATTACAGATCCCTGAGGAACACCATGACAGACCTGTCCAAGTTCAGATTTGTTGTTTCCCAAAACAACAAACTGGGTACAATCAGTGAGGTAAGATTTAAACCAGTTTAGTACCATACCAGTGACACCAAGCCATCTCTCCAGCCTGTTTATCAGGATAGAATGTCACACTGTATCAAATGCAGCACTAAGATCCAACAGGACCAGGATGGTGGAGGCTCCAGAGTCAGCTGAGATAAGCAGATCATTCATAACTTGAACCAGGGCTGTTTCTGTACTATGTCCCTTTCTAAACCCAGACTGAAACGGTTCAAAAGCTTGTTGGAAGACAAGTGTGAGTGGAGCTGTGCCACAACAACAGAAAGAACATAAGGGCACATGACCTTTGACCTCTTAATCACTCAACAACCTACTATTTGATCATAAAAACGTAACTTAAAATTCCAAAGTTGTCAGTCATTGGAAAGGTACAGTTAAGTGCAAATCAACTAAAATTACAAATTAAACCAACAAATTTATATTAAATTCAGAAAAAGAAAATAAAATAAAAGCCATTACATATTATGGCAACTGTACTGCATGCAAATATAAGAAATTCCCTAATTAAATGATAATAGGGATGAGAGACTTTAAATTAAAAGATTCATTCAGCAGCTCCTGTAATTAATCAACCAGTACAATACCTTCCTCTATACATCAGTTTTGTGGAGACACACACACTCACGCTCACATTTTCATAAATGTCTGTTGCCTGGAATGAATGTCTACTGCAGGTGTTAATCTAATAGGAAATACAACCTATACCCAACCACTTTCAAAAAACACACACTCACTGCCATGCATTCTTGGGCATGAAAAGACTGTTAGATTCACTCAGATCACGCTGGGAGGAATTCAATAACACAGGCATGTCCTAAAGAAAATATGATCACAGAATTTGGTGCCTTAACATTTCCTCTCCTTTATCTCTCATGTCACCGCATGGAATGAAGTGGCCATTCTGAACTGCTTGTGTATTAGTCTGAAGAGCTGTTCCTGTGCTGCCTGGGGACAGCAGCTGTTGGTCCCAGCACACACGGACTAACAGTGAAGAGCTGTGTGTGTGTGTGTGTGTGTGTGTGTGTGTGTGTGTACAGCATTTGTCAGGTCGGCTTTGTCCGTGAACAATTGGTATGTGCCATTCCTTGTCCTCATGCTAACCCAGCACTAATTGGGATTAACATGCGTCTACACTGGAATACCAGAGGACATAAACACAGGCATAAAACACACTCTCACAAGCCGAGTCAGACAAATATAGTAAGCAAATGAATGTTACGATGGCAAATTATTTGGATATCCTGTGAAGAAATTGTCTTTGCTCAACCAAAAAAACATCTCAGAAAGATCAAGATCACATATTTTGCCCTCCAGTTAGCACTTAAACATGAAAGTGCCTAACATGTAATAACTGGTCTTTATTTTGATATTTTATTGATCACTAATCAAAATGAATAGAATTTCAGTTGTAAACAATAAATCCATTATAACCATAAATCATAATGAAAACAGATTATGATTATTAAGATTTTCTCAGGTACTTTCTCAGGTAATTTCTCATAGACAATCACTCAAAATCTTCTTAAATTCCTCACTCAAAACATCTAATATTGATTTACCTGTGAATTTTTTTTTTTTTTTTACTACTATATACTACATTATACACACATACAGTCACTCACACATACACACACACACATATATATATATATATATATATATATATATATATATATATATATATATAGATATAGTAGAGTTTCAGAGAAAACCAGACAAATTATAGATTCAGTCGGGAGCATTGAAACGAAACGGTTCATTAACACAAATTAACACATTAACAATTGTAACTCAGAAAGGAGATTGTTAAATTTGGGGCAAGTAATCAAGATTGATGGTCAAAGAGATGCACAGCATGACCATCACATGCAAATCCATGATAGTAATCATGATCACAAGCTTTTTGGATTGACATCCCCCCAACTAGAGGACAAGAACCAGGCTGAAATTCCTTAGAAGACCTTTTAACCTCTGGTCTCCACAGAAAATACCCTTACGCAGTGGTGTCAAAAGTACTGGCATTCATTACTCAAGTAGAAGTATAGATACTAGGGTTTAAAAAGACTTTTGTAGAAGTTGAAGTATCAACTCAAGATTTTTAATCAAGTAAAAGTGTAAAAGTACTGGTTTAAAAAACTACTTAAAGTATAAAAGTAAAAGTAATGTAAGGGGGAAAAAAAGCTTAGGCCGCACCACAGGGGCCTATTGTGCACTACCCCACCACCTCAAAAAACATTTTTCTAAAGGCCATAGGCCATAATGACTATAATGTTATATTAAAATGTTCATGTTGAAAAATTTGGGATGCACTAGGCTTCCTGTTTCAGCCGCATATATGAAAATACAAAAATGGTGTGCACATCCCAAAGATCCAATTAGGACGCAGGTGCAAGACAACTAAATGATATAGACAAATAAAGAAGTGAAGTCTGAACACTGAAAACTATTGCTCCAGAGGAATTTAATCAAGCAACGTTTCGACCTTCAGGTCTTCCTCAGCCGCATATATGCCCATTTAAAATGAACGCACTTTAGTACAATGCAAATACATTAAAGGACTAGAGATATGATGACTAGTTGCCAATAAGTATTGTTATGGTGCAAAAAGTCAAACTTCAGAGGCTTGTCATCAATAACTTTTAATGGAATGTACATCCAAGATTAGCTGCAGGAATCTGCGAGGGCAAAGGACAAGAACATTGGTGCAGGCTTAGTAACAATTACTCTTGTATGGTTGTCTATTTACAGTAAACATTATAGTGCTGTCAAAATGAATGATTAATCCAAGTGATTAATCAAAAACTAAAACTGAAAAAGAAATCATAATCCTGATACTTTCTTGATTGATAGCTTCTTGTATTTGGTACATACGTCTGCTATGTCCAGTGTTCGAGGGGTAACGAGTTACAAAGTTGGTATAGCCTACTTACCACAACATTGTCAATCGCATCGTCAATCGAAAACGCTAATTTATTAAAACGTCTCGCTACCGAACTACGTACAGTAGCTTAATTTGTAGAGGACGAAGAAAAAGCACTAATTTGGTAAATGAGCCAGTGAGAAATAATAACTTTTAAGTAGGGTCCAGTGCCTTTTCAATACTTTTAAAACGATACCGGCTCCTAAACGGTGCCTGAACCGATACTTAAAAAAAAAGAACCACAAAAAAAACTATGGATAACTTTAAAGAACATTACAAATATTTAAAATAAATCCATAGCTTGTTGTGCAAGTTGTGCTTCCCTTAATCTAAGGCTAATAAATGTATTTCACAATCTGGGTCATTATTTAATACAAAACCACACATAATGTTTCTACTGTATCTCTGTCACTCACTCTGATATTTAGTTAACAGCACTGTCTGTCACTGTCTTAAATCAGTTCTGTGAATTACTGTATGGTCATTAATGCATTCTTTATAAAGTAGCAACAATGTCGTTTTTAAAATACAGTACTGTGCAAAAGTCTTATGGAAAAAATAGTATTTTCTCCCCAAAAAGGGTTTTAAGCCAGTTATTTATATCTTTTGCTGTAGTGTGTCAGTAGGAAATATCAGTTTGCCATTAATTAATAATAATCTAGTGTGATTTTGAATGCACAAGCAGTCTGACAATGGGAAAATGAATGTTTGGAAATGATATTTGATATATAATGATATTTTATACTGACACACTACAGCAAAATATATAAATAACTGTCCGAACATCATTCTTTTAAGTGATAATAGTAACGTGTCTAAGACTTTTGCACAGTAGTGTATGTATAAAGTACGTATGATTAAATTAAGTATATTTAAATAAGTTTAATTAAAGTATGTGTTCGTTCATATGTGTTAAGGGCTAGATTTTCGCTGGAGGAAACCGGCTGTGGTGTGATGAGCGAAAACTTTACAGATGAGAAACCGACTGCTACCTCGTGACCTTTTGTAAACTGTATTTATGACAAAGAACTGCACAGATATGGATATTCTAACAATCTATCGATAAACACATACCTTGTGTCCTCTATTTGTTTAAGTGCGCATGCGCTGCTCCGTTCGCGCTCTGCGGATTGAAGAGCTGAAAGACGGGAGGAGACCGGTCTGACGCTGCTTTCATGTGAAATTTAAGGGGACTGACTCTGAGGCGATCGGATACCGGTTCCATACTCAATCCTACTTTTAAGATATATATTTTTTGATAAACGAACCCAAAACTGTCTATGTCCTGGCTGGACTGTGATGTGATTTGTGTCACGTGCAGGTGCGATGGATCGCGTACAGACCAATAGGGTGTCGGAATGGTATATGTTTATACTTATCATCCAACCACAATCAAATTCACTCCATCCGGATGGCGCGATTTATCTGGATAGGTTTTTTTTGTTTTTTTTTTGAATGATGACAAGCCGGAATGAAAACAAGCCAAGATGAAATATCAGTAACGAAGCTATTTTTAAAATGTAAGGAGTAGAAAGTACAGATACTTGCCTGAAAATGTAAGGAGTAGAAGTAAAAAGTCGGCTGAAAAATAATCACTCAAGTAAAGTATAGATACCCCAAATTTCTACTTAAGTACAGTAACGAAGTATTTGTACTTCGTTACTTGACACCTCTGCCCTTACGCCACAGAATGGCACATAAACTGCCTTTCCATGTAAACATGCACCTAAATGACACTAAAACGACTTAATAAAATGAGCTACTAATCATTTATTTATTTTTGGTCATCACTTTCAGCCATGCTTTTTGCCATTACTTTTTGTGTTTTTTCAGCGCCGTTGTCTGCTGCTACTTAGCCACAATGAGAAGAAAAACCTAGTCCCGTCAGACTTTACCTCTATTCTTTTACTTAGTTTCTTTTCTTTTCTGTTGAGAGTTTCGTGTTCTAAGTTAAGTTTTGTAATGCTGTGTCTCCGAGTCCGACCTTGAGTGTCTGTCTAAAAATTAAACTCAGCGTCTTCAGACAACGCCCGACCATTGGCTTCCCAAGAAGTCACTTTATCGACTACTGAACTTCCAGCCAATCAGCAAGCTCGGGAAACCCTTTTTCGGCAAGAACAAGGGAAATCCCTAAACCAGCCACACAAGTACCTCCAGATTCTAAACTGGTGCATTTAAAATGACTTTTAACCTCATTGAGGAACTCAATTCGAGGGTTAATTAAGTGATTGATGGTTGTTCAGGTCTATGCACACATATTGCTATAAACTTGGGATTTCACATTTTCCTTCTCTTAAACTCATTCTTTCCTTACTGTCTATCTTTCTGCAACTTGTATGAATGTGTGTGTTCATGTCATAGATTAGTTTATATGTCTTAGATTTATCCGATAAAGCTTTATTTATATTTGAAAAGAGAAGTATCTTTTTCTGCTTACAAGTTAATATCTTAAACTGCCAATCTTGTTACTGTGCTAATTAATAGTATTTTCACTATATTTTAATATCATTGCAGAGTTGATGTTATATGGCTCGTTCAGTAAATCGCTTGCTGACTCAGTGATCAGCCATAAGACAGTGATTCTGTCCAAATTCCCGTTTAAAATCTTAAATGATTCCCTATGAGCTGGATTGACCCGCTGAAAGTTTGATGGGATTGACACTGATGTTTTTTTGTCATCCATGAACTCAAAACCATAATCACTAAACAATGATTTTACACTTACAATACACTAATAAAAAGAATGACAAACTTAATCCAGTGGTTCTCAACTGACTGACAATGACCGAAAAATAGTTTTAATTACATTTAATAAATAAATAAATAGATTTAAAATAGAAATACAAATGTATAAAGCAGGAGAAAGTGCTTTCCATGTCTTTTATTGTTGATGTCAAAGGCATCTATGGTACTGTGATGCAAATTCATCTGTCACTTGGTAGAGGCTAGCCAAATTAGCCAGATGCCAATATGGACAGGTTGCATGATATGTCCTCATCCCAGAAAACCACGAACAAAACTATGCAAGGTAAAAAAAAAAACAAAAAAAAAAAAACAATATGACACACACTGTAAAAAAACAAAAAATTTCCTTGCAGAAAATTACCAGTACTTTTCCATTAAGTTTACCAAAATTTTCTTCAACCTTAAAACACAACACAATAACTTATCTCAACATGTAACTCAAAATACAGGTTAGGGCTGCACGATTATGACAAAACTCATAATTGTCGATTATTCCCTTGAAATTGTAATTGCGATTATATATTACGATTAGCACAATTTAGATTTAATAATTTTTTTAACAGCTTTATGCCATTGTTTGAAGCCACTGCATGCCATATTGTTATATCAAAATAAACCAGCGGAAAACACTCTTCCTGAAAAACTTCTTTTTTTTTTTTAAGCCTCAAATATCATATATATATATATATATATATAATTATTATTATTATTTTATTTATTTATTTTTTCTGAGAAACCAAACCAAAGTAAATATATGCATGGTATTATGTTATATTAAAACAAAGAAATTCAAACAATTGGGAAAAAAAACAGTTTAAGATAATCTGTAGAGAGAACAACAACATATCTTATGCACACAGAATGATGTAAGTGAACTTTTTTTTTTTGTGTAATTGTGCCTTTAAACGATTACATAATTGTGTCATCTGTAATTGTAATTGCGATTACAAATTCGATTAATTGTGCAGCCCTAATACAGGTAAAAAGTGAAAAATTAATACTGAAAAAAAATCCTTTATATTAAAGTACATTAAATGTTTAATGTTAGAGTTTTTTTTTTCTTTTCATTTAACATTGTTTATGTTTGAGAAATAATTGTGGCACTGTGTTAGTTTGTTCTATAGAAAATCTGATCGCTGATGCAAAACTAGTCCCTTGCCACATGCTCATGAATGCAGACAAAACAGACAGAGACACAATGGTAATTTACCTTGGTAAAAATGTGATTATCCTTCTGCTCTATGGAATTTCTGAATGAAATAATAATCAGTTTTAATAATCAATTTTAATGGTGCTAATGTAAATGAACACTGGGAAGAATTACATAAAATGAAAATCACAAACCATATAGTCAACAAATTAAAAATATCCTGACGATGACATTTCGATATTTCCTTTGTTTGGAGCTGTGAAAGGGCAGGAAAAAAGGTGGTGCATAAACTGACTGATTAAAGGAGAGGAAGAAAAAGAGAAACACACACAGAGAGAGAGAGAGCAAAAGAGCAGTACAGACAGTTGTTCTGCCGATTGCGTCATTACAGTTTATTTAGTATCTCCACAGGCGAGAGTGCAGAGAGGAAGGAGACACGCACATACTGTACAGGCACAACACATGATCAGTGGGGCTGGGAAATCTGAGGACCACAGTGTGACGGTATGACTTTGTGTTCAATCCAAGTGCAATATAAGCACAGTGGACATGATAAAAGTGAATGAGGCCAATTCATAACATGATGACAGTCACCATTTCAAAAGTAATTACCAGATGCAAGAATGTTAACGATTTCTGGGTGGGAAATTTTTTTATATGTGTATAAGTTATATCCAATTTTATGGATATTTTATCTTAAAACCCTAAAGTGACTAAAAAACAATGATTTAAAAACTTAACATTAACTTTTAAAAGAAAAATCAGTGCAAAAAAACCGCACCCCTTTGTTTCCAAGTTCCTCGCTTTTAGCTGTTTTTACAGAAAAGGAGGGTTAATAAATATTTTGTTTGGTTTGAGCTTGTATTCGATCAGGAATATTTATTTTACCAGCCATAAAGATGACATCAAAGTGGATGTACTGTTAAGGACACATACCTCTCTACAGATCACATCTGAACAAAGACGGTCAGACACCAGACACAAGTAATCTAAAGACTTCAGACATTAGAAGCAAATTTTGTTAAACAGGGAAGGAAGGAGCCGAGGAAATGAGTGAAATTTCCATGCAAGACATAGCTTTCACCCAAACAGAAGGACAATTAGGAAAAGCTAATGGATAAAGCCAGCACTGGCTCTTCCTGCCTGTTGTTGCACTATAAGACTGTTATGCAGTAATGGTCAATGGACACATTCATTAGGCACATTCACTCATAACATAATGGTTCCTATGTCTCCGTCCTTTTGTCTTGTTTTGAAGTTTAAGTCTGTACTCTGTTCCTATTTCCTCTTTCAGGTTTCCCTTACTGTCAGTTCATTGTTTTCACCTGTTTATTGTTAGTCTATTACCCTTTGTGTTGGTGTATCAGTCTTGTGAGAAGCTTTCTCCTTATGTTCCTAATTAATTTCATTGGTATTGTTTAATATGGTCTCTTTATTTCTAATTAAACAGCTGCTGGATCCTAGGATCCTGCTCCCCTTCATGTCTATGTTCGCCTGTGTTGCACATAGTATCATATGGTTATATTTCCTGAATGCTAGCTCTTATAAAAGCATATGTATGTATGCTTGGTGGCTCAGTGTGAGTCTTTATTACATATATGTCCCCAGCCCCATGGAGGGAGTTCTAGAGGAAAAATCTTGATAACCTAGAATCAATTTGAAAAAAAAAAATTGGATGTAAAATTTTCCACTGAAGTAAAGGTTGATGTTACGGTTTGAAGATGTGCAAGTTGCAATAGTTATTCAGCTCCAGGAAAACACCAAACCTGCTTCTTCAGGACGTTTTTCTGATCTGACTAGTATTGACATGTCATTCAGGCAACCCACCAACTAGTCAATTCTGCAAATATGTCATAATGAGAAATTATACTTAAATGGTTGGTTCAATAAAAAATGAATATTCTGTCATCATTTACTCCCCCTCATGTCATTTCAAAACTGTATGACTGTCTGTCTTCTGTGAAACACAAAAGAAGATAATTATCCCTTTAAGTATGGTTGTCAACATTTTACTTAAAGTATCTAGCTGAGAACATACTGCGAAAGTAAAGTTTTCACATTTTATTATACTTGTGATTTGAACAAATGACCACATTTTTGTAAAATTACAGATTAAATGGATGTTACTGGCTTTAAAAGTTCAGCCATAAGTGTAAATTACATTTGGATTTACTGAGATTTTAATGCATCAGCTTATTCAAATGGACAAAAAGAACAAGTCATGATGACCTGCAGAATTATACCTTTTACTCTTTACTTTATCATTTTAGACCTCATATGTTAGGTACAGTTTTTGGAGGACTAATTGAGCAAAATATTCTGCTTCAGCAGTACTCAAGAAAAGTGCAAAAAAAAAAAAAAAAAACCTGAAACAATCCAAATGTAGTGCAATCACTCTTTATACTCCAGCCTGCATTGTAATTAGATATTCACTTGTGTAGAGCATGTGTCTTTGATTTGATCTGCACACTTATCAGATAATCCGTAAAGGTAAAACTATTCATTAATACTTAAATCATGTATTTTTTTTTGCATTTTCAAATGGCCAGTAACTCTAAATTTGACTTGGGATGCTTTTGTTATACCCTTGACACTGCTCTTACAATGTTTTCTGAAAAAGTTCCTCCTCATCTGTCTGTAGAGAAAACACTTCTGAAAAGCAGTGCACATTTTATGATAGACATGTTAATGCAATTTCAGAGAGTTTGAGATTAATTTACCATGTAAATATAGTAACACTTGAACGACAACGTCTGAAACCAGTGAGTCTGTGTTAAATGCCAATTCAAGAATAACATGTTTTTTAATGAAAAAAGAAAGGGGATGGGGGGAGGAATCATGTTGGAAAAAGTTCAGAGGGGTTTTATTTAATTACCTAGGAGGAAGAACAGCTGCTTCAGAGCACAGCGACAAGATGACTTTGTGCAACGTTGTACTTCAATAAAGCTATACAAGATAATACAGCTGTTCACTCTGATGTCCTAAATTCTGAAAAAGTATTAGCATTTTCAAGCCATGGTTCAATATATATAATATATATATATATATATATATATATATATATATATATATATATATATATATATATATATATATATATATATATATATATATATAATATTGGTTGTTGTTAGACTACAACTATACCTTAAGGAAATGAAAAAATATGAATATAATTAAAATGCTAAAAATGTATAAAAGGTAATGTTTAAAAAAGACAAAAAGGACCCTCAAGACTTACATTTACAACTTTATGTTACAGAACAAAATGTGAAAGGCTCTTCAAGTATTGTTAACCACAGACCTTTATTCATAAAATCAAAAACAGCTATCCTAAAAACCCATAGGATATTCTGGAAGCAATCCTTCCAGATTGGCCTACAAATTGATGCGATGACTGAATAGCTCTGCTACAGAGAACATCATTTAAAAGGAAGTCAGGAATGACATCCATAAAGACACTACAGCGGTAATGTCCCCCCACAGACATCAGGTGACTAACACATTTGCAACACCAGCATTCAATCAATCCTAAAAAGAGAGCCGAGAGAACTTAAACATATGCGAGGCACATGCTTGTTGTGCATCTTTCCAACCTACTGATTCACTACACGCGCTAATACAGTGGCTAATGAGGGGCCATTACAGTGGCCAAAAATAGCCAGAGGACGCAATGCCAGAGCCTACCGTTTAGACTAATAAAAATATATGGACCATACTGAAGCCACATTCAGAGAGAGTGAGACAAAAGGAGAAAGAGAAAAGTGATGGAAATAGAGGCAAATCGAGGATGACAGAGAGAGGCAGTCTGCCTTCTCCTAATCCTCTTTAGATGTATTTTCCATAGGAACTGCAAAACTAATAGGATGTACTGTATGTGTGTCGTATACATGTCCACTGGACAAAGCTGGTTTGTGTGTGCCGGACAACTAATTTTACTTTTACAGTAAGTAGCTCCACTTGGCCATATACCCTTTCCAAGTGTGATATTTACTCTTGCTCTGCATTTTTTTTTACATTTCAATAAATATCCACGCAATGGATTTACTCCAGCTGGTTCAAGTTGGTAAAGCAGATTAATCTCATTTACCAATCACAATCTGCCTTGTTTGAATTTGACTTCTGTGTAAGTTGTGCTTCATACATTGTTATACTATTGACGACAGACAATAGCAGTTATTTATTCATTTATTTTTTTGCAGTGATCATGCCTTTAAGACTTCTATATGAAATAACCTTCTGTTCTAATTGGTCAGTGTTCATCAGAGCAGGCCAAGCTGCTAAATATTACACACTGAATGGTCATATGTCTATCTTCTGATAGAGAAAATGCAGCCCATCATTATGGCAAAATTGAAACCTAGGGTTATCTTGTGACATCCTAAAATGGTTTATTTTCTCATAACGACAGGCGAACCGTCCATTATCCTGCTAATTACATGGCTAGTTAGCATGTAAATAAATAAAGGGCCATGGAAAGTTGATCTGAGTTGAAATTATTGTATTATATGAGAAGAAAAAGACCACAAAGTGCTGTGAGAAACTGGTACAGGGTAGAAGGTAGGTTGCAAAAGACGATAAGCTTAATAATAATAATCTAAAAATATTTTATTTGAACTAGCAGGAGCTTTGTATATTATTTTATTACACAGCATACATCTTACATTTAAAACGAATTGAGTTTCCATGATATGTCTCCTTTAAATAAACAACATTTTGTTGGTCACCGCAACATTATGAAAGTCAAGAGTTTCTCAAACAACTGCCTACTGGTCTTGCGTAACTTTGGTTGTATAGTCTTAAGATGGCAAGGTGATGCTTATAAGGTTACACATAATAAATATGTCTACTTCTGAAACATAAATAGAGCTGCCCAAGTCTAATCTTCAGCAGCGATGATAATACAAACAGCAGACCACAGACACACACTCACACAATTAAGATTCGCTCTGGTCTGAATGACACCTTTATGTACTGAAGGGAAGGTAGGAGTGCAGAGTCACACACAGACTCTGTGTCTGGAGTTGATTTATTTCAGGCCATTGCTTTCTAAACAGGACATGCACACACATTGCTGCTTATTATACTTCACTCTAAATGCTCTTGTAGGTGGATCGTTCCACAAATAACTGCCTGTCTGTGGTTCACGGCTGAGACAAAACTCTGTTGAGCCGTAAACTGTTGTTTTATACACTCCATTATTCTGATGTCCATATGATGACACTTGGTCACGCTGATTGATGACATTCGCTGAACTACAATGGGGCTGTTGGCTTACTCGCATCTCCTGCTGCCATTTTCAAATAAGGCTGGGATGATATTTTTTCCTTCATTTCTTTTTCCTTTTTTTTTACAATGGAAAACAAGTGCTAGCAAGATTAGCTGCAGTGTGTAGACTTTTATGACCACTCTAAAAGCTAACCAAGGTGGAGGGTTACAGCCTGTCGGAGACAATTTTCCACTTACGGACAAGTGGGGGTGAGAGCATGTGTGTGTAGTTTAATGTGGTAGGGTAATTGTTCAAAGTTATCCTTCTTTGTGAAGTTATGATACAAGAAGAAAAAGAGAAAGGGGGATGGAGAGAAAGAAATGCAATAAAAAGACTAAGTTAAAAAACTGTTTGCCTGATGCATGGAAAAATCCTGGAATTTTGTCTCCAGCACATTGGGCCTCATTTATGAAACGAACGTACAGTACAACAGAAAAATGGCTGTATAGTCATTTCGCTTCTATGCATAACTTGGAATTTATTAATATTGACATGAACGGTAGATATTATCAAATCTCACGGGGTGAACTTGAGTGCAGCATAGTAAATCTGCTGGAGAATAGTATAATGATAGCATTGTATTCATTTAGATTATTCTCCTGACTGACAACTGAAGCTCATCATTATGGCAAAATAAAAACCTAGGGTGATCTTGACATCCTAAAATGGTTTATTTTCTCATGATGACAGGCTAAACATACATTATGCTGCTAATTACATGGCTAGTTAGCATGTAAATAAATAAAGGGCCATGGAAAGTTGATCTGAGTTGAAATTATTGTTTTATGTGAGAAGAAAAAGACCACAAAGTGCTGTGAGAAACTGGTACAGGGTAGAAAATATTCTAAATAAAATGCTGTCAAACAAACATAAAAGTTTCACAGCTCATTTTTGCACATGTGAAGGATGATGTTTTATGGCAATATTGGAACATGAAGGAACTGCAATACTGTTCTTCATTTTTTTTTACATAATGAAGAGCAGTTCAGCAATCAAATGTTACAAATAGGAATATTGGGATTCTTCTAGATCATTTTTATTCTTGTTCTGTTCTAAAGAAATAAACTGTGACTGCCTGCTTTACATATTGGTCACATTGCTTTCAAGAAGATAGTGTTTGAACAAAATAATTAATAATTTCAACTTATTTTTTTAATAATACAACAAAAATAATAGATAAAATGTAAAGTTCTAAACAATATTTTGTTAAAAATCAAGATAAAATAAAATTAATAAAAAATGAATAATAAAAAATCTAACAATCTAAATCAATCTTTTTTTTTTTTTTTTTGGCCTCACACTCTAAAAAATGCTTGTTTATTTCCTCAAGCCAAAAGTGTGGGTAAGGAAGCTGGGTTGATTTGACCCAATTTGGTCTGGTAATCCTTCATAATCTGTGTTATATACTTCACACAAGTTTAACCATTCTCTGAGTGACACTTTCACTATCAATGTTCACTGCGCTCATGAAAGCAGTAGGCTATGTGTGGAAAATAGAAAAAAAAGTAATCGAAGCAGAAAGGGGAGAAAAAAAATCTAACTTTTTGGAGAGTTGTCTCTCACACCAAAATCATTTGGTGACCAAAGATAGCGAGTGGACACTGAAAAAGAAAGAATGGCACATGATAAGAGTGAATAGAAAGTTTAAAACCTGTTTATTTGCCAATTCACAAGGGTGTACCTTGACCATAGTAAATGGAAGAAAAAGAAATGGTCAAATCTGGTCTAAAACAATATTGATTCAACAATGTTCACTAAGCGTTTAAAAAGCCATTTCATTACACTGTATAAGCTGTATAACTGCTATTCTTTCCTGCACCTTTTTCTCACTAATGTGTTCATAATATTTTTATTAATTTACACACACACACAGATACAAAAAGCATTCTACTTTCTTACAAATGGATTCAAGCTCACATTCACTTGATCTGCCTCCAACAACTGACGGACAAAATTTAAAACTGAGATTTAAAACTTTTAAAAGAAAAAGCTCAATAAACTACCACACATATATTATAAACTACGAACCAATATCTCTTGCTTTTGTGCTTTGAACTTTTCCATGCGAAGCACAGTGCGCTGTCACTCCGTGTTGCCTCATATGCATTATTCTGCGCTTGGAGGGTAAGCGTAGTCTTGGCTTTTCCCCCCTTTTTTAAGTTCCTCAGTGCTAAACATGGTAGGCAAAGATACAAAAACTTCACACACTCACACACAAATAGATGCTCGCATGTGCACACATACACACTTTAGTTAGGCTTAATCTTCAAAAACGCCTGAGTGCAAGCAGAATAATACTTCCCTTGCTTTTCCTTTCTGTTAAATCACAGAGAAAAAGGTCACAACATTAATACAGTCATAACAACAGCGCTGACAGCATATTGTTCCACGCGTACCCACTAAAGTTATCAGGTTCTTCCAGGGTCCAACATGTCATCTTTACAAAATGTATTTAATAAGACTCTCGTTGAGAGTCACGGGAAACGGGAAGCATCATTATGAAGAGAGGAGATACCAAGGGGAACGTTTGTCTTCCAGACTGATCCTGGACCAGTGTCTCTGAGCTGCTTACTTACTTTAAGTGTTTTATGGATTTTTATGGATTCGGATGATGACGAGTCGAAATTGTGTTAAATGAATAGTGTTTTTGCTTTGTCAGTCTAATGTAACTTTGTAAATAAAGGGATATTACAAGAAGAAGGGAGAATGAGAGTGAGAGACAGAAAGCTGGGTGAACTGGCTTTGAAAATACAGTTACAAGCCCAAGGCCACAGCGCACACACAAACCCAAACAAACACACACACACAAGACTCAGAGCTCACCTTCAACATAATCATTTCTCACTGTGTATCAGTGTGTGTGAACTGGCATGACAGCACAAACAGAACAAGGGTGGTAGCAGTCTGCCACGGCCCCTCTCTGTGCCTGCTGGATGATTTGGGCACCTGCTTTGCCACAACCCTGGCATGCACAGATGTCCTCTAATATGAGCCCACCTACTGGACCTTCCCCAGATTCCCTGAATTGCACAGGAAGAAATAACGAGCAGTAATATCTGTCAGAAACATTAGCTGATCTAAAATAAGATGCTATTAACAGAGATGATTTCCAAAAGTGGCTGAAAGCAAATAACCCAACGCTGTCGATCAGAGAAAATAAATTCTGATAGACTCATTTCAACAAGCCAACAGAAACTAGAGCCATGCTTACCATAATGTTAAAATACCTACAGTAGATTCTACATCAGCAATTGTTCCTAATTATCATATTTTTGCACGCTCGCTCACCATACTGGAAAGGTCAAAATCCACCCATTAACACATGCAAGTGAACTAACAAATGCAGCCCCACACGGTAACAGCCCACTTTAACCAATTTTCACTCAATTTGGCAAATAATGCATGCACAATTGCTGATAACAAACATCTAAAATGATCAGAGTATTGCTAAAACATCCTCATTATGCATATTCAACACAACAGTACACAGCGATGGTAGTGATCAGAAATAAAACAATGTTATAAACCATAACTCAATGTAACAGTTTTCCCCTAAAAGTCATAATATATTTGGTTATTCACAAAACAATTATAAAAGTCAGAACACAAGAAAAATTATGTTGAATTATATATTTTTTTAAGCCCAGCTTTTGAATCATAATATTGTAAAGAGTTTTACTTGCTGACTGATTTGTAATATGCATATACTGTACTAACACATGCACACAAAGATACAGTAGATAGATGGATGAACATTTAACTATGCAAGGTAGCATAAGATAGACTAGATAGATAGATAAATAGATAGATAGATAGATAGATAGATAGATAGATAGATAGATAGATAGATAGATAGATAGATAGATAGATAGATAGATAGATAGATAGATAGATAGATAGATAGATAGATAGATAGACAGATAGATAGACAGACAGAAAGATAGATGTGTGTATTTGTGTTTAAACAGTTAAACAAAAAAAAATATCGATTTATTTTCCAAAATTAGGGAGTATAGTATACATCATAGTTAAATGTTCATCACTTAAATTAAATGAAGCATCATCAAAAAGTAAATGTAAGGTAGCATAGTTTATTATTATAATAATCTGACAGTAAAAAAAAAAAAAAAAAAAAAAAAACTGATATGTTTTCCATTCCAGGAGCAATGAATACCTACATATTAACGAGTAATCTATGTATTAGCATCTATGATTCTCATTCCTTGTCTTCAGTGAAGAATAAAAGGATGCCATTATAATCCAAAGACCTAAAGTGCTTGCCGTGTAAATTTTGTAGTTCGCATCACAACGCTCACTTGCAGACGCTGTGCAAGGTCTGCGACCTGCGACTGTTATAAAACATTCTTTACCACAACCACCTGCCTGAAAGGGTAAATGCTGATCTGGCACTAAAACATGAAAGGAATGGGCATCCATTGTACAAGTGATTGCTGGCATGGGCTTAAATGTTTAATCTGGTTATTCTGTCAAGGCTATCCTGTTTTTCTCCAAGAGCCTGACATTGTGCTGTTGGTTGACTGATGCCTCATTTGGCAGAGTCTGCAGCAGGCCAAGATTAGTAAAGAGCTTATAATTAAATGCACCAAGTATCGCTCGCTGTAAACAGCATGTCTCCTGCAAGACAAAAAAAGCCACCTTGCACGCCTGTCACGACTGTGCTGTAATGTGACCACAATAGCAACAAGATTCATCATTTACTCAGCTTATGCTATTCCAAACTTATGTGATTTTCTTTTTCACAAAACTCAAAAGTACACATTTTAAGAATGTTTTACATCTTTTTGTCAGTACAGTTTTTTTGAAAAAAAAAAAGACCTGGCTTTAAATAAAAGATATCCTTTAATATTGCTTAATCAACGTAAATGCATTCATTTATATTAACTACTGAGTATTATTCTAAACCAAAAAAGCAGAAGCATTCTATAAATATCTTTTATTGTGTTCCACACAGGAAGACAAATTATACAGGTTCGGAATTACATAGAATGAGTATTTGATGAAAGAATATATTTTTTTTTAGAGAAACTACTCCTTCAACCCATTTGAATTTACAGGAATTCAGTTTTTTTTTTTGGTAAAATGTTGTCCTGCGTTAAAGTAGACAGAAGGAATAGAGATCATTTCCTCTGTATAATCATTTAAATTGGCAATCTAATTTTGACAGAGCCCCTTTGAGGGAAGCTGGGGATCTTTTAACCGGAATACAATAATTACTGTTGACCATGATCTCTCACAGCTGAAGAAACTTCAAAACCCTTCAGGCCATTTATAACCTTAGATGTGTGCATTTAATGACATCATGCAACAACACAATTGATATTTTGAATAGTTAATTCTCTTAAGCATGGCCACTAGTCTCATATCTTAAATAATTACAGTTTCCTGACATGCTGCGTTCTGCTTCCAGAGCGTGTGAGAACGTGTCAGAGTGTCTGTTTTAGAGTGTGTGTCAGCTGCACCAGCAGCTACTGAGGATTTCCTATTAAAAGACGGATTAAGTTTTCATTCCTGTATATCACAAAACCTCTTACACACACACATACACATACACACACACACACCAATTTTCAGTTTGGCACAACAGTCAACTGAACATCCAAAATGTACTAAAACTAACAAAACACTTCATATGTCTCAGATCAACTTGCATAACACAAAACTTTTCACCACCCATTAAGCAAACGTTGTTACTCTTAAAACAGTGACCTCAATCACACAAACATGTGGCACAATACAATGTTTTCTTAAATGATTCCCTGTAAAATGTCTTTACAACACAAGAATCCTGGCTCGCTAATGTTTAGAGTTCAGTACAAGCTGTTACATGGTCTATGTGTTCATTACAGAATGAAATTATTTCCCCTTTTGTATAGATGCTAATAGATGGCGCGTATCCCCCTTGGCTCGGTTTGTTTGGGCATATGTGAACATGGCAATCATGCTCAGATCCTCGCCAAAACAATCGGTCTGAGAATGCAGTGGTCTCGGATCGATTAAAAATGAATTCTGGAGCGGTTCGGTTGTAGTGAGAAAGCAATCTGATGCAACAGACCGACGAACCAGGCTATATGCAAGGTATGATGGGTATTAATAACGTAAGTTCTGGGAAAAGCAGTAGACGGTCCAGGCGTCCCAATGGGCATACTATCCACCCTGTCTGACCTATATAGTATTGAAAATTACTAATATCATATAGAATTTAGGATGGATAGTATGCCCATTGGGATGCAGGTGATATTTGTGGGTGAGCACATCTTCGCCATTCAAAATGAAATCATGCTTTTACATTTTATAATGCCGTCTTATTGTTTGTCTTTGTAGTAACTGTTAGGTGCATTTTAAGCTATGAGCGGAATACTGGAAAATAAACCGTGAAACTTTGACCAATGAGAGGACAGTTTACTGGCATGTGACTTGTAGTAACAATTTTGGTCCGTTCAGAAACTTTGCCATGTGAAAGTGAACGCACCAAGAATAAAAAGCAACACTGTAATAATTTTAATCTCTGTTTCAGAACAAAGCAATCTACAGGTGTGAAAGCACACTAACACCTGTGTGGATGCTCAGCTACATCTGTTTTAATAGTAATGTATATTTTTAGATATGATATTACTAAAATATTAATTTGAATATCTTTAAATATGATATTACTGTCGAATTACAGAAAATTATTGTTTTACTTAGGTTTTTGCAAAATTAAACAGTTTTCAAAAATTGGCCTAGCCCAAAAAAACTCTCTCTCTCTCTCTCTCTATATATATATAAACCATATCTCAATAAGCTATTGGTAAGTATGTAGTGATCTGTCTCTGTGGACTGGATTTATTTTCTCTTTATAGCTGTTTGCAGAAGAAGCACAGACAGAGATCACATAAGTCACTTTTTTTAATAGCAAGCAGCTTTTACAAGGCCAACTGTTATGAAATCTGTGAGGGGAAATCGTTCCCTCAAATGAATTTGTATGTGGACTGCTATTGAAATGACTAGATTTTACTCATGAAAAGTAAAAAAATCAAAAAAATAAAGCACAATAGTACACAAGTTAATAGAGAAAATCAACTGCTATACAATTTATTAATGTTATTATTGGAATAGTATGTTCAGGATTACATATTTAACAAATACTCAGTACGACTAAATTAATGTTTACTAAGATTCAATTTTTAAATGCACTTTATCTTAGCCCAGCTTTGCTCTCTGTAACTTTCTCCACTTATCTCATCTGACTAAACTTTAATTTCTAAACAACTGTAAGTCAGCATAAAATCCTTAAACCTCACTTTACATAACAACTAATTTGTCCGTAGTGATGCTTCACAAAAAATACTAAAGTAAACACAACTGCAAGCATCATGGGTCATGGGATCATTTGATTGAATGCAAAAGCCACTAAAGCACCAAAGAAATGCTTCCTCTATTTGTGTACCACACGGGTGCCTGCGGGGCAGCTGAGCAAACAAACTCTTATTTCATGCTTGAACACATTTAAGCCACTGGACACTGGAAAAGGAAAAGAGAAAGAAAATAAAGAAAACTGTTTGCTTGTGTGTAAGAGACATCGTAGCATCAGTGGAACTTTATTTGCATGAGCTAGCAGGAAATTCTTTGAGAACCAGTATGTGTGGGTGAGGAGAGTATAAGGTTCATTCTAAGCTTCGCAAGCTGCTGCAAGCTTAAAGACTGTATTTCTCAGCACAAAATCATTTACAATCACCACTGTACAGTCTGTATTACACCAGTACAATATATAATCATTTGTACAGAGAGAAACATATGATGTCCATATAGTGGATCTTTGTTGTACTGTATATATATAATTCATTCCAGTATATTATATGCAACTGCATTCTCTTTTTCCACCAACAGAATTTATGATTTAATTGTATGATTATTTCCCATAATGTTTCTTATACTTAAATAAGCTATTTGAATGTTAGATTTATTCACCTTTTCAGCCTTATTTTAATGAGAAGTTTTTTACTGGAAAAGAAATGTTGGATTCCGAAAGTTACAGTATACCTTTGTGGTACAATGGATTCTTTTATATGAAAATATCAAGGGAATTTTGATTTCTCATGGTAGGACCCCTTTAAATGCATCATCCCAGGATGACTCTGCATATCTAATTAACATGCCGAATGAAAGACTCCATTCATCCCATCAAAAAAAAAAAAAAAAAAAAACTCTTTGACTGAACTATCATTAATGTTTCAGCTGAAAGACTGCAGCATTCCTCAGGGCATAGTTTACTGTAAACCACAGAAAATGATAAATGAACTATGGTATTACTTGTCATACCAGTAACATTTTGTTATATTAAGTGATTGATGATCATGTGTCTGTCTTTATGTCAGACTTGGAAATGTTTGTGTGTGTGTATAAATACTGTATGAGTCTACACTGTGTGGGCATCTAAGAGGGCTCAAGATGGCCACAGATGTTATTACAGCCTTAGGGTCTCTTGCTCCCTTTGAACCTCCATTCTTAACAGACAGCCACACAGTAGCACAATTAGGGACAGCATTTTACCCAATGACACGTGCATACTACAGCACACACATAGACACACGTGTTTCACTGTCACGATGGGGACTTTCCACTAAATTCTGATGTTTTCAAATTTGCATAAAATCATTATTATAATAATTGTTATTGTTATATAGTGCCTTTGTCAAATTACTTTACAGGATTATCTACAAAAGGGGAAAATAACAGACATTAGACACAAAAACAATAAAGGAGGTAGAAAAAAAATATTAGGTGCAACAAAGCTGTAAATTCTAAAGCCATGATGCATGAGGAAGCATTTTTAAAAAGAAGTGGACCCAACACAGAACCCTGAAGAACACCATGTGAGACAGGGGTAATACGACTGTATATTTCTGTTTAGAAATAAACAAATGACTGCCCTTCAAATATGATGCTAGTCAGTAATATTCAGACAGAGGCAAAAGCAGAGCTGAGATCCAAGAGAAGAAAAATAATGTCTGCTCAAGTTATGAGGTCAGTATGTAGGGTTATTAATTTTTTTTTATTATTATTAAGCCATTTTTGTTTTGGGGACTGTTGGCTTAACCCAGTTTAAATACTTATGTAATATGACATAAACATCAGGAATTTGATTGACATGACAATATTCATTGACAGCAAATATTGTTTATTCAAGGCTATTTGTTTTAAATAATATCAAAAACTGCATTGTTCCTATTGCTGCCATTTCATGCAGTTATATTCAAGTAAATGTTCTCTACATGTGACAGCAAAAGCAATTGCTTTGTAATTGCACTTGTCAGATACACCTCCAGGCACTAAACAAGAGACATGTACTTATGTTTTCTTAGCATTTGGATAATGCTACTAAAACGCTGTGACAAATTTAAAGAACACTATAAAGGCAAACGAACACACACACACACACTGACTCCTGTCGTACAAGTCTGCCTATTAAATAAGCCCCAAAACAGACACACAAGTTCACACACTCATAGTTTTTCACAATGGCCTTTTTTAAAATAAACATTTTGACTTCATATACCATTTGATTAGGCTTGAGGTTCTTTTCACTACTAAAAACTAAATTATCAGAGGCAAGTATGTGACATTGAGGCTGTTTTTAACATATACAGTATTCTCTATGATCTCTTTCTCTCGTACAGATACAATTTCCCATTTCCCCATTTAAGAGCCACTTTAAATCACATCCCATAATGCATTTACATAACCACCCATTCAAATGCAATGACAGCCAAAATCTGAGTGACATTTTCAAAAGTGTCGCCTCATAGCAAACAATCACGAATAATAGAGGGTTGCTAAGCACACATACACACACCCACCGACACTCATAGATATAAAACACATGCTCAAATAAATGTACCCGATGCAATTTTTCATTGATGGACAGGGATAAGAAAAGCCATCATAGACTGATAATAAGGTGTGGTTATGGTCTCATAGCTACCAGATGAGTGAGTCATGTTGAAATGTTTTGGAGGCGAAAACAAAAGACAGTAAATTATTAAAAAATAAACAAATCTTAAGTAAATAAGTTGAAGGGGGAAAAATAATTATAAAGAAAATATAAATGGGATGCTTTATCATCTCTCAAAAACAAATTGCATCTTGTTAGTACAGGACCAATGTTTTGAATTGAAGAGCAAATGGAAGGATGCATTAGAGTTAAGGGACCCCCGATTTAAAAAGATATCAATACAAATGAAAAATATTACATCAGCACAACTTTGAAGAGAAAAACATACAGTACTATAGTCTTCCTAATATGAATGATTGAAATACGTCTTGTACAAAATGTATTTCAATGAATCCATTTTGGTTCCAAGTTATATAAACATATATTTATTATTGCCTGGAGAGTGATCACAAAGTTCAGAACAGAAAGTTCAAAACACACCCAGGGCTGCCGATCCTTGTCTTAACGACCAAAATAATAAAGTTTACAAATAAGCTTTCAATTATGATTATTCACACTCTTAAATTACTATAAATTTCCGTGTTTGCACCTTTGTGCTGAACACTCAAGTTCAAGCAGGTATTTTTTTATGTGTGAAGTCCAGTTCTCATCTCCAGTGATTTTGTCGCTCCATGTTGCCAGTGGTTAAAATCGTAAGTGGCTACTGGTTGCTAGGAACATTTATAAATTACATTCATGGATGTTATTTCATTGTTGAATTTCTTTTCGCTACAAATACATTTTCTATGGCGAAACATTTTTATATATTCCATGAATAAATATATAATATTTTAAACAACATGTTATTTGCAACTTGTATACAGCCAAAGCACAAACCCTATGATTTGTTTATGTATTTAATGATTTATCCTTTCATTCATGTTTTCGTTCATTCCATTCTATCATTCATGTACATTACCGGTATTAGCGGAGCATTTCTCTGTGTGCGTGTGTGTGTGTGTGAATGTTTTCATTCAGTAGTAGAGGGAACAGGGTGTCCATTCAGGTCAGTGCATGATGATTTGTTTTTTAGGACAGTTGTGATTCTCTCTCATCAGGCTCTGCCTGCTGATATAAGCACAATGTAAAGGAACAGATCTAGAACGATCAGCTCATCAGCTCACTAGGGCCGAAAACATGGAAACATATTGAGGAAATTTCCTTCTTCAGTTCAGTTCCTGGTTTCCAATTAAATCAGTTCAAAAACTTAAGACGCCAAATGATTTTTTTAGGTGCAACAGAATAAACATGTTTTATTTAGTTTTTTATTATTATTTTAAAAAATATATTATTATTATTATTATTATTATTATTAAACATTTTAACATTTCAATCATACTGTCATGTGTTTATGTCTCATCTTTTCTTGACTTTATCAGCATTTTAATCCATCTTGTAGGTGACCTGGGAACTAAGGTTCACTTAAAGTGGGAACTAAATGTCTTTTTCAACTTGAAATACAGTCACGCATTGTTTATTACACAGAATCTGTACTAATATCATGCACCATAATCATCACTTGGCCAGTGAGAGAAGTTTGGGCTCCTCATCAATGCTGTAAAACACTCTCAAAAATATAGGTCAAAATGCCATAGAAGAACCTTGTTTGTCTAAATGGTTTCATAAAGAACCTTTAACATCTGAAGAAGCTTTATGTTTCACAAAAACATAAAAAAAAATTCAGATTATAAAAAGGACAGAAAGAGATGGTTCTTTAAAGAGCCTTTGACTGAATGGTTCTTTGTGGAACCAAAAAATGTAACCCTGGTCAACAAAACCACTAAAGTATAATTTCTTTAAATTGAGATTCATACATCATCTGAAAGCTGAATAAATAATCTTTCCATTGATGTATGGTTTGTTAGACAATATTTGGCTGTTAATGATGTTTATATTTCAATATTTTGATGTTAATTCATGTTCATTATGTACTTTAGTAGACTAGTGAAGAGAAAGGTATGATAGGTTCACGTGCTGCTTGAACTGGGGTACTTACTCGAGACCGTGCCTGCCACATTATAGAGCGCCAAAACTGAATAATAATTAGAATAATTTTAAAGCTGACACTTTGTTAATTATAAAGTTACAAAGCACAAATCTTTTTGTGATTACTGAACTGCAAGTGAAGTGAATATCAGATAATGAAGTCCACACATTAACAGAACACAAGATCTTGTTAAGAAGCCATATTATTAATGATTATAAATGAGAAGCGTTAATGATATTGCCAATATCCACACAACTGACAGCTTTACCTGATGTAGTTTGTTCAAGTTGTGCACAAAATAAACGCTGTTTTTCTGCACTCTCTTCAAGTCTCCATCATTTCTCTCTCGCGCACTGCTCAACTGAGCTGTGTTTATCAGGTGTTCATCAGTTTTTTCCAAAACTTTGATATGCATCGTTTCAGTTTAATGCGCAAACATAACAAAAGATGTGATCGCAAAACAATCAGTAAAAAAGGCATTACACGCACAATTTAAGTGATTCATGTACCTGTAAATCCATAGGCCTAGTCACCAGTGGTGACAAAAGCTAACACTTCACTCGCAATTCAACTTTTATGATGCAAATGCGACCGTTTTAGTTTCAGTTTGGAGCCCTGTAAGTGGTATTTAAATAAATATTAAGCAGCAAAAACTGTTTTCAACATTGATAATAGGAACCATTATCAATAACTGAGCACCATACCTAAGCAACAAATCAGCATATTAGAATAATTTCTGAAGGATCATGTGACACTGAGCTTTAATATCAGAGACATAACTATATTATAATAGAAAACAGCTAATAAAAATTTTAATATTATTTCAGTATGATTTTTTTTTACTGTATTGTAGATCAAATAAATACAGTCTTGGTGAAGAGAAAAGGCTTTTAAAAACATTAAAAAATCTTAACTATTCCAAACATTTGACTGGTAGTATATATACATATAATCAGTATGCAACATTAATATTAACCACTACATTATACCTGAAAAAACTATGTAACTTTTGATATTGATTTCTTTTCAGTATCATTATTGTACTTATTACTGGAACTGACTATTCTTAATAATACAGACTGAAACGGTGGCAGGAGATCCTCAGAAAGCACATATCACCCTCACTCTCTTTCTTTTACACTCATACATTATTCACATAAATAATTGTTGTTGTGCTAAATTAGAGCAACACAGAAACTTCAGAAACCGCAAGCAAATGCAAAACAGACTTGAATCAAGAAATAAAACCAGAGAAAGAAAATAAAGAGGGTGGTAAAGCCACTCTGAGACATATTCAGAGATGTGAAAGAGAAAAGAGAAAATTAACTCTGCAAAAGATAAAGGGCAAAAAAAAAAAAAAAAAACAGTGGAGAAGAAGAGCAGGTATCAGTGTGAGAGCTGTAGAGAGTCCAGCAGTGCTAGAGATGCCCCTGCAGCTGCTGTCACATGATCACATGTTTGGCCTCCGGCCGATGACGGGGTCAGGAATATTTTTAATCTCTGCCAGTCTCATGCCATCTTCCCAGTCCCCCCCTCTCTCTCTTTCCCTCTAAAACACACTCCGTCTCTGTCTCTTTTGCCGCCGCCCACTCTGGCTGGGTGTCCCTCTGTAATTAGGGCACTAACGAAAGCTCCTTGTTAACAGTTGCTGTTGATTTGCTGTGGCGATCTCTGAATCAGTGCCTTGACACGCTAGGACTTTAACAACTGCTCCTTCGTGAATGTGAGTGGTCATGTGCAGGGGAATCATGCACTCATTATTTTTGAGGGGGCATGAGTTGGGGGTGGGGGTTTGAGGTCATCATGTGACGCATAGCATCCACAACAGCACTTACGTTTTTTTTTTCCTAAATGCATAAAAATGTATCTTGATTCTCACCTTATAGATTATGTTGATCTACTGTAAATTGGGCGATGGGTCAAAGACAAAGTAACCTAATAATGTAATCTATGCATGCATATAAACCTGTCTGTTTACATAACAACAGATACTGTATAGATGTCATGACATTGCATATTTAAGTTTATATTTAATGTGAATTTGTTATATATTAATGAAGAAATTGCAAGTTAGGCTACTACAATTTCATTGTGCAGAAAGGGAGAAAAGAACATTTTCACTGACAGTCTAGTTCAAGCACTCTCAAAAACTCCCATTAAAATCACTGAAACTGTTTACACTATAAAATTAATATCTCACAGATTAGTACACATATTTTGTTTCTGACGAGAGAATTCATCAGAAAGAGGTATTCAGGCAGCAAGCAAATGAAGAAAACAACGGCATTTCAGCGATGACTCATCCAAACACCTCTGATTGGTCAATGCACTCATAAGCTCAACAGCATTGTTTGTGATTGGTTATAATGCTCAGTGCTGTAAAAACGCATCAGTATCTGGCTCAGCGCCAGCCAGCGAATGCAGGTTTGAATTTAGCAGCTGATGATATGACACATGCCCACTCACTTTAAATGTGCATGACGCCTCTGGGCATGTGGTTATATGCTGAGGCTTCAACAATTATTTGAGAAAATCAATAATAATAGATAAGGACAACAACTGACAATGATCGTCCACATCTCTTATCAGTTATGCCAGTTAAAAGTAGAAAAGAATAAGCACTTATATTTGTACAGTATAATATCAATTATGTCTATGGAATTTCCCCATAATGATAGGAATACCAGCGTGTGTTTTGAGCGTGCATGCATGCGCGCGTGTGTGTGTGTGTGTGTGTGTGTGTAGGAGAAAGTAGCAGTAAGGGGTATGTGGGGTATACAGGGTGAATGCCATTGTTGACAAATGTTCTTCTAATGCTGTTCTCCACCCAATCACGAAAAATACAGTTACACCCAGCATGTCTGTTGTATCTAAAACCACAACTTGGTGACAAACAAGACTGTAACAACATAAAGACTTCAACAAAGGGAGAAAAGGGAATTAGAGGACATAAACTACCTCAAAAAACTAAGTACTTAAATTACACAAACTAGTGGGTGTCAATTGTTTGTGTGACAACACAAGTCAAATTTTCTTGTTTGTTTGTTTCTTAAAGTAATAGTTTATCCAAAAATGGGAATATTCTGAAAAGTTGCTCACACTCAAGACACATTGTAGATTAATTTGTTTTTGAATTTGGAGAAATTTAGCATTACATCACTTGCTCACCAAAGGATCCTCTGCAGTGAATGGGTGCCGTCAGAATGAGAGTCCAAAGATCTGCTTAAAACATCACAATAATCCAAAAGTAGTCCACATGACTCTAGTCCATCAATTAACATTTTGAGATGTAAAGAGCAATAAGTAATCACTGCTTCTGAATTCTCTATCCAAATACTGCTTTCTCCACTGAAAAAATCCATCTCATCAGGAGAGAAATATAATAAGCACTGTTTACAAGTCCAAAACATATTTTTGGGCTGGACTTTTTCACTGCCATTCACTGCAGAGGATCCATTAGTGAGCAAGTGATGTAATGCTAAAGTTCTCCAAATCTGTTCAGGCGAAGAAACAAACTCATCTACATCTTTTTGGAGGGGCTAAACTTCATTTAAAGTTTCAGAAATAATCAATCCAGGATATTTTGCTTTGTCATTGTCAATAATTTCCCCCAGAAATTGTATTAGCTGGTCAGAACGGATCTCGTAAAGACAAAAGTCATAAAGCTTCATGAGCACAGCCGCTAAAAACATTGGCATTGCTAACTCTCTGAATTAGCTCTTCCAGAAGATTTTAGGAATACTAAAATTGTGTGACTCTGTATTACATCCAAATACAACAGGTGTTGTTTGAAAAAGACAGATAGATAGCAAGAGAGAAAGAAAGACGAACGGAGAACATGTTTGAGCAGCCTGGAAAATACTTATAACCCATATGCTTTCATAGTGACATTATTAATGGCCAAACAACTAGCAGTACAACAGGCCTTTGAGGCCATTTATTTCACATCAAGATCTACAAAGACAAACAAATAAAGTAAAGTGATTCACAAGCGACACCTTAACAACAAGCCAAATGTAGTAAAACAGTTAATGTGTCTTAAATTTAATTACACTGACTCTTTTAGAAACATAATAAAGGACCAATAAAGGTGCAATAAAGGACCAGATTGTTTCGCCTCATAGAAACTACTCTGTTAGGACTGATGAGGCACTGTATGAAAAACACATTATTTATAGCTGAGTATTTCTTTATTTTATTTCCTTTATTTCTTAAGGATAATGCAGTCCCAACGAAAAAGGTCACGATCGTGTGTTGGAACCACAGGCGGTGAGTAAAACTGCTTCAAATATGTCTGTGTTGTTAACTTAGCTATCGGCGTGTAAGCGCATCAAGTAAACAACATGCGATGTTGTCATCAATCTGCACTTTCCGCATGTACAGCTTAAAAAAAAAAAAAAAAAGACGACAAAGTGGAACTTAGTCATTTTCCAAAACCGCTAAGCAAATATATACAGTTTCAATACATACTACATAGAGATGTCCTGCTGTAGTCGTTGCTGCTGCTGCTCTTGTTCAATTTCAGCCTAAATAAATAAACGGCTGAATCTGACTGTAAGCCATGGTTTGTTTTGGATGATGTTTTTTTCCTCACGATAATGTCACAGCTTCCAAACGCTCTCAACGCAAAAGCCTACTGGCGCTCGTGATTCTTTAGCTCCGCCCACACGGTAAAAATCGGTACAGACTATCTTTCTCTTATGAATATAATAAAACTAAAGACTTTTTGGAGTTATGAAGGATGAAGTACTAATCTATAGGTACTCAAGCTTAACAGGATATTGAGTGAAAACGAGCATTTCAACCCCCCTTTAAATTAACACTTTTGAGTAAACTTTACCCAGGTACACAATGTTGTGTCAATTTTTAGCAGTGTTATCATTTTATATTATTTTCATTGTTTGACTGTTTCGTTGTTTAGTGCTGTGAGCAAGTTTTAGGAACAAAGAATCAAGAAGATGTGAAACATAGGGTTAATGTTACCCCTACGACAAGCATACTTGCAAAGCATGCTCTGACATGAAATTACATAAAAAAAATAAAAAAAAACATTGAGAGAACATGCAGAGATTTAAGAAGTAAATAAATATTAATCCAAACAGTAAGGATGAAATCACCTAGAAAATACAACCATGTATGTACATTTATTTATTTTTTTGTCAGAATATATGGGCGAAAGGATGGATAAAACTAATCACTAAATAAAAATACTTATTCTTATCCATTTATGGTAACAAAAGTGCTCCAAACCTACAGACATACCACAGGTGTATGACGCCAGGGTTGTCAAGACACTAAAGCATGGTTGCTTTAAAAGCTATTTCACATGGAGAGACATGGAGTGAGAATATAAAGCATTTTATTCATTAGGCTTCAAACTGCCTCTTGGCTGTTTGTCTGTGATTACACCCTGTTGTCAACAGCTGTTTGGCCACGGATAGCACAAAAAGAAGAGAGAAAGAGAGAGATTTATATTTTCTGTTGTGCAAGAAAAAAAATATCTGTGTGAACCAAAAAGTGAAGGACAAAGCTAATTGATGATGTAAAAGAAAATTAAAAAGGACACCACTAGTGGAGTTACTAACTAAAACTAGAACAAGTCAAACATATTTTGATTTATAAATCAAGAACATCAGCAACAGTTAACTAAATAGTTTGATACATACAGTGTGCCTAAAATGTGGAGACTTCGGAGAACTGATTCAAAGCACAAATGAAAGATTCATTTAAATGAACTGTTTCACTCTCGGAATAAAAATGCACAGAGCGGTACAAAACCTAAGATGCTGCCTTATTTTTTATTTCATATTTACCCCTAAAAGGAACATATTAGTACCTTAAATCTATATATGAGTACATTAAAAGTGGTGCTTTTTGAAAGGGTACCACTACAATTACTGGTTTCTAAGTGTAAAATGTAAGTGTAGAATGACTTTCTGATGCTGAATACAAGATACTGTATTGTAAGGATATTTTAGAAAAGCATACATCTTACCATTACAGATTTAAAAACCAACAACGTAGCATAGTGTCATGCTATATGACACCATTATTATTATTTTTTTTAAACATAGCTTTTTACTGGAAAGGCTACATTATTTTGTTTTGTGCAAGACAGATACCGTATGTCTCTGATTAAATTTGAATGAGTAGCTGCAGTCTGGAGCCCTGCTGTTTAACTACATTAAATGAGTAGTTTATTTGTCAAATTTAATGTCAAGTCCACAATTTGCAACCCCAAGCTACTGTTAATCCTCTTTCCTCAAAAGACTGGCTTTCCATTGTTTGATTGAAAGGGCTAAGGTTATATTGATATGTAATGCTGTATAAAAATAATCCTAAATTTGGAGTGCTGAAGCTCATGGAAGAACTTGTCATGCAGAAGCGGCAGATGACTCTTAGCATACATGTATATGCAGTCCTGAACAAAACATCCTCTTTAGAAAGGCATTACATTTCCATATTCAGGAACAAATTCTAGCATGCTAGCCAAAACAATGACACATTATCTTCCTGTAAAGTGACAGAGAATTTTCTGATTTCCCCAGAGGTCTTAACATGAGCTGCAGTGGGTTTAGCTGTGGTCTGGAATGAAACTGAAGAAGCCCTTGTTGATGCAGGTGGAACAGAGAGTGTAGAATGATACACTGACTGCTATGAGATTGATTCCTAAGGTTGCTTGCTGCCTTTATCAGTAGGTCTACTGGTGCAGAAACTCTCAAAAAGTTAAACTGCCAGCACTGCCAACAGGAATTCAGTTCTGACATTTTTTTCTATTCCTGCAACCAGCTAAACTAGTGAGATAACAGATATCTTTGAGTTCTTTTTGATTGATAATTTCTGTATAACAAGTTCAGCTTAATGATACACCACCAGTTAACACATTTTAGTTGTAAGACTGTAAGTTGTTCTTTTTAATTTAATTAAGTCAGATTAATTCATCAAATCATTGAACATTACTTCAGTGAACGTAAACCTGATACTGGCCTACAGTCCACACTTATATTGTACCATTTTACAACTGAGTTTGGCTGTGCCCAGTTAGACCCAGTGGATGTTCACACAGAACCGATACTTGTATTCAGTCTACGGGATTTGGATTTATTAGTTTTTCACAGCTACAGGATGCTTTTGTGAAATGAGGGCTGCTTTTTAAGATGTAGTGTTGTTTAAAGTAGTTCAACTTTGACATGAGTCTCAAAATGTTTTGGTCTTTTCCATCAGTGGTGCTCCAGCTTGCCATCTTTGATTACAAATTTGCAGAACTTGCCACACCTAGCTGTTTCTGAACACAAGAATACACCTGAATAGCTCTTTATTCATTTCATACTGTGTGTGGTTCAGATTTATTATACACTAATGAGTTTTTTTATTTTTATTTTTTTACCCAAATGCTGGTTTCAGCCCATTGGGTCATTTTATTGGGTTGTTTTTAATATTTTTACACAGGTACTGGGTTATTTTTTTAACCCAAATGCTGGGTTCAGCTTGCAGTTGTAATATTGTAAACTATGCTGTAATAACCCAAATAAATTTAATTTGTCCATTTTGTCCATGTGTTCTTGCTTAATATTAAATGTTGATCTTTTTATTATTATGTGTGTGAGTTTAAACTTCCAGTCCATTTTAAGCCAGCAATATAATAATTAGTAAACAATAGATGGCTTAAAACAACCCAGCATGTTTGGTAAAAACATTTAACCCAACCAGCTTGCTCAAAATAACCCAGTACTTGTTCTGCCCATATTTACAAAATAACCCAAAGTTAGGTTGTTTTTAAACCTGAATGCCTAAAACCCAAAATAATAATAATAATGACAATAATAATTGTTATTGTTATATTATAGCATTGTATTGTATGTAATTGTTATATTATTATTATTATTATTATTATTATTATTATTATTATTATTATTAAAAAACCGTTTATTTAATTTCAGCTAGTAGCCAAGGCAACATTTTAGATTTTTAACTTGATGTACTAAAATATCCAAAACTTAAATGAAAAAAAAATAAAAATAGTAAAAAAACAAACAACTAAAATAAAAACAGAGAACATAGAAATAACAAATGTTCAAAATATTATAATAATAAAAATATAAAAGTACTAAAATAACACTGGTGTGTTTTACCGAGGTGCACATTAATGCTTATAATTTATTACAGTAAATAAACAATAATGCACACATATGGACGAACGCACACACAGATATAAACACACTTACAGGCGGCCTCACTGACAACCGTTTCTGTGACTTCATTTCCCAGAGTTTACAAAGAAAATTGGACAGTAAAACACAATTCCAGCTTATACTAGCATCTATGAAGGACACTTTATATGACAGTAGTGGGGTAAAAGCCACAATTACTTTTGTAAATGGAGCCACGGCATTTCAGTGGCAATTAAGGGCTCACTCACAACCCAGATCTTTCAGATTGCATGTGTGTGAAGCTTAGGCAGAAGAGTCTGATGCCTGGGACTGTCGCATGCCATGACTTACGCAGACGGAGGGTTTGAAGATAATTTACACTGACCTGGGAACAGTCAAGGCTGAGGGGAGAGGGGTACAAGGAGGAACAGCATGGGGGAGGGTGCAGGAAGTGGGGACATTAATGTGGACGAGGAGCTGCCCATGTGGAGATATGGAGAATTTGACATGTGACATGGGAGCAGTAAAAGGACAGAGTTTGAAGAAAACACTGAACAAAACTGCTTATTCAGTCACACACAATGCACATTGTTTTATAATACAATTACCAAGATGAATTTCCCATAACTGTATTCTTTAATGAAATGCATTTCATAAAAAAAAAAGAATGAGAAGAATATCAAACTGAGTTTGGTTTGCTGATTTAAGCAAACATGGCACAGCACCAGGGGATGATGGAGGGCAAACCTTATTTGAGGTTATTTACTATATAAATATAATCTATATATACTATTAATAATTAAATCCATTTTGCTCTTCAAATTTTGGAGAATATTTTCCATTACTTACAACAATCCTTCACAATTCTCTTAGAGCTTACAGCTTATAGACAATTATACTGATATACAGAAATTGTTAATTCGTTAAAAAAAGATTGTAAGATCTGTCTCTGGTCTTTAAAGTCAGAATATTAAACATGGCAGTAATGAAAGACCCACACACAAGTGTTGTCTTCAGTTGTTCAGCACACGAACAGCAGCTGCATGTTGCTCTGTGATCAGGGTCAGATGAACCCTCATGTGCACAGACACGCCGTCTTTATAACTGATTTCGCGATAAAGTAACTGAAGTGGTGTGTGGGCACGTTTGTGTGTGTGTGTGTGTTTGAGGGAACGTCACTGGAAGTTGATTGCTCATGACAGGCCAGTTGGATCAGAAGGGTGGCTGCTCTATAACCATCACTCTGGAGTTTCTAGAGACCTACTAGTCTGGTTTAGGCTAAATACACAAGACATTGACAGATATTATAAGCTACAAAGAAAAGGAACATTTGTTTCAATATAGTTTATTTAAAGTTTAAGCCTACGTCTGTTGTATTAGATTTAAGGCATACATCTGTGTATTATTTCATGTTTTTTATTCAGGCTTAAAACACATGGTTCTGTGCCAAGTTCTTAGAAATCTGTTCTATTTGCATGAATCGCATATGATGCAAAATGTTTTAAACCATTTTCAAATAAAGAGATAATGTGAAAAGCCCCACTCGGAATTGGTTTTGGAACTGGTCACTGTGGTACTCTGTCGCTTTAAAAATACTGTCATTAATTATTCACCTCATGTCATGGTATGGTGAATGCATGTCAAAGACTCACACGGAAGAGATTAAGTCATTTTTGTTTTCTTTGCACAAAAAGTATTCTCACAGCTTTTAAAAAATCAAGGTTGAACCAATGATGTCACATGAAAAAAAACACAGTTTTAAGCAAGTTAAAAACTTGATTTTAACTACATGGGGGTCTTTAATAATAAATATAATTGGGTTTTGGGGGAGTAGCACAACATGATATTTTACAACCTAAACTAATCTTGACTTGTCATAAAAAAGCTATTTTAAGAAGCTCACTGACCTAGACACACAGTCAAGACAGTAAGCAGTAGCCCCTGCATATTACCATCCTGTTTTAATTTTTCCTGCATGTTTCTGCGAGCAGAGAGCCTTCAGCCTTCTGTATACCTCTGCATAGATATAGGGATAGAATAAAGTATTACAAATTAAATTACACACAACCTTTAAAGGGTTAGTTCACCCCAAAATGAAAATTCTGTTATTAATTATTCACCCTCATGTCTTTTCACACCCGTTAGACCTTCGTTCATCTTCGGAACACAAATTAAGATATTTTTGATGACAGAATGTTGTCAGATTTCCTTCCATTGACTGCCTTTGTAACTACCACTTTGATGATTCAAAAACTTCATAAAGAGATCAGAAAACAAATCCATATGAATCGAGTGGTTAATTAATTTAGGATTTAATTGAAGTTTTTGAAGTGTCAAAGTGGTAGTTACAAAGGCAGTCTATGGAAGGAAATCTGACAGCATTCTGCCATCAAAAAGATCTTAATTTGTGTTCCAAAAATGAATAAAAGTCTTATGGGTTTGGAACGACCTGAGGGTGTGTAATTAATGACATAATTTTCATATGCACTGCAGTCTAGGAATGGTTAACTCACCCACTTTTCCATTCAGGCACACACACACGCGACAATACAAGTTAGGACCTCTTCGTGAATTTCCAGGATTTCCAGGAGGACAAATAAGAACAAGTTTTGGTTGGCACATAGTGTAGCACTTTACAGAAACATGCTAAGGCCTGTTCTTTCTCACTGGTTAAGAGCAAGAGAAGAGGGCAAAGAAGGATTATACCAGACCTGAGAACAGCTCTGGGAACTGACCTCTAAGACCTCTCCAGTCTCACAGAGAAAGGCCTGCCCTCTGACTACAAACTTCATACTTGCAAATAAATCTAAAGAAAGACAGGAGGTCAATGAAGGCCCACTATCTGGGAACATGGGCATATTTCAGAGACTATTTGAATTCATTTATTAAAGAAACATATGTATGCATATTTCATAAAAATAAAAATTACACATTTTGGCTTCTAAATCATTATCAAACAAATATTTAAGAAGACATAAACACATAATTAAAAAAAAAACGAATTGCATTAGACATACATTAGAAATATGCCAAGATATTTTTCCTATAATATCTATATATGTATATGAGATATTTGGGCCACAAGTAGCATGGGCAGAAATGAAGGTGAATGAAAACAGTGAGTTAACACTGGCTTGTTTATTTTGGAAGGTATCAGGGGTTGGGTTGGAACTAGTGGAAACGACGAGCCAAAGCTGGTAAGAGAGGTTCTTTCATTTGGAAACATGCAAACAAGGCTCTCTCTCTGTCTCTTATTTCACACTCACACCCAATACAAACACACACACGAATACACACATATATATTCAATAATTTATTCAACTGCATGCTTTAAAACTGAAGGCTAAAATTAAATGATTCTAAAAATAATGTCAGTGGTCAATACATTATATCCTTTAATTTATATATGTATGTTTTGCCCCTCATAAAATGTTAAAACCCAACAGTGCTTGTGTGTTTGTGTTTGTAAATATGAATTCAATGTCAAAAAAGGGGGAGTCGTGGCCTAGTGGTTAGAGAGTTTTATCTCCTAACCCTAAGGTTGTGGGTTCGAGTCCCGAGCCGGCAATACCACGACTTAGGTGCCCTTGAGGCACTGAACCCCCAACTGCACCCTGGGTGCATACATGGCTGCCCAATACTACAGGTGTGTGTTCATGGTGTGTGTGTGTGTGTGTGTGTGCACTTTGGATGGGTTAAATTAAGAGCACGAATTCTGAGTATGGGTCACAATACTTAGCTGTATGTCACTTTCACTTCACTTTCAAAAATGAAAAATCTAATATGGAATGACACACTGTATGCAGTGATATAATGTTTTTAAACAATCATGTGCCATATCTAGCGCACTAGGTGTTATTTAACTTTGGGCTGTTTTGAGCACATGGAAAAACAGGGGACATTTTCACAAAGGGCTCCACCCGGGGACAGTCTGCCCACCCTATCTAATAGGTTTGGACCTCTTAGACCTTTTTTCTACACAAACTCTATTCCACATGAGAAGTGTTTGATTGGATGAGAGTGCCCATTGCTTCTGGGAATTACAAATACTGACCTGCTGTCCTCCTTTTGTTCATCAACTACCATATTGTTTTTTTCCAACATAGGCTCATTGAAAAAAAATGTACCTCTACCTACATTTTTGTAAAATACCAATAACGTACCCACATGCAAGCATACTGTACAACCCCCTGTAGTTTCCTGCTGGAATTAATTCTAGTTGCAGTAAAACCTCAACAATGTGTATTCCTTTTTATAAAAAAATATGATTACAGTGGAATATTTTCAGAAACAGGTGCATAATGTATTAAAAACATTATGCAAATTAAAAATATTGGAGAACAATGTCTCTCCCGCCTCCTTCCTCTTAGACTCGATGCTCACGTGGGTTGCCAGATGCAACAAGGAACAAGCACAAGTGACATGTTAGGTCGAGTAGTCTTACACTGTAAGTTGATGAGTTGATTTATCCACATTTTTTATTTCTCTGATCATAGAGATTTTTAGGTGGATGCGAGGCTTTTAAGTCAAGTAGGATCTGTGATCTCTGACCGAGTTCATTTGCTGGCTTACATGGCTGCAAAACGCAATATTATCAGGCAAATGGCATCCTGGTGTGTCAAAATACTATTGGTGAAATACTAGTCTGGAAACACACAGACCAAGAAACAAGAAAAGACATTCCGACCCAGAACTCACATTTCAAAGAAAAACCGGCTGTAGCAATGCTTCTCTGAGAAACAAGTATGTGGACATAGAATTGCAAACCTATTATGCTATTTTCTTTTTTGCTATAGTGATTAAAAATTACATACAGTACCCTTAATAAAGACTTATTTGCAGGTGGTCCTTGCACAATACTATGTTATGAACTCAAAACACTTTTAGAATATCACATGATTTGTAAATGAATACTTTTTGACATCTCACAATCAGTTTCTTATGCATGACTTTTCCGACAGTATATTTGCTCAATAGCTCACCTGGTACAGCAATTTTGGTGTGATTTGGAGCACTTTGTACAAGTTCAGTAAAACATGAGTCCTGGTAAAAGAACTCAAAGACTTATAGGAGCAAGCTGGCATGGTTGCTTTAGCAAACGAGTCATTATCCTACATTTGCTTTTGTAAACACTATTGGTGAGGTTTAGGGTAGGTGGTATATTATTTTTAAATGTAATCAACCTTATACCAGAACTCACTGGACATTTAATTTCTAAACTGCTACAATACACACAATGGCCAACATAAAAAAATGTTGCCAGAATCACAAACTTGATTTAAGCACCGCTCATTAGACATTTTACTGTGTTTGCAAGTTTCAAGAACCGCGTTACGCAGTATGATTCATCTGAACTAAGTTAAGCTGTTGCTAAAGTATCCGTTTCCAGAATACTGACTGCTCCTCTTCTCAGCTCAAATACTAGCTACATCTGCAGGTGCTTTAGGGTTTCATTGTGGTTAGTATATTCAACAGTGGGGATAACCCTGTGACTCAGAAAGAACACAGAAAATCCAGAAAACTTCATTTACTAACATCATGATCATTCTAAAAGTAACGATGACCCAATGTGACTGTGTTTGCCCTACTAAGAAAAAGTTCCTCATAAGAAGGAATAGTACAGTTTGAGTTGTGTCTGCTGTGTTCAAGCAGCAGAGAACTGTTTCACAATGTGACCAGTAGCTTCCTGTTTCTGAGAAGTGTACATGGGGGCACGTGTCTGTTTGTAAGACACTGCAGAGAATGTCTTCTTAAACCTAAAAGCTTCTAAAATCTGTCAATGTATAGTAGCTGTTTGATGTGAAACAGGAAGTCTGATGATCAAAATATATTTAATCTTACTAAAACTCTCTATTACTCACAACTCTTTTACCGAGACTCTCTTTCCTGTATGTTATAAGAAAAAGAACCCACTAAAGATGCATTCACATGTTCTTTTTGGAGACAAAAGAAAAGTGATAATAAAACCAAGCGTTTAACTTGTAAAAACATGTTCCTGTTCTTAGCAATTTGATGCCACTCAGGCAACAAAAGGCTTTTGGATAATACATACATTCATACATGTTCCTATCCAGCATCTCGGACCATAGGCAGGAAAACACCCTAGATGGATGGCCAGTCTATCAAAGCTATTAGATAATATTAACTAATTATCATTTAGGCATTGTTTTAGCAAATTCATATCAATGCTACAACATGCATATTGTTATTTTCCAATCCATCTCTACTCTACATTAGTTCTCATTGAATACTGTATCACTCTAAAATACATTATGGATGTAAAACTGATTGTGAATTGCAAATCATGTTGACTTCAAAGAGATAATTATGACACCAATAAATGTGTCTATAGTCCATAGAATAAATATCACTGAGGTTTCAGTGTTGTTTTAGACCCCACTGGCTTTCATTATGAGCAAAAACAGATCTTGGTAACACTTAAATATAGAGAGCAATTCTCACTATTAACTAGTTGCTTATTAACATTCATATCACTAGCCTATTGTCCGTTTATTAGTACTTATATAGCACATATTCTGCATGACCATATTCTATATACCTAACCCTCCCAACACCTAAACTTAACAGTTGCCTCACTAACTATTAATAAGCAGCAAATTAGAAGTTTATTGAGGTAGAAGTCGCAGTTAATAGTTAGTAAATACTGATATTCTTTTATGTTTGGCATCACAAACGCGGACCCAAACACACGTGGCATGCGTCCTGTTATATAAATGTTGAGTTTAGGGTGAAGCATGTCTTTAAGTTTTAAGTTTGCATTACTTTTCCTAAAAACAGCTGTACAGAGGAATGGGTGACGCGGTAATCTGCTTATGAGTAAATTTGTGGTATATCTGAGTGAGTGTGTGTGGGAAGAGTATGGTAAAATGTTACAGCACAAAAAAACAAAAAAGAGCAAAATAGCCACTAAAAGGTGAATGACAACTCTGCTTACAAATGTCAGATATGACAGTGTTAGGTCTCACACTCCAGTGTCTCTTTGACTTAATTCAAATTCTGAAATGGCCTGAAGATCCACTAGTGAAAACCAAGAAGGTTAACAGCCTCTAAAACATTCGTCAATGGTCTTCAAACAATGGGGAAATATCACTCCATAAACCAGCCGAATGCAATTTCATCAGCTAATTCACATAAAAAGGAACTAATAATGATACAAATGAGAACATTTGTATGCAGATCTTTCAATGCGAATGAAATTATAAGCACAATTTTTAATAGCCTCTCAGAGGAAAGGCTCTGCTCTTTGCATGATTGACACAAACAAGGGTAACATGGCCCGTGTCACTTTCCCTTCAAGTGTCTGCTGACTCTTTCTCCTCCAGCAGCTGTCAATCACATTCAAGTGTCACACTTTTATGAGGCTTCGAGGCCAGCATCTGCTGAAAAGCATCACGGCAGGGGGAAGTAGAAGTTGACAATGCTGGTGGGAAGCATGGAGTTTTCAACATGTTTCAATACCAAGTTTCATTTGTGTAACAGAGCTTGTGTAAAGGTTTGCAAAAAAGAATTCTTCAAATTTTTTTCCATTTAAGGTGAAATGAAAACAACAGTGTAGCATTACAATGATATAATTCTTACTAACTGAAACGCACCTTTAAGATTCACTCATTATTTGTAATTCTTTGAGTCGGTTCAGGTTAGGGTTATCATATTCATGATGAAGATCAATATATATCCTTAGCGTAAACAGCGGTGACCATTTTTTGGCATGACTTACCTCGCAGTAAGAGACTCTCATAACACAACAACACTCTACCTTATTACGCTCATTATCTGAAGAACACAGTGTTTGGGCTTGCAAAGAACACTTGGTGAGGAATGAACTGTATTGCCCAATCCTTGTAGAACCTACAACAGCAAACTAGAGAAAACATAACCTGTCTCAACTCAGTCTTATAAACGGATGATCTGAGGACAAATAATTCAAGACTAAAAGCATAAAATCTAATTGACCATTTCATGGGAGAATTCATAAGCATAAATCAACAAAGTGCTGAAGTAATGAAAATAAGTGTAAGATGTGTGTAAGGTAATATGTGCTAACAAGGTGTTGAAGTCTGTCCTTCTTTCAGCAGCCTACGCATGAACACAAGATTTGCAAAAAAAAACCAATGACATAGAAAATGACTTCACATGGATGAGCAGTTTGATTTCTTTACTAGAAGAAATGGTAGATCACATAATTTGACTGACCATGACATTAGCCTGGTTTGAAGATGCAAAAACCTAACTTGTCCCACACCCTTTAGGGTTTTAAAAGAACAGCTCACACATAAATGTAGGTAAAAATCATTTATTTACCCTAGAGGTCACTCATTCCAAACCTGTTTTGACCTTTCAAGCCTTCTGAAGTAACACCTGAAAGATTTGTTTTAAGAATGGTCCACAATTTAGGTTGTTATGCATAGATTATCTTTCCCCTTGGTGGAAGACATTCAATTAAACTTGAAAAACTAAATTTTATTGTGCAAAGACTTGGGATATAACAAACAATATCGCATTCATGATACTGGAACTCTAGTCTCCAGTTCACTGTAACTGAGTGGAAAAGAGAAACCATGACAATACTGCAAAACTTCAACATGTTTGCCTGCTTTGTGTGTTCATGGTATACAGTTTACATGGTATAAACAAATGAGAAGCACTTAAATCCCCATCCCATCAATCTTACTATGAATGAATATCATAGTGAGAATCATATCGTCAGGTTATTCCACTTCACAGTAATCCTTGCTTGATTGAAAATTCAAGACCAAACCCCGAAAGAACAATACACCCTCTTGATGTGATGCTGTGATGTTTGTGTGCAGTCTGTCAGCCGAACATTCACTGTTATTGTTACTACCAGAATAAAAAATAACAAGTCGAATATCACATAATGCAATCTACCATGTCATTCCACATCTATTGATTTTGCATTTATATTAAACATACAAAGGCTTTTATATATGGCTTTAAGCGCCAATATTCCACCTCAGTGATGTTTCCATTCATACGTGGCAATAGTACGGAAAAATCTTAAAAGCAACAGGTACGTTTTCTAGCTGGAAAACTTTGGAGAAATTGAGCAACGCTTTCAGTATACACGAGCAGACTGTGAAGGTACAAAGACGGCACTTACACAAAAGCGTGGTAGATAAAAGCCCAGGATCTTGGTCTCTCCAGCACGTTGTACAGGTAGTTCTGAATCCTCCGGTAGCGCGCGTTTCTCCGGCCGCTCTGCGCGCCGTACACCAGAGGCTTCCCGAGCAGACTCAGCCGAGCGCCCTGCTTCCCCCGTTCTCTTTCCGTGGCCGATGCACCTGCGGCGGCGTGAGATGCGGACAACAGTCCGTCCTCCGGCCGTGAACAATTGTTCTTCATCGTATCACCACATTCCACATTATGCAATCCGTAACTTTCGGCGTGGTGCTCCGGTGAGGTGTTCATCCAGAGGCCGGAGCCGGCCTCATCTCCGCTGTGGTTGCGGGGCATGGCATCACCAACGCGGACCCAAACACGCGTGGCATGCGTCCTGTTATATGTCTGGTAGATGCGACGGGAGAGCCAAGAAACTACCAACGCAAAATGTCAAAAACACTCAAAATATATAATTTACCTCTGGTAGTGACGTGCGAACGCCACTTTCTTCGCTCCTGATATGAACACACTTAAGTAAATGGGAGGCGTATAAAGTCGCTGCAGGCGCTGACCCACGAGAAGAGCCCGTCAAAGCGACTTTATATGACTGCAGTGTGTCTTGCCTGTGTGCAGCTCGTGTTACTCCAGCGCGCGCTTTTGATGTCGCTCCTCTCACACGCTTGGCGTTACACGCGCACAGGAAATATCAAATGTGACACTCTGCGCGCTCATGCTGTAGCCCATGACGTTTCCGTAATATTCATGTAAATGCTCCTAGTGCACCCGCTATGAGCCTATATAGTCTCACACTTCTGGTAGTAGGCTACTAATTGAATAAACAGTGATGTAGACATGAGAAGTTCTGTGTCAGCTCCGTCTCTGGTAAGCTGACGGTTGAGCAGTCATGCGCGTGTTTACATAGTAAAATTATTATTTGCATAACAACTCGTTCTTAAAATCGTATTTCCTAAAGTTAAACTGGTACAGTGCGATTCCGCAGTAACAGACCACGAGGGTTCCTTTCAGAAAAAAAAACGCATTAAGTTTCCGTTATTAAGAGGAGCTAGCTTTAAACTCTCACATGATGCCAAATCAAACGGTGTTTTAATGTACTTACATAAAGGACATTTAATAGTTTTCATAAAACATTAATTTTATTGCAAAATACAGCTTCAGGAAAGAAACCGAGTTTGCTTGAGGAGGTAACCATAGCAACAGTCTATTAGGCTAATGTCCCTTTCCGGATTCGCTACACTTGCAAAACAACAACAACAACAATTATAGCCTAATACATATTATAAAAAGCCAGTTAAATATTTGTGCCAGATTTCAACAAATTGGGGAAATGAATTATCCCTACCAACAAAAATTCGCAGAATGAGTAATTAGCATGAATCCCACTCTGAATAAATTGAAAATAGATTCTAATTTAATCTAATCTAATTTTATCTCTAATGAAAGTTTCCTTTTAAATAAAGACTGCTAACTAGTTAGGCACATTTTCCCTTTTATCCAGAGCCTCGTAGTATAACTGTCAGGCAGCACGTGTCTAAACCCAAAATAAAATCCACACGAACTCTGTGTTTTCTGTGTGGGCTTGCTCGCCCTCCCCTAGAGTTAAACTCTGAACTCCTGCTGGATCATAACGATCCATCTGTGAGAAGAAGAAATGTCGGACAACATACTTATTCTTCTTTTAATCTTCTGGAACGCCGGCATCTTACTATGCAAAAGACTCAAGAGCAATTTAAGTCTATTTGATTGTCAAATGAGATGCTCTTAAGTTTAACGGTCACTGGTGGACCAGACTGCAGTGCAGGCTGAGGCACTTCTTCCATCGGTTTTATTGGCTTCAGACACTTTTCTGTCACGGACCCCACACATAAATAACTGATTGGGAAACTGTGGCTTTTTGTTCTTCCCTTGACCACTGCTTTCTTTTTGGTGAGCATTGTGTGCTGTGTCAGTAGCCTAAGCAACATCTTGCGCTGGTCCATATGTCCATATAAATAAGTATAACCAGTAAAGATGGTGAATACTAATTAATTTAATCAGATCTGTTTTCCATCATTTTTTTTTTTTAGATACAAAAAAAAAAAAAATTAACATTGTTTCAGGACTCAGCATATCAATAGCACCTAGGCCTACATTTGTCGAAAAGTGATGATTTACACGTGCCTCATCATGGGCTGCATTCCATTTGCTTCTCAACCTTGTATCCAATGACTCAGAATCCAGCATGTATGTAAACAGTATGTGACGGAGTTCCAATCATCTATATTAGAGGCATAGACTCACATTCATTCTAGCTCATCAAGGGCTAAGAATAGAAGTAGGCCTATACACTTCACCATCTGTGTGCTACTGGTGTTAATGCGATTTACTCTCTTACGCATTTTTATATGGTTAGAAACTTGAGAAAATGATCCAGTAAAGCCCACAATGGAAATTATTTCTATTTTCCATGAGCTCTTTTGCTGCAACCAGCACCATCACTTGCCATCAGTCATGAGTGGAGCACTGGGGTCATTGGCTGAACACAGGGACATGTATCAGGCTAATTGCTGTGACGCGAGCTGGAGAGGCAACGGGGAAGGACATGCAATTATGTGGATCTTCAATAGACTACAATAGAGGTTAAGAGAATTGCATATAGTTACTTTTTTTGTTTTAGGTGGAGTGTGTACATTAATATGGTCTGGTTACTTGTAGCCTATCTCTGTATTAGACTGACTTGTACATACTGGTTCTTGATTTTAGAATGAATCAATTGATAGATACATTCATGCTTTACCAGTTTACTCTAAAACCTGTGGTCTTAAATGATGGCATTAATTGCATAATTCTTCTTTGAATGCAGGGTTAAGTCTGAGCATGGCAAAGAAAGCGAGCCCTGACGGGATGCTGAGAGTGCTGAGTTGATGATTCTCCACTGTGTGATCACACGAACCGAATCTCTGAGGAAGATCCTAACAATCGTCTGCCCTCTGCTGCTGAGTGTAAGGATAACTCTCACGACGCCGTTCAGTCAGCATTGGGATTGCAATAGAGCAGACCTAGGTAAATTGTCACAAAGAATATCTAAATATATTTCAGTAACTTTAAAAATTATAGTTTGAAAAAACTGCCTCTGAAGCTGTCCAGAAGAATTCCTTAGCAATGCATATTACTAATACTTACGGTAGGAAATTTACAAAATATCTTATTGGTACACGATCATTACTCAATATCGTAATGAATTTTGGCATAAAAGAAAACTCGATAATTTTGACACATACATTGTTGGCTATTGCTACAAGTAAAACAGTGCTACTTATGAGTAGTTTTGTGGTTCAGGGTCACATTTTGGCTCTTTAAATGTGGAACATAATTACATAAGCAAAATTACATACAAAATAACCCAAAAGCGGTGCTATTTACAGTTTGCCTTAACGTAATTTTTACATAATAATAATAAAAAAAACTTTCCACTTTATTTTTACATTTATTAATTATAAACACTGATTTGTAGAGGAAATAACTTAACCTTTTACTGCCATCTGTTATTCTTCAAGTTATTGTTTATTTTGGCTATAAAATATGCTCACATTTTGCATTGCAAAATAAGGTGGATAATATAAAAACGAATGACAGATTCTTAACACCGTGACAACATGTTCCATTATGGGGCAAGATGTGTAATAACTAGCTAGCCTCCCACGTGTATAAGCTTCCCATAATGCTGCAGCAAGTTGGATGATGTCATGAATGAGACTTTTCTCTGAAATTTTCTGTACTTTGGTTTTCTTTCCACTCACATAGCCTACACTTACTGTATGCGCAAATAGCATTATTGTGAGAAATTATAAATGTTGAATGTTTTTGCTATTGTTGCACTTATGAACCGTGATTGGTGGAAAATGGATGGAAACTTCCTGTGGTCCTCTGAAAGGTCACGAATGGGGTCATATACAAGACAGATTGCATACAGATGTTATTGCTCCTAAACAAAGCCTTAGAGGGTATTGGCCAGAGCCAACATTATAGAAAAGCACTATTAGATGATTAAATATATGGTTAGAAATGTTGGAAGTATAAGTGAAGGTCAAAAGCAGTGATTGCTTTTATTTATTCTCAAACAATCTTAATATATGGGCTAAAGTCTGTTCATCTCATCACTGTTGATAAATAAAAAATTCCATGAACAAGAAAAGAACAAACATTGGGTTGAAATTTCTTTCACACACTTTTTTTTATTATTTGGAAATAATAAAAATGAACTTTTTCATTTTTTTTCTTTTTAAATATAAAACATACACATCATATGAGCCACACCTGTATACAAACAGAAATGTTGCAGTGAATACTTTTTCTTTTTCATCATCTCAGTGGAACACATACTAGAAGTTGTAAACAGTCAGCATTGTTTTTCTCCTCTACCCAAGAATACTGATCAAGTTAAAGAAACACCTGTCTCTCATGAAGAAAAACAATCCAAATGTTCTGATAGCAGAGGTGAAGAATTTGGCTCGAAAGCACAGAGAAAATGACAGTCTGGCTACAGCTTTAGAGCGGAGGGGTTCGGCCCTCTAAAAGTGACAGTGAGAGCTCTAGATTTGGACCCATATGATGAGAAAGGTGTCCGCTCAGCGGTCCCTTGTGTTGGGATGGTTGTTCTCAAAAGTAAGCCTTGGCCCCTTTGCAAATATGGCTTAACCACATGGTCATCTCATATTTACAACACATGCACTAATAAGTCTCTGTGCATCTACATTTATATTGAACATGGATACTTTTATGTATGTATGTATGATATATTTTTGATAGTTCCTGTTTTGATATCGGTATACTCTTGAATAACTTGATGGGATGTATACACATTTCTAAGTAAATTTCTGTGGTTTTGAGGTAAATTATGATACGGTAAAATCTGTAAAACGTGAGGGAGGTTAGTTTTTGTTCAGTGTTACAGTACAGCACATTTCCCCTAAGGGATATAAAAGACTTAAAAGCAATCAAAAACTTTTAAAAAATAAAGAAAGAAAACATGTTGCAACATTCAGCACCCGAATGGAGGACATGAACTAGTTTTGTAGCTGATCTGAAAAGTCTGAGTGAAAGCAAATGGCTTCTTTTTCTTGGATTATCTCTTATATTCAAGTACAAGCAAACTGTACAGGTACATGCAACATACAAGCTGGCCTACAGTATGTTGAACTAACACATATCTATTTCTGTTACTTTTTAACATTTGTGTAGTCTGTTTTACAAAAATGTGCATGCAGCTGGGAACTGATCCAAGTCATGCTGCTCCGCCGCACTGGAGAAAGGGTCCATTGGCCTGATAGATGATTGGTGTTTATGCTTGTGATGGCAAAATCGGATTGGTCACGTCAACATATACAGAGACACACAAGAGGAATTTGTATTTGCATGACTCTTTTCTTTGTTTTCTGGCAAGTACACAAAGTGGAAATGCAATTAACAAGCTAGTTGGCTTGATTATATATATATATATATATATATATATATATATATATATATATATATATATATATATATATATATATATATATATATATATATATTAAAATCAAGCTTTTGTGCTTGCATTTTTTATTCAAAATAAAGACGTATGTGCAAGGGCTCGGGCCAGTCGTGTTACCTCAGAGTGGTACAGTATAAGCTGAAAGTGGCTTTTGCTTTTACAGTATACCACATACAGTATATCAAAAAGACAAGTGTACGTCTGCACAAACACTTAGCATCAAACAAAGTTAAAAAGTTAGTTTAGTGTCTGAAAAACTCTATGTACCAAAATACTCAACAGATGAAAACATAACTGTATAGATTTCCTTTACCAAACACCCCAAATAGGAAAATGAACAAAGTTCGCAAATATGTTTATCTTGGTACATAGTGTTTCTCATGAACTAAATATCTACTTTTTAATAGCATTGAATGATAAGTGTAAACATCTAAAAATCAAATCCAATTCACTGAATAAGATGATGTATAGCAACGTACTTTAGGATAATGTAATAGTTTCAGTTAATAAAAGTAAATAAAAATATGCAAAGAAATGTGTGGAATTCCAGATGCATCATCTTCAATTTATTTTTTAGTGTTTCCTGTCTTTTTCACAGGACAATGCAAACCTGTTGTTTTTCATTTAAAAAAGAAGTGAAATAAACGACGAGAGCGGCCTCCGTTCGCTGTCACATACGTTGAAAACTGTTTTGGAGGATATGAACCATGGCTTTGGGTCCTCCAGGTTTAGGCACCAAGAAAGGCCCTGCCCTTCCAGACAACCTCCCCAGGGGACGCCCTACGTCTTTCAAGTTCCTGACCTTTCGCTTTCAGTACAAACAGGGTTTAGACAGGGCCTCGACTGAGCCCCCACAATCCCTTGGTCAGAGGTCACCTTTGTTTTTGGGTTGATACATTCTGATGCTCTGTTAAAAACTAGCTAACGTATATTTCAATGAAGACTTGACTGAATATCACACTGCTTTCTATGTTCTCCCTAAAGCGGTGCTTCCCGCGTGCTAGTGTAGACAGCCCTAAATCTCACGCGACAAACAGTGAGAGAAATAAACGATTTCATTTAGGACAAACAAATTTGGCAGAACACGGGCTACCCACAAAGAGGAAAACAAAAACAAAGTCACAGGAGTGATTGTCAGATTTGAACAAAGCTTTGTGTTATTTCATCGCATTTTCTGCCTGGCTCTTATTGTTGTCCTGTTGTCTCACAGACTGTGCTTTATGTTATTAGTCCACTACGATCGAACCCCCGCAGGTGCCGGCGAACTGTCCAGGGATGACTGAGAAGCACGTCGAGTTAGAGAGGCAAGAGTTGGGTCGACTAGGGAAGAAGGCGGGAAAAGTTTATACCAGCCAATCACGTTGCTGGAGAGGTCCAGCTCCTCTAGTAGGATTTGTGCAACTCCCATGAAGGATTTGTGGTCCATTCGCCCATAATCTCCCCAGACAATTACCTAATTGGATGAAAATCAACAGATTCATCAGTGGATGACCCTATCAGGTCACATAATCAAGGTTAATAACATCTAATCTCACAAGTGTGATCCATTTAAACTAGACACACAAGCCTTCAAATGATATTTTCTCCAAAAAGACTTTTTTCGACTTCCTCATCAGTGAAACGACATGTTGAAAAAAGAAGAATAAACCACATGACTCACTTGTAACACTTTACCCTGTGGACTTTCTTCAAACTGCAGCGTTTGCTGGTACAGCGGGTCGAGTGTCTTGCGTGCAATTTTTGTCTTCTTCTTAGCTACATACGCCCCATTGTGTAGAAGATAGACTTTGACATATGGAGCTATGTAAAGAATGAATCAAATTAGACAGATATAAACAGTGCATACTGACATTAGTGTGACTAGTGCTTTTTGTATCAGCTAGAACTGCTTGATGAGTTGTATCATGGCTGAGTAATCTGAGACACATGGAGTTCAGAATAGAGCAGAAGCGACTCACCGGGGAGTGATTTGGACCCTGGTTTTTGGATGAGACCTCGTGCTCTTATCACCTCCACCTCCAGCTGGCCTTTCTTATTCACCATGCCAATTTGAATGTCACCTGGACATCACAGAATACACAAATAAAATAATTTATTTAAATGGTAGCTTTGCTTAATGGACTTACTCAAATGATTCATGCAAAAAGCATTTCCGACATACTGCGGTTTCCATTAGCAGTTATTTTGTACTGAAATATGTAAGTGAATGAGGGCTGTAAATTAAATTGAAGGTATTTAGTACAATTATAAGTGCAATAATAATAATAATAATAATACATCATTGGACAGTATTGGGCTTATGTTCAGTGATATGAAAATAAACTCAATTCTGAATTCTTTCTATTTGTCTGCCTCAATAATATAATGTCTTAAATCACATTGGTGCCTTTTCTCAACAAATATTTATACACATTATGCAGCTATTTAATATAATGAAACTATTTAAATTAATCACAATCAATTACATCTACAAAAATGTATATAAATGAATACAAATTGTAAACAATTTGGGATAACGATAGTATGCTACAAGGGTGAAAGATTAAAGAACAAAAATCGAAAACTTACCAATTGCTGGTGTGGCAAGGGTTTGCCGGCCAACTAGTTGAGCAGGGCCCAGTCCATCCAGGAAGTCACTGAACTGAGTCTCGACTCGAACTGCTGGGAAGATTGGACTGACCAAGACAAACATTGATATGAAATACTGCAGATGCTGTTCTTTCTGATTTATGGTAGATTCGTTTCAAAATTTAGTAATTGGATCTCAAAGTTTTGGAAATAAAATTCTGTATTTAGTCATATTTTAATGATCATTGGACCCAAACTATTGTAGGTTTATATGCAGGTATGTTGTTCTCACGAACTGAACAGGTTTTTTTTTTTTTTTTTTTTTTTGAGGCATAATGGTAATGCCTGACTGAAGGTTGTCAGGGTAACAGGAACGGCACTTAAGGAGGCTGCTATTTCTAGACAATAATAACCTTGGTTTAAGATGGGGAATTTCAGAAGAGGAAAAAATATGGAAAATGTCAAATTATGCTGGATTGCTGTATTTAAAGAAACAGGAAATTGCTCCAACTGACCCATGATTTAGGACAAACATGTACATTCAATAAATCGCTATTGGTAGGAAATGATGAGAACAAAAGTTTCCATGCTGCTTTAAAGAATATGCGACAGATTTTTGGAAAAGTGCTTCACCAATGCAGTGCAATATACATAAAAACACACCATACAAGTCCTACATACATTTAGAAGTATGCAAAAGATGATAAAAAACTAATAAAGCAGAAGGAAACTTACCTGCCCTCAGAGTTGTAGCTGTTCATGCTTCCGTTGTTAGATTCACGGCTGGGTTGACGACTCATATTCCTCTGCAATTCCACAGCCATTCCCGTCTCCTGACTGCGCTGGATCGTCCCTTGACTGCCCTTTGACTTCTTACTGGATGCCTCTGAAGGACAGATGGACAAACAATCAGAAAAAGAGACTTTTAAGAGAAGTCTGTATCATTCATTTAGAGAAAAAAGACAAATCTGTATCGCTCCTATGTGATTTTCTGTGATGAAGTTTTAAAGAGTTGGATCAGTGTCCTCTCTAAACAATACTGGTCAAGCTGCAGACTATCTCTTTACTATATGACATCCTTTTTGATGTTAAAAGCAGGCAGCGAAATAATTTGACAGTGCTTGTAGCTCCCACCGGGATGGACGTTAACCGTACTGTGTTAACCACCCCCTTTTATCTCTCTTAAAAACAAGGGCATGTCTCATCATCCCAAATCCCTTTTTGTCTGCTTACATAAAACAGAGAGAACAAAATGCAGTTCCCCCGGAGGTTTTACAATCCTCTAATGTTCTTTCAAGAATTTTTCAAAAGAAACAAGCTCTGTGGCACTGACATAAGTCGCCCGATGAAAAATCGTATTATATCAAACAATGCAGAGTGAGTGCTGACATCTGAAAGCACTAAAATGGCCACAGGTGCCCCTCTGAAAAGACCCTGCTCATGTTTGATGAGGACAAACCATAGCTTAAGCATGCCATTAAACTCATAGCAGGATACTAATCAAAACAAATGCTGAAATTCGGAACAGCGTGCTATCATACTGCCCTTACAATTTTTACCATACAATTATATGGCAGTAAGAGTAGTATGCTAGCATGCAGTTCTGAATTCAGCATAAGTGAAAAAAAGAAAGGTAAGCCTAAAATGCAGTTTCATAAACATCGAGTGCCCTCTTGTGTTAACATAGAAATCTTGAAAATATTTAAATGAACTGATGTCCAAGTCTCTTGGACAAAACCTATTCTGTCATTTCTGCTAAATAATTTCTTTTGTTGATTCTGGCACATTTTTACAACATTTTCAGAGGGAAATGTGCAATTAAAAGTGGATATGTTACATGTTAATTTTTTCCAAAACAGATGAGTGTAAATGTGGTAACATTTTATTATGTTGGTTGTTGTATGTTGTACATATTTGAGGCTTAATATTAAGAAATGTGCATTGTGCACAGGTAGTAGTCCAAATAGATTTAAATTCTAATTGTTATATCAATAAGTCTCAAGTGATATGTCAGTAAATACTGTATGTTAATAGATTTGAACTAGTTACCCGTTTGACTGATCTGTGAGGTGCTTCGGCTGCGACGGTTTCCCACGATAGCCACGAATCGAGCATTGAGGCTGGAGCGCCGCTTTTTGGCTCCGGTTCCAACTGTTCCCAGGGCAGTGTCAGACTGGCTGCCGTCTGTTCGCTCTGACGTGTTGATGTCACCGCTAACGCTTGTGCTCTTTAGCATGCTTCGACCAGATGAGGCTCTGACTTGTCGACTGAAAGCAAGAGAAAGCAAGTAAAAGAGAGATAGACTAAATTAGTAACAGATTAGTTGATCCAGTATATAAAGGTAATAGAAACTAACTGACACTAAACAGAGACTGTTGAGAATGGTATTCAAAATGCTTTATTCTTTTATGGTTGTATTCACAACACAGCCTTCTATGTCACTGATTTTAACCTTAGCACAAAAAAAAAAAAAAAAAAAAAAAAAAAAAAAAAAAACTATTTTTGTCCAATCCAATGATTGTGCACAAACCAGTATAGAACATAAAATACATACAATTCATATTCTCAGCCAACTTCTCTATATGAAATTAGCCTGAACCATGACTCCTGCAGTAGTCAATACAAGTTAACACCTGTTAAAGACTCCATAAAATTATTTGACAAGCGAAGTTTTATTTAAATTGCTAATTGGTTCCTAGCCAGAATAGAGAGGTTCAGGATCCAGAAGTAAAAATGCCATTGACTTTCTCCATTGGGGATTTGCCTTATTGTGAGCTATGATGTTGTTAATTAATGCTATATGCTTTTGCTGAAGCCATCAAAATGCATTCAAATGATATGATCAATTATGAATTCCTGGTGAAAAAATACATTACCCATGATTCTGCAGAGACATCTCCACCAATCAGAGAATTGCAACAATCAAATCCCTCCAAAATAACACCGCTTATTCCCATGAAGCACTCATAATCTACGTATATGTTTGTAACACATAGTCACTAAAAGCCTTAAAAGTGTAATGATTTTTCATGAGGTCCTTAAGACTTACACATGAGATAACATAATTGTGTTAATTGAACAGCAACATGTTTGGTTTAGTTATTCAAACTGTCTATATTATGACATGGCAGAACACTCTGACAGAGGAGCCATGTCCTCTGCTGCCCCCTGGGGGTTCGGAGGAGCCGCCTCGTGTCTGCGCCCACTGATGGAGTCAAGGTACTGCAGGACTGTCCAGTTGCACCATCTCCATCATCTCTACACTCTAACCCCCTCTCTGGGGGACACAGGGTGGGGATAGGAAGTAAGAAGGTGGGTCTCTCTTCCACAGGCTGGAGGGTAGTGACAGACAGGGGTCTGGGTTTGGGATCCAGTGCTGGCTCAGTATTCAAGCATGGGATGTATGAGGTGAGGCATGCAAAGAGGGCTCTAATACACACAGTACAATACACAGGACAAACATTTACACAGACAGAGTGGCATGTGAATGAAGCAGAATACAAACAAATGAATTCAAAAAGCATGCATAATGAACCTCTCAAACTATTTGTAGGGAAAATGATATTTTTCAGCAGCAGAGAAGAATATTCCAATGCAGTATGAATAGCTGAAGCCTCTTGAATATGAATTGAAGATAGATAATATATTAATACTTTCTCATTTTTTTCAACATCTATATTTTAGTTCACAATTCACAATGAATGTGTAGGGAAACGGAATATTTTTGACAATAGTACATTTACGTTTTTCACTATTTTTAACCACATTTTGCCTTCACTAGCTCATTTTAAAGATTGTGACAAATAAACTTAGTTATTTCATAGTCAATTTATATATCAAAAACTGCATGCATTATAATTGTTAAAGTAGTAGCTTCATAAAATAGTTTTAGACAGCGTTTAGTATGTCGCAATAGCAACTTTACGTTATGCCTACAGTATGTTTGATTGAACTAAGCAGACTTCATTCAAATTGATAACTACTGTAGTGTGTGGCTTCAAATTGATCAGAAATATTGAAGATATAATTGGTTAGTAAAGCCAAATATATCAGAAAAGAGAGAGGAAAAGAAAAGATTCTCATAGTGTCCATTTTCTATTTCTATTAGAAGGCATTTGATAATACTTATTGGTTGTGGTTAACCACTCTGGGCATACAATTTCTAGTGCCTCTCAAGTATAGTTATTTTTATTTGTATACAGAATTGTTCACATTTTATGTGGTTTCATAGCAACTTTAATAAAATCATAATATCTTAAACTCTGGCAAGGACAAAAACATAAACAGAAACAGACTCAGCTCGAGGAGCAAATAATAAATAATATACATATACTAAATATTATCTAGTTACTTAGAATCTGTAATAAAAGTTATTACAGATTCTGTAATTATTATTTAATAATTAATATAATAATTAACATCATTCTTTTTCTTTTAATTTTACATTTATATTTATGGAGTTTATCTTTTTTAGCATTATACACTTTTATCTGAAGTGGTGATGAAACTGCATTAAAGGTGTACTTTTTTTAATTAATTCATGCATTCTCTGGGAATACAACTCCCAAACTTGTCGTTATTAATTATATGTTCTACTGTTTATGCTGTAGGAATGCAAATTTTCTTCTTACCATCGTCATTGACTCCTTTCTATGTAAATTAGTCTTTTTGTAAAATGTGCCATGTTCACAAAAGTAACTGTTATTAAGGTTTCAATATTACCAACCATGGTGTGCATGTGGCAAATGGAATTTCATGCAAGAGAGATGTTGTATACATTTTCTAGTGATCATGGCAGCAGTAATATATCAAATGCTGATTAAATGTCGAAGAAGAACTGGGCATATGTCCAGATGTGTGCTGAGGTTGAGCATGCTTTTGCACTTTTAAGAGCCAACTACAAAGGGATCATACAGTCTCAGTGAAGTATTACAGATTGTGGTAGTGGTAGATTGTGGTCTGTTTTCTGGCAAGACGAGGAAGTTTGTTGAGCAAATTTCTATATGCTGTTACTGGATTTTTAAATTGGTACTAGAAACTTTTTTTTTTTCTGATATGAGGTAAGGATGAAATTTTCTTCGGTGGTGGATAAGGTGAAAACATGGGGGGAGCTGGTCCATGTTACCTCACATCTCCAGCCACCGTATGACGTCTGCGTTTAAGCTCCTCAGAGAAACGTCTCTTTCCTAGACTCCTCCTGTTGTCTGTTCCATTTACCCCCCATGAAATCCTTCTCTCCTTCTTTTCATCTCCTTTACAACTCTCCAACGACTTTGACCTTTGACACCCAATACAATATGCATGCATGCAATAGAGCACAAGCCATAATAGCAAGGAAAGTAAATCATGCAGAAAATAAAAAATGTAACAAGCCATGCACAGGACAGACAGCTATGAGCATGCAAATGTTAAACACATGGCTAATAACAAACAAAGAAATATCACAATCTGATGTGACCGGCATTATTAATTGCTGCTTTGTAAATAATCATTTTAAAATGTTACTAGGGAGAACTATTATGATTGTTGTAGAGGAAGATAAATAAGCTATCCAAGTGAATGTTGATATAATGTTTTTCAGTGAAAGGAAAAATAGCAAAGCGCTAAAAAGAAAGAAAGACTGAAAAGTACAGAAAAAAAAAAAAAATTCATTTACGTTCATGTCCTATAAACACATATAGATGGGTGCATTCTGACATCTTGTCTTTACATACTTAGGCTGAATAGACCAATTTTGTGTGTAGCGTCCAAAATAAACCCAAATCAATCCCCAAATTTAACCCCAACTAGCAATTTAGAGTGAAGCAAAAAAAAAAAGAAAAAAGAAAAAAAGGGTAGTAATCGATTACATTACTAATCTTAGATAACTATATTTGATTACTTTTAGATGTTTTTTTTTTACCTATAACATTGACTTAAGAAAATCCTGTACCATATTTATATTTTACAGAGCCCCGCACATGACATGCATGAAAAAAATAATATAACAGTAGGCTTAATCGTGTGCACAATATACTATGTCGCTCCCACGATTTATAAATTGTGCGCACAATTTCTAATTTGTTCCCTCGAAATGCTAAATCGTGCACACAATTTATAAATAGAGGGAACAAATTAGTAAATTGTGCACATGATTTAGCAAATCGAGTGAACGAAATAGTAATCGTGTGCACATATAAGTACATCAACAGAATGAATTAGTAATTTGTGCGCACAATTTATTTATTTTTTCTTGCTTGTCATGTGCGGGGCTCCATAATATTTAAATACAAAGAGAAAGAAAATGTATTCCATTATTTGTTATCAATAACATGAAGTATATGAAACATTAGATAAAGTCAGGATTTCCCAAACTGGGTGTTGTTAAGGAACTGCAGCAGGTTTGTAATAAATTGATGCTAATAAAGCTACTAATTAATACAATCTTAAAATATCAAATTTAATATATAAAAGAGAAGAATTGTGGAGAATCAGTGAATTGTGAATAATTTACTGCATTTTCTTTAAAGCAATAGTGTTATCAATAAAAAATTAACAGTAATCTGATTATGAGTATTTTAATTTGTAACAATCTTATTACAACTATTTTTGGAACATGCAAACATTTTTAAGACATCCTATTTAAACTTCTAGAAGAACTTTTTTGTAGGTTTATAAGTCTGATTTGTGTAGCTTAATATCAGAGAGGTTCATACTATAATTTTTACAACCATGTTTTATGTTGCATTTTCTAATAACTTTAACGGACACTGCCAATTTATATTTATCCTCATTTTAAATAGTTTAACACACAGTACGAGTGTTAAATATGGATCCTGTGTTAATAAGCTAACCTGATTCTCCCATGTGGTCTCTCAGACTGGATGGACATGTAGCTGGTGGCGCTCAGCCGTGAGGCACTGCTGGCACGGGAGATAGCTGATGCATCGCTCATGTCACTGTCTGATGACCTCGCAGACATGTTATCACTACTCCTCTTCTGATCCTTATACATCTAAACCATCAAAGACAAGAAAAAAAAAATCTTCAATAGGAATTAAAAACCTGCCATACATAACAGCATTGCCAGTCACACGAGTTAGAGACCTGATAAGGAGTTTAACACTCACATCTCTCTTGTTTTTGAGCTCTGCCTCTGGGTCATGACCAGAGCTGGCAGAAGAGCCTGGTCGATAGGAATGTCCTCTCATTTGCAACTGACGAGCTCGGTCTTCCACTGCTAGTGCTACATCAAGACAGAAAGGGGGAAAAAAACAAAAATGGAACAGGGGACAAAATAATCTCATTTAAAATAGCACAGAAATAGTGTTAATTAAAAATGAAATAAGGACATTTGGAAAACAGTCGAAATTTCTGATTGTTAACAGTGTTACTTTTGGTGGAAATGAATATTAAATATTCACTTCTTGAAAATCCAGTTTAAGGTAATACAAAAATATAACTAATAGATTATCACCATACTTCTCAAGTTGACTGATTAAAGTACACTGGTTTTGTATAACACGTTTTGCAAAATGTTAAAATATGTAAATAGACATTATCTCTTTAAATATGCACTTATTTGCATACATTCCAAAACAGAAAATCTGAACATCGGATAAAGTCGGCTTCAATATTCCTTTTTTGACATATTAAAGGTTTTTACAAAAGGAATTTGGGATTTCTGTATTTATGGCTCCATAAATCTGAAAATGCAGTCTACAGCCAGAGAAAAAAAACCCACAAAACTTATTACAGTTACAGTATATAAATCAAGTGAATGTTATATGAACAAACTCCTCTGTAAAAACCTTCAGAATATAGATAGGAATATGTGAATGCTGAAAGAAATGTCAAGTCCTTTCATGAAACTCTAGATAGCATGTGGTTAGTACAAACTGATGATATTCACAGCGTTAAATTACGTGGCACAAGCTGATTGGTTCATGTTGCAGCAAATAAGATTTACATTGAAATGGCTGGTTAGCACTCACTAGAGCATTTTGCTGCGCTAACAAAGTTACTCTAAAACCCTCCACCTTCCCCAGCTCCACCTGTATAGATCTGCCACAGGTTATTATATATGCTACGTGTGCAGCAGCAGCAGCAATAATCTACAATAACAGCAATAATCAACAGCAGCAGCAATTCAGCAGCAAAAGCATATCAGATCTATTCAGCCAAGAACAAATACATTAACATTTTCATATACATTACCATGCTTAAATCTTCTGAGCGTTATCATGATAGTACTAATGTTTCTTAAATATATGTATTGTAATTGAAATCTACAATTACAATAGATAATATAATAAACACTTAATTGTGTACATTGGCTGTATATTTCCACTAGTCTGAAAGGAGATGTTATGGAATAATCATAAAATTGACCATAGTTCTGCCTGTAGTGCTTCGATGTCAGCTGGTCTCTACATTTTGGAACAATGGTAGCTGGTTTCTAACAGGTCCAAGCTGGCCATTAGCTTGTTAACACTGATAAATCATCTTTGACCAGTAACAAACCATCTAAAGATGGTCAGCCAGGCTGGTTGACAAGCACATAAACAACTTGGGTGAGTTACTACATTATGTTCCAAATATTGATAAGTTTGAACTATCTAAGAAATATACAGTATACCACTGACTAAAAACTGATATTATTCAGACAAGCAAGTGATCTATTCTAGGGCAAAATGCAGAGAATGGAATGAGATACCTGACTTAGGTTTCTCCTCAGGTTTACTGTTGACATGGTCTTCATGAAGATGGGGTTGAAGGAATGAGAGATGGCATGAGAAGAGACAGAAAGGAGTAAGGTAGAGAGATCAACAACTTGTTGACCACATGAAAATAAAAAAGGCTATGGACCAAGGAGTCATGAAATTACCTGGCATTTATAAAGGTAACTGTCACTGGAACAGATTCATGGGTTTGGGGTGTGAATTTGAATGGTAACAGCATTTTAGGTTACTGCTATCTGAGTTTGTGAGTATTTAGAAAGAGAGAGAGAGAGAGCCTGAATTGCTTACCTTGCTCTATACTGCTGCTCTTTGCAGGGAGTTGTGGTAGCTGTCTGCCCCTGCGCCCTAATAAAGTGGTCCCTGCCGGGGAATAATGTCCACCATGCCGAGGTTCTCTGAGAAGAGAGAGATTTTGTCCCCAAAAAAAAAAAAGGACTGATTACTACTTCCCATCAGATGAACAATTAAAAAATGTGATTAAAAGATATTTCATTCTACTCCAGTGTTGGGGAGTAACTAGTTACATGTAACAGAATTCTGTAATTTAACTATAAAATTAATGTATAAAAAAAACTGTAATCTTTTACAGTTACTGAGAAAAAAATGTGTTACTAAATTACAGTTACGTATGAAAAAGCTAACAGTTACAAAGGAGGGTTACATCTGAATATTTTCACACACTTACAGATTTGATTGATTTCTTTCAGAAATTTCAGTGAATGCTCTTAAATATGTGACACCAATGTTTCAGCAGTTTAGGACACAGAACAGGACACATGGTTCTTTGATAACTCTTTTATTTCCTATTTGGGTTTATGTATTTGCTTTATTTTTTAAGATTAACGTGTTTTTTTTTCCCCAAGGCATTGTAAGATGCTAGTGTTTCCTGTTGTACTGTACCTATACAAGGATTTTTTTTTTTTTTTTAAACAGTAACTATTTAACTATATCTTATGATTTTAAAAAAGTAAGAATCCGTGCTAAAGTCAGATTTTGTGTGGCTGTGCTATAAAATTAAATAATCATCTTAATTCAAGTGATAAAGTATTGTGAAAGTCTGACCGTAATCCGTGTTGAGTCCTACTGTAAAGTTAACCCTGCCTTCTCTAAATGTTTCAAAATGATCAACAGATGAAAACTTTCGTTAGAAATTTAGAAATGTAATAAAAAATTAATCAAACCTAACAGTACATTACTTTAAAAAGGACCTGAAATAGTTGCACTACTCAGTACATTTTAAATAGGGTAACTTTTAATCTGTAACCTATTACTTTTCTAAAGTATCCTTCCCAACACTAGCTGCATTTACCATGAGGGGACGGGTTTTATTCTCTTTGACTCGTTGGATGGAAACGGTGCTTTATTCGCATATGTTTTATGTGATATTACAGTTTTGCGCATAAGTTTGATTCAAATCTTTGGATGGAAACATAGCTACTGTCCTCTACACTATGTACTGTAGTCACAGAAGTACAAGAAAGCTGATTTGAGATTCGTAGGTGAATTTAGTAATTTATTGTATTGTTGAATTTATATGATTAAGACATCACAATAAGCAGCAGTGCACAAACTACAGGCAGCTACAGGTACAGCCAAATTCTGAGGGGCTCCCAGCATGCACCTGTCAGCTCGTGGCGAGTTAGGGCAGGAACCCCCTAAGCTGGTCTGGCCAAAGGGCCTGAGGGGAGGCTCTCTCCCCCTCCTGCCACCCCTGAGGATAGAGGTGGGCTGAAGTCTAAACACAGCCACAGCAGAAAAGGGCAAGGGTGAAAAGAAAAAAAAGGAAATGTTGTAATGAAATTTAAAAGTCAGACAAGCAAACAAAAACTGAAATGGGTAAACCAATAACAAAGAAAGGTAAAAAATAGTAAAGAAGCATACGTAAATCAGTGTAGAAAACAAAAACAGACAAGTGATAAAGAGATGTTCAAAGGCTTATTATGAGATCTCACCTGTCGCCATCAATGGTTTTCTTGTTAGCTATCTGACAGCTTGGCCTATCCAAATTACCAGAATGCCTGTGAGATGGAAAATGACTGATCCAGAAAACAATCAGAGTGGGAGAAAAAGCAAAAAACAAAAAAACAAAAGGAGGAATGTAGGAAGCTGAATGGAAAGATATCATGGAGATCAAGGATGATGCTTCTCTGATTTAACTGAAACTGTTACAGAAAAAGATGCTAAAGTACACTGCTGTTCAAAAGTTTAGAGTTGGTAAGGTTATAAAAAATATATTATTACGCAAATATAACATACAGCATTGTAATATATTTTAAAATCTGAATTGTCAGCATCATTACTCCAGTCTTCTTTGACACGTGATTTGCTGCTCAAACATTTTATTAATTAACAAATAAATAAATCCATTTATTTATTATTTATTTATTCATGTAAACATATTTACTGTTTGAACCCAAAGGTGTTTTTGAGATATTACACAGAGTGCAGTTTAAGAATAGTGTACTTGTAGGTACTGATATCCCCCTTGTTTCCTCATACCTTTCTCTTTCAGATGAGTGGAAGTTTGACTCTGGTCTCAAACAAGTTGTACTGGCACTTCTTACTCTGTCTAATGAAGGCTGAAGATCACTGGAAAGAAAGAAAGAAAGAAAGAAAGAAAGAACAGTATTAACCAATTAATATATACATTATTCACCATCATTGTACAGTAGGGACGGTGTGTCCTGTAGCATTCTGTAGTGTGTTTTGAAGGTACTTACACTTGAAAATCTTAAAATCATGAAAGTGAGCGTAAACAGTTTATTGTTTCATTATATAAAAAAAGAAACTTTATTACCGATGGGACCATTTTCAAATGATCGACTACTTCAACCACTTATCGGCGCTGTCAGAAACAATCGACTAGTCGAGCATGCATTAACCATAATAACGAGTTGCAAGTACGACATGAATTTTAGGATTACAGAATTGCGTGTAGCTGTTACTTTCTACGACATGATCTTTGTTGCATGTAAAATTAAAATATGTAATGTAATAATTAGGGGTGTGCCTGAAACCGAATTCCTTAATGGCATGGATTTTAGCTTAAAAAATTACAAATAAATTCAGAATAATTCTGCCTGAATACTCGGCTGAAGCTAGCACAGGCCGGAGTTTGCTAGATAACAGTTGAGTCAGGGATCAGTGCAATATTATACAACAGACCTCTAAAGTTATGAGTGTGAAGTGAATTAACGTAAACTTTATGAATGAAAAGAGCGCAAATCAAACACAGCATAGCTGGTGCATTTCTCAGAAATCAGAGCTTTGCCAGAGTAATATCATCTATAATAATACATCATATACGGTCTATTATTTGTATATGTTTAAAAGGCAATGATTTAAACCTTAGGTTATGATATGATATGATTGCGCGTCTCAGTCTCTCAAAAACCAAACCAGTTCTAGCAGGTTAATAATCAACTTAGATACGGATAAATTTTCTACTTGTCCTATGTGTTTGCATCTTTACATTTTGCTGGTTTGCGTGGCACACATGAACATTTAAATATGTAATGTCATAATTATAAAGTTTGGACAATTTATATGTGTATATATAATGTCTTTTCATTTACAGTAGCATGAACCACAAGTAGTCGAGTAACTCGAGTATTTTTTTAAATAAAAAATCGACTAGTAGAAATCAGTAGTCGTGCAACCCCCTACTGGCCATTAACATAGTAATAAGGGAAGGGGGTGCCCTCAATCTATATATATATATATATATATATATATATATATATATATATATATACACATGGCATGATATGGCATATTACTATTGTAATAGTTTCTTGCTGCTTTGTTTTCTCAGGCATATATACTTGTGCCTGAATTGCTCACTGCTCCTTCTCACTTGCTATTGATTGTTATATGGTTTGGATTTGGGCCCCTTACCCAGAGCTGACCTCGTCTGTGAACCTGAGAACACGCTGTGGAATGGCACTAAGAGAGATAACACCATCCCTCTCTGTTCGCCGTGGCGGTTTGTTCTTTAAGCATGCAGGGAGGGTAGAGCTTAGCATGGAAAGAAACAAAGAAAGAAACAAAAGCATGCATAACAGACAGAGAAAGAAAGCAAAAATTTACTAGAAATGAAGTAAAAGTAGAAAGGGGCTTTTTAAATGTGAACATCACAAGAAGGGAAACAACTAATCCTCTCAGTTGAATAAATAGATCTAGAAGCAATTTTAGTGATTTGGGGTTGCCAACTTCAGGAGAAGACAATAAGGGACATTTGACAGCAAAAGGTGTCATGCTTTTGTGTACAAGCATGTCTGCAGCTATGCACGTCTCAAGACTCTGCTTGACTGAAATAAATGCTTAAATTAATCTGCAATATAATCACTTACTGATATACATGCCATGGTTGGAAGAATGTGTGATTTACTGTTATCTGTGTTTATATTAACATTATATATTTAAGCAGTATGACAAGCAAAAGTGCTGTTTTCCATGAATGTCATGTCATATTTACTTACTGATTGTTTTAGTTCCAAACAAAACAACAAAAGATTATCTTGTTATTGAATGATTCATATTTGAACAAATCGGATGAATCAATGATTCAATGACCCTCTCATAAAATGGTCACTTACTTCCTAATGAATGAATCAGCTGGTTTGAATGAATCATTTCAATTAATGATTTACAATAAGGACTTGTTCCCAGTTTTATTTTCATACATAATATTTGTGATGCTGTAAAATGTTTCAGCTGTGTCTAGAAAAACAATACAGTATTTTTTTTATGACAAAGAGATACTCAGTATTCATATGTGTTATTGAATGTTTATACGAGTAATTTAATTTAAATTGAATTTACCTCATTTGTGGATAATGAATTTTCAGTATATATGCCAAGTTTATCTTAAACCAGATTAAAGCATACTCTTTATGTAAATATTGTAATTAAGTATCTTACAGTCTAAAACTGTATACTAGGATGGGAATCAGCAGGGACCTGGTGATATAATATTGTATTCATATTTGGGTCATGATAACATAACAGTATGATTCTTCTCTTTAGTGTATAGTTAATCAAAACTGTGATTTATTGCATCTTCTGCTTACTGCATTCTCATCTTCATTGAACTTTGTTGTTTTACCTAAATATATATCGATAGCTTGTTCTGATTTTGAATTGTGGTTAAAAAGTAATAACAGAGTATGTGTTTATGAACCGAAAAGCTATACAGCAATTTCACAGACTTGCATTGAATGGTTGGTGGACAATTAATAAATGCACATTAGATTATTACAAAATACAACTCATGGTAAACTCCATTACAGAGGTACAACACAATGAAAGGGAAGGGAAACTATGTCTGTAATGACTGAAACAGCACACAAATTTGCTGCAAGGGTCTAAAAGATTTCACTAACAGTATGGGAATCTGCTCAATAGCTTACCTGTAAATATCTTTATGTATACCATTCACTAACAAGGGCATCTTTGGGGGAAGTGTGTTACAGTGCCTAGCTAATTTCCTATATTACATTAGCACAAACAAGCCGGCATAAAAAAAAGAGCAAAACAGAATAAAAACCATTACTCAAGCAAACACAAAAAATCTTTTCAATCTTTTAACATGGCAGGCACAGACAACAGATGAAAAATGACTGTAAAAAAAGATTACATGTAAATTCTTAAAAGCAAAATGAACTTTAAGATGAAAAAAAAGTCTTGCTCTAAATTCTCTAATTATATTTATGTCATCACCATAAGATTTGGATGCTCTAAAATTGTCAAGAAACAGCGAAAAGCAAGGCATTCTGGGATACAGGTAACTCAAAGTGGCAGCTCTGGATTTTTACCTGTTTGTATGCAGGCACTCAGCACTCCCACCTCGGATTGATCTGTGCATCTCCAGGACCTCGCTAAGGTTGCCATGGTGATGGTGACACATTGACAGTTTGACAACCAAACATAAAACAAAAGTAAGAGGATGGTGAGGAAAAAGAAAAGAAAAAAACAGAATATGTGTAGAAAGTGATAGACATGTATTTAGCAATATTTGTACTATTATTAATGGGAATGAACTAAAAACTATGACTGTTAGTCATATTAGTAGTATTAGTATTTAGTAAAGCAACAGCATAAAACATTTTGTTGACACAATATGAAAACACGTCAAACTCTTTTCTAAAACATCAAATGTTCCTGATGCTATTTATCAGTCTAGGTGTGAATAAAAACATACTGTACAGTTCGATATAGCTAAAGCATATGATTATGTAAAGTGCTACAGTGTTTTTCCACAAACACACACACATTTTTATATATGCATTTTGGAGCATTGAGCACTAGAATAGTGTTACCTGTCCTCTGAATATTCATAGTCAGAATCTCCGGAGCGATGTTCCTGGTGGGAGTCATGGTAGTGAGAGGGAGAATAGGAATGATGGCGGTTTTTGTGGATCTCATCCAGACTCCTGAGGAGAAGATAAAGAGTGTTGAATCGTAAATGTACATCACACATCAATCATCATCATCACTCCACACAACTATATCAGCTACATCAGCATTACATTGAAATGCGTGCATAAATGAGCGTTATATCTTTGCTGTGTCAGATGAAAGAGTTTTGCATGAACACTGTTAAAATGTTTTCATTATTATTGAAGAGGAGAAGAAATTGTTGATTTTTTTTTCTTTGCACACAAAAGGCATTCTTGTAGCTTTATAAAATTAAGGTTGAACAACTGATGTAACATACACTGTTTTAAAAATCTCTTTACTAACTTTCTGGGCCTTGAACGTGGCAGTTGCATTGTTGTCTATGCAGGGTCAGAAAGCTCGCGGATTTCATCGCAAATTTCTTAATTTGTGTTCTAAAAATAACCAAAGGTTTGGGTTTGAAACGAAATGAGGTTGAGTTATTAAAAACAGAATTTTATTTTTTAGTAAACTATCCCTTTAAGCTAGTTTTTAGCAACATTTGCTCTCTTTATATAGTGAATATTTATTAATGGGTGGGCAAATTAGCTGATAAAAAAAAACAAAACATCTCGGTTACCCGTGGTAACCCTCGTTCCCCGAGGAGACGAATGGGGATCACTTGCAAGAACCTATCTACTTCGAGTTAAATAAAACAAGCCAATACCTTTTGGCATGAGATAATTGCACCAGCTGCTGTGCATAGCAGCACGAGCATATAACATGCAGCAGGTGAATTTGCATACCTGTTTTTCCGCTGAGGCACAAGGTGTTGAGAGTGTTATTTCCGGCACAAGGTGTTGAGAGTGGCGTCTTAAGCCAACTCTAAGAACGGGTCACTCGTGCTACTGGCCACTAGGGGTGAGTATACATGAAGATACCAGCTCTACACGGAGGCTATAGAATCTAACGAACGTGTTAGGTGTCGCCCAGCCCGCAGCTCTACATATATCTGTCAGAGAGGCACCCTGCGCCAGGGCCCAGGAGGAAGCAACACTTCTAGTTGAGTCCGCTCGCAACCCGAACGGGCAAGGCACACCTTGGACTTCGTAGGCCAAGGTGATGGTATCCACTATTCAGTGGGCCATCCTCTGCTTGGAGACAGCCTTTCCCTTCTGCTGGCCTCCGTAACATACAAAGAGCTGATCTGAGGTCCTGAAGCTTTGCATTCTGTTCACGTAAACCCACAAAGAGCGGACGAGACAGAGAAAAAAGCTAGGGCTGGGTATGCCTCCTCTGAAGGCAGTGCTTGCAGGTTCACTACCTGGTCCCTGAAGGGAGTGGTAGGAACCTTGGGCACATATCCAAACCGGGGTCTCAGGACAACATGAGAGTTGGCCGGCCCAAATTCCAAGCACGATTCGTCAACCAAAAATGCTTGCAGGTCCCCTACCCTCTTGATGGAAGCGAGAGCAGTCAGGAGCACTGTCTTTAGTGACAGGAACTTTTAGTCTGCAATGGTTCGAAAGGGAGGTCCCTGCAGTGGGACATTGCCCGATCCAGGGAGCGTGCAGGGACTTTCATTGTCCGGAGGGCGAGGTCCATCACCACACACAGTTTCTGCATAACGAAACTACCCTCGTGCAACTCCTTGAGCACCTTGGCCTGGCAGACCTGCATGGGCACCATGGCATGCAGGGCGGAGGCAGCTTCTCCACAGGCTGAGTAAGCTTTGCCCGTGAGAGCGGACAAGAACTTACACAACTGGGAGGGGAGGCATGGATTTTCAGGCCAGGAGGTAGCAGTCTTGGGACACACCTGCATTGCCACAGACCGCTCCACCGGTAGAATCTCCACGTAACCCTTAGCTTCCCCGCCGTCAAGGGTAGTGAGGGAGGAAGAGGCACCAGAATGGTTCCGGGGAAGTCGTGGCCTAGTGGTTAGAGAGTTTGACTCCTAACCCTATGATTGTGGGTTTGAATCTTGGGCCGGCAATAACATGACTGAGGTGCCCTTGAGCAAGGCATCAAACCCCCAACTGCTCACCGGGCGCCGCAGCATAAATGGCTGTCCACTGCTCCAGTTGTGTGTTCACAGTGTGTGTGTGTGTTCACTGCTCTGTGTGTGTGCACTTTGGATGGGTTAAATGCAGAGCACGAATTCTGAGTATGGGTCACCAAACTTGGCTGAATTTCATGTCACTTTTTCACTTTCAAAAAGGTGCAGTCCTTGTCCTTGTAACCTCCTCATGCATTTCCGGAAAGAAAGGCACTGGGGCAGGGTGCTGTGAACCGGCACGGGCCGCCCCGAGATACCAATCGTCCAGCCGCAAAGGTTCAGGACACGGTGGGGGGTTCCACTCGAGCCCGACACTTGCGGTGGCCCGGGAAAGCATAGCCTTTAGCTGGGGGTCTGACTCGGAAAAAGCTGGCACACCTGAGGGGGGCAGCGCAGCCGAGTCGTCATCCCAAGAGGAGATTAGCTCACCCTCCAATGCAGCGACCGACATCTGATCATCCGGTGGAGCTCCAAAAGAAATGACTGGGACCACCGGGGGCGGCCCAGTGCGCACTCTTGGAGGCTCCGCGGGTAGCGTTACAGATGAGTGAGGGGGCTGAGGAGACTGGTTTGGCGGGTTACCTCTTACTGGGATCCTCAAGTCATCAAGGCTATTAACCGAAGTAGGCTTCTTCAGTCTCGACCGTAACGCTGCAATGGTCATGTTCCCGCAATGAGAACTTGAGTCATCCATGAGCGCCATCTCAGCGTGCTTATAGCCCAAACATGTGATACTGCGATCATGCCTGTCAGCCGGAGTCAAACATTGGCCGTATCCAGAAATACACCATCTGAATGACATCTTGAAAAAGAAGTAGATCGATCATGTCAGCCCTTTGAAGTGCTGAAATGCACAAGGAGATAGCCGTGGCTACACACAGGGAAGTAGTGCAATCCTGTGCGAGCACTCACTCTGAGTGTCATGCCCACTGAACCAACAACGCTGTGAAAACAGCTGTTTTGCTCAAATTGTTGACACAGAGAGATTGCGACCACCACTGCACGCGTCGTCACACCAACACCACACAGAGGCTTCCTCGCAGAGACTCGAATCACCGTTCTGTAGAATCTTGCAGGAGACAGGAACAGCATTCACTGTCTGGCTCCGAAGCGAAAGACAGATATGCGAATGCACCTGCTGCTTGTTATATACTCGCGCTGCGATGCAAAGCAGCTGGTGCAATTATAGTATGCCAATATGCATTGGCTCGTTTTATTTCACTCGAAGTAGATAGGCTCTCGCAAGCGATCCCCATTCATCAGAATCACTTCTGACTCACGTTGTAGTGATCTGACAAAGGGGAAAGGGAATTATTAATCAGCAACAGCTCATAAGAAAAAAGTCAGAAAGAAACAAACAGTGATTTTCAATGGTAAAATAATTATAATGTTTATTATTATATGATTGAAAAAAATTATACTATAAAATAACATCAAAATAAATATTAATAAATGCAACAAATAAAAACAAATACAACAATGAATTTAACAAATTAATAATAATAAACTGTTAAATAGTTTCTATGATTGGTCAGTTAGGTTGTGGTATTCAGTTGATGTGGCTCACCTCTGCATAGGGACGTGTGCAGGTCGAGAGCGGGCTCTACATTGGTCTTCTCTGTGTGGGGACACTGAGCGCGAGCGATGCTGTATGGCTGCCTGTCTCTCAGGTACGGTCAGTGTGCTTGACCTCTCCCTGTCCCTGGAGTTCCTCTCTGCTGCTTTAATACAAGTACATTCTGTGTCATGGACTTGTTCCAGCCAAAAATAAATAAAATAGGGACATTGGAGAGTGACACATTAACATTCACATTTCTAAAACTACTACAACAATTCATGCCAAAGTATTGTGCTGAATTACCAGCACAATTGCTACTGCTCTACACATGCTAGAAAGAAAACAAGCAAAAAATAAATAAAGAAAAACTAAATCTGCTCTGTATGATTGTACTGTTAGGATTTGTCTGAATTTGTCCCCTTTTATGCATTTATTTTCATGATCAATTGGTGTCATGTTTTACATTTGACTTATATTTAATTCGCTTGGCAGAACAAATATAAGAATTAATTGCACATGATGCATGAGTTTAGTAAAAGGTAAGAAAGTCTCTAAAAAGATGGCAAGTCTTGTGTGGCAGTAGAAATCTATAAAGCCTTGAATTGTGTTATTGTAAAAATATGATATGGATTTATTTATTTTTTTGATGCTATCAGTGGGAGTTTTCCCTTACAAAAATTATTTCAACATAACGGCACCATACAATGGCTTCTTTATATCTTCTTTCTATCCATTTTTTCATTATTTTGTGGTATTTCTTGACATAGTGATCAAAACTACTTAAACAGCAAAAGCAATGCTTGATTCACATCTGAACTAATATTGAGCAAACAACACCACAAAAGCAATCTGTATCAATGTCATTAATTAATTTTCTAAAGTACAACTGTAAACCACTACAGATGATGCTACATTTCATCAAGGATTTGATGGTTACAACCACAGAATTTAACTAATTCATTAAGGATTTAACAGCATTTGTATCATTTTCACTGAAACACATACAGTTTCCACTACAATTCACTCATGAAAATGTCTATGAACTATGAAGTGAATGCAGGGGCGTAGCAGCCATTTTAAAAGTGGGGGGGACAGCTGTATGGTGATTTGACCCAAAGCTTATGTTCATAATAAATTCTAAATAGAATACCAATTGGCATTTTACTTTTTCAAATTTGGGAACATGACATGATAGCTTACAGGAACCTATTTTTGTTAAATCATACTCGAAATTTAAAAATACTGCAGGACTTTGAGACCAATGGGAGACCATCTATAATTTTTTTTTTTTTTTATGAAATAAAGATATTTTATGATATTTACAATATTTCAGTTGCACTACATTTGAACAATAACTTCTTTTTTTTAACAGTTGGACAAAAACAGGTGTTAAATGAGTATACAGATTACATCTACAGTAATTTTATACAACATACATTTTATGAAAAATATGAGACAGATAATCTGTGAAAAAATCAAGCTCCTCTGGCTCCTCCCAGTGGTCCTATTGCCATTTGCAGAAATACATCACTCCCGGTAAAAAATAACCAATCAGAGCTGCGGTCCGTAACTTTGTTTGTTTTCAAAATGTAGAAAAATGTATATAATAAGCGAGTACACCATGAATCCATTTTCCAAACCGTGTTTTTGGCTTGTCCTGAATCACTAGGATGCACCTATAATAAGTGTTTATATTCGGACTATTTTAGATTGCTTCGGGGTACCGCGGCGGAGTAACCCAGATACAAATCTCACCTGTTACACATTCTGGAGAGGTTGAGCAACTGCCCCCTCTCTCTGCCAGTGACGTCACAGCCTGCCTTTCCTGCAGACTAGTTAGGACATAAACAGTTATGAATTAAAAGAATAAAATTTGATAAAGTATTTTAAGATATTCGTTGCAAAACAAATATGATTTATTGTGAAATGATACGCGAGCAGCACGTAGACAAACAAAAGACAGCAGAAACCAATAATATTGTTACGTCTTATTTAGAAGACGCTTTTATCCAAAGTGACAATTAGGAGAGCATTTAACACACTGAATTCGGCGCGACGTGACGAGGTCCATACGGGTTCAATAGGTTAAATCATAACATGAAAACTTTATCGCGCGATTCGTGTCATCGCGACATACTGTAACATACTTACAGTGTGTGTTTGAAAAAAGGATGTAATCGTCCTTTACTTTTTTCTGGGGTGCATTTTATCCCAGACGGCCTAATAGCAAAGTGAACAAACGAACGAACGAAAATTCAGAAGAGCAACAAGAGATTTGAAGCTCATAGCAGACGCGCCCAGGAGATGATTCGCTCTGTGATTGGCTGAATGTTACTTCACTCAAATCTAAGTAACAAATCAGAGAACACTGCCGGAAATATTCACGCTGGATCCTAAAAAAAAAAAAAAAATTAGCAGGGGTCAGAAATCACCTGTTTCTAAAAGTGCGGGGGACGTGTCCCCCCCGTCCCCCCCGGTTGCTACGCCCCTGAGTGAATGTATTTAGCACGATTTTGAACTGGAGAAGCACACTGATTTGCAATAGTAAGGAATTGGGGCTTTTTGTAAAAGAAATCTGGCATGCAGGCAGTTAACGTTAAAAAGTAGATTTGGGAAGGAAGTGAATCGTCCCCCAATCAATGTTGAAAGGAATTTTAAATGTGCCTAAATTAAGCATTAAACGCTACAGGGTTTCTGAGAATTCATGACTCATGCATCTTATTGAACTTTTTATGATTGCTCCTCAAAGCACTAACTCTGAACAAGTGGAAGTTTTCCTAAATTAATAAACAGAATATAAATGGAAAGCACTCCAATATATCCCCCACAACCCCCAATGTTCAAATGAATCCTAAATAAATCCTGAGTTCTTTTATGTAAAAGTAATATAAATATAAAAATATGTCACATTATCAAGTTCTCATTATTGACATTAACTATATATATATATATATATATATATATATATATATATATATATATATATATATATATATATATATATATATATATATATATATATATATATATAGGTGCAACTGTATAACAAAATTTCAGTCAAACAGATTGTCCAGACAACAATCCTTAGATTTTATCTTGGATATCCAAGATACATAAGAGTATACCATGTTTACTGCAGGTCTGACAACTTGCAGTACTCTTATGTTCAAAATAGTCATGGAATAAAGTATAAAAAAACAGCTTATTTATCTTTTATGCTCTAAATTCTACAGCAAGCTTTTCTATGCAGGCATGCAACAGAGGTAACACCCATTTTCATAAGACCCATACTAATCATGTTACATGCTGTTATACACTGTTATAATCACTTTATAACCTCTAGCTACTCCAGCTTGACAACAAAATTTAACAGGTCTTATGAAGGTGATAAAAGTGTGTTTTATATAGATCGTGATTGTGGAGTCATTCCTCCACAGTGTCCATGCACAGAATTCATGTGGGGTGTTTCTGTGGTTCTGTGGTACACTCGACAGCCCAGCACAGGAGGAGAAAGACTCTGTTCTGTTTTTCTCAAACTAGCAGAGCCTTCTTTTGTTATATATTATTATATTCTAAGCATACACACTCTGTTTGATTTTATGCTTTCATCTTTTTGCCAATTCAGAATAAATTAATTTGTATGCTTGTATGCAACTAAAAGGCTCAAAAGAACAGGAAACAACAACAACTGTAAACGCTAGTAATAAATATGTGACATTAGCTTTCTTTCTCACCCTGTGATGGGTTTCTACTCTTCAGAGTAATGATTGTCCCCACCCACCTGTGGACACTACCGTTATACCATCATCATAATCTGTTTCAATGATGCGATGAGATCCTGAGACACACACACACACACAGCATACAGTTCAACTACTGAACATAAAGTACAACAAAAATTATAACTGCAGTGCAACCTGCATTCAAAGCAATTCAGTTTTACCTCATTTTTCCTCCACCCTCTTCTCAACACAAACTGGGGTATGAATAATTAATATGGTTGCATTGTTTGATCATTTGCTTGCTTTATTTATACTGTAGCTGTTGTTTTTTTTCTCATGTTCAGCAACTTCTGTCTTCTGTCATTGCTCCTCTGCTTTAAATTATCAGTATTAATCTCATCAATAACATTAGTGATGGAAATGTTCATTAACAAAGTCTCTTTTGGTTTTGAAAACAATAAAAACAGTTTATAATATGCGTAAGGATGATGTATGTATATATATATATATATATATATATATATATATATATATATATATATATATATATATATATATATATATATATATATATATATATATATAAAAATTAAGATAAATTGTAACTAATATAAGGCAAGATGTACAATATTTTTTAATGAAGAAAAGTATAGAAACTATATGTATTTTGTTTGTTTGTTTTTTTCAATAAATAATGATAATCATGCACTGGACAATAAACATCAGTAAACTAAAGTTATATAAAGCAATAAAACTACAACATGGAAAATTAATAACTGAAGTATAAAGCATTCACAGCATTGGATCACACTAGACTAAAACATTTTTGTCTTAAATTGAAAATTATCAAACATGAAATAAATTCAAAAGATTTTTCTTCAAAAGATAAAAACTTTTTTTTTTAAATACATTTGATTGCGTATAGAACAAGTACGTTGCTCTTCATGACATTCACATTTCTCACAGAAAAACATGAAATTAAACACATAGGACCTTATTTTAACGATCTAAAAGCAATTTGTAAAGCGCACGGCGCAGGTGCACTCAGGGTGTGTCCAAATCCACTTTTGCTATTTTAACGACGTAAAAACGGTTGGCGCACCCGGGCGCATAGTCTAAATGGTTGTCCCTATTATCTTAATGAGTAATGGGTGTTTTTTGGGCGTAACGTGCAATAAACCAATCAGAGTCTCATTTTCCATTCCCTTTAAGAGCCAGTTGCGCTCGTGCCATGATGGATTTGCCATTTACACCATGGAATTTGACAAGTGCAAAGACAGAACGCGTCTCCGAGATGAAATGGAGATGTTTGTGTGCGAGCAAATAGCCTAATTCTGATACATGTGTTGACTATCCATTATGACATGTAGGCATTTATATATATCTTATAAATGCATATAAAAATCTTATGCATTGCAATCCTTTAATTTTTTATATTTGGCATGTTTGTGTGCTGCTGTGCGTCCCTGTGTTAAATAAGCAGCGCGTACGCTCTTTAAATAAAGAAAAAACAATGCGCCAGACTTTAGACCAGGTTTGAGCTGGTCTATGGCTCAGTCTATTTTCAGCTCCTTAAAATAGCATTGTGCCTCAACACGCCTCTTTTCTAGACCAGCACGCAAATGCATTTGCTAATTAAATGATGTGGTGCTGGATGCTGGATTGAAACTAGCAAACATACTTACGCTTTGCCTTGCGTCGCATTGTGATGGGTGTATTATAGGGCCCATAATACTGACCAATTTAAAACCATGTAAATAAAGGAAACAATTTGCATCACTTGATTTTAACTTTTAACTGAGGACATCATCTATAAAACATACTTTCCTGAACAGGTAGCCTAATTGTGTTCATAAAATGTTTAAATTTGGGTTTAGATTTTAAGAAAATAAAAAGAAAAAAGAAAAAGAAATGCAAACAGTTACCTTGATTTCTTTTTATGAAGACCTCACTTTTTACAGTGACACACACTGTTAGAACAAATATGCCAGCTTATACTTACTTTGCAGTTTTTTACTTGGACTGTCTCCATGAACATGTCTGCGAGGGAGGCATGGGGACGGCTGGGGCAATGGTAGGGACGACACATCATGAGTCTGCAATTTGTACCAGTGTGGCTGGTCATCCAATAGAGCTGTTTCCAGCTCGATCAGAATCTGGTCAAAACAAAAACCAGTAAAAGGGAATTAGAAACATGAAAGAATAGGACTACCAGAGACACTTTACACCTGAGAAACATCAATTGTCTGCTTCAGAGCAACTGCACACCAGGGGGATGTATAAATTAGCATATTAACAAAATGGACTTCAAAGAGCAAATTGCTATGCTCCCACTGGCTTGGATTTATAAATAAATAAATATGTACATTTATATATATATATATATTATTACCAGTGGAGTCAAGAAAATGGAACACAAGTACACATTATGTGTTGTTTTGAAGCTAGATATAGATACCTTGACATCTTACTGTCAGGACATACTAATTTAAGCACACACACCTCTCCCAGAAATTCACTCTCTTCCTCTTGGACCCTGGGCTGGTCCCAAACAGTGATCTCCAGCATGCGCTCTCTGAAGTCTCTGCGGTGGACGTGAGAGTACAGGAACGTCTGGTTCCACTTTGGCTCTGCACTCTTCTTCACCGTTTTCGTCCGTCTCTTGCTCTTGTCACTATATAGACGAATGTAGTGTGTTTAAAAGAATGCATGCAGTCTGCAAATTTTGCAAATTACTCCTAGAAATCAGCACAATAGTCTGCAGATTCCATTACCGCTTGCTTATTATTTAATCTTTTGGCATGGAATGTATTTCAGATACTCAGCAAAACCCAAAATGGAAAATGCAAGTCAGATCTTACATTAGAGAGCTAGTGCATGGACAAATATATCATCAAAGACAGAAAAAAAAAAATTGTTAGAAAAAAAGAAAAAATTTTGAGGCCATCCGTTTACACTACCATTCAAAAGTTTACAGTCATATAGTTGTAGTACTTTTAAGTCTCAACTCTGCTAAGCAAAAATACAGTAAAACAATAATATTGTGAAATATTTTTGAATTATTATTAATACATTTTAAATATTTTACCTTCTATCAGGAAGAAAATACATTTTGACGTAGGGATTTCTGGGTCGTCCGTCTGGTCGAGGGGGCAGTTCTCGTGCTTGTAGGACATTGACAATAAGCTGATGGCCCACTTTATCATACCATAATTTCACCTTGGTATAAAAAAAAAAAAAAAAAACATTTATATATATATATATATATATATATATATATATATATATATATATATATATATATATATATATATATATATATATATAATTTAAAAATTATAATAATAATAAATAAACATATCAATTTCTCCAAGTTTTAAAGTGTTGGCAATAAAAAAAAATGTATTACTCAGTTAACAGATAAAATACGTCAACCTTGTCACATGCCACATTCATTTTCAGGTGTGAAAATTTGTCTACATCTTTTTTTCTGCAAAGTGTTTTCCCCCTCTCCATGCTCACCGACAGCTGTCCCGGCAGTACCAGAGGGAGGTCTCTCAACATCCCAGGACTAGTCGGAGACATTACAGAGATGGATGGACGCTCCATCTTTTGGGATTCATCTATAGAACTCGAACCAGCTATAAGTTCAAAAAGTTGACATAATAAGTATACAGCTGTGATATATTGCACACTTAATGGTAAAATGTACTTAATTTTGATTTTCAATCATAGTTTTTGTCATGTCACATTCGATAAAGATGATAGTTTACCCACATGTTGTTCTAAACCTATATAATTTTCTGTCTTATGTAGAACATAAAAGAATATATCTTGAAGAATGCTGGTAATCAAACAATGGTCCCATTGACTTCCATAGTATTTATTTCCCTCCCATGGAAGTCAATGGGAACCAACAACTGTTTGGTTCTTTAAAATATCTTCTTTTGTGTTCGACATACAGGTTTGGAATGACACAAGGGTGCGAAAATGATGACAACATTTTAATTTTTTGGTGAACTATACCTTTAATGACAGTTTTTGAAAATAATTTTGTTGAAGTGATTAACACTGCCCTTGTGTCAAACAATGGAATTCAATAGTGACTCTCTTTTTGATGCATTTTAACCGCGTGGAAAAAAGCAGCTTGGACATTCTGCTAAATATCTCCTTTTGTGCTCTACGTAACAAACAAAGTCATACAGGTTTGAAATGACACAAGTGTGAGTAAATGATGTCAGAATTTTCACTAGAACCATCTTTTTAAACTAGTCACAAAACCTACTTGATTCTAGAGGAGGATGTGATGTTCCTGGAAGTCTTGGAGTATCTCTGCAGGAAACAGACAATTGGAGCACAGGAGAAAAGAGTGTCAGTTGACAGATCATTAGCTTCTCTCTCGGTTCGTTTTTCCACACACATACACACAAACTTGACTGCACATTCCCTCTTGAGACGAGACATCATAGCAAAACTGTCCAGACGCAGGAAAGAATAGGGAACCGAAGGACCGCTCTAATGCGATGGCTGAACAGTTTTAAGGGTGAGATCAGGGTCTGGAGCATGTAGGGTGACAATGGGGACACTGGGAAGACAAACACTCTCAGATACTACTTTACTTACTGATAAGCTCTATAGACCTTTTTCAAGAAGTTTTTGGACAGAATTCGCTGAATACATCTTTAACATGCAACAGGAAGAAAAATCACTGAAGTCACTCATAAATCAAAAAGTTTGTTTTCTTTATTTAATTTCTAAACTAGCCGCTCGTTTTTTTTTTTTTTTTTTGGTTTGTTTAGCTTACCCAATTGGTCTGGAAACAACTATTTCCACTTGAGGTGCTGACTGGGACTCCAGAATAATGTTGTAAACTTCTTTTTTAGTTGCTCCAGGCAACGCCTTTCCGTTCCACTGTAAAACCTCATCGCCTGAAATCAAAAAAAGAAACCATTTAGCACTTGGCGGCGTCCTGCATAGACAGACTGACTGAATAATGAGCTGTGAAAAATTACACGTAGATATGCAACCAAAAATATCAACGGAGATCTAGCAGAAGACATTCATAAAGCTAAGGAGAAACTTAAATATTTAAATACTGCAACTTTCTTACAAAATAAGTCAGTCTAATTTTTATAATTATTACCTGCTCGTAAATGGCCTACAATGTCAGCCAAACTTCCTTTCTTTACTTTGGTGATAAAGGCCCCCAGTCTCCCTGCCTCTGTCATTTTTCCACCAACCACCTGGACAGGACAGACGCATCAAGTCAAGTCAAATCAGCTTTATGGTGTTAAACAGGAAAGTAACAGAACCACTTATACAAATCCAAAATTCTGCCATAAAGCAGCTCTAGTGGACAAAAGTGTCATTGTTTGGTACAGTTTTGATTCAGATGAGTTCAGTAATTAAACTAGTTCAATTCAGCGATGAGAAGCTCTACTGAGAACAGCAGTGTCGTTATTCAGCCCGCGTCATTTCAAGTTTTTTCTCATCCCGTAGCATCAGTGCTGTTTAAGCAAGCCAAAAGATGACAGTAGCAACGAACCCAGACTCCATTGGGTGAAAGAAATGGAGAAAAAAAAAAAAAAGAATAGTTTCCTTCCCCAGCTCCACCTGTATAGGTGTGCTCATGTTATTACATATAGTATTTGTGCATCAGCAGTATGTCTTAAATACTTACAGCACCATATCTGCCTATTTATTGGCCATAGCAAGTTACTGTACTTGCTTTGCAGCAGCAGTAATAATCTACAACAACATCAATAACCAAAAGCAGCAGCAGCGTAGCAGTTGTATTCTGCCAAGACCAAGACCAAATACAGTACCATTGTCATTATCATTCCCATGCCAAAATCTTTCAAGGGTTGTCATAATAGAACTATAACAAACCTTGTCATTGTTACCTTTATCATTACCTCCGCATCAGGAGCAGCGGTGATTCAAAACCACATAATAGAAAGAAGACCACCAGTTTCTGTGAGCTCAGTGTGCAAGGAAGTGGATTACTTGACAATCGGCATTCTGTATTTTGGCGTTCGCTTGTACAGTGGCTGTGAACTGTCAAAAAACTCAAACTGAAAAAATCGAACCCGATCTGAATTTCTTTTAATGACGGATGAATATTTCGGAGGCAGTGTGTAAACGTGATTGCCATAAGGTGAGGTCAATTTTTTTCAAAAAAGTGTGCAATGACCTTACTGTTGCAAAGGTTAGCAAGTAAAATCCAGTCATTTTAATGGGAATCAGTGCAATGAAGATTTTCACCTGATGGACTTCTGGAGGCAAATAAATTTCCCTATGCCAATTTCGCTTTGGGTTCAAGTTTTTGAACTTTGACCTAAATTTGCAGCACAGACTGAAAGCAAGCCTCTCTTCAGCAGTGACTTCTGTCTGGGTGGAGATTCCTAACTTGGACAAGGTCCTCCTTCTTTCTACTGAGCTGGATCTGCATTACACTTCAATTATAAAGCAAAAAGCTGTAAGGAAAGCTGTTGTTTAGGGCTGGTTTGTTTGCTAGCTGTCAGAATAGCTTTAGATGTTTATTTTATCATCATTATTTCCATATTATTAACTATATTTTGTCACATCTGGATGCCTGTAAAATTTCAATAGAGTAAACGGGACACAACCTTCAGTGTAGTCCAACCCCTCAAGTACAAAACACGGACAAAGATGTGATTAGCTAGTGTTAACTGCCATTGACAAGCTCACCTTCAGACCCAGCAGGGAACCGGCTTCTCGTGGCATGGTGGAGCGCTTACTTAGAGTGATGCGGCCAATCAAATGATCTCCCTCTTTGGATGGCTGCCAGCTCACTGGATGCTGTGAGGAAGCAAACAATGCTTTTTTAGTCCCATTTATGCTGAACACACATTGCTGACATGACATGTATATGTAAACATACAGTTCAATGAGTTCAGCTACAGAAACGCTGTCGTCAAACATCTTCTGTTTCTGCTATTATCCATTGCCACTGATACATGACTGAAATATATGATTGAAATACAATTGAAATACTAACGTGCCACACAGTTGGGTCCAGCGGATGACAGTCCCAGTCACCTGCAGAATAAAAATTAAAATAATTAATCCAAAATAGAGTTGTAAAAGCCTGATGGCACTCATAATGGAGGGCTGTTTTAAAAACTGTGTAGCTTCCAGATGAAAACCGATTTGTGAGTAATATACTATTAGACTTAACTTTTTTTATTTGTTAGAGTTATTTAGTAGTTTTATTAAGTTTACTTAGTTTTAGTTAATTAAATTACTTAATAGAACATGACAAATGTTGGCAACTAGCTGAAATAAATTTAATAAGTCCTTAAAATGTTTATTGATGTTTTTAGCTTTGACTGACATTAATCTATTTATTTTATTTTTTTTGTAATTACAAACTTGTTTTGTAAGGAACATGCTAGTGGATTCAGATACTTTTTTATTTTATTTTTATTTTATGTGAATTACACTTCTAGAAAAAAATGTATTTTCATATTTAAATACAATGTACAAAGGAGATTTTTTATCATTTCAACCTGTCAATCATTCTGGCCAATGTCATACAGAATAAATGCTTTAAAAGCAGTAAGAAAAATGAACTGTGTTTAACATTTAATCGCATGCGTAATTCTGACAGGCCTAATCAATACATGCCCAGAACTTGACCTTTACCGTACAGGAAGAGGGAATTATCTCTCTTGATATACTGTGTATAAGAATAGTCTCATAGATTTACACTTAAGAAGAAAACTAATGCTGTAAATTAATAGAGAGTTCATTTAACTTAAGGGGAGCATATCACAAAGTATCTTTGCCTTCAGCAACAGAGGTGGGGGATGTTTAAAGTGCCAAAGCCCAAACAAGATAATATATGGTCTGTATAAAATTTTACAGTCTCATTTGATCATCTTGATTACATTCATAAAACTGTCTTACAAGTCTAATGTATAGTGGCCAAGAAGACCCTGCGAACATACAGAATGAAGCAGGAGCTATTCCCTTGGCAATCACTGACATCCTAAGCTTCTGTCCAGTATTAGCTTGTCCTAGTCATCAGGAATGAAGTCTCATTAGCTCTGTGATTGTTAACAATGTAACATCTAAACGAAACGGTTTTACTTGAGTTTAAAAACGTTAATTAAAATCAACCTAATTCCATTAAGTTATACAAGTAAAACTACTTTATATGAGTTAAATCATGTAGAAAAACTCTTTGAAGTTACAATGCAGGTTACCCCTTATAAAATTATAATAACACATTTTATCAGAATTATTGCACTTTCATGTAACCACATATTAAGAAAATGCCAACTCATGTGAAGCGTCTATTCTACCTCTTCAGCTTTCCTAAATCATTATATTTCTCATATAAATGAACACACTCTATATGTTATGAAAACTGGAAAAACTAACTTCTCTCAAAAGTTTATATAGTAAAAATGTGAATATTGAGTTCAACAATTATTAGTAATTATATCAACACTTTTATAAGTATAAATCCTAAATCCTACTCAATTGGTAATAAATACACATGCACAACAATAATCACAAACAATACGTCAAGATTCAAGTTATTCTTGTTTAAGACCTTTTTCAGGATAAATAACCAGCAGACCAAAATTGGCATCAAATCAATAAATTCAATCAAAACGTTATCTCATCTCCAGTGTTGTTGCAATCTCTGTCTTTTGAATTTTTAGGACAGGATAGGAGGAGGTGATGGTGGGGTGACGCTAAATATAAATCTCATTTTCACAATTTTAACATAATTTGACCAAATTGGAGCTTGATTACAAACGAATAATGCCAAGGATTTTCAAAATTCTGCGGTCTGCAGCTGAGAGTAATGGAAAGAGCCAAAGCGTAATCATGCTCAGAGCTGGAATGGGTTACCCAAGGATGAATATCAAAAGGTCCCCAAATGGAACATGCTACATCCCAGGACTGATGAAAGCCAGCCAGTCAGTCACTCAGTGGTTTTATGTGAGAGAGCTGATGACCTAATTCCCAAATCTGGTGCCCTAAAATGTTCCAAATAAACAAATGGAGCTTCACTGCATGAATCAGCAGGGTTTGTTTCACAGACCTCAGACTCAAGACTGATCATCATGGTTGAACAGCTTCTATGACGCACGTAAGATGATGCTATGGCATGGCTATGAATTATGCAGAAAAAAAACTCTATATATATATATATATATATACATATTCATGTAATTATTAAAAACGTATTATAACATTGGGAGCTGACTGGAACTGATCAAAGCTGCAGTGCAAGTGTCGTGCACACACTCGCACATACAATACATTCACATCACCCTAGCTGACCCTGGATTTCACACTAAATGCAAAACAGAGCTGTTTAAGATGTTAATTATTTGCATTCATCGAAGCCGAACAAGTGAAAGTTGCATTTTAAAGATTAAATCCATAAAGTGTGGGTAGCAGTTTTACTGTTGTATTATTCCTGATTTGCATTTTCTCTGTGTTTTTATTCACTTTTAGAAATAGTGTGTGTGAGCAGAATAAAGAGCATAGTTACACTAAATGTTTTTTTTTATGTTTTTGAAAGAAATATCTTCAGCTCAACCAATGTTGCATTCATTTAATCAAAAATACAGTAAAAACTGATATTTTTATATATTCTTAAATAACTAGCTCAATATACATTAAAATGTAATTTATTCCTGTGGTCAAAGTTGAATGTTCAGCATCATTACTCCAGTCTTCAGTGTCACATGATCCTTCAGAAATAATTTTTAATATGCTGATTTGTATTATCAGTGTTGAAAACAGTTGTGCTGCTTCATATTTTTGTGGAGGTGATAGGATAGAAATAAAGAAACATAAATGTTTTAACATTATAAATGTCTTTACTGTCATTTTGGTCCAATATAATAAATTATTGGTGAATGAAAGTACTAGTTCTTTAAAAAAAATAATTATAATAATTCTTACTGACCACTAAACGTATAGTTTATATATACAATTTATTTGGACTAATACTGAATTAGTTGACTGCACTGTTCATTTGTTTCCAGTATAACATTTAAGAAAATAAACTTTCTTAATCAAAGACAGTTTCTCATTTTAGTTTAAAACACCCTCTACTTTAATAACCTTGTGTTTGGGGAAGTCATGGCCTAGTTGTTAGGAGAGTTTGACTCCTAACCCTAAGGTTGTGGGTTCGAGTCTCTGGCCGGCAATACCACAACTTAGGTGCCCTTGAGCAAGTTACTGAACCCCCAACTGCTCCCCGGGTGCCACAGCATAAATGGCTGCCCACTGCTCTGGATGTGTGTTCATGGTGTGTGTGTGTGTTCACTGCTGTGTGTGTGCACTTTGGATGGGTTAAATGCAGAGCATGAATTATGAGTATGGATCACCATACTTGGCTGTATGTCACGTCACTTAATCACTTAGTAATAAAATGGTGTCAGTGCCCATGGCCCAGAGTCCCACACCAAACACACACCATTAATCTGTTTACACTTACTGCTGCCATGATCATTGAAAAATATACAATTTAAAAAAAAAATAATAATAATTTATCACCAAATTTACCACTGTATTGTGTATGTAAACAAGAGTGTTCAGTGAATTTGGGACTATTTGACAATAATATGAGCTACATAAAGATTACCTACCTTTTTCACTAACACTTTCAATCTCCACATCCTCACAGCTGGTGTATTCAGGCGTGGAGCCGCCCTCTTCTTCCGAGCTACTGATGGACATCTGCCTTTTGTTGAGGCCTCGTTTGGGTCTATAGGCTCTAGGTGGAGGAGGCCGTAATGACTCAGATTGGTCAGAGCTAAGAGAAGAATCTTTACGCATGATTTCTGCAGCCTTTTCCCGCTTAGCCCTGTGCAGAAAAGCTGCGGACCCAGGTTCCAGATACCCCTTTGGGCCCCAGTCCTTTCCATCCCTGAGGTCTGGAGGCCCAGTAGGGCCCACTTGAGGGCCCCCGTGGCCCTGTTTCGTGAGGGATCCTTGTCCCCCAATGCCACCCCCCACGGTCCTGTCCACAGAATAAGCTCGATGGTTTTCTAAAAGGGCCTTGCGGTCTTCGTTGTTAGCCACTCGTTGCCTGCTCATTCGATTTCCAGCTGCCTCACCCCCATCTTGCATTAATCCAACTTCGTTGATGGCTTGGTCACTGTGATGACGCTCCTGACGCATTTTGGACACTTTGGCATGCATACGCATTTCCTGTTCCTCCTTCTGCGGTTTAACAGGGTAGCGTGCAAGGTTCGGGTCACTGCGGTACCGAGTCTGATACTCTGCCTCTCGTCTTTGACGCTCTCGCTCTTCCTCTTCCTGTCTACTTCGCCGCTGGGGATGGGTGGGCTCATCTTCTGGATATTCCTGCGAGTGGACTTTCTCCAATCGCCTGCTGTCACGCTTCTCACCTGGAGCTCGGTCTTCAGAGGCCTGTGATGACAACCGGCCTGGACCTCGTCTTCTCTCTCCACGTCCCACCACCTTTCCGTTCTGCTCGTGCAGGGACACTGGTCTCTTCCTATTATTCAGCAGACAGAAGTTGGAAAGACTGTGAGATACTGTATAGCATTTAGAATTTCCAAGTGCTGCATCCATTTTGCATTTACAACTGCTACAATAGCAGTTATTTACGATAAATAGCACAACTACTGTTTCAAATTGTGGGAATTCAAATCCAAAAAGGAGGTTAGTAGAATATGCATCTGATAGGAAGACAAGCAACAGTCATCATCTTATAAAGAGATTATAAGGCAGGAGGTGCAGTCCACGTACTGCCAGTTGAAAACAGGTCAGGATAAACAGATTTTGTTGAAATGTCCAGCTTAAAATAGAACAAATTGTATGTTGACAACAGGGATATGTAACACCACATATTTTGAAAACTGATTACTAGCTGACTATTTGGCCTTAACAAACCTCTCTACAATTTGAACTGCTCCACATAATCCTGGAACAACTACGAATTTGACATGCCATCTTAAAACATGGCAGTAAGGTCCAATCAACTAACAGTAGCTATATTAGGTGACCTTAACTACCATGTACTTACGTTTAAATTAATCATTTGATAGAATGCACTTATTTAGTAAATACGTGTTGAACATATATTTTTTTAAATACTTGCATGTGATTACATCTGTAATTAATTTCTGTAATTACATTCATAAGTAAACTGCTGACCAAACTCTTACATCTTAATATGCCCTTAAACAAACCCATACCACCAAACCTAACCTAACCCTACCTGTATCCCACCTAAATAGCAGCAAAATTGATTTGCAATACAATAGTTTTTATTTATTTATTTTTTATTTTTGTAAATACTATACATAGTAGTTAAGGCCACCTTATATAAAGTGGGACCACATTAGTTAATGCATTTGTTATGAACTAACAACAAACCACAACAACTGACAATTTAACACATTTGAAGCCTTTATTATTCTGAGCTAATCTTAATAAATATACTATTGTCCATTGTAAATTCATGTTTGTCCATAATGCAATTTAATATAGATTAAGTTATTATTCGCTGTGTGAATTATGAATGAAGGTATTCTTGCTATTTTTGGCCATTCATTCAAAGACCACGCAACTACGCATTCTTCAAAAATTACAATGACATTGTAAAAGTAATCTGTATGAATCTATATAGAAGCTCAAATTTTGGGTGTTGCTTTTGTGTTATTGTTACATCCCTGCCCCTGTTTTCTTTTTATCTTTTGAGTTCTAGGACTGACTCCTTTTTGGCGGACAGGATTGCTCTAATGAAGATCAGCTGCACCTGTGGCAAACTATTTAAGGAGCTCCTGAATTTTGACTAGTTCTATCTCATTTGGGTTTTGTGATTTTTGTTTGAAGAGTGCGTTCTTGAATTTGTGTTCGAACCCTAGACATTATTTGTTTAATTTTAAATAAACTTACAATTTCTTTATTTGAAATCATCTTGTCAGTTGACCTCTTTATGTTATGACTTTGAGCCGGGTCATAACATAAATTGGGGGCTCGTCCGGGATCAAGCAACACCCAAAGATCAAGTTCCATGAAGATATTTTGTAAATTTCCTATCGTAAATATATCAAAACTTGATTCATGATTATTAATATGCATTGCTTAGAATTCATTTGGGCAACTTCAAAGGCGATTTTCTCAGTATTTCGATTTTTTTCAATTGCACCCTCAGATTCCAGATCTTCAAATAGTTGTATGTCAGCCAAATATTGTCTGATCCTAATAAACCATACGTCAATGGAAAGCCTATTTATTAAACTTTCAAAAAAAGACAAAGACTGGTTTTGTGGTCCAGGGTCACATATAAACTAGTTGATCACACCCAAAAGACAACAAGCAAACCTTTATGACCCATTCTTAGTTGACACAAAATACAAAAGCTTATTTCCGTTGCCACGTAAATATGCACCCCTGCACTGCATACTTTGCAGGCTTTGAGAAATATAACTTAGGATTGTCGTGTATAAATTGTGTAACGTTTTTTGGCCTACTTGTCTCGTGGTGGTTCACTGCGGGAGCGTGAAGTGGGCATCGTATCTGCTCCCTTGGTGGGGTCACCAGCACCAGTGCTGGGTGGCAGAGTGTTGTTAGCAACCGGAGCCTGTGATCTGGAGCGCAACTTCCTGTCCTTCTCCAACTCAGGGACACTGAGGGGAGCGCCAACACTAAGAGGTCTCCCCCCAGGCCCTGATGAAAACCATTCTCCTGATTTAGTTAGGATTTCTTGCTGTTTTCTGCACAGGTTACATACCCACATCACCTGCATAGACAAATACAAGTGTTTAAGGCCAGCAGAGATTGATGATCATTGTAAATTATCAAGATTACAGAATCGCTAATATATTGGCATTCAGAATACTTGAATTACATTGTTTTACAGTATTTAAAAAAATAGGTTTACATTTAAAATAAGACAGAGAGAAAGACAGACATATAAACATAAAATGCATACAATACAGTGCATCCACACACTATCAAACATTGTTAATTCGTTAACTATATTTAGCTAATGTCATTTTAATCTAGCAATTTCTCTGAGCAATAGGCAAGGAATATGAACTGACATTGTTGAGCAGGTATAAATATGAGCTGCAATATTACATAATAAAGTCAATCACTCTAAACCAAGTTCCGTAAGGTACAGATGAGGCTATTTTCAAGTCAGTCAATCAACTTCTTTACAGTTTCCTACACCTGCTGGATTGCACTAATTGCTGTTGGCAGCTATATTTTGAAAAGTCATTCTAAGGTTGTAGATCACGGTACAAGCCTTGAAAGCTGATGGTACCTAAAAACCACATAAATAGATTGAAAAGCACAGTTTTCAACTTAATTCTTATTGAATTAGGAAGTTTACTAACAAACCTAATCTTAAAGCTAATAAGCTTGAAAGCTCAGATTTTATTGCATCTTTAGTGACCTGAAAGATTGTGCAATTTAATAACTGGAGGTCTACTAAGAGCACAAATGAAGAGAATCAAGAAAAGAAAACTGTCATCATGTCATTTCAAGTCCATAACATAAGACTTATGTTCATTTTTGGGACACAACTGAAAAGATATTTTTAATATTCTCTAATTTTTTGTATCCACTGAAAGTACATGCTACCAAAACTTTTATACATTAAAAAGTATTGAGCAACGCACAAAGCTCTTTAATTATGGCAACCATATTTGCTTGACGTATAAGAACAAATCTAATTGGTTCTTGCAAAAAATTTAAAATGCTTGCATGACACAAGAATTTCACCTTACATTTACCATATTTGATATGCTCGATTTATGTGCATTGATTGATCAGTTATATCTGAATGAAGGCTTAAATGAAACATATTCATCATATAAATCAATTGTGAACTTACCACTTGATTTATAAGGATTACTCTTACAATCTATTTATGAACTTAATTAAGTGTCAAAATGTTGGTTGTGTGGACTTTCAGAGAACAAACAGAAATCTGTCATGTTTCAATAAAAATATCTTAATTCATGTTTCGAAAATGAACAAAAGTTTGGTGAGAAAAGAACCTTTAAAAACTCTTAGAAAAGCTTACATTTGAACATTATAACAATATATCAGGGTTTGAATAATTTTAATTGCATGTGTGTATATTTGAATAGGAAGAAACAGAAACCAGAAACAATAAAATGAACGTTATTGTTAAATGTTTCCAAAACTGCAATGCTCCGACAGTAGCACAAGGTGCTAAAATATGAAGCAAGGAGTGACACAACAGCCAAAAAGACACATATGGCTGTAGATGGTATCATTAGCATGGTTTTACTGTGCATCATATGCTAATTAAACACCACTTCTAGAATACCAATTCTAAACAAATATAAACAAGAAGAAATATAATTAAATCAAACGTATACTGTTACAATGGAGGTTAACTATCTTCTCAATAAGAAGTAACCGAAATCAGCCATCCCTTTTCATCTGGCTAGATTTTTACATTGCAAATGCACAAGTTATTATATCATCAGCCTCATATTTGTCAGTCTGCTTCCTCCCATCTCTTTCATTTTCCCCAATGAAGCCCTATTATCGAGCCCTGTAATGGTTCATTCATGAGATGGATGGCTGAGGCTGCCTAAAATACATCCGCCGACACCATATTTCTTCACTTCCTCTACCCATATTTCTCTCACCCTCTCTCTTACACTCTCTCCCTCTCCCTCTCACTTTTTTTTTAGCTAGCCAGGCTTGATCTGACATGATTAGCGGGAATGCTAAATCAAATGAACAGCTCTTGCCTTGACAACAAGTTCACGGCTTTAAAAGCACAGAGGTCCAATCTATTGATCTAGAGTTAGGCTCTTAAAGCACCCTTAGAATGACAGTAAATCCACTCCTATTGTAATACACCGAGGCTGTCTTGGCGGCAGGAAATTTGGGTCAAGTAGGACCTTATTTTTTTTGACTGATCTCAGTGATTCTTCAAGAAAGCCAAAGGTCTGTGCGATACAGAACTGTGTAGATCACATGCACACCCTGCAACCGACACTGCATGTTTTATCGATCGGATGAATGGTGTGAGAACGGAAAAGCAGACATCCCCCGAAAAGCCTGTAACGTTAGTCATCTTTAGCACCTGATGATCAGTCGCAAATGGATTATTAAAGCGAGATCTTATATGACGCACAAAAGCATATATGATGCTAAAAAAGCCTCATAATTCTGCAATGTCACGAAAGATGGTTGATACTTCATACAGGAGTCAAATGATTGACTTCTAATGGTGACAAACTAACTAATTCATGCTACTCACATGGTGGCGTCCTCCTAGATAATGGATCCCCTCTCACAGGGTCAACCTTCAACACTGTGAACATCCAGAATCATTTTTTTGAAGAATCGCCAGTGCGAGGTACCTTTCCGACAAATGCGTTGCATTTCGGTGTTGACCTGATCTTAAAGAGGAGAGAATCAGTTCTAGGACGGGATGGATATGAGGGAGAGTGAGAGAGAAGGGACGAGAGAGCATCATGGCCTGATTGGATCCAGTTGGCACAGCTCCAGCATAATCTGAGGTAAATCAGATGTGCAGAGGCCCACAGCTGTCAGCCAGCCAGAGAAACACTCTCGGGAAGGATTAGCAATCCCTGCTAATCCCACAGTGCTATTGCTAGCCCTTCCCATTATTCAGTCCAGTGACGAGACAATGCTGCCCACACTCTTCCCCTCAGAGCCACTGGGAAACTACAACTGCAACATTGATCTCGAAAAGATGGACCACAGACCTTCAGTCTGTCTCAGTGGAAAAATATGACATGTTTTTATTGATAATCAGAAAGTAATTCACACTTATAGGTGAAAACTTGTATTGCCGACCATGTTTAGATGGGTTTGAGTAGGAACTGAGAAAATTAACACCTAATAATTTTCAATATGCTTCCTAAAAGATGGCAAGATGGCAAGATTACTAATCACTAATTTTGTGCAGTCGAGGATGAGTAAAATAATCCAAGGCTTTAATCCTTGAATTAGATCAAATTCGAGCCGTATGCACAATGAAGGATTCACTTTCTCTCTGATTCACTTTTATTTATTTTTTTCTCCAAAAGCCAGTTCACAACAATATCCAGGGCAGCTAAAGCCATTAAAGCTTCTCATCTTGCAAAGGCTTGATTCTAGAGCTCCTCTCCCAACTAGAGAACTGAAGAGAAAAGGGGAAATAAAACATTTCAAAATGTAGGCCACTGAGACCTGGCCATTGTTACGAGACAGAGAGAGATTACATCTCTGAGAAGGCAGGAACAGTGGTTTCACTGTATTCCTGAATAGCATGAATAGGATTTTCTTGTGCAGGGAGATCACTAGTCACTAAGTATCAGAAGACCCCATAAAAATCAGACAGTAAACAAGTTTAATTTAATTTAACTGCAGACCTGAGGTCAGCACATATGGAATGAGAGAGACGGAAGAGGAAAGTTGTGTGTGTGTGTGTGTGTGTGTGTGTGTGTGTACATTTATATGGGTGTAAATCTCTACTGTTCTCTGAGCATAAGTGTGCCAGCCTCCCCCTGCTCTGGTGAATACTGTTCTCCATGGTAACCAAATCAGTGAAAGGAGAGAAGATGTACAGAGGACAGTGTGAGTCTCCAATACAGAGAGTCAGGAATATCACAATTATATGCCCTTTTTATTTCCTAATGACTAGTTAGAAACGAGGTACTTTTTATTTAAAAGTCAGTAACATTATGTTACAGTTATCAGTTATCAGTTCAAACCGTTCATATCAGTGCATGTAAATGTGGGATTTAAAAATATTACAAAATTATGCTATAGTTAAGTTGGATGTATTTACGTGAATTAGTAATGCAGTGAATCAAGTTCTTTTGTGGGATTTTTCATTTATTAATAAGTAAAGAAACCTGTCTAATAAAACTTGCAATTATGAGCATTTTTAAGTGTACAAAAACTCAAATGAAAAAATGTAAAGTTTTTTTCATATATTAAACGCATTAGTAAAACTATATATAGGCAAATATGGCTCATAAAACGTGATTTGTTGTGAGTTGAGCATGTTAATCTTAATAGTGTGCCTTTTATAAATATCAGTCAAACATTCTAGCAAAGAATAATGAATTATATTATCCATCAAAAATATTCAATGAAGTCGGTATGCTGCATTTTACATATCTTAAATAGTAAATAGACAAAAATGGCTAATAAAACTTGGAAGTATGAGCATGTTAAGATATTTTAACGTTCTTTATTATGTAAACACTGTTAAGATTTATTTCTGTAAATCAGCTGTTTGTGTCAGTTAATTAAAAACTTGATTAAATTCAATGTCTAATTTGCATTATAGTAAAAGTAAAAAATATATATAGACAAATCTGGCTCATAACATTTGTGAGCATGTACAAACTGAGATATTTTAATAGCTTCTGTTATTTAAACTTTAAGTTTGAATTAATTTACGTAAATCAGTGTTTGTGACAGTGAATTTAGTGATTTGTTTGCATCACTCAAAAATGTTCAAACTTATCCAATATAGATTTTTTGGTAACACTTTAGAATACTGTTTCTTACTTACTACATAACTAATAAGGAATTATTGAAGAACTAACAGGTGATTATTCATTAACACTTAACTCACTACTGTTAACTACTAAGGAAGATGTGTTAATTAATCAGTATGTAATATAATTTTATGACTATGTTAAGTAACAGTTAGCTAATCAATAACTAATGTATTCTGTCATACCTCCTGAAGAACTACTATTAATTATTTACTAGTTAAGGATTCAAGAAAAATAACTATGAAGTAACTACTAATGAACAGTTTTACACAATTACATTGAATTGTGACCCTTTCATATAAATTTGATTAGCAATAGTAGTAGTATAAAAATGCAATATTAATAAATGTAATACATTTTATAGAGGTTTTGCCTATGTAGTCAATTGTTTTGTGAGTGTGTTTTGTAAGAAATCAGCTTCCAATAGGAACCCTACCATGACCCCAGTACCTTGCGATAACTTACCTTAGTTTTTATATTTTATATAAATTATCATTAATTCAATTTATTTATGTAAGGCAAAGCCTGCGGAAAAGTGATAATACAGGTATCCAATTTTTAATTAATAAAGAATTATAAAATAATTCTGCAGGACTTATTTTGAACCTGAAACATTAGGCCTATTCTAAAGTGAAAATATTGGGAACCCATTAGTAATTAATAAAGAATTATCAGATAATTCCTGAAGAATTACTTAGAATCTGAAACAGTATTCTAAAGTGAAAACATGGGCAACCCCTTAGTAATTAATAAAGAATTATCAGATAATTCCTGAAGAATTACTTAGAATCTGAAACAGTATTCTAAAGTGGAAACATGGGCAACCCATTGGTAATTGATAATTAATGAACAAATAATTCTGCAGGACTTATTTTGAACCTGAAACATTAGGCCTATTCTAAAGTGAAAATGTTGAGAACCCAGTATTTAATAAAGAATTATTAGATAATTCTGCAGGAATTACTTAGAACCTGAAACAGTATTCTAAAGTGAAAACATAGGGAACCCATTAGTAATTAATAAAGAATTATCAGCTAATTTTGCAGGACTTACTTAGAACCTGAAACAGAATTCTAAAGTGAACCTATTAGTAAATAATAATAAACTACATCATTTTGACTAAAATCTGTTTATTTCAGATGAGAACATTTCTTAATACAGCATATTTTATTCCATTTTAACATGTATACTGCCCACATTTGAACTAATTTAACAAACATTTCATAATCAAAAGTTAAACATTTAGAAGCAAACAAAATCCATATTTAATTTCCATTATAAGCTAATAAGTGGGCTGTAACAAAGTTGCTACCGTAGTAGTACTTTGTACTTATCCTTTTACTCAAGTAATTTTGAAAATGAATAGGCCTACTTTTTATTTTTACAGGAGTAATATTTAATTGGGTTATCTGTACTTTTACTCCAGTACTTGATTTGTGGGCCACAGCCTGATTCTTATAGTGATTATTTGCGTAAAACTGTTCATTAGTAGTTACTTCATAGTTATTTTTCTTGAACCTTAACTAGTAGATAATTAATAGTAGTTCTTCAGGAGGTTTCACAGAATATATTAGTTACTGATTAGTTAACTGTTACTTAACACAATCATAAAATTATATTACATACTGATTAGTTAACACATCTTTCTTAGTAGTTAAAAGTAGTGAGTTAAGTGTTAATGAATAATCACCTGTTAGTTCTTCAATAATTCCTTATTAGTTATGTAGTAAGTAAGAAACAGTATTCTAAAGTGTTACCGATTTTTTGTTCTATTGCTCAGCCCTAAATGTGAGCAAATAAAAACATGAATACGTAAATACAGTGATATGACTAGCTGTAAAGAACAAAAGCAGTGACATGGGTTTGATACTAAAAAGAAGTGACGACAGGTGGGACAGAGAAGAATTAGGCAGTCGACTGCTTATGCAGAGGTCTGGGAAAAGGACTGGGGCTCAACTGTGCTACTTCAGAAGAAATGGGTTATGAAAAATAACTGCCTTCCTCTCAAAAACTGACAGATCTGCTGACACAGTCCCCAATGCACACCCCAAAGAGAAAACTTGCTCATACATCACACAAACACACACACGCACAGCTTGGATCCAATGAAGCACTCAAGGGAATTTTAATATTAAAGCATACAGACACCTGTGACAGGCTGCTTAGGCTCTCATATCACAAGAGACCAAATTGTTCCTTGATCTTTAGAAAAATATTGTAACACAATTCCCAATATTTACAATGCCCTATTCTGTTTCAGAAAATATACCATCCTTGCACTAGCTGCCGGCCTGCCACACATCAATCCACAGAACAGATTCCTAAAGGACTTTTACCTTTGCTTGGCTAGCTCTACTACTGGAGGACTGAAAGGAGGAATAGCATGTGCGTGCATCAGCATTTGTGCACGCCGTGTAAACAGAACAGTCCCTAGCCTGCTGCTGGTAAGAAAGGAGGCGTAGCACTGGTAAATAATGCTCATTCCTTTCCTTAACAACATGGCTAACAGCTAAGCTAAGCAGTTTTTTCGCTAAAAGGCTTTTAGGAAGAGATTGTTTCTTTATCTTGTTAGCGAGCCACAAGCATGTTTCTCGTGAATCATCTTTACATCAGCTTTCCAAAACATTTCCGCTAGCGAGTAATTTTAGCATATGCATGCAGTTCAGGTACAGGCTAAATGCTAAAGGGTTTAAGCCCACAGTATACTTTTACACATACTATGTATACAGTGTGCATGATAAAAATGTTTACTAAAATTAGTATGTTTTACAAGAAAATACAATTTTTAGTCTGTCTACTTTCATATGTCATGTTTCTGTGTTAATTGAAGTTTCTTTGTACTTATCTATGATATTTACTAGAACTTTCTGAGTGAAAATTGTTTGGAAGTCAATCCTACACCTTTGTTCAGTGTTGTACGTACATATACTGATGTCTCATGGATTATTTTAAAGATCTCCTTGCTACGTTTCTGAGCCTTGATTTTGTAAGGATCCTATGGAGCGAATTATGTGCCATAATTAAACAAACAAATCCAGCATTTTGCAAACAAACTCGATCTGCTTTGATAAAACTTGTTCAATTCTATTATTGAAGGGCATCATCATTTTTTTTTCCCAAGACTAGATAAACCTTGTCCCTCATGCTGGCCCTTACAATACCGGTAAGTAAACCAGCATCTAAGCTGCACTGTTCTACATGTCCGGATTTATAGTGGTTCTCTCCCTCGATCTATGGTTTTTCTATCGTCTAGGAAAAAGGACATAAGTTTGGAAATTGCTACAGCCATAGCTAACGTTTAACGTTTTACGTTTTGTATTAAACATAATACAGTGAAAGATGATCTTTAAAGTTTATTTGGGGCACAATGATTAGGCATAATAATCTTAATCACAAAGAAAATAATATTAAGGTTTATATAAACTAACAAAATAATAAACAAATAAATAAAACACCAACAAAAGATAAAAAAAATCTCAGATAGGCACGCATAAACAAAATTAGTTTCTAACATTTTTGGAAAAAACGAATGGGAAATATTTCTCATGAAAAAGTGGATAAGTGTTTATGCAGCGCAGATCATAATGAGTGAGCGTGTTTTTTAAATAAAGTTTAAAGGAAGCTTGATGATGACGTTGATCAGCGACCATGGTGTGCTGTAGTCCATTTATAGCCTACCGTTAGAATTTTATATCTGACGGTTTTATTTAGGCTTCAAAATGTATAAATTTTGCATTAACTTGTAAAGATTATCTTGATAGACTTAATGTGTTAGGGTCATAACTCTTTGATGAACACAGATATTATTTTTTGCGATTTTCCAAAAGTCTATGGGGAAAATGCATAGGCTTTTCGATCGAGGGAACCCATGTGCTGCTAACTTCCGGGTTGTCCTACAAAGTGATGTCATAACTTGGACACTCTATGGAAATGGCAGATGAGGGACAAAAGTGACTAGCTAAATTAATCCCCTTGCTTAGCGCCATCTACTGTTTTGGAAGAGGAAGTTACTCAACTGCATTTGTGAGAAAATATGCCTGGAAACACATTTGTCAGAAAATCTTCCTGGACGGATTTGTGATAAAATCTGCCCAGACTTATTTGTCAGAAATCTTCCTTGACAGCGTTTGTGAGAAAATCTGCCTGGACACATTTTTCAGAAAATATTGCTGGACGCATTTCTGAGAAAACTGAGCCTAGAAATCTCATAAAAAGCCAACTGTCTCACAATCGTAATGGACAGGTATGCATTTGTATGCCCTAGATTTGGTATTTGTTCAAAGGTTACATGCAATTTGTTGGATGGCTTGTATTTACTTGTAAAATATCATTTAGGCTCAGGGCTGTTCAATTGCCCAGACAGCAAGTATTTTCGGCCCAGAACCAGCCTACATCTAGCTCGAAATCCATGTGGACCAGATGTGGGCCAGTTCTGGGCCGAAACTGCTTGTGGTCTGGGTGGTGGCCCGCGGGCCAAATGCGGCCCTCCAATCATCTTCATCCAGCCCGCGAGAAGAGTACGTGCAGATCGCATATATGTCTTGAATTGTGTTTGCACTAAGTTAGTTTGTCCACAAGGTGGCAACACTGGCCCGGGTCAGAAAAGAAAGAGACGCAGTGTTGCCAAGTCTGTGGTTTTCCGTGGAATTGGGCTACTTTAACACTGTTGCCGGAGGTCATTTTTCATATTATCTCGGATTGAATAACTATACCTTTAATTATATCAAAGGTTTGTAATTTGATTATCACATTACGCCAGATTTTGGTTTTATTCCTATTACCTAAACTATTAAGTGCCCATGTGTCGATCACCCGTGTTAGTGTGCGCTATCAAATAAAGAATACGCATTTGGTTTTACACATATGATAAACGTACAAGTACAAAACCATACTTTGGGCTTACTGTTGAAAAGAATCTGCCCATATGAAAGCTAAGCTTTTTACCAAATTGATTAATTACAACCACACAGCACATTCAGAGATATATATTCTAAAAAAGCAAGTAAAGAAGTATATTTGCATTTTAGCAGTATAAACTCAACTCCATTACCAGTCATTCAGAAAGAGATAACAAGCACAAAACACAGCAGTAAAACACAGACACCTGACAGGAAACACATCACACATATAAAACGCACAAGTCGCAAGTGCCCACTGGAGTGCAGGGTGAGTGCTTCATCAATACTAAAAAAGTGAATTGCGACTATAACATTATGTGCTAGAACCTTGAATTTTAACCTTGAACTTACACCCCATGGCATGCCTATTGCAGTCCCAGGGCACAAGCAGGTGCAGTGAACATGCACGGATAAGCATTCTCTCATCACTGGTAGCACTTTAAGTGAAAGGGAATCCATTCCATGTTTAGAACATCACTGCTAAAAATTATATAAGTGCAGCTTACATAATGATTAAGTTAAACCCATTTGACTAAAGAGCAACCAGTTGTGAGACATCAATATTCCAACAAATCCAAATACCCTATTCCCCTAACCCCCTTGCTGTGGCAACGACTTCGGTATCCCTGGCGGTAGCAACAAGGAAGGGAGGGGGATGGGGTTCAGCCAACGCATGCTCGATTCCTATTAGCTGGCTTTCATGAGGAAATAATTGGTGTTGCCCATGCAGAATCTACGTACAATACTCAGAATGTCTTACCCTGTCTTTCCCTATGAGACACTTTGCATGAACAGAAGACAAATAGTTGGCGCAATATTAGTCAAATTTAGTTTGTGCTCAATATAGCAGAAAAAAAATCAACTGAATTTTACAACACAATGCCATGACAGTGCCAGTACACTGTAAATAAATTTTGAAACAGCTGTAAAAATGTTACAATAAAAACCTTTTAAGCTCAACTTTACATTACCCTACCTTACTGCAAAATATTATCAAATTTAGTTTCTTCTTACTTCTAAATAAGAAGTATGAATTACTGAAAAGGACCTCCCAGATGTCAATGCATGACACATCACACATGGTAATATTTTATTTAACCCTCATGTTGTGTTTTGGTCATTTTTACCTAAGGAGGGATTTTGACCCATTTGAGCATTTTCTTTTTATATGAAAACACTAATGTTATCTCATTGGACTACAAATTACTTACTTTGCTCCCACAGGATATGACTTCCAAAAAAAAATATATATATATATATATATATATATATATATATATATATATATATATATATATATATATATATAGTTAGTATAGCTTGTTATACTTGTGGTGTTCCTAGTCAAAAAAGACCAACTTACAAAAAATTGCTTATACTCTCTTGCTACAGTATATTATACTACATTATTAAATGGATAGTTCTGGTCCTTGATTCTGATTGGTTGAGACACATTCGAAGCTGTTGTAAATTACACTACAAACATATTCCTTTGTTTACTTCAGTTTATTGCTCGGCAACCGCTTTGTTGGAAACACAACTGATTCAGAGGAACTACATTTTTTGGTGAAAGAATTCTGTTTTTATTTATATCATTACACTTTATTTGCTCTGCCCATTGCCCAACAACGCCCCTTAGCTGTTATAAATTCACTGTAAACTACGGCTTCTTTTGGCTTATAGCTTTATTTATCACCAAATCTTGGATTAAATATTTTCATCAACTTGTTTTCTTTCATTTAGTACAGGTTTTGTATATCTCTTTTTAACTGCTTGATCATTAGCTTCAATAATCTGAGTTTATGTAACTTTGAGTGAAAACTTTCATTTTTTGAGTGGAAAAAAGTATTATTTTACAATGCTCACACAAAAACTGAGGCGCATAAGAGGGGCCAAGATTTGGTAATAACAATATACTGTAGCATGATGAGAAATTTACAAGCAATTTTTCTGTAGACCAGTCAAAAAAAAAAAAAAAAAAAAAAAACAGTGCAGCACAAAAGTTATCAAAAATTAGTTTTCAGTTTTGTACATCATGGTATTTTTTGTTGTTGCATATTCTGTCATTAGGTTAAAAATTTTTTGCATTGTTAGTGTTATGTGTATTATCCTGCTTGTGTTTTGTTTTTGTGCTTAACCCTGTGCACTGTCTATAGTCCACTTACGACAAACTCTGAGTCATGATGATTAACCAGGCTTTCTATTGTAACACCTGCATTATTCATTTGGTGGATTTCAGTACATTTTAAGATATAGATCAAGTAGCTATATTAATATTATATCACTGTTATAAGTTGTAAGACTTACAGTCATCAACTGTAGGCTTTGCAATAGATTCAAATCACTCTTTCGCACACATGTACATACACAACTTCTTATATTAGCAACAGAAATGGAATTAGTCCATTTAATCCCGTGACTGTGCATATTCAGATGTAACACAGTTTCCTCAGATCACATTAGCAGAGCACACAGCAAAAAGAAAAGAAAAACTCTAACCACTTTATCCTCCTTCATGTCATGCAGTCCAGGAAGCAGAGAGTGAAAGGCAAGCAAACAGGGGTAGTGGGGGAAAGGAGGAGGGTTGGAGGTGGAAGAGAAGAAGTGTGAAATTAAAATTGAAAATAAATGGTGAGAAATGGAAAGAAAGAGTGTGTGAAAAAGAGATGGGGAGAGGGAAGAGTGGGAGGGAAAAGTGTTAGTGAAGCAACCGAGTTTTCTCTTGTGCGTCAAAACAGACATATGCATAGAGTGTGACAAGGGCAATCAAAGATGCTTTAATAATTGTAATTTGAATACATGTTTAATTCACGCAATGCTGAAAGCGTTCTTCAAAAGTTTGTTCTCCATACATAACGGCAGACATGTCCAACAATGGTCATGTATGGCTCTCTGGTAGAGATGAAATGTAAGAACAGAACTGACACCTCTAGACATGTTCTCCACTCATACCCAAATGAGAGCATCGCAAAACACAGATGAGGGGGTTCAAGCAGCCTCACAGGATGCTTGTTCAACACTGTGAAGCCTCGCTGAATCTGTGCCTGTGCATCATATTTCTTAGACAAATTGTGTTTGATTTAGGAGGGTTGTACATGACTTTGTGTCTGTAATGCCCCCGACAGGGAAACACAAGAACTACAGCTACGCTCTGTTGCAGCCTTGGCCTTTCAAAGTATTGACTGATCCTGGGTGCTGGCTAGGGGGATTTGACACATTGCACATTTTTGATTTGCGTAAAAGTGAGTCTTTAGTGATAAAGGCTGGGGCAGAAACCCTTGACAGGATGGTAAACACATAAAAACACTTACAAATATTCTGCCTCTGTTTATAATACACAAATATACATTAAAATACAGTCCAATGTAATTTAATAATTAATTTTTAAGTGGAAAAAGTTCTTTAGATTATTAAAATGTTCTTCACACTAAGAAAAGGGAGTTGGCTTAAGAACTAATTACTGTAACGTTCTTTGGGGAACTAAAAAAATGGTTCTTCTGCTATGCTATGTAATATGTGCACACCAAATCACTCTGTCATGGTTGTAAAAAATTGTAAAGTTTGGCATTTTTTTGGATAGTTCAACTAAAAATTTTAATTCTGTCATCAGTCACTCAGCCTCGTGTTGTTCCAAACTTATAAGAGTGTTTCTCATTATACAATGATAAATAAAACAAAATATATTTTACTATAAACTATTTTATTAAATCAGAGATTTCTGTCCCTCTATTGCAAGTCAGTTCCAAAATGTTCACATGTTGAGTTTTCACATATTGTCAACAGTATGAGAACTGGAAGCACGGGAATCTCTAAAAACCCTTTCCATAAGTACTTTTCACTTGGGTTTTGAAAATCTAATGGATTTGGAACTACATGAGGGTAAGCAATTAATGACAGAATTCTCATTTTCGGGTGAACTAACCTTATAAAAATTAGCGCTAGATGATGATCTAAATCTTAAAATAGCAGATACAATTAAGCATCCGACATCATCTTAAAATCACCAATACAGTCCAGTTATTAATATATACCAATATATTGTGCATCCCTAAAGTAAACACCATCATAGGGTTGAGCTGCCAAAATAATATGCTTTATGTCATATTAACAGTAAATACAGAAAACTGATTTGTAGAGCCACACTGTTACTATTCCTTATTGAAAACTTTGAAATTGACTTGATGTGACAGTAGGGGACCTCACCCAGCTGGGCAGGACGGAACTGAGGCAGATTGTTCCTCAGCATGCCCAGTGAGATGAGTCCATTCTCAGGTAAGACACTCTAGAGGAAGGGGGGGGGGGGCGTCTTTAGGGACAGCAGGCAAGGATGAGATCCTAAAATAGACCATCGCAGGTTGTACTGCTTGAAATGGTCCCACACATAACCCTGCTGTTTCTTAGCAAAGTCAATGAAGATTTCACTCAAAGAAGAGTCTTTATAAAGCTCAGAGGAGCTGTGGGTGGGTTGGATTCGCAGTCCAAATCTGTATGGTTGTGCAGATAGGAGAAACTGAGATTAGCTGTGCAGATTCTGGATTTAGACTCTGTAATCGCTCTGAATTGTAAGGTTTATACAGATTCAGCAAATTCCCCATCAGGGAATCAACCAAACAACCGATATGTAGTTACAAACAGAAAGGAACACTCAAGCAAGCATAATAAAACAAATGAAATTTTAAAATGAAATGGAACTGCCAACATGGAGGGTGAGTGAAATAAAAAGCAATGAGAGCCTCTCAGCGGGTTCTTACGTTATTTGAGCGCAGCGACACTCTTCCCCCACAGCGGGCGCAGAACTTGGTCCGGCAGTAGGAACACAGATGCCCACAGCCATCTGCAAACTTGGTCTTACGGCAGATGCCACAGGTAGGTGCATCATCTTTATGGACAGCCTGCTGCCGTTTGGTTTCTGCCCCAATCTTCCTCACCTGCTCCTTATAACTCTCAAACTGCTGGTGCAGTGTCCTGACAGAAAATGAAAGAGGGAGAAAGAAAGAAGCATTTGTTAGTGTGTTTGTATTGTTAGAAAAACTGTTTCCGACAACTAAAACTATTAACATTGTTATGAAGTATTGCAGACGATCAACTAAAAATGTTATTTTCCAGATATACATGAATGTATCCTGACAATGTGTATGAACTGTAGGGGTGATGGACAGCATTTAGCACATGCACAACATCATATTATATCTGAAATGTCTATTACAGTTAGGCATCTTTTCAAAGTTCAATCTGAATTGAAACCAACTCCACTTTATTTGTCTTCTCCCTTCACTGGAATAAAAATAAACTGTTGATGAATTGCCAATGAGGCGCTGCTGTCGGCTTTAAAAAGATGGGGCTTCGTTCCAGAAACATTTCTCAAAGGAACACCACATTAGCATAACAGTTCTCTTATAGCAAGTGGTTAGCAGCTCTAATGACCATGGTAAAGACATAAAGCCATTTAAAATAGATTCCCCTGAAGAAAAAAAAGACACAGCTCACTGTAAATTGTGAATTCATTGCACGCATTTCTTTGTAAAAGTTTCCTCCAACAATATAGGCTGACAGGTAACGTTCATCCTCACCTTCTGCCCAATATCCCCCAGTTTTGTTCAACCCCATTAAATGTACTTCCGTTACACTGCAGTAAAAAGCATTCTTCAAGAAAACAAAACTGCAAAGACAAGTACAAACCTCCGTTTGTGGCGAACAGCCATGATCTGCAGTTTTCTTTCAAAATCCCAAACCTGCATAAAACAGTGACTCCAGAATCCACTGGAACTCTCTAATGAAAGCACACTTCCCACAACTTCTGGTCTCCATGACTGTAAATGCTAGCATTTTCTCTTGCTTGACCACATTTGTAGTTTCCCTTCTGGAGTCAAACAGCAGACTGCAGTCGCAGGTATCTGGATGGAGGTGTTGACTTTGGGGAGTCTTGGCCAGTGATGCTATATTACGCAGTCAGGATGAAGCGTTACGTGGGAAGTCGAAGGCGTGGCGACAAGGATGAATCATTGGCAGAGGAATCAAAGAAAAGAAAAGTGACCTCGTAAAGGTTATTGATGTGCTTAAGAAGATTTATGGACATTTTATGTGCATTTATACACACATATTGAGTCAGGTTTGGCAAACAGTTCTTCCAAAGGAGAAAAAAATGTGTATGGATTTCCAGAGGAATGAAGATGAAACATGAAGTCACTAGTTACATTTGAAGATGCTGACCTCTGAGAATGGTGTTGAGGTGGAGAGAGTTGAGTCTTTTGGGTCAGTGCTCTCAGCTGGGAACAGCTGTCATGGTAGCAAGGGAGCAGGTCTCCAGCCATCATGGAAATACACCTAAGCCAGCTCTACACCTCTTAAAGAAACAGTTCACCGAATACTGGAAATTCTGTCATTGTTTACTCACCTGTCTGTCACTGTCATTTTGAACCCTTATAACCTTCTTCTGTAAAATATACAGCATGTACTGTATATGCCCCCTTCCTTTTTTTAATTATTTTTATTTAAATATTTAGATCAAACAAATTTTAATGTTACACAAAGATAACCAGATTAAATACAAAATGTAGTTTATATAACTGGTTGTACCATTTTGCAGCAACAACAAAAATCAAGAATTTGTGATAATTGGCAATGAGTTTTTCACATCGCTGTGGAGGGATTTTGGCCCATTCTTCTTTGCAGAATTGTTTTATTTCAGCCACATTGGAGGGTTTTCAAGCATGAATGGACTGTTTTAGGTCATGACACAGCATCTCAATCAGATTTAAGTTCAGACTTTGACTTGGCCACTCCAAACCTATTTTTTTTTTTTTTTTTTTTGCTTGAAGATCATTGTCCTGCTGCATATCCCAAATGTGCTTGAGGGCCGGACATTCTCCTTTGGGATATTCTGATAAAGTGGGGAATTCATGGTTCCATCAATTATGGCAAGTCGTCCAGGTTCTGAAGCCCCAGACCATCATGCTACCACCACCATCTTTGGCTGTTGGTATGATGTTCTTTTTTATGAAATGCTATTTGGTTTTATGCCAGATGTAATGGGACACACACCTTCCAAAAAGTTCAACTTTTGTCTCATCAGTCCATAGAATATTTTCCCAAAAGTCTTGGAGATAATTAAGATATTTTTTGGCAAATGTTAGATGAGCCTTTGTGTTCTCTTTGGTCAGCAGTGGCTTTTGCCTTGGAACTCTCCCATGGATGCTGTTTTTGCCCAGTCTCTTTCTTATTGTTGAATCATGAACACTGACCTTAATGAGGCAAGTGAGGCCTGCAGTTCTTTAGATGTTGTTGTGGGTTCTTTAATGTCCTCCCGGATTAGCCGTCATTGTGCTCTTGGAGTAATTTTGGTAGGCCGGCCACTCCTGGGAAGCTTCACCACTGTTCTAAGTTTTCTCCATATTTGGATATTGGCTCTGACCATGGTTCACTGGAGACCCAAAGCCTTAGAAATGGCTTTATAACCCTTTCCAGACTGATACATGTCCGCTATTTTGTTTCTCATCTGTTCTTGAATTTCTTTAGAGCGCAGCATCATGTGTTGCTCTTTAAGCATGCTTCACGTTGTCAGACAGGTTCTTGTTAAGAGATTTCTTGATTCGACAGGAAGATCAATAGATGATTGACACAAGGGTAAACAATGACAGAATTTCCATTATTCGGTGAACTGTTTCTTTAAGAGGTGTAGAGCTGGCTTACGTGTATTTCCATGATGGCTGGAGACCTGGTCCCTTGCTAACATGACAGCTGTTCCCAGCTGAGAGTACTGACCCAAAAGACTCAACTCTCTCCACCTCAACACCATTCTCAGAGGTCAGCATCTTCAAATGTAACTCTAGTAAACTTAACGAAGTTTACCCATACGTGGTTATATTACTATCCTGAAAAATGACTTGTATATAACTGCATAACTAAAACTACATCTCATAGCCAACCTTTGTGTTACAGGAAAGAAAGAAAGTCACAAGTTTTAAATAACATGAGAGTGAGTAACTAATTAAGATGCTCAAGTGTAAACATTAAAGACTGGAACTAAGAGCCATGAATCCTAATATAAATGTACAAACTAATTTTGCAGGATTAAATTAGATTCTGAATTGTTCTGTGTTTCAAAGTTTAAAGTTCAAAAGGTTGCTGATATATCTAAATCTAGATCCAGTGATTCACCAGTATAGAGTACATGGCTGGATATTGGACCAAAATAGAGACACCAATACAAGTAGACACTTATAGATTTCTCTTAGAAAAGACTGAAGTTAGCTCTGAGCCTTGAACTGTGGTCTTTCTACATCTTCGCAGAAGGCTAAACAAGTACTAAAATAGCTGCTTAAGGCAGAGTTCATCCAAAAATGAAAACTCTGTCATTTACTCACCCTCAAGTTGTCCCAAACTTGTATGAGTTTTTTTCTTCTGCTGAAAAAAAAAAAAATAAAATAGGCAAGATATTCGTAATAATGTGGTTAACCAAACAAATGCTGGTCCATTTTCCATACTCTGGAAAAAAATGCTATAGAATTTAATGGGTGAAATATATAAGTGGTGACAGAATTTTCATTTTTGGGTGAACTATCCCTTTAACTCTAAGACAGCCTCTGATGATATAACTGTGATGTACAAATATAGCTTTGTAACTTGTAACTTAACTGTGCAAAATCCTAGGAGCAGACCAAAAAAGATGACAAATTTGACACTCCAAAAGACAAGAACACTCTTTTAAGACATCAGGAAACCTTTGAGAACTTTGAGATTTCCTTCAACTTTGTTGGGTGACTGAAAATTCCAGAGGATGACCTCATTCTGCCAAGAAAGTAAGACGCAACATAGGGACACCCAAAATCTTGACTGAAATATAGTAAACTTTTTGTGTGTGTGTGTGTGTATGATGAAATCAGATGTAGAAAATGAATGTTTTCAATAATTAGCTAATTAATGTGTTAATAATTATAAAACGTTTAGTTCCAGTGCTCAAATTTGATTCGCCAAGAGTGCTAGGACTTTTCATTGTTTGTATTAATCTACTTCTGTTTTACATGTTCCAAATATGCACTAGTGGGGATTTTACACTAAACATTATTGCAGGTTATATTGCTATGACAGTAAGTTGTGACAAACTGAAAGTCTTTATGACTTCAAACACACTCATATATTCAGGAACAGAACAAATTACCATCTTTTCAACGAATCAAAAATCCTTACTACTAGGGCTGCACAAATAATCAAAATAAAGCTTATAAAGATACAGTATATAGTGTGATTTTCAAATTGCAAAGGCAGTGATTTGATTAAATAAATGCTTATATAATAAATAAACCTACATAAAATAACCCTTAACTTACATATCAATCTTATAAATTTTAAAGAGTATTATTCTCATCTGAATTTGTCCACAGATTCATTAAGAAACAAATGAATCATTCAGTCAACTCTCTGTATGTATGTACTGTACATGTGGAAGAATTGACAATAAAGCAGACTTGACTTGAAACTCTGATTCATTCAGGAATCTTACTACACTCTTAAAAACTAGAGGCTCCAAAAGGGTGTTCTTGCAATGATGCCATAGATCAGGGGTTCCCAACTTTTTAGCCCGCGACCCCATGATAAATGCGCTGCTGCCCCTCTCGTCGCGTGAAATGTACAGCAAATCGATTTTATGCCCAGTCTCAAAGCACACGAAGTTATATTTTATTGTTCTGCGTGCAAAATCAGTGTTACAATTCTGCATGAGCTGCTCGATATCCACCTGTTCTCTCTCGGAAAGTAACTATGCAGCTATGTTGGGTTGAACTCGTTCATTATTCTGCCATCAGGAACCAGTCGAGTAAGTCTGAGCTGCTCACACGCTTGCTCACACGCGTGCTCACACCCGTGCGCGCGCGCACACACACACACGCACGCACACGCACACACACACACACACACACACACACACACACACACACACACACACACACACACACACACACACTCATGCTAATCCGTTAGATGTGTCACTTTATGCTTTCCATGGTGACGCGTCATTGCTTGTCACGTGACATACCGCAGCAACAACAGAGCTGAATGAATGATCTGCTTTTGTCATTTTTCCTTTTTTATTCAAAATATTAACAAATTTGTTAGATATGGCATGAAATAGCTGATATTCCGATTGTCAAATATATGCAAGTGGAAGTGTTTTGTTGTTTAAACACCTTTATAACGATCGCGTTAGTTGAGCTGTATGCGCGATGGGCGCCGCCATCTTAGTTTGTGCCGCAGACGCAGTTCAGAGAATCAGATCTGTTGGATTTACAACACGTGAATTCATCCACTTCTCCCGAAATACATAAAAGTAAGTGGCTGGTGAACTGGGAGAATAATGGAGTAAACTTTAAAGTTACTTACACAATGTGTATCTGATATGAATAAAATGTGTCTAATTATAATGAAAAAGATTATTATTGCCTCTTCCTTTGACATCAGTGTGTATTTTACAAACTCTAAATGTATTGTTTTTTCTAGTACTTATATGTCTGAAACCTAAAATAAACATTATGTGGTTGAAAACACTGAAAAGTTGTGATGACAGCTCTGAGCGCACTTGTCTCTGGCTCAGCGCCAGCCATCTCGCGAGAGCACATTTGAATTTCACGTCATGCACTGACCGGTGTGGTCGTACACTCCAGGGACTAGCCTAGACTGATCACACCGGTGTGATCGTACGTGCGATGCGAAAGAGTTAAATTACTTGAAACAAAAATATATAAAGCCTATATCGAAATCATCTCGCGACCCCTGCGCCGGGGTCCCGCGACCCACCGTGGGGTCGCGACCCCTACTTTGGGAACCACTGCCATAGATGAACCATTTTTGGATCCACAAAGAAACTTTCGGTGAACAGTTCTTAAACAAACCATTTTGAAGAACATTTTAAACATCTAAAGAACCTTTTCCCACCATAAAGAACCTTTTGTGAATTTGAAAGGTTCCATGGATGTTCGAGAATCTTCATGGAACCATCAATACCAATAAAGAAATATTATTTTTAAGAGTGTACTGTATGAACTGTGTGGATTGATGAACTTAAAATAGACACGCTACAGTAACTGGAATTTTGTGTCTATATAACTTACACAATATTAACTTCTTCTTGAACTGTTGTATTTAAGCAATATCACACTCAACATAGTGTAAAGATATCCCTTGTAAAATTATTTAATTAAAAGGAAAAAGGCTAAGAGTAATACGTATAACTGTGAAATGGAAAATCCCCTCTAATTTTTGTGTATTCTCTGTACAGCTCCTCATTGCTCTAGTTTTTATGATCCATGCATGGCCTTAAAATGTCCCACAGACACAAGATTTCTCTCTGTCGCTCTCTCCTTTTCCTCAGACATGGCCTGAGACTAGTAATTATCACCCGTTGATTACATCAGAAGAGTAGGTGTGAGCAAGACAGCAAGGATGGACGGACAGATGGAAGAATAAATGGGGAGAGGAAGAGAGACAAGAAGGGCAACACAGAAAAGGGTGGAGAACAGAAAAAAAGGGACTATTTCCATCTCACTTGCTGATTCCCGGCTGCCGCCTTGACTGTGTGTTTCTCTTTCTTTCTTTAATTTTTCACGAATTAATTGAAAGCGTCTAGTTGAATCAGCACTCAGGAAACACCAGAAAAATAACCACACAAACACGGCTCAACCCTCATGCAGAGGACATTTCGACTTCCAGTGAATTTATAAATTACTATCAGTTTATAGGGTGATCACTATAGTTACAAAAAATAAAATACGAATTTAAAAATACAATCTTAAACTATAAATATCGTAAGATTCATTATAATGGATTAAGAGTGAAGTTCATTCATAAAAGTGAAATCTATATCTTCACCCACCATTGCATCTATTTGAAACTAGATACAGGGCAGCGGAAAGAAAGAGAAGTATCGATCACTGAATCAGCTCATAGGTTAAAATCTATTCTTATCCTTCATAGGGGAGGCAGAAGAGAGAAAGCAAAGTAGAAACAGTGATAATAACGGGAGAGGCTGAAGTCACTGTGGTCAGTGGTTACAGTTTTAATTAAATACAAATTTATGGAAATTGGCTCAAGTGAAATTTGAATAGCTCATGAGAAAAATAAAGTAACTGATATTTTATTTATATGTGAGAGCAATCGATTAAAAAATAAATAATCACCTAACATTACATTTTTTTACATTTACTGTTAGTTTGCAATAATTTCACATTCAATCATCAAATTAATGTACAAACAACATAAAGACAGTATATTTTAAATATTTATCTTATGGCATCTTTTTTTATAACTCAAGGTGAGTATTACTGATGACCAATACTACTGATGCCTCCAGGAAATATTTTTCGTAATATTTAACCATTGTCTAGCCATTCGACATTACAGTATAACTGAGAGCTATCAATTTTAACATTTGAATTTTAAATGAACTCCTTCACATAAATAAACAATCTTCACATAAACCCCTTATAATAAATCTCATTGTGCCCTACAGCAAGTTGGAAATATACAGAAATTGAATACATTGAATTATCAAACACTAGGAAATTCTAAATTAAATAAAGATGAATGCTTAAAGCTATAAAAATATTGATTTCTTCTTTTTCTTCCATTCTTTGGTTAACAGACATCACAGCAGCTTAGTTGTTTCTTTCTCACAACTCAGTACATTTTCGGACTTACTTCAGGTCTTAAAGTTAGATGTGCATGCAAAGACGTTCTGCAATTCTTGTCAAGAAAAAGAAGAGAAAGAAGCAGCAGTTGGGAGAAACCCTTGTTTGTCCTGAGACCCTGAACCCTTTCCAATAATGAATGATTCATTTGAGATCCATCTTTTCACGCGGTGGACTCACAAAAGCTGCAAAAATTCATTATTTCTCAGAAGGCAACACAATTCATTTAGAGTCAGCAGTTTTAATCTTGTTCGGGGCACTAAACAAAGTCAACATTATAAATAAATTTAGGAACACAAATGTATAAAAAGCCTTTAAGTCACATTTAGAACCATATCTAGACATCAGAAAATACTTGGGCCTGCATGCAACCACCCAGAACACCCTTAAATCTTCACTTCAATGTACTAAAAACAACTGAGAATACTGAAAGAAATGCCCTAGAAATTTTTGCAAATGCAGACAGCTCACGTTTGGTCAGTTGGGTCTGCCAGATTGAAAGGGAACACTCAGAAACCTGATCACAAAGAAAGCCCTGTGATGGGGGTCCACTGATTTTTTTTTAGAGACAATAATATAATAGTGAAGAACCACTTTTAAAACCCTAGCAAAACCCGTAGCAATGAGCAAATGCAATAACCTTTTGCGGAGGCTATTCTCTTTAGAAAATGTGTTGCTAAATAGGAAAATCCTTTAACTACCTCTGAAGCTGTCTGAATTGACAGTAACTCATATGATAAAAATCCACTGTATTCATTGTTGTCTCATGTTATTAATAATTATGCCTACGATGTATGATTCCTTTAGGAAAGGCATGAAATTATCATACGTAATTAAAATCACAACAGACATACTACATGTAGCGGGAATAAAAATGCCCAGCATCTTCTACTTTGCTGTTCTTTGTTGATAGTGAAGCTGTTACTGTAGGGAAGTTGTATGTATTTATAGACTAAGTGCCTTTAGTGCTTTTTGTAATGGACCCTATGCCTACTCTCTTGTTCTCTCTCACTAACTCTCCTTTCATTTTTTCGATATTCACTAACAAGACTTCCGGTTTACTTTTAAGATTTTCTATTTTTTCAAACAAGTTATTAGAAAACTATTCAAACAGTATATATATATTTTTTAAAAACTATTTAAATAGTATGTGTACTGTCCAATAGTCTTAGGCTACTAGCATTTTCACCAACAATAAATGGTTTTAAGTGAGTTATATTTTTTATCTGTAAATATTTTTACACACAGTAGCAAGGTGCTCTTATAGCATATATATATATACATATACGTATATATATATATATGTATATATATATGTATATATATATATATATATATATATATATATATATATATATATATATATATATATATATATATATATATATATATTTGCGTGTGTGTGACCCATAAGTATGCCAATATATGCATTGCATTCAATGATGCATTAATGTGATACCATGACGGATTCGATTGCACTGCAAAACATTATTTTCTTACTTAGATTTCTTGTCTTGTTTTCAGCCAATATATATATATATTTAATCAATTTTCTAGACCCCATTGGCAGATTATTTGGCTTGTTCTAATCAAAAACTCACAATTATTTTACTTCTCTAGAAAATCCTTTTTGATTTAACAATTTGTAGATATTTTGGCTGGAAACAAGCATTTTGCATTGTGGTCGACACTGCACTGGTAAACTGGGGATTTCTGACTAGTCGGTAACACACACACAGATCAAGAATTCCCGGGCAACCCATGCAGAACGCTTGTTTATTAAATCTTCATGTTGTTGAGTGCTAAAAAGGCAACTTTTCTATCACTTTTTCACTCACACTTTTTCCACATCATGTAAGCGGATGCCCTGTTTTTATAATCCCACTATTAACAAGAATCTCATGAAAACCTATACTAATATCTTCAAGACCATGAACTACAGCCAATAATGTTATACTGAATCACTTGGTAACTGGTGTCTCAAAGAAGGTCAAATGTTCTTAACATTTTTGTGCAAACATGAAATGGCTACTGCCTGGTTTTAATGATTAACCCATCAATACAGTGCTTAGTCACAACAGTTTAGTGTTAGAAGAACAGATGAGCCTATTCACATCTCAAAGTAAATAGGTTCATAATGCTCTGAGCCAACTCACACAATTAAATCCAACAATTCATGAGGGAAGGTAGAAAAAATAAATAGGTTTAAAATAGACAGGGAACACCAACAGAGGCCCAGGACGAGCTCAATTTTTAAATATTTCAGCAAGGACTTCCAAGTGAGCTATTTTAAGCTTCAATTCATAATTTAATGCTCACGTTTTTTTGTTTTTTTTTCCTGAAACCTTAAAACCTTCCTCATGCTAAGAAAAAAGGAGAGGAACAAGAAAAGATGATCCGATGTTTGTCTTTTCAACAAACTGATCTTAGTAAGACACATTATCTTTTTATGAGGACTTTCTTCCGCAGCCAAGCTACTGTTCTGAGGGAGTCTGGCAAGAAGCTGTCCTTAACAACTGAACCAGTTTCATAAGTCTAGAAGGAAACATGGCTGCCATTCTCATACTCTCAGCTTTGTTACAGTGGAAGGAAACAACGAGGGCTAGCACATTTTGCTACTATTATGCAAATTAAACATACAGTTTATGTGGAATCTAAAAAAGCATAGACTTGGAATATGCAGGTTTTGTATTGTCAGACTGCTCAAACTGCTCAAGATTGTCTATTGTGTGTACGGTCGTGTCATATTCATTTCATATTTGTACATCTCCATCATCATCTTTTTTAAAAAGTCCTGTTTTTCTCCTTTACCTGTTGCCTGTGTTGTATTGGGTTGATCTGGCCTACCTGTGGCCTCTGTTGTGGTCTGTGTGGCTGCAGTTTATTCTTCAATGTATCTTGGCTTTGAGGGCCTATCCGATCCTAACCTTTGAATAATCCTAAAGCCTCTTTTTTGGGATTCTCTGAATGGAGCACATGAATGGTGTTATTTATTCCCTTCATTTTGGTTTTGAAGAGCCCATAAACTCAGCCAGCATTAAAACAAGACACTGTTCTGGACAAGGTGTTCAAAGGAGAAATAATACATATTGTGACAGATTGTAAATAAATGGTCGTTGGTTGGCGCTAAAAGATTACTCTTCTATTGAGCTGAAAATAGCATACCACCTACACTAAACCTAACCGATACAGTTAACAAAAGCAAATGTAAGAAAATAACTAATTTGCTGAAGCAACTTTTATAGCTTGTTTCTACAAGTCTTTGAGCCCTTTTATCATGACTTATGTTTCACGGAACTCCTAAACACTCCATATCACAAGCGCAGCACTTTACCAGGTGAGCTACTGAGCAAGTTTACTACATCAGAAATGCCAAACAACTGGAGCTTGTTATGTGATGCAGACGTCATAATGTATGCTTATAAATGATGCTGTATTTTTTTTCAGTCATATCACTGTACTGTGCAAGGAACCATGCAAAAATAAGTCTTTTATATTAATCAGTAATCTGCCCTGCAATCTTAATTTCTTAGAAAAAGAATCAGAGTTGTTTTACTGCCACTAGTGTTAATTTCAGCTGGAAACTGCAGTCAATAATATTTATATAAAAAAAACAAAGTTCTTTGTAGTTTTGCCAAAAACGTTGGTAGATGCACATTTTCCGATGTGCCGAAATGTAAGAATTTTTTAGATTCAGTAGGTTAATTTTTTTTTTTAAGGAGGGAATCCCAAGAACATAATCTCTAAAGGAGCTCTGAGGTTTGTCTGTAGAGGTCTGGGTTTTCATTTTAGTTCTGCTTGTGATTAAGCTTTCAGTGTTTTTATCATATCTCTGCATATTCATATACAAATGTGTGTGATCATGTAGCATGTGATGGCACATACTACGTGACTTGAGCAGGTGCTGCATTCCCACATCACCTCTCAATGATTAGCTCTCACCTGTTGTCAAAGCTGCCTGAAACAGTTTGAGCAGCTTGATTACAGCATTTTATCTGTCCCAGCTGGCCTGTTCGCAGCTAAGATTGAGATAACCCGAGTCACCGATCAAAAAATATACCAATATAATATCTCAGACCAGCATTTGATCATATACTAATGCCGACTACAACAACGAAAGCCAAAAAAAGAAAATAAATCGATAAATAAAAACACAGAATGTTAACTATCATCTAAATCATATGAATCAGTGACCAATTTACAATGAAATATAACACAAACACACACGGAGGGGTCCCTCTGGAGTCAGTAGCCACATTTCTCTACTAAATATCAATGGGTATAATGGGTTTAACTGGTTAAAATTAAGCATAATTAAGAAAATATGTGATCTATAAGTGACGCTGTGTCACAAATTGCATACTGCTGGACTAGGTGCCACATTTGATGAAAAACATTGAAAAAGAAGATAGTACGTAGCCTCTTCATGGCCTCATGGGATAGTAAAGTGTCAATCGAATACACAGATCAAAAACTGGGTGCTTTTCACCTACTGCTTTTTTTTTTTTTTAAATACTATGTATTTGAATATAGTACTCTTTTGCCATACTATATAGTATAGAACTAGGTATATTAAAATGCAGTGTGACTACTAAGATTTAAACGTAATATGTTTAATACCTTTTCTTGTCTTTTTAATTGAATTAAAAAAATAAAAAATACCTGGCTATGCGTTCTATACTAGACTAACTGAGACTTGTCATGGCACTTGTATACTGTTGTTGTTTTCTTGTTGACCTGACTGCTTCTATTGTTCTCATTTGTAAGTCGCTTTGGATAAAAGCGTCTGCTAAATGATTAAATGTAAATGTAAATGTAATACAATATGGCCCTGAGGATGATTTTTCACCTTTATGAAACTTTAATTTTGAATTTACTTGGGTTTATATTGATTAAACTATACAGGCCTAAAACAGGGAAAACAGTTTAGAGTATATATTGTTCATTTAACATACTTCTATACATATTTAATATATTTTAATCAGAATTTCAATTTGACGAAAAAGGATAGTTCACCTAAAACTGAACATTGTGTCATCCTTGAGTTATGTATATATCATACAAACCTGTATGAGTTTCTTTCTTCTGATGAAAGAAAATATTTTGAGGAATATGGGTGAGTTACTGCTAGCCATTGTCATCCATAGAAATTTCCATAGAAGTAAGTGATGGGTTATCAATATTCTTCAAAATAGGTTATTTTGTGTTTAGCAGAAGAAACTCGTATAGTTTGGAACAACTTGAGGGTGAGTAAATGATGACAGAATTTTTGGGTGAACTGTACCTTTAATAGTGAAGAGAACACCGCATTTCAAAGAGCGCATGCAGGATTAATTAAGATTACAGTAAATCTGTATCCATATTTTTCACATCGGTTTGCTTTTACTACACTGTGAACTTTAGAGCGGGTGACATATGGACAAACAGATATTGAGACAAACGGTTCATATTGAACCATGCTGCTCCTCTCAGCACGTTCAGTATTGAAATACCCCACTGTCACACATTTCTAGATGTGGCTGGTGAGTCGTGATGTAGTGACGCCTGTGACTTAATCACCGCATGGTCAATGCTATAGATTACCATTTCCGTTGCAGATAAATCGTCATAGGAAAAAAATTACATAACCTCGCCTCAATTTTCTATCACGTCACTTCCGTCAGAAGAGTAACTGTGAGGGAATACAAGAAACGCAAGAGCCATCACTAGCGCTCGACATCAGGTCCTTTTTCAAATCATTCATGCCGACGAAAGGGAGAGGGTGCTTGTCACATGAGAAGAAATTGTATTTAAGATATCAAAACACACGATTGTGTCTACAGTCGCAACTTTTAGCTATCCATGTATCTTTAAGATACACATTTTAGTTGGTAGTCGTCCTCACATGGATGGGCTGAGCCACGCGAAACAATCGCGAGCCAGTCATGAACCACACCCCAGTTGTAAAGCGGCGAAAGACTGTAGGCTATGTCTTTTCCAGATTGTTGAAATCTTATATTGTCCACAGACATAAAAAATACGTTTTGGCTTCCCTGTTGTTCAAACTATGCGTGTTTTCTTTCACACACCAGCGCGCAAGCCTAATTCAATAGCCCTTCGCCAAGTTAACATTCGCTCTGTGTTTCACCACATGAAAGAGAGTTAGGGCTCTTGCTTAAGGGTGAAGAGCACCTTGTGTTGCTCCCGGAGGTGCATCGGGTGGAGTGGGGTGTGACACGCAGTTGCGAAGTATGATTCATCCTCGCGCTCTGTCACGCCCCATCTCCCTGTCTGCTTTCCATGGTGCACCTGTAACTCGCCTGACCTCAAATCTAGCTAATTTTTACTTACACGCTGCTGTTGAAACCAAGCTATACAAAGCTCATCTGTTACATAGACTCCTGATTTCCATGCAGTAGTTGCCACTGCAACCAGACGCTTTTATCCAGCAAATGACACTTGAAGACGCGCGCGTTCTTAAACTGCAAAAGCACTACGATTTTAGGGAGTCATTAATCACACGTTATTGGTAGTGAAAGGTCATGACTCAGAGTAAAGACAAAGTGTTGAAAACGTCTGTGGATGCACAAAGGAAATCGTCAAGTCCTTACTTTAGCATGGCTTGTTCCTTCTCTTCTTCCTCCCTTTGCCGAACCATCACTGCCATGATGACTTTCCTTTCCTCCTCTGTGAGGTGACTCAGGTCCGGCATATCGGGCATGGGAGCCGGCACGGTGGGTGGGCGAGGGCCGCTTTGGGCCCCTACCGAGGCGGACATCTTTTGCCCTGCTCCCAGGCGTATTTATTGGCAGTATCCCGAGCGCTGGAGCCACACCTCACGACATGGTCCACGGATAGAGCAGCGGTCTTTGAGAATAGTGCAAATCTCGCATGGTTTCAGGAACCCACAACTGTGCTTTTGTTTCTCTTCGTGTTTTTTTTTTCAACCCACCCCTCCTGTTTTCTCGCTACCCCACCCCCCGCCTCTCCCCTCTACCTCCAGTTACGGGAAGCCCATCATCTGTACGCCCGGAGACGACGCAAACAGAGGGACTCCGGCATTAGCTAGCAGATCTGTGATTTCCCCCTTCACTGAACCGGGGGCTCAGTATTGGGCGACGGCAAAGGCGGAGTCCGTCTCTTTCCCACTGATCTCTCTCTCTCTCTCTCTCTCTCTATCTCTCTCTCTCTCTCTCTCTCTCTCTCTCTCTCTCTCTCTCTTTCGTCGCTATCTCTCTCTCTCTCTCTCTTTCGTCACTCTCAGATTAAAAAGGAAGAGTCAATAGAACTGCAGATCCGCGAGCGCGTGTCCCATTCTCACCCACCGACCGCATGCTTACTCATATGTGAAATGGGCAAAAATCATCTATATCAGAGTCATATGTGTGTGCCCGACCGCGCACACCTTGCTCGCGTCTCTGTATTTTTAGGAGTAGCCTATCTGGTACTAATTCAGTGCGCGCTCTCGTCAGGCTATTTTTAGAATTGCTCCCGCGCACCTCTTAAATTCAATCAATTCGTCTGTTTTGTCTGACTGAAGAATGTCTGTAATTAAATTATCCGCGAAATTCTCATGTGTGCATGGCATAAATCATCTCTAGACATTTTTTTTTTAAGTAGGCTACTGGAGCCCAGGTAGTGTAAGAAACTGCAGTTGTTTTCAGAACCCTGGACAGCGACACGTGACGCAGAACAGTCACTCATTTCAGTACACTAAAAAAAAGTGTTAGCTTGCAATTAAATTGTTGTTTTATTTATTTTTTTTAATTATGACTGTTTACTTTTATCTTTTTTTACTTCTTTTTGCATCATTGAAACTGTGTTGTCCTTTTTTTCATTCTAAAGCTGCTTTGAAACAATCTGAATAGTATACATAGCCTATAAATTTTCACGAGTTCACACTTACATATAATTAACTGAAATATTATAATGCATATTTGGCGTGCTGTCCCGGGAAGGGGCTCTGAGCTCGGGAATGGCCAGAACCTAGAGTACCCCCATCCGCCCTCCCCCCCGTATATAAAAGAGTAAAATGAACTCTAGTGGAGGAGATGGGGTGGAGGGGGGATGCTGATAAACCGTCAATGGAGACAGGTAGGCTGATTCAGCTGTATTTATAACCTAAGGTTGATTATCTTGAGTGGTTCCACCTGTGCTAATTAGGTTAAGTATCTGACGTGCTTCTCCCGAACCTTGTTATGAAACTACATTAAATATGTCGTGACTTTTTTCCATGGACAATGAGAAGAGAAATCTTTTTAGAATCTTTATATAGCCCTTTATCATACAAAAGAGACAGTTCATAGTTACCTAATCTGTCAAGCTCCAAACATCTGGATTGTTCTTCAAATCCCTATTCAGCATGTCAGTGCTTTGGGCGAGGTTTAACATCACAGATGACATGTCACTGATTTTCATATGGTGCTGTAACTGCACATAATGCAGTGGTTTTAATATACAGAATGGAGAATGATATTTGAGAACCGACATGAAAGAAAAAAGTTCTAGTAATCTAGTATTAGTTATTTAATTGTTATGATAATGGAAAATTATTTTTCTAGGATTTACCTTTTTATTATCTGTATATGTTCCATGAGGTAAATTTATAATGCTGATAAAGCCTGCACACACAAAAAGTCAGTAAACAGCCACTGTTATGATTGGTCAATGTCAGTACTGCGCCCCGTTTAATCCCAAACTTTTCCCAGATATGAAAATCATATGTCACGGTTCATGAATGCATTGTTTCCTGTTTGCCTCATGTTTACGTCATGCTGATAGATTGATGTGGGCGTTACTGCTGATCATCAGTGATCAGCGGCAGCTGCATCTAATTCCAACAGCCTACTTAATGTCTTTCGTCTCTTGTTTGTCGGATTGTTGTTTGAGGTCCTTCGTGCAGCATGTCTATCTTCCTCCTATTCAGCGTTCATTCTCGTGGGTCTGTTCCGGTTCCGTGTTTCACTGTGGATTACTTTGTCATCACTTGGACCTTTCATCATCCTTCACCAGCGCACTCAACTCACCATCTCACCCGTCCTGTGCTGTCATCGAGGTCCTTGCGCCACCCACCGTCAGCTGAAGCCTTTCTCATTCTTATTCATTTCTGTCAATAAACCGTTACTTGTATTTTGTTTCCTGTCTTCAGTCCCTGACAGAATGATCTGTCCACTATAGAAGTAGTGAGTAACCCTTCGTCATCACTGGAGTAATTTCTCCATTCATCCATGCATTTTTCTCTCCAACCCAGGACCTTCAATAATGAACGAGCCAAGGTGGCATTCGTTTTAACGAACGGGAGATCGGCATTATGGGGCACGGTGGTGGGGGAGAACTAAAACCCATGCTGCGCCTCGTTCCAGATGCTCGCCGCTGAGATGAGACGGGTGTTTGATTGGGCCGTCTCCGGGAAAGAGGCAGCCAGAATGCTTGTGGACCTGCGACAGGGAGAGAGATTGATTTCTCCATCAAGTTCCGAATCTTAACGGCAAAGTGTAAATGGAACGAGGAGGCGCAGTGGGACATGTTCCTTCATGGGTTGGCTGACCATGTCCAGAGAGAGATCTATGCCCTGAATCTTCCGACTTCTCTCAATGGACTTATTGAGTTGGCACTAGGAGTAGCTGCACGACTGTCCCGAGTAGAGCGACAGACCCTGCGCAGTCATACTCCGAGAGATCCTGTTGATACACGAGTCAGTGGTGGGGACACGGTCAGCCCCGTCTACAATCACGAGCCCATGCAGGTAGGGTGAGCTCGGCTTTTCCGGGAGAAGAAGGAGAGGCGGAGATCCCAGGGCCTTTGCCTCTAATGTGGAGGAGCCTGTCATCATGCCTACATCTGTCCGGTAAAAGGCTAACCCTGATAGTAAGTGTGAGGCTACTATTGGGTGGGATCTCCACCGAGAAGACCTCATCATCATCTACGCTCCACACAGTAAGACTGAGATGGTCAGCACATACCCACGACTGTCAAGCACTTCTGGACTCCGGGGCTGAAGGTAATTTCATGGACCATGCACTTGTGCACCAACTTCAGATTCCCCTCAAACCACTCACTCACTCACAAGATTGCTGTTCACGCCCTCAATGGCCAAGAACTTCCTGTCATTTCACTCACCACTGGAGAAATTAACCTCACATAAGTCAACCACTCTGAGATCACCTCCTTTTATATATTAGACTCTCCCCTTGCACCCATAGTCCTTGGACACTCCTGGCTCATCCGTCACAACCCTAAAGTGGACTGCCAACTGTGATCAGTCTTGGCCTGGAGCAATAAGTGTCATGTCTTGTGTCTGCCTATCCTTCTGTTTCTGTGTCTGTGTTTCAGGAGGAAGCAGTGGATTTGTCTAATATGCCCGCGGAGTACCTCAAGCTCATGCTGCTTCTCTTCCTTCACATCGTCCCTATGACGGTGCCATAGATTTATTGTCAGGTAAGTCTCCGCTTAAAAGCAAATTTTATTTTCTGTTCTGGAAAGGGAGGCTATGGAGAAATATATTTCTTATTCTCTAGCATCGGAGTTCATCCGCCCTTCCTCTTCTTCAGGGGGGGGCCGGGTTCTTTTTTGTTGGGAAGAAGGACGGGTTTCTGTGACCTTGTATCGATTACCGTTGACTGAACAGCATCACGAGTAAAGAATACTTATCCTTTGACGTTAATGCCTTCGAGAGATTACAGGGAGCGTTAATCTTCAAGAAATTTGATTAACGTAATGCTTATCATTTGGTACGCATTAGGGAGGGGGATGAATGGAAGACCACTTTTAACACCCCCAGGGGGCACTTTGAATATTTGGTCATGCCTTTTGGTTTGTCCAACTCCCCAGTGGTCTTCCAGGCATTCGTCAACAATGTGCTGCGAGATATGGTCGACCAATTCATATATGTGTACCTGGATGACACATAGATTTTTTCCTTTTCTCTCCAGGAACATGTGCAGCCCTCCAGAGGTTGCTAGACAATGGGGTTTTTGTCAAGGTGGAGAAATGTGCTTTTCATGCACAGTCTGTTCCTTTTCTGGGGTACATCGTTTTGACTGAGGGAATGGGTATGGATCATGAGAAGGTTGAGGCTGTGGTAGATTGGCCAAGTCCAGATTCCTGTAAGGCCCTACAGAGGTTTTTGGGGTTCGCCAAATTCTGCCGGCATTTTATTCGCAACTTCAGCCAACTAACCGCTCCTCTGATCGCCTTGACCTCCCCCAGAACTACGTTCAGATGGTGTGCCAAACTGAAGGGTTGCTTTGTTTCAGCCCCCATCTTAATTACCCCTGATCCATCACGTCAGTTTATGGTGGAGGTCGACTTGTCTGAGGTGGGGGTAGGGGCAGTGCTATCCCAACCTAGATGGGTTACTTCAACTGCTGCCGGTCCCTTCGAGACCCTGGTCCCATATTGCGCTAGATTTTATTAAATATATTTTTATATTTTTTGTTTATTTATAAGTGTTTTTTTGAAAAATTGTGTTTTATGTTCAGTCACAATTGGATGGATAATGGTGGGATAATGTGTGTAATATATATATATATATATATATATATATATATATATATATATATATATATATATATATATATATATATATATATATTATGTTGAAATACATATTTCTGCAGTCATAAAAATTGTTAGAAATCGTAGCCCAGCTAACTTTTTGATGACCACACTCAACAAGACTAAATATACCGTATTTTCCATACTATAAGTCGCACTTTTTTCATAGTTTGGCTGGTCCTGCGACTTATAGTCAGGTGCGACTTATTTATCAAAATTAATTTGACATGAACCAAGAGAAATGAACCAAGAGAAAACATTACCATCTACAGCCACAAGAGGGTGCTCTATGCTACTCATTGATCCTGTAGCCTACACTGAGCAGCATAGAGTGCCTTCTCACGGATGTAGACGTTAATGTTTTCTCTTGGTTCTTGGTTCTAGTTAAATGCAACTTATAGTCCAGTGCGACTTATATATGTTTTTTTCCTCGTCATTATGTATTTTTGGACTGATGCAACTTATACTTAGGTGCGACTTATAGTCCGAAAAATACGGTTCGTGTTTGCATACATGAATACTATACACCATGAACAAAAATCTTTGTTAAGACATTTAAGTTGTCAGGATCCTGCCCTGACAGTTTTGTCTGTACTGTCTTTGTTGAATGTTTCTTTGTTTATTTTGCGCCTGAGCACATGGCTGTGTCTTTGTTTGTGTTGGCCATGTGCTCCTCTCGTCATACCTCCTCGTTTTCAATCACCACATCCCCTTGTTTAGTCCTTGTTTGTACAGTTGTGTTCACCTGATCCGGGTGCTCTGTTCCCTTTATATTATGCTCATTTCCCTCTGGTCTTTGCTGGTTTGTTTTTGTGTGTGCCTTCTACTTGCTAGTCTTTTGATCTGTGTCTTTCTCTTGTCTCTAGTGTTGTCTTGTCTTTGTGTGTGTCTGTGTTGTTCTTGCCCTGCTTCCTGAGTCCTTCCTTGTCGCCGATTCTTCTGACCTGATGGACATATCAGTGCTTCAAGAGTTACCGTCCCCAGGATCAAGCCTGTGGTTCCTTGAGTTGCTACCAAGTCTCCTTTTGCCACAGAGTCTGGAGCTACCCCTGTCCCCGACCAGCTTGTTCTCCTGTCATGTACCCAGTCCTATTGTGTGGACTGTCTTCCTGCCTCATCTGTTTGTTCTCATTATTGTTAATAAACTTTGTTCTCCCCGTTCATTCTGCATCTGGGTTCTCCCTTGCCAAACCCTGACAGAACTAGCCTTTAGTTTTGAAGCTTTGATCCGGCCATCAAGGTGCAAACACCTTGTACAAACTCGATTCCAAACAAACTGTGAGTAAAAAAAGAAATGGAATAATTTACAAATCTCATAAACATATATTTTATTCACAATATAATATAGATAACATATCAAATGTTGAAAATGGGACATTGTGAAATGTCATGCCAAATATTGGCTCATTTTGGATTTCATGAGAGCTACACATTCCAAAAAAGTTGGGGCAATAAGAGGCCGGAAAAGTTAAATGTACATATAAGGAACATCTGGAGGACCAATTTGCAACTTATTATGTCAATTGGCAACATTATTGGGTATAAAAAGAGCCTCTCAGAGTGGCAGTGTCTCTCAGAAGTGAAAGTGGGCAGAGCAGAGGATCACCAATTCCCCCAATGCTGCAGTGAAAAATAGTGGAGCAATATCAGAAAAGAGTTTCTCAGAGGAAAAATTGCAAAAAGTTTGAAGTTATCATCATCTACAGTGCATAATATCATCCAAAGATTCAGAGAATCTGGAAAAATCTCTGTGTGTAAGGGTCAAGGGCAGAAAACTATACTGGAAGCCTGTGATCTTCGGGCCCTTAGACGGCACTGCATCACATACAGGAATGCTACTGTAAAGGAAATCACAACATGGGCTCAGGAATACTTCCACAAAACATTGTCGGTGAAAACAATATACCATCCATTTGCCGTTGCCAGCTAAAACTCTATAGGTCAAAAAAGAAGCAATATCTAAACATGATCGAGAAGTTCAGGAATTTTCTCTGGGCCAAGACTGTTCTGTGGTCAGACAAATCAAAATTTGAAAACTTGGACGCCATGTCATCCGGACTGAAGAGGACAAGGACAACTCAAGTTGTTATCAGCGCTCAGTTCAGAAGGCTGCATCTCTGATGGTATTGGGTTGCATGAGTGCGTGTGGCATGGGCAGCTTACACATCTGGAAAAGCACCATCAATGCTGAAAGGTTCTAAAACAACATATGCTCCCATCCAGATGTCGTCTCTTTCAGGGAAGACCTTGTATTTTCCAACATGACAATGCCAGACCACATACTGCATCAATTACAACATCATGGCAGCATAGAAGAAGGATCCGGGTACTGAAATGACCAGCCTGCAGTCCAGATCTTTCACCCACAGAAAACATGTGGCACATCATAAAGAGGAAGATGCGTCAAAGAAGACATAAGACAGTTGAGCAACTAGAAGCCTGTATTAGACAAGAATGGGACAACATTCCTATTCCTAAACTTGAGCAACTTGTCTCCTCAGTCCTCAGACGTTTGCAGACTGTTATAAAAGTAGAGGGGATGCCACACAGTGGTAAACATGGCCTTGTCCCAACTTTTTTTAGATGTGTCGATGCAATGAAATTTAAAATCAAATTATTTTTCCCTTAAAATGATAATTTTTTTCAGTTTAAACATTTGATATGTCATCATTGTGTTGTATTCTGAATAAAATATTTAAATTTGAAACTTCCACATCACTGCATTCTGTTTTTATTAACAATTTGTACAGTCTCCCAACTTTTGGGGAATCAGGTTTTCGTGCTTGCCTTTAAAATTGACACGTACTGCGCCATGTCTACATAAGTAACACATTCTCCAGACTTTCCAAGATTCCCCTCAGTGTTAATTTCATCACGAAAACGAGGATGAAAAATATGTTAACAAACATTTTTTATGTGACTAAGAGGAGACGTTGAGAGCTAAAACTGATTATAAAAACTATGACAAACTTTATGGTGTGTCTTTGTTAACAAGATGAAATGGGACTATAATGTTATCTGAGGACTACCAGACATTCAATCCTATAGGCTACTGTCTTGTCCTTCAAAACATGCGTCCCTGTCATTGGATTGCAATTGGATAAGGGCATTTGCTTATCTAGTCTCGGTATGTTAGAATTATCTATTTTAGGGGTGGGCGAGTCTAACTTTTATAAAGAATATCTCTTTGGATTTAAGACTTTAGTCTTTGCAACTTTACAGATCTTATTTTATTCTCCAAGAGCTTGAAACAAAGATATATATATATATATATATATATATATATATATATATATATATATATATATATATATATATATATATATATATATATAATTAATTTATTTTTAAATCGCATCATATGACCCCTTTAATTATAATGGAGGAAAAACCATACTCAGATGTATGTTATGGTATAAGCTATAACAAAGAGTGCAAGGCTGACAACATTTGCTATGCACAGCTACTTTTCAGTTGCCAAGTATAGAAGTGTATGGTGTACATATTTATTAAACCTGTCATTATGTCCTGACAATAGAATATGAGACAGATAATCTGTGAAAAAATCAAGCTCCTCTGGCTCCTCCCAGTGGTCCTATTGCCATTTGCAGAAACTCCATCGCTCCCGGTAAAAAATAACCAATCAGAGCTGCGGTCCGTAACTTTGTTTGTGTTAAAAATGTAGAAAAATGTATATATTAAGCGAGTACACCATGAATCTATTTTCCAAACCGTGTTTTTGGCTTGTCCTGAATCACTAGGATGCACCTATAATAAGTGTTTATATTCGGACTATTTTAGATTGCTTCAGGGGTACCGCGGCGGAGTAACCCAGTACCTTTGTGATTCTTCATAGACATAAACAGAGAGAAGTAGTTCCGGCTACGATGTTCTTCCGCAAGACGCAAGCAGTTCTGTTTATTAACCGCTAGAGCGTCAAAAGTTCCCTACCTCAGCTTTAAACTAACAAGTAGCCTAGGTGTGGGAAATGATGGTTATTAGCTTATACTTCTTCACAAGGTGTCATTCTCTTCTATGCTGCTCAATGAAATATTGTATCCGAATAGCAAAATAAAAAGATTGCATAAATACTTCAGTTATATATATTTAAGTGCTCTTCTAAATGACCATAAGAACTAGCTGAATGTAGCACAGGCAGAAAAAAAAGTAGTTATCTCGCGCCCTCTGTTGATGGGACACTCCAAAGTCAGTCGCTGTGGGTGCCAGGAGATCACCATGGCAAAAATACAATGACAATGTTAAAATTATGAGATGATATTTTGATGACTGTAAATTGTACTTCCTGGCATAATATGAGGAAAAAATTTGCGCTTCAAACACGAAAAAATACTTTTACTGCAGGTGCGTAAAGTCAAAGGAATAATTGAAAAAACAAAGACATTGAAACCAGTTCAGGATGAAAAAGTCTAGAAAACATTGTAAAAAAAATGTAATGCATTATTTCACGTGTTGGGTAAGTATAGTTGTAATTTTCTATGGTGGTGAGGGTGCGGGTTTGTAAACCTTTTTTAATCCATTACCCAGATTGGCATACAACTCATAAGCAGCACCAGAGACCATTAAAGGCCATAATGTATGTTTAGGGTTGCTTTATTGAAGTCATCACTTAAAAAAAAAAATCAAGTTTTTGAAGCCTGTACATGTACAAACATGTATAAAGATTAAACAAACACTTTAGAAGACAGACATGCATTCTTAGTTGTGGAGTCATAACTCAAAAATACATACATTTGCAATGAAATACCAGAATGGCCAAGTTTCATATAAAAATTTAGCAAATTTGAAAGAACAAACAGACATTTGATATTTAACTGTAGACAAACAAAACCATCTTTAGATTCCAAAGAAATTTTCCAGACGGATTTTATTGCAATCTTCTGGATGTCGTGTTGCAATACCGTTACGAAGAAGCATTTCTGTGTATGGTGGCCAGAAAGTGTCATCAGTAATCACATAAGGGTCATGGGGAGTTTCTAATGTTTTATTGGTCAATCTCTGCAATGAAAGACAAATGTGCATGATTAAATGTCTTTATAAATAGGTTTAGTAAAAAAAAAAAAGCACTTTGTGTCAGGAAACTCACTTATTTTCCACTCAATTATTTGCATTTTCTTCCATATAAGATGATTAAACACAAAGTAACAGAGATATTTTATTGTGATGGGTATCTTGAACATACCTCGATAATCTCACTCAGTGAAATCAGGTTCATCTCTGCATCATATGCAGCAGCCTGAAAAATCCAAATCCAATATTCATAAGGAACAACCCACCCAAAAAAAAAAGTCTAAATCCAATATTCTCTGATCTAATTCTGAGGGTGAAGGAGGCACCTACTCTTTTTTTCTTTGTGCCGTTTCCTTGGGGATCAGGAAGTGGGAAGTGCTCGGCTAACATGTCGCTCAGCATTTCCATGAGACTGCTGTGATAGTCCTTCAGATTGTTAATTTTTCTCTTCATATCTTGCAAAACGCTGCAAAACAAAAATAAAATGTGGAAAAACAGCATTGGGTTAAAACTGTACTACACACTACATTTCAAAAGTTTTAAATAATAATAAAAATGTATTACAATTTAAAAAATATTTATTGCCATGCATTTAGTGCTTATTTATTATATGTGCTCAATTATTAATAATGGAGATTATTATAAATGTTGAAAAGAGTTTTGTGATGCATATTTTTCAGGATTATCTGATGAATAGAAAATGCAAATGAACAGCATTTATTTTAATTGGAAATCTTTTGTAAGAATTTCGATTATTGATCAATTTAATGCATCCTTTTTAAATCTATCCCACAGTTTCTAGAAAAAAATATCAAGAGATGAGCTTGTGTTCAATTCTAACATGATGTTACACCAGGCTTGACATCACAAACACCAAACAGAAAGTGCCATTAATTCTTAAATTCATTAGCCGTGATTCCACTTTCGGACCAGTGCGAGCCAGTGCTTTAAACGGGCCGGGCAGAGCTAATAGCCTCTTGCCAGTAGCACCGAGGCCAAAAAAGCGCTGTGTTTCCACTGTCGGGCCAGAAGCTCCGCTGCACTTCACTAAAACCTGCCCTTTACACACATCTCAGGAACAACGTCACGCAACCCCAATCATTTCACCAACAAAGAGAAGTTATCAGAAAACAAATAAGAAATAAGCCACGGGAATTAGCATGATCACAAAACGAACATGATAAAAGCGGCTGCTTGTTTGCATGCTTTGTTCAATATTTAAATCCAAAAGCATGATGATTTACTATAATAAGTGCATTGATAATGAATAAAAATTCATGGTGAATTAATTTGTCAAAATTGAAAATGTCTAACAGAAATAAAGCGTTATGAACATAGCCTGCTTTTTCAGTTGAGCCTGTTTGTTTATTTGAAGACACAATACATCACATTTAGAAATAATGACCATTTCTATATTTTTATAGAAGCTCCCGAACAAAATCATTATTATTTTATTTTTATGACATAGGCAACATGGAGCTAAACTCTCAAGACGAGACTTATGACAGATAAAATGTTACTAAATAAATACACGATTGTTCCAAATCAGATCAAGTTATTTCAAATACTTGCTGCTGACTGAAAGTGAGTTTTGAGCTCAACTTATCTTAAGTTTTTAATGCTGGTGTTATAGCTGTTAGCTTTATGAAATGATCCGCGGTGCTGCCTCTCTCCAGACGCGGAGAAACTTCCCCTTTGTTCATAACCACTTCTCTAGCCCCAGCTGGCCTCCTTTGGCCCAAGGTTTTTGTCGGGCCAAAAAACCCTGGCTATTGGCCCCAAGGAAGCCGCGACGAGGCATGATCAAGCCCCGGAAGTTACAGTAGAAACGCGACTGGCCCTGGCACGCACTAGCACACCCGCCTTTGGCCTGACTGTGGAAACGCGGCTACTGTAACCAAATTAATGAACATTCCTAAATACAATTTTCTTTCTGTATTTCACAGATAAAAATGTACAGGTTTGGAATGGCATGATGATGAGTACATAAATGATGAAGAATTTAAAATGCTTTGGGTTAACATCCTTTTAAGCAGATATAAAAACAGATATTAACCCTGGCATAAAACTAACAACCTGTGCTCCGATTTCTCATTTTCAAGTTGCAATCTGGTGATTTTCTCACACACTGCATTCAAGGCTTCTTTCTTCTCTGCTTGCCATGTCTGCTCCCTGAAAAACATTTTCACAATGATCACATGTAGTTTACACATGTAGTTTATATTATACCTTTTATTTTTTTATACCTGAATTTTTGTGTGTGTGTGTGTGTGTGTGTGATATAAATCATGTTTCAATAAGAAAACTTTAATTTAAGCATAACATCTTATGAGTTATTATCATTAGGACAATTAGGACATTCAAAGGGTTAATCGATGTGTGTTTCAAAGAAAAAGATCTATATTCAAAATGTAATAATCACTTTAATGTACCCTGCACCAACAGTTGTACAAAGCAGCAGCTCTGGGAGGATGACATATGAGGTCAACTTTTGCGCATGTGCTGGTGAGTCTCATGAAAACCAACGTTTGTTAACAGAAGCTAAGGAAGCAAAGTAGCCTGCAAGCAAAGGCTTATATAGCTTGGCTATATAGAAATATATATATAGAAATCCTCCAACATTATTCTTTACAAAACTGCGTTTTGTATTTCTAATTAGTGACCGTTGCTTTGTTTTGATCTCTCCCCTGTGCTTCTGCGTTCGTCACTTCTGAGAGCCGCATGCACAAAGCCAACCTCCGTACGTCAACCGCCATCATCCATTCGATACAGGAGGCCTTTGTTCACCCCCTCGAGTGAATAGGCACTTTTGATTTAACTTTTGGACTGATGCACTGCAACACCTGCTGAGTGCCATTAAACAGCTTGAAAGATCAAAGACAATTTATACTCCGAATGGATTCATCTAACAGAAGGAAGTCATATACACCTAGGATGACTTGAGGGTGACTCATTTATAGGCTAATTTTCATTTTTGGGAGAACTAACACTAAAGTAATTTTTATAATCGTGCCTTTACTAGACATTACTCTTGTCCATCTTGAGACAAAACAAAGGCACAGATATATTTTAAGATCACTCAGTGCAAGTTTCTTTCAGTTGAAACAGCTCAGACTTAGTCTGGGACTAGGTTTAAGCCTTGTCTGTGAAACCGGGGGTTAAAGTTCTAACAATAATACTATATCAATTATACCAAGAAAAGAAAAAAAAAAACATTTAAATGCATTGCACCTTTTCAGAATCTTTTTCTGGGCATCCAGCTTTGCTTGTGAGCACGATAGGACCATTTTAAGTTGATTGTTGAGTCTTTGCAACTGTGAGGAAAAATGATATGAAAACTTTTAACTGCATTTACATTTTGATACACACACTGCCTATTGAGTGTTATTAAAGTGACAACTTACTTCTTCTTTACCAACTGCTAATAAGACTTCAGGACTTGTTGTCAGCACTAGTAGGAGAAAAAAAACATAAGCTGTCTTCACAAACTATGCAAATAAAATATGTAATCTTGAATACTGAATAAAAACCTATTTTATTTTATCTTGCCCCTTTCATTAAAATTGAAATGGTACATAAAACAACAGATAATATCTTACATTTTGGCTCCATTTCTTGCCATTGCTCTAGCTCAGATGTGACTGCAATCAGGCGATTCACTGCCTGCCCACAAAAAAAATAACAAATAAAATAATTTGAGTAATTTGTGAATATTTTTGTATGAACTGAAAAGCAATGTTAATATGCACTGCTAATGTTACAAACTCAGAAGTAGTGAAAGGAGAAAGACAAACCTCATTTGATTGATCATCATTAGCCTCTGTATCTGTCAGAATGATCTCATTTTGAAGCTGAAAGATATAATAAGTGCTTACTGTATGTTGACATGGCAATGTAATAAAAATGCCCTGGGGGTAAGCAGATAAACAAAACTTTAATTTTTGGATGAACTATCCCTTTAAGCGAGGCCCCAGTCAAATTTTAATCAATGAGGTCTTTTTAAAAGATTTTTTATTTTTGTTAAAATATCTTCATTACCTAGAGATATGATTATACAAACATTTAACCAAAACACAACAGAACATCATTTTTATTAAATTATAATTGGAAATAAAATAGTATTACAATATAGTAATACAATCTTCAAGATACAGTACAACCTTCATATTTAGAAATACATGGTTAACATCTTCAATCCATATTTTATTATTACTATTTACACTAAGCGAAAACTGCATATTTTCTAAGCGATTTATGCTAAGTGCAAATAACCATATTCTATTTACACTATGTAAAAACAACAGTATTTTATATGCAATAAATGCAAACAGTAGTTAGATGCTATTTATACTTCGTTCACATAGTGGCAGATATCAACACTATTGTATTGTAATGCTTTATAAAACAATAACATATTGAATGAAAGTTATCATATTTATTAAAATTATTAAATGGATGCTGCCCTATTGGGACAATAAATCCATCACTACACCAATCCCTAACCCTGCCAATAAACCCCCTTGAGGCACTTTATTTTCCAATTTTCGAATGTTTCCTTTTTTTTTTCTTTTTTTTTTTTTTTTTATAAACACCTTTCCGATCTGATATGTGATGCGAAAAGGGAGAAGAATTAGTTCGGCAAAAGGCTGATTCGACCTTGAGTCGATCTAGTCAAAAGTTTCTAGTATTTTCAAATGATTACCTTGCAATTAATCGCATTCAAAATAAAAGTTTTTGTTTGCATACTATATGTGTGTGTTCTATATATATTTATTATGTCTATATAAATACACACACATACAGTATTTTGAAAAATGTACACGAATTTACATATTATATTTTTATATAATTTATATTATAATATATGACAAAAAACTTTTAGCAAGATAATATATATAAATATTTTTTTGGCTGAGATTAATCACGATTAATCATTTGACAGCACTAAAAGTTTCCACCTTGCACATTACGTCTTATGCCACTGTCCTTTTATTTAGTATTATGTCTTTTGTACTTATGTTTAAAATCAGTGAAAATAGCTTAGGCCAACAAGGAGGGCTTACTGTAGAAAGACGCTTAGTTAATATCAACATTTCTTATTATTTATAATGATCAGCACTCGGGGGCCCCTTTAAAAAATGCAGGGCCCCAAGCAATTGCCTACCTTGCCTGGCCTATTGCTATGCCTATGAATGTAAGGGTATTTAAAAAAAAAAAATGGCACAAACATGTAGCCTATCTTTCATTATATACAATGATCCCCCCAGATCATCAGCTTACAAAAATATTTTCTTTCAACATTTTGCTAATGCTCCCATTAAGTTTTTTTTAGGCAGAGGCTATTTGCACTAAGGGGAAATTAGTGACAGATTATATTTACACTATGTTAAAATAACAGGATTTTCTGCTATTATAACTACTTGATGCAAATGGTGTCAATTATCTCCACATCAATATTGTCTGCAAACAAGGCAAGCTATTGGCACTTAGTGTAAATATATATATATATATATATATATATATATATATATATATATATATATATATATATATATATATATATATATATATATATATTTTTTTTTTTTTTTTTTTCTGGTGATACACGATTGTTAAAGGAACATTTAATTTTAGCGTTTTGGAAACATTATAGGAATGTTACTTTTAAAATGCTCTGTGAACATTCTGACACCAGTAATAACATTCACAAATAAAATGTTAAAACATGTCATGATTTGGTTGATGTATAAATAACGTTTTTGCGCTAAGGTTTTGAGAACATTATTAAAGAGCAGATAACTTTGAGAACCTTGCCAGAAAACCAGCCAAGGGTCTGAGAACGGCCCGTTAGCTGGGTCTGCGCCCCTTTTGATTTACTTTATACTTTATATGATCTATGAAGAATTGTGCATTTTTATAACATAATTTGTGTGCTTCATCTGAAAACAAGCCCATGGCACGTTACCTTCTGTAGCAGACCAAACTGCTCCTCGCACTCCTCTAACAACACTGCTTTAGCAGCAGCCTCCGAAGACTGAGAGGACTGGGCTTCCTGATCCATTTCTCTCTGCTTTGATGGTGCTGGAGTCTACAGATGTGATAAAGCCAAACCAACAATAAGAGCCACAGAAGAGCAGAAACAGGTAAAAACTCCAGGCAGATATATACAAACTTGTATTGAAAAGATAAGTGTAACGTACAGAGGATTGACGCGTTAGCCGTGCAGCTAACGTTAGCTTTTTTAAATTACTAATACTAACCAGTTTATATGCGACAGTTTTGTAAAGTACAAAAGCTTACGTATATTTTGTGGCAATAACACAAAGTAAACCTAAATTATACTGTCACTATGCTATTTACCATCTATGGCTTTTCTTTTAACTGAACGCTACACCCGAATTTGGCACTAAACTGCGTATGCCAAACAAAAATACCGCCAGCAACAACGTCATGACGCAATGCTGACGTCACACGCTGTGGACGTTCAAGTGTTTTGTAACTGCGCTGCTTATGCGAAAATATAACGACTTTGTATGTTCCATTTAATCATACTTCTCGTTTGTCTCCATATTTGACAGAACTTAAATTAATATTTGCCGTTAATGTTAAACGAGGCGAGAATTATGTAATAATTAAAAACAATTATGTAAATATGACATGAGTGCATGAACAGAATTTTAAAACGACACAAAATAACTAATCAATATATGACTGTTATTATTATCTCTATTAAAGATCAGTGCACAAAATTCCTTTTACAATAATAATAAAACAAATATGCTGGTTTGAGGTAAGGGCGTTCCCCAATCTTTAATTGCAAAATAATCATTGTATCAAGAAAGCACACAAATAAGCAAAAGCTACCAACATGTTGTCCACAAGAGAGCAGCAGCAGAACAGAACTTGTGCTGAGAGAGCGAGCGATCAAAGAGCATGTTCTGTAACGATCTTGCCTAGAAGGCTGATAGTCTTAAACAACTTTAATATGTGATATTCTGGTTCGTTTTATTTTTCATTTATGATTCAATGTAGCATGAAAGAATGCAGCATAGAATATTCCAGTTATGGGCGTTTGGTGAACGTCATTTCACCAAGTAGCCTACAACATGTTCCTGGATCAAAATCCTTGCTGATCCTGGAACAACATCAGATTTGAGGAATAACTTTTCAAGAAATATATGTTTTAGGCTTAGATTGGTTAGGTACTTTACATGTTGATGATCAGCTATTCAAACTGATAGGAATAAATTATGGGTTGGGTTAGGTTTAGGGGTAGGGATTGGTTTAACTCACTATATGTTTACGAACAATTTCTAATGTGTTCTACTTATTTTATAACAAATAGGCCAGTCTACTTTATTATTATTATTATTTTTATTATTATTATTATTATTATTATTATTATAATGTCATGAACTTTTCATACAATTTAAATTATTTAAATTATTTTTCTTTAATAAGATTTGTGATGGAAATGACAATGATGAAAACTTTCTCTTTTTTTTAATTTTTGCCTTTTTTTATTTTGCCTTGTCACTGATGATAGAATTTATTTTATTTTATTTTTTCAAGTGCATACTTCAAGGATACACTATTTCTGGGATAATAATAATAATAATAATAATAATAATAATAATAATAATAATAATAATAATAATAATAATAATAATAATAATAATAACAGTTTAAAAAATAAGAAAATTTGTAATTTTTCAAACAATAAATATTCCAATGTTTTTATTTTTAACAAAAAAATAAAAATTTCCTAATGATGCTAAATCCTTAGCATTATAAATTCAATATAAATATTTTTTGTCCATTTAAAATGAAATTATAAAATTGTGACCATTAATATTTGCTTATAGGCACAAAACAGCTAGCCATATATTACCTTGCCTTTACACTTCATCTTCCTCTTTACAAAACAACTAACATGTCACTCCAGTTAGCGTTCAAAATGTTGGTCCACTGTTGTTCCTTTTCTACACGACACACATCTGCTACTGACAGCACACTCAATGCGTCTTGTTTTTTAATGCTTACACGCTCTTTAGCACATTATCCAGTTTTTGGCGTTATTAATCTCTTCAAAGTCGAATAGGCTTAAGGTAAGGAGGCAGAAGAATCAAACATTATATACAAAAGACCCCCTTTTTAGCAGAGCTAACATGAGGGGCCTGGTTTAAACGCTTAACGAGTGCCCTTCTGAACATGAAACTCCAACAAAATGCGGACGTATTCTTTAACTAAAAAGAACCCCCCACACAAGTCTAACAAATCATTTAAAATCACCAAAAGGTGGACTAAAGTCGGTGCCTCACAAAAAGAGTGAGTTTCATTGTAATTCATTGACTTGTTCAAAACGCCAAGAAGAAAAGCGCGGACATTCATGGGTGCAGATGCTTTCTCGAGGAGACTCCGATGTATGGCCTTTGTTCGCGCTGCGTTAAACTGTTTAAAAGAGGGTTAACGCAATCCATCAAATCGTCTGAAATTGTGTGAAAATTTCAGAAACCATATGGCCTCCAAACGTTCGCGTCTTTTTTATGTGGCTGGACACACTTGTTTCAGTATGGTGAACCGCAGGTGTCCAGCCGTGCGCCATTGTCGCTTGTCACATCAGGGTGGATGGCTCATTTGTCCTCAGCTTTCATGCTTTACGCTGGAAATTACAGCTTCACCCGTGAACAAAAAGGGTTATATAGCCCTGGAGAAACTGGACCAAAACTTGGTGGTTTTGTGTCTTTCTTCTCCGTTTTCTCCCCAGCGCCCCAGATTTGTGTTTCTCACATAAATTTCGCCCAGAATGGAAAACACACGTTGTCGGGTCAAAAGCCAAGTCACGCTATTGCAAAGTGAAAACGAGAGAGGATTATGCCAAAGGCTCTCTGTTTTAAAAAACAATAGCGTAAAAGGTGCAAGAATGTTTTTCTTCCTTCCTTCCTTTTTTTTTTTTTTTTTTGAGCAACGAGAACAAGGCAGATAGCAATTACAAAAAAGCATGAAGCTCTTGGCTGTCGAGCACAAGTTCGTTAGCTCTTTTGTCAATTAATGTTTACATGAAAGTTATCTAATATATGAAAAAAATCATATATTTTATATATATATATATATATATATATATATATATATATATATATATATATATATATATATATATATATATATATATATATATATATATATATATATAGCCTATATTGTTTTTTTTTTTTAATGGGGCTATGGGTAAAAATATAGTTCAAAAATTGATGCAGTAACCTTGCCTGTATTGCTAAATCACTAACAATTTAGGCAAAATAATAAACAAAACACACGGCATATAGCATCATCTTTGTAAAAGGTAAAAATGTTTTTATTTTCAAACGCAATACATTAAACGGCCCATTGGGTAGCTACTGGTACAATGGCCTAATTTTGGAAGGCACTACATTGCAGGTAGCCTAAACTGTACAAAAACTTTACAAAAAGCAGTCACTGTCGATTGTGTATAGACTACGCAATAAATACACATGTACAAATATTTTTTTTTTTATATTTAAGAGGTTGTATTGCTCTGTTTGTTGCCCTGATTCTTGAAATATTATCTTATTACACTCATAAAAGCCATTACATACAATATATTATATATAAAAACTTAAGCTGCTAGTCCACACTGAATAAATAATAGTTAGACTTGCATAGTCTTGCTATAAATTAAACTAATTCAGTTTCAGAAAACACTACATGTGCATGCGTCTTACAATATAAATGTACAAAAGTTAAAATCAATATGCAGTGGTTCGATCAGACATCGACGTCTATTTCCACGTCCTCGGAGTAGTCTTGACTTGTGTGGTCTGAGAGAGACGACATGGGGCACAGACATAATTTGTGCGCACTCTTGTACTCGTGACCCAGCCGTGGCGAGCACTCAGACCCAGGATGCCCCGTGGCTCCAACCGCACACCTCTCAAGATCGGCCAATTTAGCGATTTTATCCAGAGGCGCTATAGCTGTGGATCTGACCGACTCCACGTCCGCTTTCCTCTCCTCCAACTCACGCTTTAGTTTCGCACGTCGATTCTGGAACCAGGTTATGACCTGCGCATTTGTCAGCCCCAGCTGATGGGCAATTTCGTCTCTGTCTGCGGGTGACAAGTATTTCTGATGGAGAAATCTTTTTTCTAGTTCATATAACTGGTGATTAGTGAAGGCCGTCCTAGATTTTCGGCGCTTTTTGGGAATGTCCCTTTGACCAAATAGAGTCAACCCATCCCTTCCTGTGGATAAAAGAAAGTGATGCAAATTTAGGTGACATCGACAGTTTATGTCGTGATTAAAGTAGTACCAGAGAACAACTTACTAGACTATTATTAATAATAATAAATAACAATAGGCTAACTAAAAAAACGATTTACTTTATATAACAATTTTAACTTTAACAGTTTCATTTTTTGTATTGAAACGTGGATATGGCATGCCATAAAATATTAAAATATGTAAAATGAGTCAAGCTACGATCAAAAATAAAGTTAAATTAAACATTTAAATTAAATGTTCTTTATTAGCATCAATGGCTCCATAAAGAACCTTTCACATCCATTGATTCTTTCATTTAGGCAAATATTCTTTACAGTGGCAATGGTTTTTTTTCAATCTTAAACTTCATTTACATACCCTAAACAGTTTTTTTTTCTTACCTTCTGCTGCTTGGAGTACACCTAATTCGAGACCTTTGAACGTTTTGCTGGCCAGCTCGTGAAGAGCGCATAGAGGCGATGTTTGAGTGATGAGAGTCTGCCGTGATACAGTGATGCTCTTCCGGGGTCTCTCTGATGCTGGAAGCCGGTAAATCCTGACAGTTCGTTTGACAGTCGGTCTGCTGAGGATGTCTGCGATGCTGAAGGGGGTTAAGGCCTTGTCTGAACTCGCGGGTGGTTGAAGGTGGTCCAGAGGGTTCAGCCCATGGCTCTCCATAGCCTCACAGACTTTGACAACTTTGGTGGTCGTCATCCAAGCCGTTGCAAAGCTGCTTTGGTTATAACATGTGTGTACAAATTTAGCGAGACTTTTAATTACAGTAGCCTATATAATGTTGGTTTAAAAATCTACCGCTTTCTATCCCGTTTTCCAGAAGTCTTTGGCACACGAGTAATAGCCTATAGCTGTCCAGCAACAATGGGTTTCTCACATCACTAGCCAACAGCGAATGAACAGATATAGCAGCCCTTTACAGCTCTACAGTTCTGTTCAGGATTCTGGAGACTGAGGACTACTTAGTGCATGACGAAAGGCGGAGTCGTGTGAAGTGATGGAGGTGTTTGTTGTTTTCCTGCACAATAAACAAACAGTCCTGAACGACGGCTGATAGGTTCATTCTCAGTTCTGTTTTGTTGAAAAGTTCTTTAAATGTGAATATACTAAAAATAGATATTTTAACGAATAATCAATAAACTTTTGTAATGTCTACACGATTTCATTGTTTTCATAGCATAATTTAATTAAAATAGCCTATATATGCTACTTTCTTAAGGAGCAGCCGTGTTATGAAGTGAATTTTTGTTCTCAGCCATCAGAAGAATCGACATTTTGAGAATCGACATTTGTTAAAGATTACAAAAGTTGTCTATTTGTACGATATAATAACTTCCCAAACAGCACGTAATTGTTTCGTTATTAAGTCAAAATAAAGCGCACCAATACAAAGCTGAAAGCTTTCAAGTCAATATGCTGCCAAATTGCTACTGAAATTGCAATGCAATCTTGTCAAGGAAACTAAAGTCATTAAAATTTCTGAATGTAATCATTATAATAGCCTAATAATAATAATGGTAAATAATAATAATAATGGTAAATAAATGGTAACCAAAAGTTAATAAAAAGTTATACTAAAAATTAATTTAACAAAAAATACACTAAAAAAGTGGTGGCCAGGTCTTAAAGAGCTATTTCTACTTGACTTAACACATAAAAAAAATATTTTGTTGTTATAAATGAATGTTATTAGGATGATATATCAGATATATTAACCCTTAAATGCTTACCTCGGGTAAGCGACCCTGGACATCATTCACTACCCTGTACCTCCTTCATTTTTTTAAGTTAGACATCAACTTTCTTAGTCTCCTCAATCTATTCATTATAAACAATATATATATATATATATATATATATATATATATATATATATATATATATATATATATATATATATATATATATATAAGAAAGCCTGTTCTCCGATTATTTATTTATATATATATATATATATATATATATATATATATATATTTGTAAATGTATAGGGTCGCTGAAGACCAAAGGTGAAAATGTAGCGTATATTTTACATATCTGATTACTCAATATGTGCAATGCTGAATATGTGCAATCTTTATTCCTCGAGGCGGCACTGTTTGACACAATGATTACATGATTTTTCACTCATAATTACCTCAGAAAATAAAAGAATATCATCAGCAAAAATGTTTCAAAAACTGTTTGAATGGCTTTACTGCACAACAATTACTGTACGCAATGAAATATAAATGCTTTATTTTATTCTTATGTAATTGTTTAATATATAAATTGATGCTCAACGCAGAGATTCATAGAAGTGCTCCAATATAAAGGCAACACAACAGAAGAAAAGTCTAGAGGTGCACTCTACACCATGCACTTATATTGCAGTAACATGCAGTGTGTGAATGCACACAGAATGGAGCAGATTTGGAAGGAAGGAAGAAAGGAAGAAGAAAAGATTTTGAATGGGACAGTATAACTTTAAATGTGACAGTATATTTGTCTATTTAATTTTCAGAGTCAGTCTCCCAAACTATGCTCTATTGTTTTTGTTTTTTTCTTCAAACATCACACACAGACATACACTATTTATTCTTGGAGGTTGTGTAGGAAACATGAATTAGCCGAGTCAGTGTGGTCTGACTGTTGAGTTAATGGCAGTCTTGACCTCTTGCTGACTTCTTTATTTAGTGTTTCTCTTTAGACCAAGTCATTATGAATTAACTGTGGCAGGGAAGTCTATAATACACCTCTATCAGAAAAAAAATACAATTTTAGTGACATCAGATATTAGCGAATTATAGTGTTGTTATAAGAATATATTATTGCAGCCATTTTATTTATTAATATGCCCATAAACTTAAGAAGAAATAACTGGTGTTTCCTTGCATGATTCAGATCAAAGAAATAAAAAGTCCAGATTAAACCTAGCAGTAAATATAAGAAAAATAAACACTGTAATATAAATAACAGGCTTTTTTATAAGTATGATGTTCAATTAACATTTACTACCTGTTACACCCCACCAAACACACCACACACACACACACACACACACACACACACACATGTTTGTTTTTGTGAAAAGTGGGTTCATCCCATAGGTCAGGGGTAGGCAAGTTCGGTCCTAGTGAGCCTGCAGAGTTCAGCTTCAACCCTAATCAAACACACCTGAACAAGCTCATCAACATCTTCAGGATTACTAAGGCTACAGGTAGGTAAAGGTTTTTTTTCAGGCTCTCTAGGACCAAACTTGCTTAACCCTGCCATAGGCTTAATGGTTTTTATAATGTAGAAACTGTAAAGTCAATCGCCCTTCACCAACCCTACCCCTAACCCTCACAGGAAACTTTGTGCATTTTTACTTTCTCAAAAAACAAAAAAAAACAAACAAAAAAACATATTCTGTATGATTTATAAGAGTTTTGAAAAATGGGGACATGGGTTATGTCCTCATAAGTCACCCTCTCCTTGTAATACCTGTGTCATACCCACAACTGTATAATGACATGGGTATGACACAGTTATTACAAGGAGAGGGTGACTTATTTTCAAAATGCTTATAAAAAATACTGAATGGGTTTTTTTTTTTTTGAGAAAGTAAAAATGCACAAAGTTTCCTGTGAGGGTTAGGGTTAGGTGTAGGGTCATAAAATATACAGTTTGTACAGTATAAAAACCATTACGCCTATGGGATGACCCAACTTTTCACAAAAACAAATGTGTGTGTGTGTGTGTGTGTGTGTGAACAACAGTCTGAAATATGTGCATGTATGTTTTTTTTTTTTTTTTTTGGAGATCGAGACAATTTTTATGTATTATTATTTTTTAATTATAATATTAATTAAATAGGCCTATTATACAAATTTACTGATAATCTATTATCTTATAAATAAGGTCCAGTTGTTGTTTCACACAATTATTTATTAAAATGAGTTTTTAAAGTTATTTTATCTTATAGTTTCCTTCTGTTCTTCTAAACAAAACCGTTCGTGAAAAGTACAAAGTACAAACAATTTCCTGAGCTTCGGTCGTCTGTCCTGAGGATTACAAGCATCAGTCTGCCACCTTCTGGAGACACGAAGAACGTAACGTTGTTGCCAATTGCCAATGATGCTTTTCAAACTGACTGATTGCCGTGTAACAACACAAACAAGAACGATAAATATAACAACATAGCAATAGACATACCCCCCCCCCCCCAACCCCTTTTTATTAAAATAATACTTAGGCCTAATTCGTTCAACATATGAATAATTCTGACACGTACACTCCAGAAGAACATTTCTTCACCAGATTTCTTCAGAATCACAGATGCAACATGTATTTCACTGAACGTGAGACTGAAGCTGCCTCTTTGTCCCTATATATAAGGCAGAACATTTGTTACTCTGTGCTCATGTGGCATTGTGCCTGTCTGCTGGTTAGCCCTGACGCCAGCGTACACAGTCATTCCCCTTGAAAGCTGTTCACACAGCCTGGCATCAAAATACCTCCAGTTGTCCCTGAACAACATGAAAACATCAACTGAAAACTTGTCATTCCAATACAAGTTTAATAAAACATGTCAAACCATATTGCACAAATGAAATAGTTGAATAGTAGACAAAACAAACAAAATAGTATAGTATATGCATATATAATTGTAAGCATGTGTGTGTGTGTGTGTGTGTGTGTGTACATGACTAATGAGAGATTTGGCTTAATGACAGGTCAAAGTGTCAAGCCTAAAGTGTTTAATTAACCCAAAATGAAGATTGTGATAGTGCAGCCCAGTGAGACGTGTGTGTGTGTGTATGTGCAGGTTTGAGTGATATACAATGAAGAAAACTTGGTGTACACAGTAAAAATTAAAATAATAATAATAAATAAATAAATATTCTTTGGAAGGAATTTGAAAGATTATGTTTTACAAGAAAATACTATTTCATTGTATCTATAGAAACCTCTCTTTCCCAATCTTCATATTTATGCAGACAATTATTATTATTATTATTATTTTTTTGCAACTTTTCAAAATGTCAAATTTATTTCAATATGTTACTTGCTGTTTCTTTGAAATTACTGGAGATATGTATTAGTAATTAGTATTAGTTTCAAAGTAAATCCTACACTGAAAATGGGGTCTACAGACAATTTTCACTTAGAAAATGAGGTTTTATGAACAAAGTTCGGGAGGAGCACGATCAGATAATCATTCAGTTTGGCACAGGTGCATCTCGTTTAGCTAACCATCTTAACTAGCATAACAAGTGTATATATATATATATATATATATATATATGTATATATATATATATATATATATATATATATATATATATATATATATATATATATATATATATATATATATATATGTAGCCTTCCTACCTCCTGTCCTACAACACTTTTCCGGCATTCCTCCTCCGCCCCAAGTCCTCACTTCTACTCTATTTTTATCCCGTTTTTTCATATTCGTGATCTCAAAATTTTGTCACGCACAGAGACCTTGCACACAGATGCGTATAAATGAATGCGTTAAAAAAAAAGCAAAACAATACAAAATGTCGTCTTCAAATAGTAGGATTTTTTGTCCTCTCTCTTCTTAAAAAGAGAAAAAGAAAAGGGAAATATTGGGTCCAGAGAGGAAGAAGAGTTCACACCTCCTTATCAAGGAGCTGTGGGATTATCCAGACCGATTCAAAGTTTACTTTAGAATGTCAGTGGCTCAGTTTGATGTTTTGCTAGGGATTCTGGAGCCACATATTAAAAAGACCACCAATTTCCAGGAATCAATTGATCCTGAACAGAGACTGGCAGTATGTCTAAGGTATAGACACACACATGCACACACACACACACGCGCGATTTACATGGACTTGGTGTGCTATAACTATAGCTGTGATATAATAATATTTGTAGTATTTTTGATACAATAATATTTGTATATATAATTCAATTCAATTCAAGTTTATTTGTATAGAGCTTTTTACAATACAAATCATTAAAAAGCACCTTTACAGAAGAATTAAGTCTCTACAATATTTAGTAGTTGCTTATAAGAGGTGACTGTCAGTTTATGTGCATATGACAGGAATTTTCAGAAAAATTAAGACAAGACGTAGTCAACCAGACGATGAACATTATTAACAGCAATTATTATATGATGCAGTCACACTTGTAATATTTGTTATAGTTCTGTATGTTGTTTCAGGGTTCGCATCATCTGTGGTCCTCTGAGGGTCAGCATCATCTCTTCTCAGGTGTTCTGGATCCAGACCGGAGCTTGTGTAAAGCCTAGTTACCATGGGATATAAATCCCGTGGCAAAACAGAGACATAATTAACATAGCTGCTGTTCCAACAAAGTAAAATTAATTAGTTTAACCAAAGATAAAGAGTAAGAATGCACATTTGATCAGATGCAACTACACTCACAATTTAAGAGATGCTTTATTCGAATGCTTGGCGAAAGAGATGTGTTTTTAATCTAGATTTAAACAGAGAGAGAGAGAGAGTGTGTGTCGGAACCCCGAACATTATTAGGAAGGCTTTTCCAGAGTTTGGGAGCTAAATGTGAAAAGGTTCTACCTCCTTTAGTGGACTTTGCTATGCTAGGAATTACCAAAAGCGTTTTGAGACCTTAAAGAGCGTGATGGATTGTAACAAAAACTAAAAAGGGAAAAAGGTCCTTTTCATTTGAAATTGCTCTTAATAGATGATCTTAATACAAATATTACTTATATCTGTGTCAGTGTCTGTCAGTAACATGATAGGTAGAATATAGAATCTGAGCAGAACATATTGTGTCACTAGGATGTCATGTGGTCTTGTTGTCAGATCAGTGACTGAACCCAGCTTTACGGATCACAGAGAGACAGAGGGAAGGCTGTGGGGATCTGCTTTGAGCCTTTAACATCAATTACACTCAGTTTGATGAATGGGATAGCGTTAGAGAAAAGGAATGCTCAGCTGCTCTTTGTATGTGTCGGAGTGAGTGTGTCTTTGTTTTCATTTGTGAAGTCACTTAACAGCACCGAGCTTGGGGTTTGTGTGTGTATACTGTACAAGAGGAGTATCTGTGTGTTTAAGAGGCTTAAACCGTAGAAGTTTGGTCCAAAATGCTCCCACATTGAGCCTGTCAGACACTCATCAATCAGAAGGGTTAGTAAAAGCCATTTAGGCAGTTTAACGAACCAGCCAATCACACAAGAGTGGGGTCATTAGCATACTCAATTGCCCTCATTTATTCCAGAGAGGTCTGGCTGCATTGTTGTCAGGGTCTGTGAAGTGCTTTAACTTTCTCAGACTGGGATGAAAGAATGGTGTGAATGAACAATATTTGCAAAAAGAAAAAGGAATAAATAAAGCAACTTTAATTCTGTCATCAATCCAGTTAGCTTTTATCACTTTTATCAGTTTTTTCCCTTTTCCATTATCTTTTTTTCCTCATCAGCCCTCTGTCTATTTGATCTTATTCTGTAATTGTTATTATTTATTTACCTAATTTTCTCTTTATAAAAATTGTCAAATTAGGTTAAAGGGTTAGTTCATCCAAAAATGAAAATTAATTAATTAATGTAATTAATAACTCACCCTCATGTTGTTCCAAACCCGTAAGACCTCCGTTTATCTTTGGAACACAGTTTAAGATATTTTAGATTTAGAGAGAGCTCTCAGTCCCTCCATTAAAAAATTTATACTGTCCATGTCCAGAAAGGTAAGAAAAACATAATCAAAGTTGTCCATGTGACATCAGAGGGTCAGTTATAATTTGCTGAATCATCGGAAAAAATTTTTTGTCCAAAAATAACAAATATGACGACTTTATTCAGCATTGTCTTCCCCTCCGGGACTGTTGTGAGTGGGACTGCTGTGAATCTTGACGTATGACGTCAACAGCACCATGAACGCTTATGAACGCTTTATGGAAAAGTCTGCATATATGGACCCCTTGCTTTCCATATAACTCCTACTGCAGTATTTCCATGGACACGTGGTGTAACAGCCTGGTGTTTGTGGTGGATTGGCTCTACATGAACAGAATAAAAGCATTCTTAAACATCTACTGTAATCACTAATGTAACAAACTGACAAATCCACCCACTCTGTATATCTCTGCTCTATACACCTGCCTCCTGACTATAGCTGAGCCGCCGACTTCTCCTCCTCTTCACTCCAAACCACACGCTTTTCCACCCAAATGAGACAGTGATGAATCCAAGGGTTTTTGTTGTCTTGTTTTTATGAACTAGGCCTAAACTAAATACCCAGTAACTCTATTCTCCCCATACAGCTTTTCTGCCTGCTTGATCTATTGTCCTTAAAGAGAATAGAGCCACAAAGAGAAGCTACACATTAACACAGGCCCTTGTGCTGCTATTGAGTTTAGCATAGCACAGCTGTCTCACAGGACACTCTACGCTTCTGAAGGGTGAGGGGTTACACTGAGCGGCCCCCTCTGGAGCACACAGTGAAGAGTGTTTGGGAGAAATTGAGAGGAATGGCAAAAAAAAAAGACTCTCTATTTCCAGTGATGAAGAGTGTGCTTCGTCACACGCCACAGACAACTTTTTAAAATATTTATTTGTAAAAGTGTAATCTGTACATTTTTTATGTTTTTTTTTTTATAAAAAAAAAAAAAAAAAAAAAAAAAAAATAAAAATATATATATATATATATATATATATATATATATATATATATATATATATATATATATATATATATATATATATATATATATATATATATATTGTATTTATTAACTGCTGCCACAGCACACTAGAGCTCTTCTTGTCCTTTCTCTTTTTTTGCCTCTGCCTTATACTACAAATTTTTGGATTAAATCCCAATATTTTTTTTTTATTTGTGGTTGCTGGTTTATGCTGGTAAGCAGCAGGATGGACTGAAGGTCCCACTTTTTGTCCTTAACATGGCTCTGCAAAAAATAGAAGTGCTGTTTTGAATAAATCGTAATATAAAAAGCACTGGAAAATTAAATAAATATAGTGTCTTTTTTTTATTTTGTTATTGCTGTTAAAATTTTATTGTTTCATAAGTTTGACTCTGAAAACTAAGGGGTTTGATTAGATGCTACTTAATGGAAATATGTTTTAAACACCCAAAAATATTTAAGTATGTTTTAAGATTCTAGACAGCCTACAAACAGAGTTTAACTTTTTCTAAGCAACCCCACCCTACCCCACACTGCCCCATCACAAAAAAATGAAATAAATAATAATAATTAAAAAAAAAAACGTTAAAAAATGCTGCTTTTGACACACAGTAGACGGATCTTGCCTAGCATCAAGGGGTGTAGCCTTGGTCTGAATCTTTATAGATTTGGTTTTGACTGCTACTCTACTGATTAAATGTACTGTAATAAAAAAGTCCAGAATTTGAACAGAATTTAGAATTAATTAAATATTTTATGACAACAAGCATTTCCAGCAGCCAGTCACGCTTAGTTTCTCTGTATGACTGAACATCAAATATTAAAATACATGAATTACAATTATTTTGATGTCTTTCATTATTTTTTTTTGCAAAGGCAGCACATTGCCTACACATCTGTGTAAATCAGCAGTGCTTTAAAGTTCCCAGTAAAATAAATATGCATATTTGCTTACAAGACAATTACATTACTTTGTTAAACCAAGAGCCTAGTTAAGTCAGTGCAGTCTAATTAAGGAGAGAAGAAGAGAGACAGCATGATTTATCAAAGACAAATGAATAAATAACCACCGGACTCAGCACTGCAGAGCAGCCATTATCAGCCAACAGGAGTTTAAAATGCTTAATGGACTGTGATTAAAAAACTAATTTAGCATGAGGCCATGGAGATACTATCCCATATATGTGTGTTTTATGAATGTAAGTTTCCTGTGTCAACAGCAATTGGTAAAGTTCACTGTATCAGTTATATATATATATTCATGGATAGTTCCCACATTTTCTCACCAATGATGTTTCAAACCTGTAGAAAATACTATTAAAAATATATATTTTATTGCCCTCTGACCCTAAAGAGGATAAGTGGATGAATAGGCCTAATTAATTAGCTTTCACTGTTTGGACAAAACAGTTCAAACCATCTTCTAAATACATGAATATTGGTTTGGATCGACATGAGGTAGGGTAAATTATTATAGTTTTAATTTTGGTTGAACTTTGGGTGATGCATTGGCCATCTAATGATTGTCCAGCAGGGGTCAGTTGGAGCTACATTTATATGAAGTTGCTGCTTTTGCATGATAGTAATGACATAGCACCCTCTACAGCTTAAACACAACAAGATTTCAGCTGATCTTCAACAGAAACCCACAATCAAAAACGTGCTAAAGTCATAAATGTTTGTCAGCCGCTATAACAGTAAGTGTCAAAATGTAAATAGGAATATACACCAAATGCATTTAGATAGCAATGATGGGTATAGTTTTCTCTCAATGTAAATAAACAATGCATGAATATTTATATGCCACTAACAGTACAAAATAATCACTTCATTCGTGCACATTGAACTATGAAATATATTTCTGTGTATGGAAAACAGACAAAGTCTGTTCTTTCACACAGTCTCAGATCTGATAAATATACAGCATAGACAGAAAGAGACACCATTAAGAAAGAAACGGTTAAATGTAATATATGTAATAAAGTCAGAGGCCATATGTAATAAAGTCAGAGGTTCTTGAATGAACATGAATAAAAGTATGTAAATGACAGTTTGTAAATTTGGAGCAATAGTACAGCCTGCTGACAAACTTGTACTTGGCCACTCAGCTTGAACATCTATACACATGTTTATGTGTGTGTGTGTGTGTGTGTGTGTGTGTGTGGGTCAAAAATTACCAATTTATCGTTTATGCATTAGGATATAAAGTAAAGATCCTAACGTAAATATATCAAAACTTAATTTTGTATTAGTAATATGCATTGCTAAGCATTTTATTAATTATTAAAAATTTGCAAACTTTTTTAATTTTTAAAGAACAGATCTTTTTGCTCCCTCAGATTAAATATAAAAAATGTATATATATATATATATATATATATATATATATATATATATATATATATATATATATATATATATATATATATATATATATACCGCGTGCATAATTATCAGGCACGTTTATATATTTTGATGATATTTTTTATTTTTTTATATATATATATATATATATACCGCGTGCATAATTATCAGGCACGTTTATATATTTTGATGATATTTTTTATTTTTTTATATATATATATATATATATACCGCGTGCATAATTATCAGGCACGTTTATATATTTTGATGATGTTTTTTTATTTTTTTCCCAAGCACATTTTATAAATTTTAAACCACATCAATCTTAATAACTTATTGATCCTATTGATCTTACATTTAATAATTTATAAGTTATAAATCATTGTCCATGAAAGCCTGGAAGTGCTTTCTGATATTTAGGTGTGCAGAATTATTAGGCATGTTTTCTTTTACTGATAAAATGAGCAAAAAAGAAAAAAAGAAAAGAGATTTAACTCAGACTGAGTCAAAAATTATTAAATCCCCATGAGAAATCTAGAAAACTAATGCAATACAGAAATTTCAAAGCGAAGACATGACCATTGGACAGCGGGGTCAGAAAAAAACAGGTTGAGAAGAAAAGAAAAACATGTTAACTACAAAAGAATTAAGAATTAATGTGAATAATTAGGTGTAAAACCATCAAGAACCATTTAGTCTCCAGAGCTAACATTTTCCAGAACTGCAACTTTCCAGGAGTCTCCAGAATTACAAGGTGTCAGGTTCAGGAGACTTTGCTTGGGGGAAAAAAATATATGAAAAAATAATAAGAATAAAATTTACCCTCACTCAATAAGAATAGCATGCTGAAGTCTTGTGAGATACATGAAGAAATGTTTTAATGCTTTATGGACAGATAAGCTTTGAATGACTCTTGAAGGACAAGTAACACATCCGCACTGTTTGAAGAATTTAGCAGTACGTTTTAGGAACTCCTTTTAAGTAAATCTCATATTCTGAAAAGTTTTGCAAGATTGACTAAAAATTAGCTCCTAAAACGTAATTTTTTAATAACGTAAGATTCTTAAAGATAAATTCTGTAAGTATTGGTACAAAAGCATGTGGTGCTGGTAAAATGTGCTTGGAAAAATCAATTTGACTATTAATTATGCATGCAGTGTGTACACACACACACACACACACATATATATATATATATATATATATATATATATATATATATATATATATATATATACACACACACACACACACACACACACACACACACACACACACATATATATATATATATATATATATTTATGTATGTATATAGGCAAACCAACAAATTCCTGACCCCTGGACGTAACACCTGGGGAATCACAGACTACCTCTGAGTGCCTACATGAACACTGTACGTGATTCCAAACATTTGATTAGGGAATTGCCACAGACACTGGTTGTAAACCTTCAATATCATTGAAATTTACAGTGTCATAAATGTACATGTTCCATGCAATGCAGGCTATTGAAATTGTGTTGGAACTAAACACTTAAAGGCATAGTGAGTAGTGTAGTTAATTCCTCCACGTGTTCATACCCGATGCAGACTAACATTTCACTTTACCATTTAGTTTTACAGATACTTATGAATGAGTGACGAGTGTAGAGTAGAAAATAGTGAATAACCTCCTATGTGAGACAATAATTGATTTTTCACAAAAAATTGTCCGATGTTATGGACTACATGCTGAGAGGCATATGATCACGAGAACATACTCAGAAAGCACATGCAGATAAGACGGATGCCAGGTCTGTCAGCAGACATTACTCTCTGATCTAGAATCAACTTTTCAGAATTATACATTAATTACTTTTTTCACACATCAATCTGCACTCCAAACACCATAATGACAAAGTAAAAATAGGTGTTTAACATCTTTGCTAAATTAATAATAATAAAAAAAAAACTTAAAGATTCCATTGCATAAGTATTCAAACCCTTATTTGGGACAGCTGAAATTTAGCTCAGGACCATTCATATTGCTTGTAGATGCTACTACACTTCAAGTGAACTTAGCCTGTGGTAAAATTCAATTGAATGGGTATGATTTGGGAAGCCACACGTCTTAATAAAAGGTCTAACAGCCGATAATGCATATCAGAGCAAAAACCATGCCCTGAGGTCAAAATAATTGCCTGTAGAGCTCAGAAACAGGTTTGTGTCAAGCCACACATCTGCAGGGTTCATAAAAAAAATCTGCTTCATTATGGATTCACAGAATCATGTAACCTTCATTATCCATAGAGGAGGATGTTTGGAACAACTCAAACTCTTCCTAGAGCAGGCATTCGGCCAAAACTGAGCAACTGATAGAGAAAGGCTTAGGTTTGAGTGGTGACCAAGAAGCTCCATGATCATATATACAGATGGGAGAAACCTACAGGCAGACAAATATCACTGCAACACTCCACCGATCTGGGCTTTATGTCGTTATGGCCAAACTCAATCTTTTCATTGAAAACACACAAAAACCCACTTGGAAATAGCAAAAATAAATAAATAAATAATAATAATAATAAATTAATAAATAAATAATAATAAAAGCACCTAAAGGACCCTTAGATGCAGAGAAACAATATTCTCTGGTCTGATGAACCTCAATTCCCAACATCATGTTTGAAGGAAACCAGCGCTGCTCATCAACTGCAGTGCTATTCCAAAAGTAAAGTGTGCTGGTAGCAGACTCCTGCTGTGGGGCTTTTTTCAGCAGCAAGGACTGAGTACAAGGAAAGCTCAGTGCACTAAAATATTGAGATATTCAGCCTTAATGAAAACCCAGTCTAGAGTGTTCAGAAGCTCAGACTGGACTGAAGGTTCACCTGTCAACAGGACAATGACCCTAAACACAGCAAGAGTGGGTTATACTGTAGACATCTGTGTGAATGTCCTTTAGTGGCCCAGCCAGAGCCTGAGCTTGAACCCTATCAGATATTTCTGGAAAAAGAGCATCTGCCCCATCCAACCTGGCAGAGCTTGAGAGGTGAAGAGATGAGGAGAAGAATGGCAGATAATTCCCAAATGATGAGCAAAGCTTGTAGCATCATACCCAAAAAGACTTGATGCTGTGATTGGTGCTTCATCTAAGTAATGAGTTAAGGGTTCGAATACTTATGCAATGTACTTATTTCAGTGTTTTTTTTTATTTTTTATATACATTAGATTAGAATTAGAATTAGATTACAATGAGAAAGTTGTGACAGTTCTGCTCTTGCTTTATCATTATGCTCTATGGAGTGTAGATTGATTTAGTAATTTAATGCAGTTTAACACAAGGCTGCAACACAACTAAATGTGAAATAAATCAATATATTTTGTAAGGCACTGTATATGTATACACACACACACACACACACACACACACTCCATAGACCATAATGACAAAGCAAAAACAGAACTATCACAACTTTCTATATATACGTATATGTATGTATATGTATGCATATAGTTTTGTGTGCGAGCATCTTCTCATTCTCATGTGAGAAGAAAGAGAGACAAAAAAAAAAAAAAAACCCGGCCAGAGGGAGCTGGTACACTGCCAAAAGAAAAACAAACACAGAACTATTATTTAAAAAAATTGTCAAAGGTTAGTCACAAGGCTGATCAACTGGAGTTTTTTTTTTTTAACTGAGGGAAAACAAATATATTTAATATATATTTAGGCAGAGCACATGATAGCATGATAGTTTATGGAGTGACATTGCAAATAAGTCTTCTTTTGAATTGAGTGTATGTGGTACACATTACACTTTGTTCATCTAGAAAAAAGGGATAATTCACCCCTAAATGGAAATGTTGTCATCATTTACTCCTCCTGTCATGCCAAACCTTTTTTTCTTCACAAAAGAGACTATTCTGAGGAATGTTTGTAACCTAACAGTTTTGATTACAATTGACTTCTATTTTATAAAAAAAGTTGTTATCATATGTTCCATAGAAGAAGAAAAAAAGGTTGTTCAGATTTGGGATGACATGAGGGTGAGGAAATGATGTTGAACCATCCCTTTAAGCTAAAGTCACCAAACCATAACTAATGTTTTAAGGCTTGCAGTGAAGTTGCACATGAGTGCTTGAATAGCAGTGATAATTTGCACATTAAGACATTTACAAATGTAAGATTTTCCAGTTCAGTTACAGTTGATGTGTAGATTTCAGAGTTAAATTCTGGCAATACATGGGATCAGGAGGTTCAATCCCATTACTTTGTCGTCATCATAATGCATAACCCTTACATAACCCTGTATATAGACCTAGACACAGTAACAGCAAAATAAATCACTGGTTTTCTGTTTTCTAGTTGCACTTATAGAGTGAAAAGATAATAGGCTATAACATTAGACTATAACTATATTTACAACGCAGAAGTATATAGCCTATAAATTACCTTAACATCATCATTTTGACATTGCACACACACACACACACACACACACACATCTATAATATTTTGTGTTACCCATGACAAGCAAGTGTTCACTCAGGCAGTGAAAATCCAGTTAATTTGAACAAAGAGTTAAATCACGGGGGTTGTTAACATGTGACAGTGTCAGTCTCACATTTTGACCTTTTAAAATGGTTAGAAATGCTTGTAGGAGGAACTTCATTTGACAGCAAGCAGTGGTTGGTTGAACGTCATACACTCTCCCTCCTCCTTGTTAAATGTGCGGAATTCAGTCTTTATTCAGTCAAAAATAGCCGCACTGGAATGCCGGTGGTATAACGTTTTAAGGGAAAAACAATACCCGCTCTCATTCCAATTTTATCCAGAGAGCCAATTTCTTAAGTGCTTTTAGATGGCAGAAGAGGTTTTGATAGAACCTAATGGGAAAAGTAGAGGGGTAAGTAGACCCAATTTATTTTTGTTCCCTTAATTTTCTGTAAATCTGCAATTTATCTTGTAATCTCTTTAAAAACACAACTAATCTAAACGTAATCATTGTATTTATTAAGCTATTTATTTATTGAATATTTCCTAACTAAAAACTGTGTGTGTGTGTGTGTGTGTGCTCGCGCGCATGTTCAAGAATGTAAGAATGTCACTATGCAATCAGCATGTAGAATGGCTCATGAACCTGTGTTTTTTCACACTTCTGTGAAGGAAGCCCAGCAATGCAGCAATATTACAATGTTTCTATAAATTAATTTATGATCCTTATGATGTTCAAAGGGAGCAGGCCGAAGTGTACCTTTTTTGGTCATTTTCCCATCAGACAAACATTAAATAACATGTTGCCTTTCATGCTTCTTCAAGCTTTAGGATCATGTTTATAAATGCAAAGCATTTTTAACAAAAAGCAGCTATCAAGATATAAGCCACTTTCTTGGAGACACAGCAAGTGGCAGAAAGATCTTAGAAAATAAATCTTAAGAAAAAATAAATAAATAAAATTAAAAAGATAATGAAGATGTGAAAGCTGTCATGAACTTTCCCATTCATTTTCTGTGAGGGGATTAGATCAATAAAAAATCAATAAAGATAAACCAAACCAACTTAAGATAGAAATCACGACATTACAACCTCTGATTTAAAGGGATAAAAAGAAAGAAAAAAAGAAAGAAAATTACTTGTCCCAAAAATAATTGTGAATGAATGATTTAATCACATTATAAATGACTGTACAATGACAAATCATTGATCCTGAGCTCTTTGTAGGCCTGGCTAGAAAGGTTTCCACATTATTGTGTCATTTCTTTATATGAGGAATAAAATGAGGTTTATGCTTCTTTACTGCATCTTGTGAACATCTTGTGCCTGTTGCAGAGAAAGCTGTCTTACTGAGAGCCCTGTGTTCTCTTTTTGTGGTCCAACCCAAAAAAAAAAAAAAAAAAAAGCTCAGACCTTGTTTATAGGTTTTTACTGTAACTTTACTGTTTTTTGTTTTTATTTTTTTAATAAATTCTCTTTTTGAGAATACTTTTGAGAATATCAGTCTCCAACTATGCATTATTAATTCATTGTATAATATATATATAAAATAAAGTTAAGATGGTTTGTGAAATCTGACAAAGGAATTAGTTTATTTCTATTTTTGCTCTTTTTACACATTACTTTTTCACAACTGACAGTCTCTCTCTTCATACTTTAAGTTTTCCAAATCTTCTCAACTGAGAGTGTTTTTTTTTTTTAAACTGCTTTCACTTTTGGCAGGTTATGATAGTGATTTTGTGCATGTGCAGGGTAATTATTGTAACTCAGTTTGCCTGGGCAGGGAACACTCATGCCAGATCTAGTCATGGTTCACTTGCACACTAATGCAGTCACATGCTGAATGGATCAGTGCCAGAGTCTAATACTTTAGACTCAGTTTATGGTTTATAAACAATATAACATTTGTTCTTTAAGTGTGATTTTGTACTCCAAAGATAAATGTCATACTTTATTGTACATGTTGATTGCAGTGTGGATTGAATCAAATATTTCTGTAATCTACCCATTCTTTCTATACACAGTGGTGTCACTATAGGATTCTGGGCCCTTTGCACAAATTTGTGTTTGATCTTAGCCTGGCTTGCCCCAGGACATCAATGTTGGCCCCTCAAAGCTTCTGGGACCTATGCACATAGTTCCCCTTTTTCCCTGATCACGATGTCCCTGTGCCTATATAAGCAGCAGTGTTGAACAGCCAAAGCTGCTTATAAACCTGATTTATGATCAAAGAAAAGTCTGTTCATATCCATATGGTTTTTAAAGCCTAAACAGCTTCCTTATAAAAGCAGCTTTGTGTTAGAAACAATGTAATAATGTGACATACTATGAAAAGATTACATCCCAAAACAAGGATGTATGTTATTATAAATGGCTTCCTGACTCATGGTTGTCTATCACATGTTTCTCCAGCATTTAACCTCATCCCTGTTGGCGGTAGCGTTCCTCTCTTCCTTTGGGAGCTCCATGCTGTATGGTTATAACCTGGCTGTTGTTAATTCTCCTGCAGAGGTGAGTGACACCATCAGCACAATTTTTCACATAGCTTCACATAACCCTTGTGTTTTTATGCAGCTGGATTGAATCACCAAGTGAGATTCAATCCAGATGATACAAACTCATCTACATATTAGCTAGCCTGAGTAGGGCTGAAACGATTCCTCGAGTAACTCGATTACAAAAAAATGATCGAGGCAAATTCCTCTGCCTCGAAGCCTCTTTTAATTTATTTTAAATCTCACGTCAGGTTCTTTCGCAATGATTTTTTACTGTGACACAACGCATTTGCGGCACCCATAAAGTGGAAGGAGACACAATCGCTGCATCAGAAATCTCATACTACAAGGAGTCAGCAGTGTTTTGATTTGAGGGCGCGGGCAAACATGAAGAAAATGTTGTGGCGTGTGTCCATTGCAAGATAGAGCTGGCATACCACAACTAGGGCCCTATGATTTCCACGATGCAGAAAGCACGGACCTAATCGCGGAATCCAGTCATAAAAACGCAATTTACACTTTAACGCGGAATGGCACGGAATTTTTAATGAATTAATCAAAAATAGGTCATTGCACTTACATCAAATCACGATATGTCTATTTAAATATGAATCATGAATGTTCTGCGTGTCTCTGTTAATGAATGGAGCAGAAGCACGTCTTCCTTTATCACACACACTGAAGCATGCATGACGCTCGCGGTGATTTCAGCTTCTGTCATCTCTCTAAATAAGGATGTGAACACATGAATAACATCTCCAGACAGGGGCGTCGGACTGGGGGTAAAACCAGTACTGATTACCAGTGCCCCAAAGGAAGAGAGGGCCCTTGAAAGCACCCCTGTCTCCAGAACTGCTCTGACAGTCACTTAATGAGAATTTGACTATGGAATGATATTCCGGACTTTATTCAAAAGGAATTGTAAATTGCAAACGGTAATGCGCCATTTGCATTTGCGTTTGGATTATGTCACATTTTATGCGTCCACAAATTGAAAACGCAATTGCAAATACAATTTGCAATTCCTTTTGAATAAAGTCCGGAATATCATTCCATATTTGACTGTTTGATTTGAGTAAAACTAGTGTCACATCACATACACAGAGCTGTAAAGGAACGCCAACCCGTCAAAATAAGAGTCCGGTTAAAGACTATTGTTCAGCAGAATGTACATAGCCTACTACTAAAAAAAAAACATTATTTTTTTCTAAGGTTTAATCACACAACATTTCTTCCATGCTTTATTTTTAATAGTAAATCCCCTTTGTTTACCAAAAAGTTGTTAATTTTCAATAATTAAAAGATAAATTAAATTAATGTTTTATGTGTTTAATGTTTAATGTGCTTCTCAGAAACTTAGTTGTTAGTTTTAAGAGACCCAGGAGTCTTATTTTCTCTTGCATAATTAATATTGCACTTTAATTAAGCAAAAACACATTTTATCCGATTACTCGATTAATCGGTGGAATTTTTTGTAGAATACTCGATTACTAAAATATTTCGATAGCTACAGCCCTAAGCCTGAGGGTACGTACATCTTCATTTTGGGGTGAACTATTCCTTTAAGTGTGTTAAGTTAGTTAAATATCTTTAGATAACTGATTCTCATATTGCTGCCTAACATATATTATAACTGTTTAATCATGGCTGGTAATGTCGATTCATGTCCATTTTCTTCTTCACGCAGTACATAAAGGACTTTTATAACCAAACCATTGTGAGGAGGAATGGGTCAGGAGTGGATAAAGAGACTCTCACACTTCTTTATTCCGTCACTGTGTCAATATTTGCCATTGGAGGCCTGGTGGGCTCTCTTACAGTGGGGATGCAAGTTACCAGATTTGGGAGGTACAGTTGCAGCTTATATATGTTTCCCCTCTATTAAACTTAATACGAATAGTTTCTGAAATGCTGATTCAATGAATCAGCTGGGCAAAGTTCAAAAGCTACTTGAATGCTTTGTGCATCTTTCTAATTTGTAGGAGAGGGACACTGGTACACAGCACAGTTCTGGTGTTTATCGCCGGCGTGCTGATGGGCTTCAGCCGATTATGTGGATCTCCAGAGATGATCATCATCGGACGCTTCATTATAGGGATACACTCAGGTTATTCATTTAATATGGAAGGCCATAAATGGCAAAAATGTCTTACCATGTAATTTCCATAGCATTATTTTTTGTTGTTTTGTGGAACAAAAACAGTGGAATATAGTGTAGTCCTACCTTTCTTAAATATGTACACAGCAATTTGTCTACTCATATTGGGTTTTAATTTGATCCTTTTGATTTATTGAGCTGCTGTACTGATATATGCTTCTCTGTTGTGTTTCTGCAGGGATTGCTCTCAGCGTAGTGCCCATGTATCTGGGAGAAATTGCTCCAAAGAATCTCCGGGGCTTCCTAGGACTTGTGCCCAGCATCTTCATCTGCATAGGAGTGTTTATCGCTCAGATTCTGGGACTTCATGAACTCTTGGGCAAGGTGGTTCCCCTCAATTTTATTTTATAACATTAGATCGTCTTTCTCTGTTATAAACATCACAGATTAATTGATTTTTTTTTTTTTTTTTTTTTTTACTTTTGTTGTGGCAAGATGTTTTAAACAGATCTGTTTGTGCTTTACTCTCAGTCTTGTTAAGTCTTGTTATCAGTATTATTTGGTTGTTCCACACAGGAAGAGCACTGGCCTCTGTTCCTCTCTCTAGTTGTGGTGCCTACATTCATACAGCTTATGCTGTTGCCATGGTTCCCAGAGAGTCCCAGATATCTGTTGATGGAAAAGCGGAACATTCATGCCACTATCACAGGTAAAGGCTTATGTTTAAAAGAACAGGTCACCAAAAAATAAAATCTTATTAACCATCATCCTGTTTCAAATCCATATTACAGTCTTTCTTAAGTGGAACACCAAAGTTTTTTTTTTTCTAAGAATACCCTAAAGATTTTTAGTGAATAGCAAAATGTTGCTTCACACAGAGCAATTGCATAAATTTAGAAGACTTATATGACGCGTATATAAATTGCATGGACTACTGTAGGAACTACTATACTGTTATGCTGCTTTTGTTCTTTGGAAGCCTTTTATTATTCGTTGTAATTGTATGGAAAAGAGTGACCACTGCAGTCTCTGGTGTGTAAACCCTATGAAAAGTGATATGTTTAAAATACATTTATTACATACTAAGTATAGTTCAAATCTATGTGCATGTTTACTGACATATTGCTCAAGACTTACTGATATAAACATTTTAATGAAACGTTATTTGGAGTACCTCTTGTGCACAATGCACAAAATGTGTTTTAATGTCACTATTGACTTAATGATCTTTGAAAAAGCAGGATATTTAAAGTGTATCTGGTGTATAATTGCAATAGTTCCACTTTGGCACAATCAAATAAACTTCAGTTTATCTTTAGTTGGGCTTCAGCACTACTTCTGTACAATTAAAGTGCATTAAGTATAAAATTAGTTGCTCCAATTTATATTTGCAATATACTTAGCATGAAGTACATGCAACTTCAAATACATTTAGTATATTTATTTTTCTCTAGGGAAGTTTGAAAAAAAAATATATATATATTTCTGTTTTACAACTTAATATCTTCCATGAAAAAAAAAAAAAAGAAAGAAACAGTTTTGAATGTTCACTGCATAAAGGTTGATTGAATTGTGTTGGAGGGATTAGTGGCCAGACCGGCAGACTCTGATAAGCTGTTATTGTTCGTACTTTGATCTCTCAAAGGCCCATCGGTCATACAGCAGCTACCAGGCAGGAGAACTCACTGACTGCAGCAAAGAATGTGAGACATGATTAGAGGAGAGTAGCAGAAACATTAAATCATTTCAATATAGAATCATCACATATTTGTGTGATTTAAATGTAAGCACATGTACTTCTTGAAGGATGGCTAGATGAATGAGATAATTAATTAAACATTTACATATCTCAGATAACTAGCTCAGAGAACTACTGCTCAGAGAACAACCCCAAATCTGTATGCTTAAAGAAGGAGAAGACACACAACACATGAGTGTCAGGATCCTGTCACCAAACTAAGAATAAGATCAATAAAGGTGACAGGACCCTGAAACTGTTGTTCTGCTCTAAAACAATGTGCACTGTGAAAGATACTATATAAATACAATGAACAATTTTTTTTTATTATTATTTTGTTTATGAGGGTCCTTAAGAAAATGATGTACACTTTATCATACTTTTAAAATATGTTTATGCATTACATAATAATATTCTTTAAAATAAATTACTTGAGTGCGAACAAATGTAATGTTTCAACACTAAATGAAAATGTATTGTAGTTAAAATTTATATAAAATGCAGTAAGCTTGAACTGTGTATTGTAAAGTAGGAATTAGATGCATTTTATATGTAATTTCATATGTAATAATTACTTTTATTGTCTTTGAAAAATGGTGCACTGCCAAATTTACTGACAAGCATTAATGGCATTTCTATATATATATATATATATATATATATATATATATATATATATATATATATATATATATATATATATATATATATATATATTTTACTTGTATTTAAATATATTTGTAATTACACATTTGTCACAATGAAGTTTCAATTTAGTACATTTAAAATACTAACTTTAAATGTCATATTGAATGACACTAAATTTTAAATTATAACCAAGTACTTCACGTGTGCTTTAGTCTGTTCAAAACATGACAATAAATGTGCATTAAAGCACAACAAAAGAATGTTAAAACATTCTCTAATGTACTTTTAATAAAAAAGTTATTAAAAGGGGGAACTTCTTACAACTGTAGGTACCAGAGTATTCTGATGTTTTACCGTGATCTGATATAATCTGATAACATTATACAATGATGTTCAGACTCTGATTCCTCTTTGCAGCTCTGAAGTGGTACCGTCCCAAATCTAACATCCAAGCTGAGTTGGAGGAGATGCAGGAAGAGCAGCGCTCTTTGTCCTCAGTAGAGACTGTCTCAGTATTGCAGCTCTTCAGGGATCCGTCTGTTCGCTGGCAGCTTGTTACAGTCCTTGTGGTGAATGCTGGCATGCAGCTGTCTGGAATCGATGCGGTGTGTGTTTGTTTGTTTTTTTAGCAGTGAAAACTGGTTATGATGAACATAAAATGGCTATAATGTTATTTGAGATAATAAAATGGTTTCGTTTTCTAGATTTGGTTCTACACCAATGCCATCTTTGAGAATGCGGGTATCCCTGCTCAGCAGATTCAGTACACAACCGTGGGCACTGGAGCCATAGAGGTCATCGCTGGACTCATAGGGGTGAGAACACAAAGGCATACCTTAAATACTGGTAAACCATCTTACATTGCAATAGTGATTCTTGTGTGCATATGTTTAGGTTGCTTCTGTGCAGCAGTAAAAACTCAGTATAAACACACAATATGACTGCAGGTCTATGCTGAGTAAAAATGCTCTAGAATGGCAAATATAGATGTGTCTTAAGTAACACTGTGAGTAATTCATAATCTTTTAATTGTCTGGATGTTGTCCAGTGCTTTACTATTGAGCGTGTGGGTAGGAGGCCTCTGATGATTGGTGGCTTCAGCTTTATGGGTTTGTGCTGCGCTGGAATCACTTTCTCCCTACTATTACAGGTAAATATAAACACCATGTTTTTTTTTACTAATTATAAACATATTTGCTTACTCTTAATCACTTCAAGAATATTACTGACCATTGAGTAATAATTAGTTATTAATTAATTAGTTATTATTATAACTAATTACATCTTAATAATAATAATAGTAATGATAATAATAATAAATGTTTCTTGAACAACAAATCAACACATTAAAATGATTTCTGAAGGATCATGTGATACTGAAGATAGTAATAAAGCTGAAAATTTAGCTTTGATCACAGGAATAAATTACATTTTGAAATCTATAAAAATAGAAGGTAGTTGTTTAAATAGTAAAATATTTCACAATGGTACTGCCTTTGCTGTATTTTGAATCAAACAAATGCAGGCTTGGTGAGCAGAAGATAATTCTTTAAAAAGCATTTAAAATCTTACTGTTCAAAAACTTTTGACTGGTTTTATAAAGTCTATATTTCCATTTTTTTTCATGGTTTTGAGTGAGCCTAAAACTGTCTACAACATTTATATTTTATTTATATGTGTGTGTGTGTGTGTGTGTGTGCGTGTGTGTGTGTAAATACACACACGCATGTAAATATTTAGAAAATATATACATTTATATATATATATATATATATATATATATATATATATATATATATATATATATATATATATATATATATATATATATATATATATATATATGTATATGTATATTCATATAATTTATGTTATTGATAAATATATTTAATATATAAACATAACATATTTTTCTTAAATATATACATGCATGTGTGTGTATTTATATGTAGGCTACATAAAAAATAAACACCCTACACACATTATGTAAACAAAATGTTTATTCTGAATGTAATTAATCGCGTTTAATCGTTTGAAAGCACTAAAAAGGGGGCAATAAGATTTTCAATAAATATATTGATCTTTGGTTCTTTTGTCTGTCTGTGTTAGGCTCACGTGCCCTTCATGCGATATGTCAGTGTGGCCTGCGTGGTTGGAATCATCGCAGGATTCTGCATTGGTCCTGGTGAGGATCTCAATGAACAAGAACATTTTCATACCTTTATCGATATCAGACTCTTTAAGGTTGCCTTTTATGTTTGTAATGGCCTTTAGCTAAATAAGTCATATTCATAGAATGGTTTTAACTGAATTACTCATTCTAAAATGGAACCAACGTTTATTTGAGATACTAGTGCCACCTGCTGGTGAAAATACTATTTTTTATTTGTAAAAGAAAACATCATATAGCAGTGTTGCTTTTAAAAATTAATTCAAATACATCATATTAATGTGACTTTAATGCTGTTATATGTTTGTTCCTGGACAGCTGGTGTCCCGTTTCTGATGACAGGAGAGCTCTTTAAACAATCCCATCGATCTTCTGCCTACATTGTAGGAGGATTTTTCAACTGGATATCAAACTTTACCGTGGGATTTGTCTTTCCATTCCTTCAGGTAAATCTATTTCTTTATAATACACCATACACACATTTTATAAAATGTCCAAAAAATTACATATTAACTATAATTTTACAAAACAAAAATGACAAAACATATAGAATAGAATGTTTTTGTTTGTGTGTGTGTGTGTGTGTATATATATATATATGCTGCATTTAATATCTCATAACAATCATCATATACTGTAGATATTATTAACATAAATATTATAAAGTATACACATTTTTATGGAGATTTTAGGTTTGTTATAAACTTACATCTTCATGTATGAAAATTGTAAATCGCCCTTTAGGTATCATATATCTCACTCTTTATATAGGGCCATATTTGTCATATGTTACATTTCCGTACATGTTTAACTGCTAATGATACTGTCAGCATACTAATTGTTTATTTTCATATTAAATTGGACTTTTAATGTCAGATTTCCATTGGATTTTCAGATGTCAGCCGGTGCGTTCTGTTATCTGGTGTTCTGTGGTGTGTGTGTGGGGGTTGCAGCCTACGTTTTCTTCATCATCCCTGAAACAAAGAACAAAACCTTTGTGGAGATCAGTCAGATGTTCGATTTAAGAAACGCTTGTGAAAAGGAAAACCAGCCGCTGGGAATCACTGACCAACTCGGGCTCAAAAAAATGAATGGGTATGGTGCACTTGAGCCTGGAGATATGGACAAAATGGACAAGACTGAGAAATAGTGGTGAAGAAAGAGGGCAGTATTGTTAGTATGCTGTGTTCAGGTGCTACAAACCACTCTTCTGTGCACTGCCAGAATGTGATATTTTCCTGAATTATCTTGTCTCATTAGATCCTTTACAAAAGCACCATTAAACTAGCCCATATGACAAGTAGCCTGCTATGGAGCTTTTATGTCCAAGTCTTCTGAAGCCATACAATAGTTTGTGTAATGAACAGACTAAAAATAGAGCTTATGCATTCACTGGAAATCAACAAAATCTCATATTATTGCTCAGCTAGTAACCATATTCAAAACTCTCCTGTAGATTGTGTAATGTAATTAACTGCATTTTTCTCAAGAAGGATTGCAGCACATTCAAACTGGAACTTCCTGAGGGCTTCAGTTTCGGTTTGTTCCCCACACAGAGCTTTCGTTGGCCTTCAGAAGTCTAAGAATATAGAGCACATGCTATAGACTACAGTACAGTTAAAAAATTAGGGGTTGGTAAGATTTTTTTATGCTTTTGATAGAGGTTTCTTCTGCTCACCAAGGCTGCATTAACTTGACCTAACTTAAAGTAAAAACAGTAATATTTGTTAAATATTACGGCAATTTGAAATAATTGTTTTCTTTTGTAAAGTGTAATTTATGGTGAAAATCTGTATTTTCAGCTAAATTACTGTAGTCTTCAGAGTCACATTATTATAATATGCTGACTTGCTGCTCGAGATTTTTTTTTTACTATTATCATCCATGTTGCTTGATAATTCCGTAAGGAATAGTTCAAAAGAACAGCATTTATTTGAAATTGAACTAATTGAACTAATTTCTTTAAAAAAATAAAAGAATAAAAAAATAAAAATAGCTGACTCCAAATATTTGAACAGTACTTTTATAGTATAGAAAATGACTTTTATCATAATCTCAGGTTGCATTGCAGGTAAACTGTTCTTGTTTTGCAAATCACTGTAAATATGAACGCAGCGGCTAAATGACAAATAACCAAAGAACCTGTCAAGTGCTTCTTATATGGTTTATACTCAAAGAGAAAGAAGATTTATATTCCTCCTACCTGTTGAAATCTGTGACCTGTCACAAATAACTTGGTTAAAAGTATTACTGTTGTTGTTTTTGTTGTTGTTGTTGATGATGATGATGATAATGATATTGTTGAAGTTTAGTGAACTGTCCCATCACTAGTTTTATTTGCAGCCTTATGAAAGTTATAATGTGGCCAAAGTATCATGATGGATTGTATTTTCCTTAAGCCATATCATTTATACAGTTGTCTCCCTTAATTATGTAAGGGAGTATGTTCTTGGCTACATTAGTAGTTTTATTCCAGAAAATTAGTTTATTTGCCTTTATGGTGTACACATAATACGTAAATTAGCTTTAAATAATTAAATAAATATGTTAACAAAATAATGATAACCAAACAATGATCAAGCAAATCAAGTATCTGAAAAGTAATGTGTTGTAAATGTGAAGTAAGATATTGTTTAACAACAAGACAATATGCTGTTTTCAAGTAAATATTCAACAATTTCATGTCATGTGACTGACTTCATTTTTTATTAATATGCAGTTTGTGTATTGGTCAAAGACATTCACTCTGACACGTGCCGAAAAAATACAGCAGAGGGCGCAGCAGGACATAAATATGACCAAAAGTTTCTAAAACATTTTCTGGATTATATAGAACAAGGGGTCTTCAATATGATGATCCCCATGTGAAGGACCCCCTTTCAAAAAAATAAATAAATAAAGGCAGCTGTCATATATATTTCCATGCATTTAGATTCATTTATAATGTATGAGAAAATGTGTCATGCTGTAAATACAGTACAACATGTCGTTGGCAAAATTAAATAATTAGCTCTTATATTGTTCACATTTAATTTGGACTAAAGCCAACTGAAATTATAAAAAAATATTATATGGAAAATATTATGTGAAATATTACACCCTAGAGAAATATAATTGAGGACAATACACTATTGTAATATGAAGAAATTTTCAGTTTTGCTTTTTCACTGGTGATAAGAAAACTTAACAGAAATGAAACTGGTTATTTTCTTTATAACCAGGAGATTATCCATTTTTACTATGGATAAAAAAAAAGATATAACTTATATCAACCTGAAGCTAAACATATACAGTACATCAGTAGTTAAAAAAGTTAAATCTCGTAAATCAGTTTTTATTTATGGTTTTAAAGGGGTCATCTGAAGCTCATTTTCCACAAGTTTATATGATTCTTTAGGGTCTTAATGTAAAGTCTGTAACATACTTTGGTAAAAATTTCTCAATGGTAGTGTAAAATAACACAGTTTTTAGCCTGTCAAAGACAGCTCTACACACGCAAGACATTTTAGGTCGTGTTCCTTTAAATGCTAATGAGCTCTGCTCACCCCGCCCCTCTCTTCTGTGGGGTGAGAACGTCTCAGGTTATGAACGTAACCATGGTTCCCTAAGTAGGGAACGAGACACTGCGTCCTCTAGGGGTCACTATGGGGAACACCTAGTCGTGACCCGTGTCTGAGGCATACATTGAAAAAACACCAACTTGTTGGCCGGCTACAGCCTCTGACGTCACTTCCGGCTCGACTATAAACAAGCACCGGGAGAACACGTCATTCACTTCTTCGTCTGAAGCTTGCGTTCGAAGCATGGCAGGGAGCTAGAGGACGCAGTGTCTCGTTTCCTACTCAGGGAACCATGGTTACAATCGTAACCTGAGACGTTCCCTTTCCAGGAAACTTCGAACTGTGTCCTCCAGGGGTCGCTATGGGGAACAGTATACCAACGCGGCCATGCTGAGGGGAGTGCAGCCCAGAATCAATGTGAGCACTAAGTACCAACTCTACCATTTCCACGGGAGTTGCCCCTGGGACGTTAAGACGGCTGTCTTTGACAGTACCCCTTACGGCCAAAGGCCTAAGCTACATACCCAACTTAAGTGTTAGGTCCTCGGCCCGGGGTAGAGCTGAAGGCTTGGAATCAGGAAAGATTCTTTTAAAGAGATATTGCTAAGAACCTAGCAATTTCTACCAAGTCTTGCCTGTCACACAGGGGCTACCGCTAGCTTACGCATAAGCTCGCTGAAAGAGCTGTCTCAACAGTTCTCTAGTAGCAACACCCTTTTTAAATGGGTATCCCAGGATACATAGGGGGAGTGGCGCCCAAGATGAATGGGGCTTTTACCAACTCAAAAAAGGGCACAAAGCAACCGCACAAAGCCATCACCGTATAGGATTCTAGAAATAATGCAGAATACTAGTGTGTGATTTCAGAAAGACTGCAAAGACTTCACATGCACACTTACCATAGCATGGATTTTCAAATACTGTTCTAAGGAGAGGCTCTCGTGGCACTCTGATAGAGCAGCTCATAGATGGAAAAACAGTATGATTGAGAGTCATCAACTCGATCTATGGAAATAATACTGGAGCGCTCTGGGAAAAACAGAGAACGCATTCTCATATGAGAGGAGAACTCCGAGTTCAGAGTAATGCATTCATAGGCGACCCTTTTTGGAAAAAGGGGAGCACTGCTAAACTACCACGAGAATCACCCAAATAGCCCCTCATGTTGAGGGAAGTGATGCTTCAAGTGTATAAACAAATACACACTGGCTGAATGGAGCCCTATGATTCAAGGTCTTGCGTTCACACTTACCATATACGTGGATTTTAGATAGTGTGCAAAGTGTTCGCGTGCACATTGACCACCATGTGGTTTTGAGAAAGTACACAAAGCTTAGCGTGTGTACCTAAATGTTCCTAAGCATCACAGAGGTGCTGAATCGCACGGGAGAGGCAAGCTCAATTTTACAAACCTCGGGTGAGGGGAGCATCACCTGAGGCAGCATATACAAGAAGATTTCTGTAACTGTAACCTCCACTTCCTGCTAATTGTGACAGCACCACTAAGCGGCTAGGAGACCTCTCAGGGTGACTTGGCCGGACATCCATGAAATTCCCTGCAGTGCTGTGCCAGGCCAGATGATCAAGGAGGCTCCCACAGAAACCTATGATCTCAGCCACCTAATGCCGGAACATGAAGCCAGATGGCTGGTGCCGGCGAGTATTTAGTAAACACTAGGGGTGCTCCGATCACGATCGGCCGATCGTTAATGCGCATCTCGTCAGTAAAGCCGGTTCTCTAATCAGCGGTTAATTCCATCAGGTGCGTGATTTCACATAGAGCAGCTGTTACTACACAGAGCCGTTGTTAACTGAGAAGATGCACCAAAAAACGCTGAAAATGAAGTGGATTGGCGCATCTTCTCTATTAACAACGGCTCTCTGTAGTAACAGCTACTCTATGTGAAATCACGCACCTGATGGAATTAACCGCTGATTAGAAAACCGGCTTTATTGACGAGATGCGCATAATCGGAGCACCCCTAGTAAACACTGTAATTGAGCACTGCAAAGGAAACTCACAGAGTTATTAGTAGATACATAACCACCAGCAATTTAATACACATAAGTATATACAGAGAGGGTTACATTCTCACCCACCCTTCTGCGCTGGAGCCCTGCTCAAGGGGCACCTCCTTTTAGTTCAGACCATCAGTAAGGTGGTTGCCATGAAAATAAAATCAGCCAAAAACATTATAGGTCCCGCATAGGAGATTGTTATGCGAGAGGTTTCCATCTAACCTCTATCAGTAAAGGGGAATTTGGAAGGGAAGGATAAAAGCAGAAGTTAAAAATCCCTGAAGGGAACGAGTAGATTCCTCGGTATCACTCTGATTCGTATGAGAACGCTGCCTCGTCTGGATCACATTCCTTAGCTTTGCTTATTTCCTCATGACCCACGATTCCTCTTACCCCTGCCTGCAGGTGGGGGAGGAGCGCGAGTCGCGACACTAGCCTTCTATGCCTGTCTTTGATCCTCAGATCGAGACAGGCCAGGGCCCCTACGTTGTTTGGGCTTGGACCTTAACCTTCATAGAACGAAGGATCTGAAAGCAGCAGAGCGTGCCTTCGTCTCCCTGAACTTCTCGATCACCATCTCAATGGAAATACCGATATGTTCAGAAGGCGAAACTCGAAATCGAGAAGAAAGCCTTTTCCTTCATCCTGATGTCTGCCAGGTTCATCCACAAATGTCTCTCCGCTGCCACCATGGCCGCAATAGTCCTGCCCATGGTGGAGGCGGCCTGCTTGGTAGCATGGACAGAGGTCCGTGGTGCGGACCGGCTACCTGATCAGGAGAAAGGCCCATGCCTCCATTCAGGTATCTTAGCAGATCAGCATTGAAGCACCACCATCGTGTGTAACAAAGCCACAGCCTGACTTGCTGCTGTGTATGCCTTGCCATTTAAGCCAGATGAATTTCTGAAGGAGCTTAGATGGCAAGGAGGGAGCTTAAGAGAGGATGTCTCCCGTGCAGAAATAATTTTTTTTAGCTCTTTCTCTCATAACCACCTTTGCACATCAACTTGATGTACTCTAATGCTGAAACCAATGGATGCGAGAAGAAAACGGCCTCTTTCATTTCTTTTTTACATCAATATGGAGATCATGCAGAAATGGAAGGCTCACCTGAACTGTAGGGCTATGGTCAGAAAGATAACGCTCATCAAGGTTTTTTTTTTTTTTTTTTTTTTTTTTTTGTGGCCTTACTGGTCACCTTGTACGAAAAAACACTCACAATGCACGCAGAATGCCTCCTCAAAGACATCACGTGCGTGCTCTTCACCCAAAAAAAAATGGCGCAAAGATTTCGCGTGTCATCGGGTGTTAAAAAAACGCAGACACGGATGCACACATTGTCTAAACGCTTGCTAGTAGTCGCCATGACATACAGAGAAAGATCGATCTTACAAGTTCTTTCAGATGCATGTTTCAAACAGAACAGTATATAGTCGCACCGGTAGTGACGTCAGAGGCTGTAGCCAGCCATCAAGTTGGTGTTTTTTTCAATGGATGCTTCAGACACAGGTCACGGCGAGGTGTTCCCCATAGCGACCTCTGGAGGACGCAGTTCGAAGTTCCCTTGAAAGGGAACCCTTCTCATAGAGCTCTTTTTTTCCTTTAGTTATGGAACTTGCTAACTAGCAAACTATCATGAAGAGTTACTTGTAAAGTTTCAGAAATTAACCTTATACTCACTTCTTCTGGAGGTGTAGCTGTTTAAAACTACCTGGTCTCATGGCAAAAAAGCAAGTTACCTGGTGGCACTTTTTCACGAGACGTGGAATACGTACCAATAAGTACGTTACATCACTGCAGTTTCCAAAATAAATGAACACTAGAGGCACTAAAACTCAGACACCTTTTATTCCTTTTCACACGATTTACAGAGTTTTGATTAATAACGCATAATTTTTGCATAATGACCTACTTAAAGAACAAAATGTTATGTTATGACTTCAAAATGCTGGAAGATTTGAAAACAGATGCTTTTGAATGTTAGCATCGCACATATCCAGCTTCATATCTATGAGTTTTCATAGACAGTAGGTTTGTTCGGAAGCTCACACAGTACGGAGACGGACTTCAGAGATAAGGAGCTTTGATTGGAATCCCGTGTAAAAACGATTCAACAAAACAGATCAAATCTGCATATTAGAAAGTTCAAATTGCACGGTTGTATCAACAAATATGTTTTTATATCAGTTTTTGCATTGGTTAACAATATCGTGTGGTTCAGACCTGGGTTTGGTGTAGGACAGGGTTATACAAATCTTGTCCTGGAGGGCCAATGTGCTGCAGGGTTTAGCTCCAACCTTGATCAAACTCACCTACCTGTGATTTTCTAATGATCCTGAAGACACTGATTAGCATTCTCAGGTGTGTTTGATCAGGGGTGGAGCTAAACTGTGAAATGCATTGGCCCTCCAGGACAAGATTCAGAAAACCCTGTCGCACCGCACTTTTAGAAACCGTTTTTAGAAACGGTTATTTGAATTATGAACCACGGCAATATGTACCTGAAGCAACATAATAAAAAGACGGCAATTCGTACTAGGGCCGCACGATTAATCGCATGCGATTGGCAATAAATGTCCATCACCTGCTTTCAAATGGAGCGGCAGGTGATGGACATTTATTGCCAATCACAGAACCGACTTTACTAACGAGACTCGGGTTCACGTGTTGAACCCATGTTTTAGCGCCACTCAGTGGACATATCGGTTGCACTTTATTTTACAGTACGTGTACTAACATGTACTTCTAGTGTACTTACAGTGTATTTATCTAAGAAAGTTCTGGTAACACAAGGTAACTACATGGGGTAGGGTTAGGTTTAGGGGTAGGTTCAGGGTTAGTACCTAGTTATTACATAGTTATTGTAATTACTATAATAAGTACATAGTATGTACATGAGGAACAGGACTGTAAAATAAAGTGCTACCGACATTTCTCTTTGAAACTGTGGTGAAACGTGCAGTAAGGTACGTAGAAACATTGCAGAAAAGTACCCATGTATTTTTATAAGATCGGGTTGGTTTAAAAACATACACACAACTAACTCAGTCTTCTTATAGGACCTCAGATGACAGTAATGGTAAAAGTTGTCCCCCTGTGGCATCACTGTGAGAGTGAGGTGGAGTATCCAATCACATGGCCTGCTGGGCTTTGAGTGACAGAGCGGCAGATACAGAGAGTGTTTGATCGATTGACACTCCTCTCGGTTCCACCAGAGACATGCAAGCACACACTGCCACTGACAGATTTTGTTGAGTGTCCACTGAGCCCTTATCACTTACATCAGTCCATCCACCCTACTAAACACACACACGCACACACACCATCTCCCCAAATCCCCCACCCATCCACTGTCAAGAGTACCAGCACATACCGGTCAGATGCTTTCAACACTCGGAAAACTTGCCATGGAATTCCAGCTCTGTCTTATCTCTCCTGTATGGCACAGCGTGTTTTTCATACCTGTCTAAGCTTCCTGTGACTCCAGACATTTCATCCACAGGAAACCCTGGAGAGCCAAGTCTTATTTTTCATACAGTTAGGTATTTTTGCTGGGAAAAAAAATCTGATTACTGCACTCAGAATGATATGTTCTGTTATTTAAGGATTATGCTGTTTCTCTGATAAAGTCAAATGATTATCTGTATCATTATTATTATACCATGATTTATATTAGAATTAATACAAATGTATACCAATTATATAAACAAAAATCTTTATATTTGTCACATGAATCAATATAATTTTACAATTATTATTATTATTACATGATTATATGATCTGTATATCACTGTTATTGTATTTTTAGTGAACCATATTAACAATGTTTCTCTGTGCGCGTGTGTGTGTACATGCAAGCATTCTTAGGTGATTAACACATCGACAGTCTCAAACTGGTGCTACAGAGCAACTGTGTATGCATACAGATAATGGAGATGATGGATGCCCGAAGAGGGACAGAAATGCCCCTGGAATGTGCCAGTCTCATGTTCTAATGTGTCACTCAGGATGTTCTTGAAAGCATTCCAGACTATTATGACCCGACCCAGCAAAAACCAAAAAGATTTTCTTGTATATTTACATGTAAATGGTGTACATACTGTGGAGGCTGCAGGGTTATGTGCCATTGAGAAATGAATTTGAGAATTACTATTAAATTCTAAGCAATTCTTGGATTAAAAAATAAATGTGTAACTGCAATTTGAATTGGATTGGAAGGAAGTAGATTTATAATTAAAACAAACTGAAATCCAAAAATGTTATCCAGAAAGGCAAAAGGTTTTTAGCAACAAGTACCTAGACTGACGGTTAAAAAGTCTTCAAGTTTAAAGGTTAGTTGGCCTTAAAGTGAAAATGAAAATTATCTCATCATTTACTCATCCTCACGTCATCCCAAGTGACCAACTGACCAACTGTCTTTGTTGTCTTTGAACAAACTTTCTTTGTTCAAATCAACAGAGATTTTTTTTTTTTTTATATTAAAACCATCTTTCTGATTCCATACAGTGTGAGTGGATGAAACTTAAACTTAAAAAATGAGAAACAAAACTATTGATTCACTAGAATATATTGATTTATTAGCTGGGATCATATGGACTACTGTTATGTTCATCTGTGTGTTTTTTGCAGTGTCAGCTTTAAAGGACCCATGCACTTACATTATATGGATAGACTCACAGGGATTGATTATTTTTGTTCATATGAAGAAAAAAAGTAATTGACATGATGGACAGCATAAAGGTGAGTAAGCCTAAATAAATGTTAATTTGAAATGTACCTTTAAAGGAAGGGTTCACCGAAAAATGTCAAAGCGCTGTTTATTTATTCACTCTTAGTGAACAGTAGAGATGATTTTTGACTGAAGGCATGGTCCTTGCCAATCCAAAATACAAGTCAATTTGTGTATGACCTTTAGGAGATTCATAGTTTTATAGACATTACAAGTGTGGTCTGAAGAATTTAAAGGATGGAGTGAAGTTGGGGTCAGAGAACACAGTTCAGTATTTGTCATCCTCTAACAATCTTGTGGTTGTCCCCCACCCAGAGAGGGTCACAGTGCAAGATGGGGTCGCATTTAACCCTCTTGCCACACACACACACACACACACACACACACACACACACACACACACACACACACACACACACACACACACACACACACACACACACACACACACACACACACATGTACAGTTTCACCTCTGTGACAGACAGATGATTAGTTCTCCAGGCTGGCTGTGGGAGAGAGGAGTCCTGTTTCCATGATGCAATAGCTGACTTTTACAGTGACTTTTACAATTGTAGAGAGACTGGTGCACCATGGGATATCTGGAGGACTAGGGATGCCAGCAAACTAATGTCATACCAAATACCAACCAAAACCACCAGGTAAGATGTATCATGTCAGATCTCTGGGTATTTCACCCTACAAACATTTCTGTCTGTCTTTAACAAGAGTGGCTATACATATAAAAATCTCTTTTTCTGAACAATAAAGAATGTTTTCTTCATCTATAAAAGCATATTTAAGACTACGAATGAACCATGGCATTCCAAGTATTACTAATGCTAGACAATCAAGGAGTATTTTAGATTTTTTTTTCTTTTAGATGTTAAGTTTCCATGAAGACCCTAATATGACGAGGGACCCCCTTTGTAAAATATACAGACAGCCTTTATATTCTCAAGCCATTTATACTGTTCTAAATAGAAGCACAAAATATTATGTGGAAAATAGTCATTGTCTGTTGAGTTGACATCTATTTTCTTCAAAGAAGTTGAAAATTGTATGCATCTTCTTTGGTGTATTTGATGGACACATTCATACATTTTTGTATGTGTACCACTTGTTGGGAAAATCAGTCAAAACTGTGGTGCTATTTTTGCTGATAATTCTAAACCTGCTGATAGAATGACAATGATTTCCTTGCTTTATGCCCTAACAAACACTTTTTCGAACTCCTATATAAGCCACTTGATAGATCTTCACCAGACTTTGCATGTAAGCTCTCAACAATGCTGTCAAAATGTTATCAAAAGGATGTTGATATATCAAACTGTTTAGCACTCTCAACGCCCATTTTCTGGCAGAGTTAAGCTCCAATCTAGATCAAACTCACCTACCTGTAACTTTCTAGTGATCCTGAAGACCTTGAAGTAGCTTGTTCAGGTTTTATTAGGGTTGGAACTTAACTCTGCAGTAAAGTGGACCTCGAGGACCACTGGAGTTGAGAATCCCAAGTTTAGCAAATAAATGTTTGATTATTTATTTATTTGGCATGGGCCATTATAACTAATGTCTAGCTATATATTGTGTGCACAAAGTTGAAACTTCTGTCAAACGTGCATAGTTTCATGAATTTCTGATTCTCAGAGGTATAACAGTACATTCTAAACTGTCAGTCAAATCAAATGAAAGTTGCATTGTGGAATATTAATGATGGATATAATAAACCCTTAAAACCTCTAGAAAATCTTTTTACGTTTCCTGTCACTTTTTATCATGATGAATGATAAATAAATGCTTAAAACCAGTTATGGTGCACTGGTAATATTTTACATAATTAACAAAGAAATTAAAAAGAAACTTTAAAAGCGTTTAATATTATTGTAAGAATATAACCTCACTTTGTAGCACCTGCAGCCGGAAAATAATTTGTACATCATTAAATGATTATATATTATAAAATTAATATTATGATTATATGATTAAATCCTTCAGACTAAAATAGCATGCAAGCATAACTCATCAATCAGCTTCTGCTTGTTGACCTGTGACATCCTATGATGTGCAACTGTAAGTGTAAATGTATAATGTGAGCCCACATTATTTTTTGATCACATCAGTTTTCCTTTAGAAGTTAGTTTTTTTCTGATTTTGACACTAGTGTGTGGCTGTAATCGGTTTCATCAAACCCTGACTCTCAGTCAGTTTTCAAGACTGACTTTAGAGGTTTAGAAGATACATTACAATTGGATTGCTTTTATTAGTCATGTACCTAAATTTCAATGTTTTACAATTATTTTTAGTGGTTGTATAATATTAATATTAATTCTTATTTATTTATTTAAATAGGAATTAAACTTGTGGATTTAGACCTTATTTTGAAAACTTTTTTTTCAAAGGTTCATGCAGTGAGGGTGAAGTAAAGGTTGAAGAGACAGAGGCTGCAGCAGGCTAAACCTCAGCATGGTAAAATAATTAGGCCTGGCTTTGATGGGGACTAAACAAACATTACCGCTCTCAACGCTGCCCTTTTTCCCCTCTCCTCCTCTCCGCGATGAGTTCCCTCTGAAACACTGGCCAGCCGACTCCCTTTCTGCTTTCTCGCTTTGTTTGGCAGGCAAGTACACACTCACACTCACACACACACACACACACACACACACACATGTTCTTTCTCCCTCTCTTGCTCTTTTGCACTGTATAATCTCTAGAGATGCGTTGCAACTTTCCTGGAGAAGCAGGTGAGTCAGAACGCATATTTTGCAGCTTCTCTGATCTGTGTTTCAAATTTGGAATTGGCATATGAGATAAAAAGTCAACACTGGATTGTCAGCTAAATAAAACGTACAGGGGGATTAATAAGGGATTAATAAAGGATTAATAACCTTTATCATTTCTGATTCCTGCAGTTGAAGTTGATCGAATGGGTACCTTGAACCCTCAAGCAAATGTTCAGGGTTTTGTGAACATTACACATACAGTCTTCAGTCTTCAGTTGAATTAACATTCAGCTATCATTGAGTGTTCATGATCCATTGGAACACAAGCCTACAGAGGTCAGTAGAGCTCTGATCCAAATTTCCTATCAATCACCATATTTCTCTCACCACTAAGAGTATTCTGAATTTTAAAGTCCAAGTATAAGGGTCAAAAGCGAACCATTTCATCTTTGGCTTTTCCATCTTTTTTGTAGGGATGAAAGATGATACAGCAGGTAGTGACAGGGTAGCAGTGACCCTCTCCAGAGCGAATTCCATTTTGGGAGGTTACACCCCATGTAGCTCCTAGGAAGATTTCGGCCCTCTCTCTCCCCCTAACTCTGGATGGATAACAGTTTAGAGAATCCAGGACCTTTTTATACATTTATATTCAGATCATATATATATATATATATATATATATATATATATATATATATATATATATATATATATGCGCCTTTCCAGGTTTTAAGCAAATGGAATTTCCACCACCATACCCAAACTAAAGAAAGCTCTTTCTGGAGGGGCTTTCAAAGAAGTTCAAAGCTTGGAAACATAATCGCAGTAGAGAGTCCGATCGATGATGCACCTGGGACAAAAATGTTTAGGATTTAAAAAATCATTTCTATCTCATCTTTCAGAGGCCTAAAGCTGTTTTAGGTACAGAGGGAGAGAGAGCGAAAAAGGTTGGAAAAGCAGAGATGGGAGGAGATGAAGAGCAAAAAGTTAAAGGGAGAGGACAAGTGAAATAAGACAGAGAGGGATAGAAAAGGGGGGATGTGAAGAGAGAAATGGAGAGGAGAGGGCTGGAGAAAGAAGGAAAGAGCAGGAACGAGGCAGAAAAGGAGAGTCCCTGAGGTCCAGTGAATTTCCTCTCTTTCTTCTCCTCCCTTTTTCAAGCCTCTTTTCCTCCCAGGTCTACACAGCTGTTTGGACACCAGGGGCCACTTTTCTGCACCCAGATGAAAAAGAGAAAGACTCAAAGCAAACTTGCAGGTAGGCCTGCAAAAGTAATCGCTCTCTCCAGCCCAGAACAGAAAAACAGAAGAAAGGGGGAGCATGAGGCACAAAAGTGTGTGTTTGCTTTAGTGTGTTAGGTGCGTGCATAAGGGAGACCACATGCACGCCCAATACCAGGAATGATATCTGCTTTTATTGACTTTGTTAAACCATTCTCAATGCTACTTCCTATGTGTTTACAAGACAGTAAATCAGATCTCATTCAGAGGAACAGAGCACCCATGTCAAGGGAAAAACCCCTTGATGGAAAGGAGAGTAAAAGCTGAGGACAGGAGCATCCTCAACTTGAACTATCAACCACCCTGGCCTGACTAAAAGATGCTGCCAACACCTCCCAGTGTGTTTTGCCTTAGTAACAGGTGTATATTAAGATAATGAACAGCTAACTGTAAATGATCTGGTTTAGCCCACAGCAAATCATCAATTACATAAACACATGATGAAAAAAACATAGACTTGTGATTAAATGATTTAATGCTTTTATATTATTTTTAAAAGTTATGCAAAAAAAAAAAAAAAAAAAATTACAAGGCCAACATTGCGACAGCATTACAGTATGTCTATTGGTAAAGGAATAGTTATCTTTTTTAAAAAAAAAAAAATATTGCTTTGTGAAAAGGTGAAATGGTCATCTTGTCTGAATCAGGAGAGAAATATGCACAGACCAAGCACAAAATATTTTGTTGCATTTTGATGTGAGAGGACAACAGGGGATTGACTTTTTCACTAGAGGAAGTGCCTAAGGCTGAGTAATCTTTCAGCAAATTTTCATTTTTGTGTGATTTATTCCTTTAACTGAAGTTCTCCAATGCCATCTTTAATAGAATCTTTAAATGAGAAGGAAGAAAACAGTTACTGCATTTTTTATTTATGAAACGAGAGTGAGTGTCACGTGAGAGACATGAAAGTAATGTTGGTTACCCAGAGCGCTGTGGTATGCAGCATTGCACTGGACGACAGTGACTGCAGGGTGGCTTGCTTGGCCAATCAGAATCAAGTTTTACAGTAAATTTAGTTTTTGTAATAAAAAATGTTAACATCAACATTAAACCTAAAATGCAGTTATGCTTTCTTTATTGCAATTTAAATTTGTGCGAAATACCTAGTTGAATGAGAAGCGAAGTAGAGTGAGACTAAAAGACTGAAAAAATTAGATTTTTGAATCCCAAAACCTGTATTTTAGCAATTCTGGTTTCATGATTTTGAAGTCAATGGGTTCCCTTTCGATACTAAACTCATACTGTGTCGTTAGCCATTTAGGCTAAGACGCTACCAGAAAAGTAATTTCCTCAGATTTTGGAAGCCTTTTTCAGTCATACAGTAAAACTGCACGACCATTGGTTCATGGAGTTCAATAGAAACGAGCCTATAGCAAACCCGCCAAAAGGGGCAGGGCATAGGACTATATAAGCAGCCGTCTCACCAAGGGGAAACTGATTCATTCTCCTTCAGCGATGACAGATATCTCTTCGCTGGATCTGAGACCTTAAGCAGCCAAGATCACCGCTGACCAGCTCACCGCTCTGCACAGCAGATCAGCCACTTCTCCCTGCTACGTCCCGAAGTTTCTCTCCAATCCATACAGAGACCAGATTGTTTCTCTCTCCGCACTTCCTCCTTCTCAGGATGATCAGGAGTTGTACTTACTCTTAAGAGCCTACATTGACCATCCTGCCTCATTTCGCATCAAAGATCATTCGGTCTCGAAGCCTAGGCTATCCAGATAGACAGTGGATGTGATAGCTCTCGCCTACTCATCCTCAGGGTTTCGATGTCCGCTAGGGGTTAGAGCATACTCTACAAGGGGCATGGCCTCCTTTTGGGCATGGTCTAGTGGCATGTCTATTGCAGAAATCTGTGCGGCCTTGCAGTCCACATTTGTCAGGTTTTACAACCTGGATATTTCCACACTAGAAACGCAGGTCCTGTCAGCATAAGCCCACTGTCATGGCCGGTTTTTGTTTTTTATTTTGTGATGGTGAATAAAGGAAAGTCTGGAAGCAGATGCGAGTTAACAGATTTAATGAGAAGAGAGGATTATAAATCAAACAATAATGATGAGACGACGACACTCCGAGGTGGTAGTGAGGAGGTGAGGAATCCTGATGATGACGGCGTGTAGGCAGCAGGAGAGGATGGCACAGGAACTGCGGGGAATGGAGCCGAAAGTCAGTGTCCATGGCTGAGTGATCGTGTGGAGAGTGGATGAAGTTCTAGGGAAAACACAGACATCCAACGCATACAACACTAAAGCCAGATGAACAGGGTAACCACATCAAACATGTAACAACGATCTCACAAACACAAGACGTGAGACAAGCCAATATAGAGTGGATGAGTAATGAGTGGCAGCTGTTGCTGATGACAATTAACGGAGACGGCCACAAGCTAATCAGTGCAGACGCGAAACACACAGATTTCACCACAAAGTCCAAACACCCCGAGATCACGGTTTACCAACCGTGACAGTACCCCCCCTCTAAGAACTCCTCCTGGAGTTCCGAGAAGGGCCTACCTGCTGATTGTAGTCATCAATAAAGGAGTGATCCAATATGTCCCTAGCAGGTACCCAACTCCTCTCCTCTGGACCGTAACCTTCCCAGTCCACCAGATACCGGAGTAGGCTGATTAATACGAGCATAAAACAACAGAATCCTTCAGAATCGCCACCAGAATCATTGTCTAACCAACCCATTAGTTCTACTTATCCCTGGGTGACAAGCCACATTAGAACAATGACCCCACTGAACAACTTCGGACCTTAACTCCTCCAGCACAAATAAATGGTTCGGTGGGCAACCGGACGGAGGTGTTACCCCCATTTGAGTGCTGAGACAACTAATTACTCAGACAAAATACACTTGGGAGTCACCGGGCGGGCGGAGGGATCAAAAAGAAGTGACAAAGAATCGGGACATTTTTGGAACCCGGGCGATACGATAGGGTAAATTCAAAATGACCGAGAAAAAAAAGTGCCCACAGAGCGTGCCTGGAATTGAGTCTTTTGACAGTTCTAATGTATTCTAAGTTATTGTGATCGGTCCAAACAATAGAGGGAACCCCTGAACCCTCCAACCAGTGACGCCATTCCTTTAATGCAAATTTGACCGCCAACAACTCTCTATTGCCAATGTCATAATTACATTCGGCAGGAGATAGTCGATGTGAGAAAAACGTGCAAGGATGTACCTCATCGTCTGAAGCAGCACGTTGGGACAACACTGCTCCTACCCCAACCTCTGTCGTGTCAACCTCCACCATGAACTGCTGTGTGGGATCAGGGGCCACAAGGATGGGAGCCGAAACGAAGCGGTTCTTGAGGTTAGTGAACGCAGCCTCAGCTGCGTCCGACCACCTGAGCGGAGTACTGGGAGAGGTCAAGGCTGTCAGAGGTGAGGCTAGTTGGCTGAAATTACGTATGAAACGTCGATAGAAATTGGCGAACCCCAGAAACCGCTGTAGGGTCTTACGGGAATCTGGAGATGGCCAATCTATCACAGCCTTAACCTTATCAGGATCCATACGTATTCCCTCGGACGAGACGATATACCCTAGGAAGGGAACAGACTGTGCATGGAATAGGCATTTCTCCGCCTTGACAAAAAGCCCATTCTCAAGTAACCTCTGGAGCACTCGTCTGATGCGTTGAACGTGTTCCTGGAGAGATTAAGAAAAGAATCAGTATGTCATCCAGGTAAACATATATAAACTGATCTACCATATCTCTCAACACATCATTCATGAGTGCTTGGAAAACCCTGGGCGAATTGGAGAGCCCGAACGGCATCACCAAGTACTCAAAGTGCCCTCTAGGGGTATTAAAGGCGGTTTTGCATTCATCCCCCTTCCTGATGCGTACCAAATGATAAGCATTGCGTAAATCCAATTTTGTGAATATAGATGCTCCCTGCAACCTCTCGAAAGCTGAAGACATGAGTGGTAAAGGATAAGTATTCTTAATAGTAATGTTGTTCAGCTCTCGGTAATCAATGCAAGGTAGCAGAGAACCATCCTTCTTACACACAAAAAAGAACCCTGCCCCCGCTGGAGAAGAGGAAGGATGGATGGATGAACCCAGAGGCTAAGGAATCAGAAATGTATTTCTCCTTGGCCTCCCTCTCAGGAATAGAAAGAGAGTATAACTTGCCCTTAGGCGGAGACTTACCTGACACCAAGTCTATGGCACAGTCATAGGGACGATGCGGAGGGAGAGAAGCAGCATGGGACTTTCTGAACACTTCCTTCAAGTCCAGAAACTCAACGGGCACGTTTGGCAAAACCATGTTCTCGTTCTGAAAGACAGAAACAGGAACAACAGAACAAGCAGAAACCAGACAAGACTCATGACATCTTTCACTCCACAATGTGGCAGTGTTAGAACCCCATTCCACTCGTGGATTATGTTTGGATAACCAGGGGTGACCTAAAACAATGGGAGCAACAGGGGAGTTCATGAGAAAAAAGGATATGATTTCTTGATGGTTTCCAGATGTGATCAGTGTGATGGGTTCTGTATGGTTCATGACGTGAGGCAGTTCCTGGCCGTTGAGTGCGGTGACATGGATGGGGAGAGACACAGGAAGGACAGGAATGTTCAAGTGATGTGCAAGTGAAGAATCAATGAAGTTACCTTTGGCTCCAGAGTCCAGAAGGGCGTGACACTCGTGATGTTGATTCTTCCAACGCAGTTTCACCAGAAGAAGGGTCGATGATTTAGGTGAGGACTTCTCAGCGGAGATCCCACCCGATAGTAGCCTCAAATTTACTATCTAATTTACTAATTTACTTTTTACTGGGCATGAGTTGATGTTATGAGCAGAGCCTCCACAGTACAAACACAGTCCTTGGGACCTCCGCCGTTCCCTCTCCCTCCGGGACAGCCGAGCTCTACCCACCTGCATGGGCTCGTGATCATCGACAGAACCGACCATGTTCTCTCGACTCAAGTGCCCACTAACAGGAGAGATGGTAGATCTAGAAGGATTGGGTTGGCGGCCCAGGCAATTAATCCTTGCGTCAACCTGTAAAACCAGTTCAATGAGTCCGTTGAGAGTGGGGGGCAGCTCGAGGAGGTAGATCTGCTGAACACGGTCGGATAACCCATGCAGGAATCTATCCCACTGCTCCGCCTCGTTCCACTGGCATGCAGCCGCCAGGGTGCGGAACTCGATGGAGTAATTGGTGACGGAGGAAGAACCTTGTCGGAGTTCCAAGAGACAATGGGCGGCTTCCCTGCCGGTCGCGGCCCGGTCAAAAACTCTCCTTATTTCCTTGGAGAGGGCGTGGAACAAGGCACAACACGGGTGTTGATTTTCCCACACCGCCGTCCCCCATAAGGCAGCCTTGCCCGACAGTAATGTGAGCGTAAACGCTACTTTAGACTCTTCAGTAGCGAAGGTGCGGGGCTTTAGGGCGAAATGCATAGAACACTTGGTTAGGAAAGTTCTGCAAAACGCTGGCTCACCCGCATAGTTCTCCGGCGCCGGAAGTGGTCCTGGAAGAAGTGGTCCTGGGGAATCTCCCGGGGGACGGACGGCGCAGGAGGTGCGATGGGCGCAGTGGGAGATTTGAGTTGATGGATCCTCTGGGTGAGCTCGGACACCTGTGCCACCAGCACTCGGATAGCGCGTCCGGTGTAAGAGATGCTCTCCAGCTGCTGATCCATGCGTTGACCACTGTGATGCATAAAATCCGTGAGGGTGTTGGTGATCGCTGCTTCCATGGTGGTGAGATCGTTATGTGATGGTGAATAAAGGAAAGTCTGGAAGCAGATGCGAGTTAACAGATTTAATGAGAAGAGAGGATTATGATTACTCAAACAAACAATGATGATGAGATGACGACACTCCGTGGTGGTGGTGAGGAGGTGAGAAATTCTGATGATGACGGCATGTAGGCAGCAGGAGAAGATGGCACAGGAACTGCGGGGAATGGAGCGAAGGTAAGTGTCCATGGCTGAGTGAACGTGCGGAGAGTGGATGAGGTTCTGGGGAAAACACAGACGCATACAACACTAAAGCCAGACGAACAGGGTAACCACATCAAACATGTAACAATGATCTCACAAACACAAGACGTGAGACAACCCAATATATAGTGGATGAGTAATGAGTGGCAGCTGTTGCTGATGACAATTAACGGAGACGCCCACAAGCTAATTAGTGCAGATGCGAAACACACAGATTTCACCACAAAGTGCGAACACCCCGAGATATTTAGCCCTATGCCCTGCCGTTTTCACGAACCAATGGTTGTGCAGTTTCAGTGCTTGATTGAAAAAGGCTTCAGAAATCAGAGAAAATGACTTTTCCCATAGTGTATTAACTTAAACGACTTATGACGGCAGTACTCATTCTGTATCTAAGGGAAATAGCAAGGTTACGTCAGCAACCGAGTACGTTTTCTGAATGGGTTTTTGGTTAAATGCTCAAAATAAAGCCTATGGTGAACAAACTCATATACATAAACTTTATACTTTCAAACTGTATTCTGTGGCACAATACATCACTAATACCTTACTTGTGATTTTTTAAAAAGGCTTTTACTTGTCTTGAAAAATGTGGTTGATAAGTGGTTAAATAGGACTACAGAGCTTGTCGGAGACAATAAACATGTTCACACTAAACAGATAAACTCATCTTCCCACTAGGCACTTTAACATAATGTTAATAATCGTGCTCTTGAAAACTAATCTTACTCAAACTATATTTTTAGATAAAGACTGACAGAGTTAAAGTAGTTTGTTTATGGCATTTTTTTTAAAGCTTTTTAATTTTGCCAATTGTGTTTAGGCTTCAAAACCTAGTTATCATGATGAACAAAACGTGTAACAAACATAAACGTTTATTGGTCACAGAACTTTGATTTGCTTGTGCTAAAACTATTAACACATGTCTGCTATCCAGGCAGCAGCAGTACAATCACAGCTGAATCCAGCATTTAGAACAGTCTCTGACAGCATGTATCATCCACAAGCGTATATAGTGATTGGTATTACTGGATGGCACCTGTGATCTACTGCCAACTTTGTTTCCACTTTCAGGCACATTCCGTTTTATTTTCCTCCATGGTGTCTACCTTTCCACCACTCTCCCTGTCTCACAGGCATGTGTATTTTTGTGCTTGGCATCAACTGGAGTGAATAATACTTTACTTAATGGAGTGGGCTCATATTAGCTGTTTCAGACATTTACTCATTCCCTTCTTCCTCTAAGAATAACTAGAGATCCCTGTGCCAGAGTTCTTGTTTCACCCTGTCTCTCACTTTTATTTTCCTGTGGCTATTTAGAAGGACAGGGACAATGTTTGGAAGAGCATCAACCACTCAGTGACCAGACGTCAGATGGCAGACCAGGACCAGAACTGGTAAAGCAAGAAGGGTAATACAACTCTGGATATACAGAAAGTCTATGGGAAGAAAACAAGTTTGGATTAAAACATGGCTGTGATATTAAAATGCACCCTTGGGTTTCCTCAGACTCGACAAAAGCATGACTCTTGGTTAACCACTGCTGCATTATTTTGGCTGTTTGACCACACAGAGTTAGAGTGAGGGGGAACAAAAAAGAAAATAAGCTCCTAACCGTGAATGTATAACATTGTTGTAGATGGTGTTTAAAAGATATGGGTCAAATAAAGGACTGTGTTCTGTTATATATACAAATTATGGATTCAAGTTTAACAATAAGAAGGAGCCAGTTATGTCCAGTAAAATTGACTACATGATTTGCTACATGTGTGTTATGTTGTCAATAACTAATGTAGTCAATGAGTCAATGTAAAATGTTATCAATAAATTCAATGCAAATCAGTAAGGACATTTGTAACTTGAGTCATTTTGCCCTGAGTTCAGTGAAGTTAGTAAATCTGCACCAAAGAGCTGCTCCAAAAGTTTCTCAAATGAGCACTGTCAGTGCTCATGAACTCAACATATTTTTATTGCAGAAACACATTAAAATCCAAGACACGACCTGAACAAACGTTTCCAACACACAAATTAAGTGTAATATCTGAGAGAGGACCTGACTAACTATTGCACTGAATCATTCCAGGTGGCAAAATCACCCGTGGCCATCTCCCTCTGGATCTAATCAGTCAGGTACATTCTCACCCTCTAAGCCAGCACACAGACTGATATGAGTGATTTACGGGATGGAATTAAACCAATACCGATAATGACACTTTCTATGCTGCTTAGCAGCTGGTTTGTCGCTCCTATGTGTGCTCAAAGGTGTGAAATTTTTTATTTTTGGGGGTTTTGAATCATGCATGGGAATTACAGTCTCAGTTTGAAATTGGTGGTATTTGCAGTGATCCGTTCTATGGTCATTGCAGCATATTGAAGGCTAGAGAAGAAAATGTGAAGAAAAAAATTCCCACTAGCAGATGAAAACATCTCAATATGCAATTGAGATACACCTTTGGATTCCAGTCCGTTGATCCTCCAGCACCTTTAAAGCTTTGTGACAGATCAGTATTGAATTTTAAATGCCAATTTTATTGCATACAGCTGGTATAATGATATGAAATCGACAGATTACATTATCAAGCAGAAATATACGCTACATGTAATGCATGTATCTGAACAGTCTAGATGCTTTGTATTCTGGTGGATCTAATGTATCACAGTTAACTAAGCTGTTAGGAGTATTTGACAGCACATAACTAGCCATTATATGTTAAGAACTCTTGTGGAGCATATATTACTTGCACATGCATTGTGTGAAAAAAAAAAAAAAAAAAAAAAAAAAACTGGGGTCACCACAAAGGCACATTGAGGCAAAATCTTACAGGCAGTCAGGGAATAGTTTAATGTTGCTGCATATGTTCTGGAGTGGATATCAGAATATTAGCAATTTTCCACTTTTTCTTTTGGGAGTTTTTTTTAAAATTCCTATTAGGGGTTGGGTTATATATTTATTTTGTTTGGGCTGGTTGAGAGCTGTACTTAAACCAGTACTTGATGAGAATTGAGTCTGTCATGATCTGAGAATGTTATGCGGGTAACATTAACTATAGGCTATATTGGCAAAAAAATAAAATAATAATATATATATATATATATATATATATATATATATATATATATATATATATAATGCATATTTTCAATAATTTAAATTTTTGTTATATTTTTGTAGGTTTTTGTAGGCTGTGATTCCTTTTTTTATTTAACACTTTTAATCACTCTTGAATAGTTGGATAGCTTTATTTAGCTTGGATAGCTTAATAAAAATAGCTTTGGCTTTTCTAATAAAGTTTCAAAAAAGTAAAAGTATGTTTTATTTCTTGCTTGAATTGTAACTGGAACAAATGGCAATTTAAGTAGCATTAATATTTGTATTACTCTGGAAATATTGAGGGAAAAGTTTTACTTTGTTTCATTTAATACTTCCATTTAATACAGTTTTTAATGTGAATTAATCATTTAATTAAATTGGGCTCTAGGTTTGATTTCATGATAAGACCAATGAAAAAGAGCGAACTTTATAATAGCCTACATTAACAATAGACCATTTAGATATTTGAATAACATAAAATATGTCTTAAATAGTTGTGTGTGCTGTTTGCATTATGACAAACTTAAAAATGCATCAACTCTTTTCAGTCCATTATTCAAACATTAAATTATCTTGGGATTAAACAGTTTTAAAGTGTAAAATAAAGTTCCATTCTATTGATAGTGGCCTGCATGTGTGTGTGTGTGTGTATACACACACATGCAAAAACAGGTAGCCTAAAAGTTTGTTTTATTGTTAAAACCGTTGTAATTAAAATAGGGGGTTAAATTCTGTCAGTTGTGTGAGTGTATATTTAACTTTATGAGCTTTTCTAGTACTGTTCAGGTTTAACGAAATGTCTGTCACCCTCAGTGAAGGTGTTTAAATGCAGAGGGGTGGGATGACGCTTCTGTGGAGGTAACGGGAGTCAGACTGCACGTGAAGAGTGGGTTTGACATCGGGAGTTTGAAAGTGGAGAGAGAGACACAGAGAGGCTTCTGCTCTCAGCCTCTCGCCAGGGAAACATCACAGATTATCAACCTACATGTGACTTCAGACTCGTCCACTGACATTTACATAAGCGCTGGAGATAGCGTGAGGAAACATAATGCAAAGTCTCTAGACGGGTGTGCGCACGCTGCCGGATGTTCTCTCTTAAGGTTTTATTTTTCGTATCTTCGCCTGTAATCGGTCATCGATCATGATTTACGTTTGAGAACAGTCACTGTAATGTGCTTGAACTCTAAGGAATAAAAGTTACGTGAAGGATTAATTTGACATGGACTCAGCGGATGAATAAATCACTGTGATATCAGTATCCTGTCACTCAGTTTATTGTCATTTTTGCAAAAAGTCCGATGGACCGAACATCTTCACACAATATACACGCACAGAGGAATTAATGAAGAACTTGTTGTTTCGGATAATTATCAGAAAGGGCTTGAAAATCTAACAATGAGGCTGAAATCATCGAGGTTAGGTTACCTGTAAGTACACTTAATATAGACTTGTGCTGAATAGTTATTTTTATGCTTTAAAAAAAAAATCGAATTCCGTAATAATGTTTTTTTTTTTTTTTTTTTTTTTTTTTTTTTTTTTTTGTATTTCAGATTACTTCAATTTATGACTCTGTGTTTTTACACTCAGGTAAGTCTACTGCATTTTGTGTTTGCAAACAAGCATTTTTAGATAATAGGTAAACTGATGGGACTATGTTATGTAGTGTAATATCGGTTTAACCGATTAGAAATTAGTTAATTGGTGAAATCACCATCATACACGACAACTAACCCTCTCAGAAGACTGAAGATTTTGTAAGTGTATCTTAAAAAAAAAAAAAAAAGGATGGAAGGATGAAATAAAGAAAGTCAAATGTTTAGATCTGGTTTATACATTTAGAGATAGTGTTAGTGGATGTTAAAATACAGAACTGATTTAATCTGAACCAGCAGACTGTTTTCTTTAATTTTATACAGCCCTGTAACTTTTTATTTTAATGTCAAAAATATAAATATCATGTCTGACCAGAGAAGGGGGATTGTGACAAGACTTTTCAGTGTATGAAAATAAACAAAATAGGACAGTGGAGTGATAATTTTAAGAGTGACACTTTTTTTTTTTTAGCCTGACAATAATTTTTACAGTTTAGGAATAATTTAATAATAATGTATCAAATTCTGTATGTAATTATAGGAATAGTGCAATAATAGTAACATGTTACAACACTACTCAGTCTTCCCATTCAAATATTTTCCAGTCAAATATAAGCAGGACACATAGTAAGCAATAAAAATGTTACTCCCATTAATCTTGTGATGTTATATGTGTGCAGTAAATGTGTTATAACCGTGCAAACAACTCATTATTAATAGAGTCATTGGCAAATTGTCAAACATCTTGAAAAGACGTAACCCCCTCACTTTAAAGGTAATGGCTCTAACATGTGGGCACGGCGCATAGCTGACTTACAAAAGAAAATTGTTATGAGAACGGGCCCAAAGAGACGGGGTGAAAGATCAGTGTTGGCCGACCCCTCATTGGCATGTCATTCAGAGTGTGGATGGGGCACTTGCCCTCAGATTGCCAACCATTGCTGCAAAAAAGAATGATTTGAATCTGATGAGAAACAGTATCACCTTTATTGTCCCTAAAAAAGTGTTGTTCTTATATACATCACCACACATCTGTATGTTCTTCTGTCCCATTTTTATAGATGACGGTGCAGTCCGTCTCTGTACCAAATTTTAAGCACCATGTAACGGAGCAGAGTCGCCTGTCGGACAGGACGAGCAGGCGATTAACAAGGACTTATCAGCTCTATAGCCGGACGAGTGGTAAACATGTACAAGTGCTGGGCAATAAGAGGGTCAACGCCAATGGCGAGGATGGAGATATTCATGGCAAGTCACGGTCTTTGCAAACACACTTTCCTGCATTATTTTACTTTGTCAGCTTGAAACAACAGGACAAGACATTTCAGTTGAAGGTACTGCTTCAGAAAATCCAGTAAATGTCAATGCCAAAAAGTAACCTGCATAGTTTGAAATGGATTCTATATTGTTGAGCTTGGGAATCTCAAGAGAAACCCGTTTTGGTTCTGGAAAACACATCAGTACTCATCTTACCTCGGCCGTCTTAACATTTCCTGAATAGTTCTCCATATAATAAAGAGTTGTAGGACAGAAATATGACGTGCAATTTTCTAACCTTTCCTAACATCATTAGTTTTCATCTTTCATCTCTTCCTAAACAAATATGGTTATTGCAAATGTTCCTATATTACGCGTGAGGCAAGATGATGAGCTGAAGTTTCAATCACTTGTCGAGAGCTATTCGCTCCAAGATTACATGTGCATTTTTTTCTTTGCTAAATGGACGGTTGACATATGATTCATAGTGTGCATTGACGCTGCAAATAGGCAATGAAAAGTCAGTCTTATTTTAATTTGAACTCAATGTAATTTTAAAGCTATACAGTAAGTCACCTGTTAAGTGAGCTGCGCTACTTCTTCTCCAAACAAAACAGTGGTTAGAATCCCATCCGCTGGGAACTAATTCCTGTCACCGAAGTATTTCTGCGTGTCTAGCCATCTTTCCACTCGTGCAGTCCATCCACTTTGCCCACTTTTTTGGAGGGTCATTTTATGAGGAATTTTCATAGCTTTACAACTCAACATATGAGTCCGTTTATGAAGAGAGGTGAGGTCAGCGTCATCGGTTTATACCCTTCTTTGTTACTCTTACTCTTTACGCACATCTCGACTAAATATTGGCTTTTTCCCCGCAGACTACTTTACAACAATGTAAATCTCAAAACTCTCCAATATGCATTCAAAAGCATCATTCATTTGTACGTATCACATGAAAGTGGAAAAATTAACAGACTTTGCAATGCTTTAATAATTCCAGCTAAACTTGTTGTGGAAACCGACACGTTTGGAAGCAGGGTTCGAATCAGAGGTGCGAAAACCGGATACTACATTTGCATGAACAAGAGAGGCAAGCTTATTGGACGGGTGAGTTTAAGTAATTAAACATCTGGTGTGTTTATGTTTAATTGTTCTTCAAAATGATGTTGTTGAAATCATACTTTGAGAAATATAGACAACTAAATTGGTTCGAACGGCACTAATGATATCACAGGTAAACCCATCATGCCCTAAGAACAAAATTGAGCCACATAAATCTCTCAGGGCTTGAACGGTAGATTTCTGAGTTTGTCATTTCAGTCCTCCGCTGTCTGTCTCTTTTTGTTGCCAGAGGAAGGGCCGTGGAAGGGACTGCATATTCACAGAGATTGTTCTGGAAAATAACTACACGGCTCTGCAGAACGCCAAGTACAAAGGCTGGTACATGGCTTTTACACGCAAGGGTCGACCCAGGAAAGCCACACAGACCCGGCAGCATCAGCGAGAGGCCCATTTCATGAAACGTCTTCCTCGAGGACACCTGTTAACAGAACAGAAGCCTTTTGATTTAATCCCATATCCCCCAAACAAGAGGACTAAGCACCATCAGCGCACAAGCGTGAATTGAGGACAGAATCGTATCTTACACCGGAGTGCTATCTTAATCCGAGTTTAACTCTGTGCATCCAGAGTTACTGGACATCGTGAAGGAGTCTGTACAGGCTCAGATCTGAGATGAATAGCAGGACAATTACTGAACTGTTGACTGAACAGAGGACACTGTCAGCCTTGTAATAATGAGCAACACATCTCTGGGAATGAAGCAAGACAACAGAACACACGACACACAAACACTCAGAAAATGTGCAAAAATTCTATCTTCTGGGGTACAACAGCTAGTCACTGGGGCAGAACCCTTAAGACACTACAGGCAAAAACATTGTTTTTTGTGGGCTGTTTTACTTCCATAACATGTTTTATTTCAGACTAGTAGTAAAATAAATAAAAAAATCACAAACCATTCACATTTAAGTGTTAATTTTATTACAGTTTATCCATTTGCGTCTGTAGATGTCAATAACAACACATATCTTTAAAGCTGATTTTCTCCAAATTAGTTTTTTCCCACTTTCATACACCAAACCTCATACTTGTATTCCTTGAAAACTTGAAAGTTTTTACAAAAGATTCTGTTCATACACCATTCGCCTGATTTATATGCAAAATATATGTTTAAAATGCATAAAATATGGATAAAATAGATAAATGTTTGGATGTTGATAGTATTTTCTGATTTGTGGAGTGATAAAAAAAAATCCCCTCTAAAATGAAACAAGAATTTTTTACTTGGCTTCTGTTCGATGAATGCAAATAATTGGATTTCATTGGATATGCCTCATTTGCATATCTAAAAAACATTTCTGAAAACCTAACATAATATTAATACAAAACAATTGTCTTTGTGTACTGTGATTAATCAACCGGCAAATGCATGATGACGATTTAAATGTATATGACATAGCTTAGGGGTACACATTACTGCTCAAATGCACTAATACGCACCTTTAAAAGTAGGTAAGGTACAAAGTTATCCCTATAAGGATTTCTGCCCTGGTCACAAGCTGTTGTACAATTTTGCATGCTTTATTCTGAGAGTGAACATGGCAGCTACCTACTGATGATCCCAAGCATATGCAGATACACATTCCATGATGATTGCATGATGTGTAGTGATATTATCAAAAAGCATCTTTATCGTTTGTACATGAATATATATTTTATATTGGAAGATTGTAAGATACTTCAAAATGAAAATATTTATTTTGAGAGCGTGTATTAAATCCATGTAAAAGTATTGATCAGCAGGGTCTCGGGTTGTGTGATTCATTGACTCCCCTAACACCTTTTGTGGGAACTCGAAATTCGGCCCGTGATTGATTCGACTCCTTTGAGATGCGCTTCTACGCCAAATTTGCTTTGAAGGAGTCAGCGATCATTAGCTGACAGGTCGAATTCTCCTTCTCTCATAGATCACGCTGTATGTGTGTGGGCGCATCAAGAACACGAGCACGACAAGTGTGGGTTAAAGTCGAAGGCCTCCAGAAACAAGTCGGCCAAATTGGGAGCCAGTTTCTTTCAGAGTCAGGCTTATTCAGTTGACAACAACAGCAGCCTGAGAGAAACCTCAAGGGCATGATCGGGTCTATTCAAGAGGTATACTTCCAGGACCGTATAGCTGTTGTTATGTTTTTGGCCCAGCAGTCGAACTCCCAGAAAAAGAGGCCTGAGCCTCAGATAACTGTGAAGCAATATCTGTGACAGGCCGGTCTCGATTGAATGTGCTCAGCAAGTGAGACTGGGCCTTTGAATAGCTTGGGTCTTTCACTTTAGAAGAGATGAGGTCAACCCACCATTGCCGTCCCAAACAAAGGTTACCACCGTGTAGTTGCATTTCTGCGACCCGCGCACCGTAACCCTCTGATCAAATGCTCCCTTTGTAGGCGCCGTAGAAAAGAAACATGTCATACAATGGTGGAGCTGAATAATAACACAAGGAGGGGTCAGCAATCAAAAAAGGAAGCCCAGTCACACAGAGGGGGTGAGGGCGGGCGAAAGAGAGAAACCAAGAGCGACTCGGGGGAAGAGAAAACGTTCGGGGGGTGTTATGGGTTGAGAGGTGGGCGAGAGGGGCTGAAAGAGGGCAAATGGCTGGGAAGAGGCAAAGAGGGGCACAGACGAATGAAAAGGGCCAAAAAAGAGTGTCTCTCTGTTGAGGCAGTTGAGCATGACCATTGAGGCCTCAGGATGGGGAGGGAGAAAGGGAAGAAGAGACACTGAACAAAAATCACAGCACTGAGCTCTTCCCCTGTCGCCTTTTTCCCAGGACTTCTGATTTGTCAGTTGGACCTTGGAGCGCTTCCACGTGCACGGCCATGTTTCGGGAGAAAGGCATCTAGAAAAGTGTTTGATTGACCTGCTGAAACTCTTTCAATTAGTGCCTTATTCTGCTCCTGTCAAAAGACCCTGCATCATTCAAGAAATTAGACTTTGTCTTTGTGTTTTGAAAAGGGTTTTTGTGTCTGAATATTGATCATAAATGTCTAAGGGCTCAAATTGACAGTATCCGTGTTTTTAAAATACTACACACACTGGTTTTCCTATCATTATAGAGACATTCCATAGACTAATAATTGTTATGCTGTATAAACTGTATCCCCTTACCCTAATCCTAAACTTACCCCATATGATTTATGGGGCACCAACAGTATCCCCACAAAGTCAAAATTGACTGGTATTTCTATAAATGTCCTTGGTCTCCATAACAGAAGCAAACACCTCATTGTTAAGAGATGCACAAGTCTTTGCTCATCATAGTCTACACTTTTCACAATTTTCTTTGAAACTCTGACTTCCCAATATCTGCAGACCGGCCAAATAAGACATCTTTTAATGGTTATTCTGTTCAGTGCCTAATTAGAAATGTTTATGATGATGTTTATTATCCTAGACAACCTCTGTAGTCCCAATCAGACAATTGTTTTCAAGACACGTAGTATTACTTACATGTTTTAAGTCATAGAATGAATCGTGAACATATTCTGAGCTTGTGTTAAAAACAAACCTTAGGATGGAAACATCCTATTTCAAAAAGCCTACTGACTTTAAGTTAGGTAATGCTAACTTCCGGGTTTAAAGGAGTCATTTCTGCAGGACTTTATTTAACTGCACATAATTTAATTTTAACTGTGACTGATCACTCTGCCTTTCTATGTAGGCCTTTCTTTACCAGAGTAAGCCTTAATGTGGACCAGACATCCAAACAAAACAATGCAACCACCCAGATTTAAAAAAAGTATCAGAAATCAAGAGCTCACTGCAAAATGCTAACGGCATTAGCAACAGATCCCTCATTTAGAACCCAATGACCTACAGATAGCAGTCAACAAGCAGTCTGTCTAAAATGCAGTACTTCTAAAAAATATAAAAGAGGACTGGAGGAACTATAAGAATCCCTCTCGGTAGCAGTTAAGAAATAGACATCTGATTCTTTCCATGTAAGACATTTCTATATCATTTTTTTTTCACGGACCTCAGGCCAAAAATCTCCCCCAGATATTAGGTTTTGGTTGAATCTGGAATCTCATATTGCTGTGAACTGGAGCGTACCATCTTTGGGAAGTTTGAGAAGGGGTGAAGACAGCGCCAGGACGCTTGCTCTGCTCCTAGAAGGTTTCAATGGTGTGTGCAGATGTTTGGCTCGTAGCACTGCTTGTCAACACACGAGTGTAATGATGCACAATGGCTTCCGTCTCTCTGTGGTCAATACAAGGCCATTACGATGAGAGGTTACCACACTGCAAAGGCTCCGATTCAGGTGAATGGTCATTATGTTTTTAATCATTTTGACAACTCGTATCAAGGGCATATCCTTGCAGTTTCTACCATCAACAGAGCTAGAAGACTGATGCCAGAATTTAGGCTCCAAGATGCATCACGGGATGTTGAATGTCAGAGTTTACTGCTTTAAAAACCCTTGAATTTTTACTTGTATTCATTTCCGACTGCTTCTACAATGTTAATTTAGGGTAGAATGTTTAGTCAGAAAACTGACCTTGGTCAGTTTATATGACAAAATGATGCACACAGACAGGCTTATTTTTAGCTATTAAATATATTTATAATATATATGGGGTGTCCAATCCTGCTCCTGGAGGTAAAATATATAGAGTTTAGCTCCAACCAGCTCCAACACACTTGCCTGGAAGTTTCTACAGGGAGTTTTTAGGTGAGTTTAATGAGGGTTTGGGCAAAATTCTGTGGGACAGTGGCCCTCCAGGAACAGGTTTGGACACCCCAGATATATGGGGCTAAAATTATTTTAAATAATATTTTATTTTACATTAAAACATCATACATCTTGGAAAAATGACAGACTTTGAATAACCAGCGTAACAAAAGTAGAATATGCTTTTTTTTTTTTTTACTATGACATGTCTAAAATGACCCAGAAAAATGTCAGTTTTACTACTTAAATAAAATGCAAGGTTTAATAAAATAAATATTATTACTTAAAAACATGTCTAATCCGGTTTTATTTTTTTATTTTTTCACATTTGTCACTCTAAAATATGACGTGTTCCATGTTAAAAACCAGATCAAGAGACTGCTGTGTCAGCCCTGAAAGCTGGCTGGTGAATTCCAGGGCAGAAAACATCCTCCTCGGAGGCTGTTATACACAATGGTGAGAATGACTTGTGGTTTAGTGCCTGTTTCATGCATACAGTCTCTTGGTTTGGCACAAAAGCTGTGGAGTGGGAACTAGAAGCAAAGAAACACCAGAGTCAGAAACAGTATATTCACTTGGTATTGTTGTCTTTGCCTTAAACTAACAAAGAGTTTGTTTGTAGTATTCTATTTACAGTAGAAACACAAACAACAGCACTGTGGTCCATGCCAAACATTGTACATAAACATGAGGTGAATACAGATAAAATCATGGAACCCAGATGAAGGAAATGTTTAATTTTCCCACGATGCACTTCAGGAAAACGGATGAGTCGAGGGCAGTGATTACAGCAGACTGAGGCTCAAGGTTAGTGACCTTCATGTAATATAAATTTAATGATGAATATCCAATAATTATGCAACTGTATTACTGCTAAATGCATAAGTTGTCATTTTATAAATTTTCTTTTTCTTTAGCTGTACATTCACTGAAGGTACATTTGCTGCATGCTATGGATTGCACTGTATCATTTTATTTTTATATTGTTCTCTTTTCTTTTTATGTATTTTTTGCAGATTATTTCCTATGTCTTTCATATTATTGTTATTTTTTATTTTCTATGCATCTGTTATAATTATTTTATGATTAAGTCTTTAGATTATTATTTCTTAGCTAATGTATAGTGTGGGAATAGTTGGAATAAAGCAAACTTTTTCAAAATTTTAATAATAAAAATAATATAGTTTTTCCTTTTCATTTATTATTTATTCATTTATTCAAAGAACAATTGTGCAGGTGAAACAACAATCAGCATAACATTTGAAATTTTAAATTGAAAAAAAAAAAAAAAAACACATTGAAAGTGAATTGGTTGGACACACAAGGCTGACAGAAACATGCCAATATGAGACTTTAAATCCACATAAACAACAAGAATAACAGCCAGAAAAATACAACAATGCAAAGGCTCCGGATCTGCAGCAGTTCACTGAGTTTTACAGTCAATATCTCCTTCACTTGTCCCCTTCAGTTTCTTCAGTTCCCCAAGCAGCTCCTGTTCCAGTTCTAAAATCTCCTTGGGCTTCTTGTACTACAACAAAAGTGAGAGAAACTCCACATAAAATCCATTGCTGGATGAAACAGCTGAGTACTGGAGCAGACGACAGAGTTGAGAGCAGTTCAGTCCAACCTTCTCTACTTAGGTGAACTAATAAAAAGTGACGGCATTGTTGCCCTTTTGATGATCTGAGACCAGATTTGTGTGCTCTCTTAGTGTGGATTAGGGCTTTGGCAACCCGGTCCCAGATCCACGCAAAAGGGCAAGTTCCTCTACATCGTGTGGAAAAAAAACTGTGACTACATACCTTACACTACAGAAAGAGCTGAGAGAAAGTGATTAAGTGAGACTAGCGGTGAGAGTTCACTCACGCTGATGATTAAAGTGTTGTTGGCGTGGGTAAAACTCAGAGCTGCGCTCTCCAAAGGCAGCTGGCAACGGTCGAGATCTGGAATACTGAACTTCTTATAGTACCTGAGAAATGAGGAGATGAAGAATGAGAGAATGTTCTTTATGACTGGCCATCTATCTTCCATCAAGCTCAACAGTGCCACCTATAGGGTTACTGTAGGGCTATTACAACTAAACAATTTAATCAATACACGTTTTATTTGGTATGAATGAAAACAAAGACGATTTATAAGCAGAAGTTGCCTTTTTAGACTCATTTTACTTTATATGTTTATTGTATTTCTCCAGTTTTAAGAACAATGCATAAACATCTTGTGAAGTGAAAAGCTGCGTGTTTGGATGAAACAAATCTATCATTAAGATGTTTTAACTTTAAACCATTATGGACAAAAATCCATGATAGAGTCCATAATTCGCAATAACATTTCCTCCAGTGAAAAAGCCCATCCCCTTGTTGTCCTCTCACATCCACCCACAATTTTTGTTTACAACTGTTTTTGACTACTTAGACAGCGACAACAAGATGACTTTTTAACTGGAGGAAGCATTATTATGGATTGTGGACTCATATTTTAGCCAGAAGCAAGTTAAAAATGTATCAACAATGGATTTGTTTCTTATAAACATGCATCTTTTCGCTTCACAAGATTTTAATCGAAAGACTGGATTCGTGTGTATTACTTGTATATTATTGGGATGTTTTTATCAGCTGTTTGGACTCTCGTTCTGATGGCACCCATTCACTGCAGAGGATCCATTGGTGAGCAAGTGATGTATTGCTTTTTTGTAATGCATTTCTCCAAATCTGTTCCCATGAAGAAACAAGCTCATATTCATCTTAGATGGCATTTAACTGCCCCCTTAAAAAAGTGATTCTATGTCCAATTCAACCAGTCGAATAAACAAGTTATTCTAAAACACTAAATGCATAAACCACAATCAACACTAATGGGGTTTTCCAATGATTTATATCAGTTTTAAATAACTAACTTTTTGTTTGAGGTTCGGATGACACAACATCTCTCCGCTGGCTCTGCTGATACACTGTAGACTTCTACAGGGTAAGGAATATTCCGTATCCTCCACTGGAAACTGGTCTTTGTGTCCTTACGCATGAACAATGGCTGTGTGCATAAAAAGAGGCATCATTATAAACAGACCATAACCATCTATTGTGTCAGAAAGTAAAAAAAAAGTAACATTACATTTGAACTGCTCTCTTTTATTAAATCGGAGGTAACACCATTTGGGTTGGTTTCTCCAGCTTCCACTATCCACTGTCCCTGGCCTCCAAAAGTGCTTTTATGTCGCCACTTTCGTACTGAGTTAAAGAAGCATGAAATAAATTCAAAATACAAAACTGAATTCGCATTTAAGTTACGTTAGGTAAACCTAGAAATTAGAAATGACTTACAGACAAGTTGATCTGTTTTCAGGTCATACTCCTCAGCCATCTCATCGCCATCTTCAAACAGATAATGAACTTTCCTTTTCCCTAAAGAGAAAGGCAAACGAAAGTGGCTCTCAGTTGAAACTTAAGCGTACATCGAACATGATTCAAGCTTTGAACTAAATAAACAATCTGTTTAACTGGTATCTTATGATGTTTCGCATAGATCCCGTTGCTATTAGCGTGTAGCATACGACATATAAATCCTATTAGCAAGACTATTTACACGACTGCCAGTATAAATACACATACAAATGAACTAATCTAAAAACAACAGAGAAGTTATAAGCGCACCATCAGACAGTAAAGCAGTTTTCTTGGCTTTCCTGAGAGTGTCTGCCCAGTGTTGAAGAGCCATGCTTCACACGTTCATTTCCTCAAACAATCCCACGCCAGAAGTTGCCAAGGCAACCGCTATTTCTCAAACAATATGTTTCGTATTTTTAATGATTCACCAAGTTTATATACAACAGTTATAACAAACAACAACGCATTGAACATAAGTTAAAATAATAATGTACAATTTTAATCGTTTTATAAAAAAGAAAAAAAAGAAAGAAAAACGTCAGCGACCTTCTGACTATGACCCGGAAGTTGATCCGTTTAAAAAAAACACTCGTGAGTTGTTCCTAAAAAAAGGTGCTGGAAGAGGTAAGTCTGTAATGTTTTAAGTAATCTAAGTTGCTATTATAATATACATTTTAATATAACATTTAAAGATATATAATGTTGAGTATATTTTGTAATGTAACGATCTGTTCAGTCGCTTCCTTATTTGGAACAGTCTTATGACGCTGCCTGCTGTAGATCTCTGTATTTTTTGTATTCTGTGCCTATGTGAAGCCTAGAGTTGACAGTGATTTTGTTTTTAAAGCTCCTCTCCTTTCCCTGAGCGGAATGGAGGGTCATGGCATCCTGAAAGCCTTCCCTAAAGTAAAGAGAGCCAGGTCTACTGAGCAGAAGGACGCGCCTGCCCTTAAGAAGACGCCTTCTGAACCAGTAACAGGTTCATACATCTCTAAAACACACTGGAGTAAAACAGCAAGGGCTATTTCAAATAATAAATCACCATATTTTAATGCATGCAGTATTTTCAGTTAGATCCTCCTGGTGCACTTAATATAGTATTCCTGGTTGAGTAGTGAAGTGTTGTTGTTTTTAAAGGGGTCATGAACTGCCTTTTTTTTTTTTTTGTTCTGTTCTCTATGATCCACTTATGTTATCATGATTTATTTCTGTGACTGAGACGCATTTGAAAATGTAAAGCAATATTCTTTGTTTAAAACAAAGCACAATTTCTTAAATATATGTAATAATTTTGATTTGTTTTTGATTTTTAAATGTGAGGTTTATAATTTTGTAGAGCTATTATTTAGAAATGTTTTAATTTTGAAGGTACTTTTATGGTTCGTTTATTTCAATTAGATGATCAATATTATACAATCAATCCATCAATAAATTGTATTAATTAGAATTAATTGGAAACATTTTGTGTAATGTAGTTAGTTCTGTTCTAATATCAGCAACAATTTCAACTGCTGACTCCAATGTAGTTTTATTATACAAAAAATGAATTAAAGTGTATTATTTGTCATATTAGAATTGATCGCCACCTCACAATCTCCTGCATGCAGCCCAATCAATTATGTATAGTATTAGTGGCTGTATTTTAAATGTCTTTGCTTTTTCTTAAGAGCAGTTTTCCAAGGAACCGAAATATACATCGTTCCAACTGGCATAGGGAAATCCAGGTGTGAGATATTCCATCGGCAGGTCACCCAGAATGGAGGACATGTAGTTTCCACATTCTCTCCCAGCTGCACACATGTGGTTGTTGATGATTCAGTTGATTGTAAGAGAGCTTTGAGACTCTTGAAAGTGGAAAGACTGCCCTCTGCTGTTCATCTGGTCAAATGCACTTGGTTGAGTGCCAGCATCAGTGAGAAAAGTTTACTAGACCCTGAAGACTACAGCCTTCTTCCTCCTGAGAGGTAACCTGTTGGACTCTTGAATACATTTGTAATTGTTTATTCAATGCAAACGTGCACAGATAAAAACTCTAAATGACCATCTCCTCAGTCCCACAGCTGGTCACGCTGAGGAGTCAAATGAGACGGCCGTCAGCCAAGTTCCAGATGTAGCAGCAGCACAGGATCCTTTGAAAATCCTTGAAAATCTCACAGAGACCGTAAGAGAGGTTGCAATTGGATGTAATTGTCTCCATCTGGAAGATCCATCAGTTGTTTTTCCCCTCATGCGGTGCTTCTAATGTGACTCACAGGTGCCAGAGGTTCAGGAGGAGCACCATGAAGAAGACGGTGTATCTCAGAACGATCTGGAGGCCTTGATCAGCGGCGTTCACCCATCTGAAAGCAACCCGACTCCGAGTCTGGCAGAGTATCCCATTTTGTCTGGGAAGTGGGTCTGTTCCCAACCATCCACAACTAAAGGGGAGAACCATAACAAGCATATTACTGACAAACTGGAGCCGCTGGCCAAAGCCTATACACACACGGGCGATAAATGGAGAGCTCTGGGCTACTCTAAAGCAATCAACGCCCTCAAGAGCTACCACAAGCCCATCACTTCATATGAGGTCAGTTCAGATACAGATATGAGACCCTAGAGTTTTTGGGGTTCACCGAGGTGCTTGTTTGTAGAACACATATGGTTGTCATTGCAAGGCGGTTTGTATATTATGACTAGTTTCAAGCATGCATCAGTGATTTAAAAAAGAAATACTTGAATAATTTTTTACGCTATCTTTTTATAGGAAGCATGTAAGATCCCAGGCATTGGTAAACGCATGGCAGACAAGATCATGGAAATTATGGAAAGCGGGCACCTGCGTAAACTGGATCACATTGGGGAGGAGGTGCCTGTTCTCGAAATGTTCACAAACATCTGGGGCGCTGGGGCCAAGACTGCTCAGATGTGGTATCAACAAGTAAGACTGTTTAATTTAAAAGATTAATATTGTATGAATAAAAGTTCCACTGTACTGCAGCATGAATTGTTTAACTATACAGAGCCCCTCACATGAATTGCAGGGGGAAAATAATAGATATTGTGGCCACAAATTAAATGAGAAGTTAAACTAAAACGAGTGAGTTAATTAATACAGTGTGGCCACAATTGAAATAGAACCAATGTTACAATTAATTAAAAGGGGTAAAGGGTAGTCCACCCATCATCTTGTTGTTTGAAAGATACACACACACACACATATATATATATATATATATCTGAAGGATATCTTTCCCTACTATGGAAATCAATGGGGACCAACACATGTTTGGTTCTTCAAAATATCTTATTTTGTGTTCAACACAAGAAAGCAACTCATACAAATTTGGAACAACATGCGGGTGAGTAAATTATGACAATTTTCACTTTTGGGTGAACCATTTCTTTAATTAACTAAAACGAGATGACGAATTGGTACATTTTGGTCACGACTTGACTAAAAATGAGGGAACAATTAATGCACGATGCACACAAATTAAGATAAACACTAAAATAGGTGTCTTGAGAAATAGTTTAGTCTAACAGCTCCTTTTGGCCATTGACTCTGTAAATGGCCAAAAAAACGGATCCTGTGATCTAATCAGAAAAAACATTGAAACGTCTGCAACCAATAATGTGAATGTAGTGCAGGGCTACCTGTTTTTCTAAAACACCTCCAAGTTCTTAGAACTAAATACTCAGAAGTGAAATTTATCAGTAGGCTCTGTACATTCAAACTTATGCCAGGTTTCCCTCCCTTTTTTAACCTTCCTTCCAAGCTAAGATGGGAAATGTTTGGGAAACTTTTTTTTTGCCATAATGTTTGGTGCTATTAGTGGTGCAGAACATTTACAGCAGGCTTTAAACTTTGTGGAACATATTCAGTAATATTAAGCAACAACCGTAATATTTTACAAGTCTGAACGGATGATTTGATTTCTTTTTACTATCAAAGGGATTTCGCACATTGGAGGATATTCGCACTAAGGCGGTTTTGAATCCCACTCTAAGGATTGGACTAAAGCACTACGATGACCTCCTTGAGCGGATGTCAAGAAGTGAAGCAAATGCCATCGAGAAAATGGTTTGTACAGACCTTTTTTTTTTTTTTTTTTAAATGGCCTGCAGTAAAGAAAATAGCCATAACCAAGCAATTAAACTGAGGGGCTTTCTTTGTTCTTACCATCCATAACAACACCATCCGGTTGTGAAGAACAAGAATGTATCTACTTGATTTTCACAGCAGTAAATAATAAAACTGAATTTCAAAAAGACAAGCGATCAAAAAAACGAAAATAATTTTGTGTTGGCGGCAGCAAAACTGTCAATCTTCTTTGGTCAGCTGATGGACATAACAGAGATTGTTAGTGAGTCGGTCGTCCCATAGGAAGAGTGGGAGCTCTTGAAAGCTGGCGCTTCATAAGTCAGAAGCCACTGAGCTCCCTTACAGAGTCTTGGGCCCAAGCCAGTTGTTTTCTTGCTATTACTTGGAACGTCCCACTGTTTTCCTCTTAACAGACCTGATAGATGAAAAGGGCAGATGAAGAAGATGAGTGCAACATGTGCTTTCCTAGCTAGACAGGAATGATATGTAGAGCTTGTAAACTTATTACCTTCAGCATTTCAGCTCTAAATTAGTGAAATGCTACGTATGAATTAGTGTTTAAAATTTTACTTCAGAACTTCATTTATTTTATTCTGCTATAGTCATAAATGCACAGGTTTTCTAAATAAAGAGGATGCCAGAGAGGCACAAATTTATTAATAAAATAAATACACACACACACACACACACACACACACGTATATATACATATAAAAGGTAAGTGTTTTTGAAAATGTTGAGTTATGCTCCACAAGGCAGCATTAATTTAGCCAATTAGGAAAATGCTAATTTTATTAACACTTAAAATAACTGTTTTCTATGGAACTATATTTTAAAATATGATTTATTCTAGTGATGCGAAGCTGAATTTCCTGCAGTCTTCAAAGTCATATGAGCCTTGTTTGAAATAATTTAAATAAAAATAGTTTTTTTATTTTTATGAATAGAAGTGACTAAAGAACACCATTAAAATTGTTACGATTACATTTGGTCACATGAATGCATCCTTATTATTAAAGTAGTAATTATATTATATTTATAGAAAAACCAAAGTAAATGACATAAGTAAATGATGTGACTGACAGGTGCAGGAGGCAGTTCACAGTGTGGACACACAGCTGCTGGTCATGGCGTGTGGTTCATACCGCAGGGGCAAGAGCACGTGTGGAGATGTGGACGTCCTCATCACTCACCCTGATGGAGAATCGCACAAGGGGGTTTTCAGCAAAGTGTTGCACCTCCTCCATCAGAGTGGTATGCTGATGCATCACAGAAACATTTTGAGTCATTTGAATTTTTGATTGAATAAACCCAAAGTTTATGCAACTTTTGTTTCTTATTATATTATGTTCATGATTTTCTCATCCAGGTTTCCTGACAGATGACCTTGTTAGCCATGAGGAGAATGGTGAACAGAAGAAATACATGGGCATCTGCCGGCTTCCAGGCCCTTCACAGCGCCACAGGCGCTTGGACATCATTGTAGTGCCCTATGCTGAATTTGCATGTGCTCTTCTGTACTTCACTGGCTCCGCCCACTTCAACAGATCAATGAGGGCATGGGCCAAGACCAAACACATGAGCCTATCAGAGCACTCGCTGAACTGTGCTGTGGTGCGGCAGCATGGTGTGAAGCTGGTGGCGGGAACTCCTTTACACACACCGACCGAGAAGGATGTCTTCAAACACCTCAGCATACCTTACAGAGAACCACATGAGCGAGACTGGTGACAAGGCTACATTCATATATTACATTGCATGACAACACTTTACAATTTTAGCTGTATTGAATCATGCTGATGTGATTCACATTAGTAATGTGGGAGAGTGCACCATAGAATTATTTTAATTTGCATGATGTGGCATCAAAGTTTTTGCTGGATGCATTTTAATGAGAGAAATGTCATTACCCCTTGATGTATATTACTAAAAATATGTAAATGATTAAAGCACCTCAAAAAATGTGTAACCATTTCTTTTATCTTAAAAACTACTTTTGCTTCAATTTAAATATTATAAACTCTTATAAAAGTTTTTTTTTCACATGCTCATGGAAGAGTTTAATACAGATCACCACAACTCTGAAGTTTTGTCTGTCGATTGGCATGAACTGTTTTGTTATTCTTTTTGAACAAATAGTTTAAGATATGGAAAAAGAGTGATTCAGTTAAGATTCAAAACACAAACAACATTTGAATGCTTTAGAAGAGCATTTCATTATGATACGATCTTTACTGATGCGTTGGTGTTTCGATTCTGAACAATAGTGGAGACTGAACTAATCTCTTTCATGAACAAATTGAATTAACTTGTTGTTCAGGAATAGACTGAACAAGTCAACTCATTGCCAAACAATATATTGCTCGCCAGAATGAGTAAGATGCATTAGTGATGACTTTTTGTCAAATTACTACTTTGTTGTCTTTGTAGGGAAACACTTTTGTTTGAACATACTTTATGGAGGCCTTTAGTATAGCAGGTTCTGTCGAGACATTTGATTCAGCTTTCATGAATGACTCTAATGAATCATTTGAATTGAATCACTGATTTAATCCTAACACAAACACTCTCACTTACTTTATTTTTGTTCTAACACTAAACATGTCTGTCTTCAAATTCCAGGATCTCTATTTCTTTTTACCACATTTTAAATCATATTCCGTAATTCCTTGACTTTCACTGACTAAAAAGCTAAATTTCCATGACCTATATTGAACAGAAACAGAAAAACAGGTTGCTGTTGTGCTGAGCATTGACCAGACAAAAACCAGCCACACACAATATTTTAAATCCATCCATTTGTAAGATTTATTTACTTGTTCACTGACATTTTAGTACAAAACGAAGTTAAACACATACACACGTTTTATTTTTGCTTTTACCTGTTAAATTTTTCTGTACCTTTTCTAAAAGTATTCATGTTTTTAATGCTTTCAGGGGTTAAAATAGTTTTAAAAACATCCAGCATTTTTAAACAAAGGAAAAAAAAAAACTTTCTGTCCAGGATTTTATTTTTAAATATACAATTTACACACCCTAGGACCTAGGTCTCGTTCTAATTCTCTGTCATGTTATTGCTGGAGCACTACAACTCTTGCAGATGTGACCCTGGACAACAAAACCAGTCTTAAGTCTTAAGAATATTTTGTATGGGTCAAAATGATAAATCTTTTTTTTTTTTATGTTAAAAATCATTAGGATATTAAGTAAAGATCATCTTCCATTTAGATATTTTGTAAATGTTCTAACGCAAATTTAGCAAAACTTAATTCTTGTCTCATAATATGCATTAAGGACTTTAAGGCCTTTAAATTTCGACTTAATGTGGACAAATATAAAGGAGATTTTCTCAATACTTAGATTTTTTTTGCACCCTCAGATTCCATATTTTCAAATATTTCCAAATATTGTCCTATCATGACAAACATAATGTAGAAAGGTTATTTATTCAGATTTATGGTGATGTATAAATCTAGTTTTTTTTTTATTTTTTACTGGTTTTGTGGTCCATGTTAGCAAATAAAAATATATAAGCAAACAAACAAACACCTTGTCGCCCCCTATTGGCGTTTCGATGTAAACTAAGGGTCAACTTCTCAGTAAATGATTCTTTTTCGTAAACTGATTCAAATGAGTCGAGTCACTGAGTTGATTCAAATCCCCACCGCTACTCTGAAATCTACCTCGGTGGGCGGATCGAAGCACAATTTGTCCCATCACACGTTGCGCACATGGCGTATGATGTGACTGCACCACACCCAGCTGAGCCTGAACTACAGATCGTGGGGACTCGCTTGTGTAATAGTTGGGGGCAACCAGTGGCACGGAGCTCTTGCTGCTGTTCCACTGCTGTGCCTCCCCTCATGTCCCAATAACAGCAGAAGACGGGCGGCGCATGAGCGAGAGCCTTTGACACGTTTGTGCGATTGACGAACAATACGTGTATTTACAAAACTTGTGCGCTGTGACCAAAGTCAACACTGAGACATTGTAATGACATATTAGCCTGTTTAAAATGGGCTCCTTTTTATATATCGCTGGATCTGCTAACCCCACCGAGGCCACCGTATATGAGGTGAGAAAAGTCTTGTTCAAATGTCTTCAGCCGGTTGTTTGTGTCAAACTTTATTTACACTGTTGGACTTTAAATGCACGCTGCTGGCTTTGCCACTTGTTGATTCGCCGATTGAACATTGTGCATCTTTATATCCCCAGTTTGGAGCGCATGTTAACTAAACAGCGGTCAACTTTCGTTTTATTTCTTTTGCAATGTGATACATCTGTTTGTTACAAGTCTTGCGTCAGATCACGGAAGTGTGGTACTGTGTCTCAAATCGTAGTTGGTTGCTTACTTGACAGCATTTTGGGTCGTTACAAGATGGCCAAAATGCTGTCTAGATAGACACATACATAGGTTTTAAGACACAGCCTAAGAGTAAGGCTGATAGTGATTATAGTCGGGACAACTTTTTGAGCAATGTTGCTTGGGCACTTTTTCTTTGAGAATGGGTAACTTATCTGGATATTTTAGATCGGTCGTGGGCCCTTGTGTCTCACCTTGTTCTCACTATTAGCGGCAACATTTCCTAAAGTAGCCCAGAAACATTGCTCAAAAAGTTGCCTAGTGGATCATCAACCTAAATCTGGGCCAAGTTCTGTAAACAAAAGTCTTCAGTGTTAGCAGTTGCTAACAATTCAACTGTCACACATTTCAAGATTAATGGGCTAAATTTAAACGAGCATAAATTACCAGTAGTTTGTTGTGAATAGAAATGAATCGGTGTGTGTGCAAAATAACAGTTTAAGTTAAATATCACTGTTTATTAAGTTGACATCGTCATTAATCTACAGACGTAAACAGTCTATGTCTGTACAAGTATAATGTGTTTCTCCTTGGATTTTTTTTCTATGGATTTTGTTATCACTGGTGAAGACAGTGTTAATCTGTCTTTCTGTAGTTCAAAGAAGTGAATTCATCAATAAAGTGTGTTTAGTGATCCCCCCCCCCCTGATTAACAATCAGTTAGTACAATGTAGGTTTTTATCTGTGCTTTCTATTACAGCAAAGCTTGCGCCATACTTGTTTTTTTTTCTTCTCTTTTTTTCTACTGGTTCTGAGGTCCAAATTGTAGTTTAATGTAATTTATTGGATGTAACTGAAGTTCAATAAGAAATATACAATGTTAGGACACTTTTAGTGAAAAGAAGAGTCATTCCAAAAGGACATGAACCGGTTAAGATAGTCTTGTAGGCCTATATATCTGTTTGAAGTTGAGGTTTCTGGGGTCAGTGATTCTTTTTTTGTTTTGTCAAGTTGTTTGTGGGTTTTTATTTTTTTATAATTGGTATAACTTTAGAGTTTGGGTTAGCTTCCAGTCTTGGGGTTTTGTCAGTGCATACAGTGAATGCTAAGTCAAGTAAAAGTGATTAGCTGTCATGTGTCAGGGTCTGTGCGGGAGAGAAGTACAATACACACACACACACACACACACACAGACTTATTTATAATTAAAGATGCTTCCAAACTGGTTTATAAAGTGGTATAAAAAAAATTGGCTACCACAAAAAGTGGTGGGTACATAATATAAAAATTATTTTTTACTCTATAGGAATAGTCGTTAGGCTATTGACGTTTAATCATATTGAAACATGGTGCTATAAAGACATGTCACAAAACCTGTAAATCACTCACAAGATAATGACAATATAGAAGGTTAACTACAGACTGTCTGTACTTTCCATCAGATGACCACACATAGCCTGAAGATAAACCTCACTCCCCAGTTGCTACTTCAACAAAATTCTGCTGTTTTGCTGAATTGTGCTGTTCTGAGGAGAGTATTGTGTAATACTGTGTGCTTTGTTTCCTCCCTCTAAATAGGTATTATAACCTCATGTTTACCCAAAAGACTCTTGACTTTTAGCTGACTCAGTGTTAATATTCATCACTTATTTCTTAAGATATTTGACATTGCTGAAGAGAATGATAGCTGGGATTAATATTACACATCGGTGGCCAAGTTAATAAACTGCTGTTAAGTGGCCATAGCCAGTTCAGGTACAGGATTATCATATCATATGCTGTCACTGATACTCCACTTCTCACTAAGACTGTGGAAAGCTAGTCAAGTATCATTATTAAACAGGCCAACATTATCTGCCGTTTTCAGCAGCTTCTCATTATAACCTATTAAACTTGAATTTGTTTCTAATATAATGTTTTCTGGCACTTAAACCAGATATGAAAAGAGTGTCCACAGCTGCAATTAGTTCAATTTGCTAAGGTCTTCATGCATCTCTCAAATGTTACATGTTTTCAAACAAAAAAAAAGGTGCAATTGCGTTTTATAAATTCAGAATTGCAAGATGTCTAAATCTCAAAATGTATTAGGAATGTAACGATTCACTCACCTCATGATTCAATTTGATTCACAATTTTCTTTCTCAATTCGATTTGATTCACAATTTCTTTCTTTTTTTAACAAAATGAGATTTAAGACAAATTATGATTTAAATGTGTCCTTTTATTATTATTATTATTATTATTATTATTTTAATAAAATGTAAATATTAAAACTAGCCCCATATCAAATAAATAAAAGAAATAAGAGATATCTTCATATAAACAAAATTAGGCGTTGTCTTTGCTCTTTTTGTTTAAAATGAGGCAACCACAGCATTTTAATAATGATCCAAACATAGATCCTGCATACATGCAGAACAGAATGGTTTGACCTTAGTTTTGTGAAACGATTCAAAAAATATCTGCATGAAACGGAAACAGCAGAAAAGCTAAACATGACGTAGATTCACTTTCTGCCAGCAGGTGGCACTTAAAGTGTTCCCTTGGTTTGCATTGTAAACAAAGTAGCGCTGCACTTATGCACTTTATATATATGTATTGTACTAAGGCAAGATGAAAAAATACCATCTAAACTTTTTTTTAAAGACAGTAAGTTCCCCTTAGACATACATTCTTAAAACTCCTACCCCTAATTGAATCCTAATTTGTTTAGCATCTCAGCTGATTTGAATCGTCACACATTTGAATCGATTTTTTAACTGGCTAAAAACCAAATTTAAACCGAAAAAAAGTCAGAATTGCGAGATAAAGTCACAATTACCTTGTTTTATTTTTATTCAGTGGCGGAAACAGGCTTCCATACATTTTTCAGGCAAAACCCTGTTAAAAAAAAGAAAAAAAAGAAAATTTTTATGTTGATGATTTGGCATGATCTTGGATTGGTTGGTTTTTCGAAGCTCATCCTGGAGTTGCTGTCATAGCAACAGGTCCTTAAGCTCAGGTATTTTATTTCATGTAAACAGGATTAGATGGCATCTTTGTAAGATGAACTGATCCTTAAAATCTGTCCCAGCCACTGCTACTTTATAAATCGAGTACCCTACCAATCCAGGGACAGAAATTTACAATAATAATAATAATAATAATAATAAAAAGAAAAAATATTATAGTGTTGTCAGTCATCTGTAACACTAGACACAGCCATGTTTACTTGTTGAAAATTATTTGTGATGAAATAATTACTTTATAATTGAATTGGAGTCTTGCACACATGCAATACCGTTAATCTGAGCCGTGCATTAATTTGAGCGCTGAAAACTATTATGGGAGTGGCTTGATGGAGCCCAGGAGATGCAGATAACATGATCTTGACTCTTAAGAAACTTTAAATAATGCTGTCACATAACAAATCTGCTTCAAAAATAAAATTAAATTAATTGATATTTACAACACTGAAATAAAAATGTATAGCATATACAAATACTAGAAATAATGAATATAAATTGGGAATCATATAAAATGAAATAAAAACAGTGCACATTTTATTGATCTATTATTACATTTGTCATTTTTTTCACTAGGCCGTTTCCAGAAATTTGTCAAGTTTTTTCGTCAGGTGTCTTTTTTAACTATATGGTGTCATTACATTGCTGTCTTGCCACCAGCCAATCACTGCATTGCTGATCGTGGTCTTGAGTATCGATACATCTGCCCTTTACAGGAAATACAAAAACACACACTAATCTTATACAACTTAATCCAGATCAAATCATCTCAGATTCCTTAAGTGAGGTACGAAGAACGGAAGAACGAAAATATGTGTTCATATAGTTATGTGATGAAGCCCAAAGGATCCTTATTGGCATTCATGGTTCCATAAAGAACCTTTAGATGTGGTCTTATGATGCGATTTCTTGGTGCATAAAAAAGATCTGTAAAGTTGCAAAGAATAAAGTCTCAAATCCAAAGAGATATTTTTTATAAAAATTAACAGTCAACCACTCCTACCAAAAACGGCTTGTTCTAACACGCCCCACATGTCTACGTCACGATGTGGGAATATTTGCATAAATGTAGTCCAAATGTTCACGAAAAAAAAAAAAGAAGGTATAACTTTTATTCTCCCTCTAGTATTGTTGTTGCCACTGCCGCCATGTTGTGAAGATGATGTGTGTTTCATTGTGAAAGAAAAAATACTTAGTTTGGTCTTCCAAAAGAGGACGATATCTGCTCAACTTCATGCTGTGGATTGCTGGATCAGCTTTCACCGTGGTTGAAGCGGAGTTCAGCCCGGGGTCATCACATGTGGTTGCCACAAGCCTGCCAGCCTCGCCATTCTCTGACCTGCCATCGCTCACTCAAGCCGGCTTCCGTGTGGGACGCTGTTTTTCGTTATGAAAGCGAAACTACTTTATTTGGCCATCCAAAAGTGGAACTAGAAATCAGTGGCTAAGTTGTATTTACAACATTGTTACTGAACAGTTCAACCTAAATATTCAGATGTGTGCAGCACATTTTAGGGAGGACTGTTTCCTGAACCTGGAAGAGTAGACCACAACCCACCTGTTCTGACTCACAGACTGTAATATGTTTTTTTTTTTATATATATATTTAAAGGATTTGCCACTGTCCACTGATGATTCAAACGCTAGTTTTGAGCAGTGTAGAGTAGCTCTTGTTGTTTGTCATTTTTCCAATCATCCATCCATCCATCCATCATCTTCCGCTTATCCGGGGCCGGGTCGCGGGGGCAACAGTCTAAGCAGAGACGCCCAGACTTCCCTCTCCCTAGCCACTTCCTCCAGCTCTTCCGGGGGGACCCCGAGGCGTTCCCAGGCCAGCCGGGAGACATAGTCCCTCCAGCGTGTCCTAGGTCTTCCCCGGCGCCTCCTCCCGGTGAGACGTGCCTGGAACACCTCCCTGGGAAGGCGTCCAGGAGGCATCCGAAATAGATGCCCGAGCCACCTCAGCTGGCTCCTCTCGATGTGGAGGAGCAACGGCTCTACTCTGAGCTCCTCCCGAGTGACCGAGCTTCTCACCCTATCTCTAAGGGAGCGCCCAGCCACCCGACGGAGAAAGCTCATTTCGGCCGCCTGTATCCGGGATCTTGTCCTTTCGGTCATGACCCACAGCTCATGACCATAGGTGAGAGTAGGAACGTAGATTGACCGGTAAATCGAGAGCTTTGCCTTACAGCTCAGCTCCTTCTTCACCACGACAGACCGGTACAGCGACCGCATTACTGCAGAAGCTGCACCGATCCGTCTGTCAATCTCACGTTCCATCCTTCCCTCACTCGTGAACAAGACTCCAAGATACCTGAACTCCTCCACTTGAGGCAAGAACTCTCCACCAACCTGAAGTGGGCAATCCACCCTTTTCCGACTGAGAACCATGGCCTCGGACTTGGAGGTGCTGATTCTCATCCCAGCCGATTCACACTTGGCTGCAAACCGTCCCAATGCACACTGAAGGTCCTGGTCTGACGATGCCAACACGACAACATCATCCGCAAAAAGCAGCGACGAAATCGTATGGTCCCCAAACCGGACACTCTCCGGCCCTTGGCTGCGCCTAGAAATTCTGTCCATAAAAATTATGAACAGAACCGGTGACAAAGGGCAGCCCTGCCGGAGTCCAACATGCACTGGGAACAGGTCTGACTTACTGCCGGCAATGCGAACCAAGCTCTTGCTCCGGTCGTACAGGGACCGAACAGCCCTAAGTAGGGAGCCGCCGACCCCATACTCCCGGAGCACCCTCCACAGGATGTCGCGAGGAACACGGTCGAATGCCTTCTCCAAGTCCACAAAACACATGTGGACTGGTTGGGCAAACTCCCATGAACCCTCCAGCACCCTGGAAAGGGTATAGAGCTGGTCCAGTGTTCCACGACCGGGACGAAAACCACACTGTTCCTCCTGGATCCGAGGTTCCACTATCGGCCGAATTCTCCTCTCCAGTACCCTGGCATAGACTTTTCCAGGGAGGCTGAGAAGTGTGATCCCCCTATAGTTGGAACACACTCTCCGGTCCCCCTTCTTGAAAAGAGGGACCACCACCCCGGTCTGCCAGTCCAGAGGTACTGTCCCCAACCGCCATGCGATGTTGCAGAGGCGTGCCAGCCAAGACAGCCCCACAACATCCAGAGACTTGAGGTACTCTGGGCGGATCTCGTCCACCCCCGGTGCCTTGCCACCGAGGAGCTTTTTAACTACCTCGATGACTTCAGCCCGGGTGATGGACGAGTGCCCCTCCGAGTCCCCAGCCACTGCTTCCTCAACGGAACACAAGTCGGTGGGATTGAGAAGATCCTCGAAGTATTCCTTCCACCGCCCGACGATATCCCCAGTTGAGGTCAACAGGTGCCCATCTCTACTGTAAACAGTGTTGGTAGGGCACTGCTTCCCCCTCCTGAGGCGTCGAACAGTTTGCCAGAATCTCTTCGAGGCCAACCGATAGTCCTTCTCCATGGCCTCACCGAACTCCTCCCAGGCCCGAGTTTTTGCCTCCACGACTACCCGGGCTGCAGTCCGCTTGGCCTGCCGGTACCTGTCAGCTGCCTCCGGAGTCCCACAAGCCATCCAGGCCCGATAGGACTCCTTCTTCAGCTTGACAGCATCCCTTACTTCCGGTGTCCACCACCGGGTTCGGGGATTGCCGCCTCGACAGGCACCGGAGACCTTACGGCCACAGCTCCGAGCAGCCGCAGCGACAATGGAGGTGGAGAACATGGTCCACTCAGACTCAATATCTCCAGACTCCCTCGGGATCCGGTCGAAGCTCTGCCGGAGGTGGGAGTTGAAGATCTCTCTGACAGGGGGCTCGGCCAAACGTTCCCAACAGACCCTCACAGTACGTTTGGGTCTGCCGAGTCTGTCCAGCTTCCTCCCCCGCCATCGGATCCAACTCACCACCAGGTGGTGATCAGTTGACAGCTCCGCCCCTCTCTTCACCCGAGTGTCCAAGACATATGGCCGAAGGTCTGATGACACGACCACAAAGTCGATCATCGACCTCCGGCCAAGGGTGTCCTGGTGCCACGTGCACTGGTGGACACCCTTATGCTTGAACATGGTGTTCGTTATGGACAAACCGTGGTTAGCACAGAAATCCAATAACAGAACACCGCTCGGATTCAGGTCAGGGGGGCCGTTCCTCCCAATCACGCCCCTCCAGGTGTCACTGTCACTGCCCACGTGAGCGTTGAAGTCCCCCAGTAGAACGACGGAGTCTCCAGTCGGAGCACTTTCCAGCACCCCTCCCAGAGACTCCAAGAAGGCCGGGTAGTCCGCACTGCCGTTCGGCCCGTAGGCACAAACGACAGTGAGAGACCTATCCCCGACTCGAAGGCGCAGGGAAGCGACCCTCTCGTTCACCGGGGTAAACTCCAACACATGGCGGCTGAGCTGGGGGGCTATTAGCAAACCCACTCCAGCCCTCCGCCTCTCACCATGGGCAACTCCAGAGTGGTAGAGAGTCCAGCCTCTCTCAAGAAGTGTGGTTCCAGAGCCCAAGCTGTGCGTTGAGGTGAGCCCGACTATCTCTAGTCGGTACCTCTCGACCTCCCGCACAAGCTCAGGCTCCTTCCCCGCCAACGAGGTGACATTCCACGTCCCTAAAGCCAGATTCCGTGTCCAGAGATCGGGTCGTCGGGGGTCTCGCCTTCGACTGTCGCCCGATCCTCTATGCACCGGCCCCTTACGCTCCCTCCTGCAGGTGGTGAGCCCACAGGAGGGCGGCCCCACGTCACTCCTTCGGGCTAAGCCCGGCCGGACCCCATGGGGGAAGGCCCGGCCACCAGGCGCTCGCATACGGGCCCCAACCCCGGGCCTGGCTCCAGGGTGGGGCCCCGGCTGCGCCATGCCGGGCGACGTCACGGTCCTTGATTTTAATTTTGCCATAAGGGGTTTTATGAACTGTTCTTAGTCTGGCCCGTCACCAAGGACCTGTTTGCCTTGGGAGACCCTACCAGGAGCATATAGCCCCAGACAACATAGCTCCCAGGATCATTCGGGTACTCAAACCTCTCCACCACGATAAGGTGACAGTTCAAGGAGAGGCGGATTTTCCAATCACAAATCCAGTAATAGTTTTATGTTTACGTGGCATGATTAGATTAGATTAGATTCAACTTTATTGTCATTAAGCAGAGTACAAGTACAGAGCTAATGAAATGCAAGTGCAAGAATATAGTGTTTTATATACATAAAAGTGCTTAAAAAGTGATTAAGTAAAGCTTATGATATACAGACTGTACAGTGGAGTTGCTATATACAATATTGATCAGAGTATATACAGAATATAAATATGATTGCAATGTAGGGATTGTACGTACATTATGAACAGAGCGATGAAGGATTATATATACATTATGAATAGCAGGAACCTGAGAACAGGAACCTGAGAACAGTGGTAATAAATACAGTTGAATGAGTGTGCTTTTACACACAACCCTTGAAGATCCCGTAACGGCACGTGACATCAGCGCGTGACGTGTAATGTACGAGTCGACAACGCTAGGCACGTTATACTTTCACTGAAGCAAGCAAACGATCTCTGCGTCAGCTCGGAAAGTGAGGAACTAACTAATCTCTGCTTCATTACAGTTTTCACATATGTTTTTGTCGCGAATGTTGATCTTCCTTCAAAACAACCGCTAAAAGAGTCGCGCGATAACACGCTTCATCACTTCGATACGGAATTAGATCTGGCTTTTGTTCACACAGCGCTCGTCCCTGGTCGAACCACAATGTTTCTAGGTCCCCGACCCGGTTTCAGTTCGGTAATCAATTCCGGGACATGGTTGCTTTCACACAGAAGGCGACTCGGCAATGTTCCGGAAATATTGCGGGTCCGACGTGCCATGTGAAAGGGGCTCAAGTGAGGGGTGTAACATTTCCGTCACATGCTTGATGCATTCGGCCAATCACAACGCACCGGATAGCTAGTCAATCACTGAACACCTAGCTTTTCAAACCAATGAGCTTTGTAAAAATTGACACGTTTCAGAAATGTGGGGCATAGAGGAGAAACAATAATGTACAGTAAGTGGAAAATAATGTTTTTTTTAACCTTAAACTGCATAAAAATTTCATTACACCAAATACACAAAATAATGTTATTTTTGCAAACATCATATGACCCCTTTAACATCAATGCACTGTTTCCATTGCACAAAACATTCTTTTTAGAGGAAAAGGTTCATCTGATTATTAATTTTTTTACTTTGAGAATCCAAAAAGGGTTTATCGCTGCAAAACAGCCCTTATGAAAGCTTGAGTTCTAAGAGTGTGTCAGTGTGGTTACTCTGCTAGGACACTTGTGTGAACTTGAGACTTCATACATAGACTTTAAATGACCTTGACAGCACTTTGTTGGGAGTAATTGCAAAAATGAGTCAGGAAAGCAGAATTGTTTCTTAAAAAAGGTCTTGCATCATTTGTTTGCAGATTCCACATGGCTTGATATTTAGTAATCAGTAGAATGTGATTCATTGTGTTTGGATTAAGTGTCCAAATACTTTTTTGGGGTCACTGTTTGCTTAATAATATCCAGAAACAGTATGTCCAGTAGGAGTGGGAATCTCTAGGCACCTCACGCTTTGATTTGATTAGGATTCAGAGGGCTGCAATGATAAAACAATTATCAATGCATCTTTTTTTCTATACATATTTTCTTTTTTCATTTGACTGATTACAGGTCGAAAGTAAGGAGAGGTAACTGACAAGATCATACTGGAGGATTTGCTGCTCAACAGATCCTGATCTTATTGACAAATATCAGACCTTGTAAGATATGCTTCCTTTACAAAGTGTATGTGACTGAGAAAGTGAACTGCAAGCGGTCATTCACAAGAGATTTAAATACCCTTCATATTGCTAGTAGCTCTCTGATGCTCAAAAATTATATACACTATTATAATGTTTGCAAGAGTGGGAAGATCTAGAAAAACAAATTGCGGGAGCGGGATTAGGAAAACGTTGCTTCCATACACCAGCTTTTGTTTGTGTCTCTTACGTGCACGCCAGTCTGTCCTGGAGCTGCACTACTAGAGTTCCGTTTTTTTTGCATTTTTTCAATATTACTTCATCATTTAACATTTAGAAAATATTTTTTCATCCACATCCTGATGCATCCAAGAATCAATTTTTCCCCCACTCTTAGGCCCATCCACACAGAGACGTGTATATGCATACATTTTGTATTGTATAGCCATTTCGTCCACATGGATCTGGCTTTTTGGGTGAGCGAACCCAATATTTTTTGAAACCGGGTCCCAGAGTGGATACATTTGAAAACGCCGCCCCTGCGCTTTCGTGTGGACCACAAATCTGTATATTTTCTGAAACTATGACGTCATCAGTCCTCATCTCGCCCCTAGTCAGACACCGCTACGTCACGTAACAGCAACAAAACATGAACAAATATTGAATGATTGTGTTTTTATTAACACAGATTAATAAATGTATTGTTTAATGTTGTTTGTACACCGTGCACAAGGTTTATGCGCATAGTCCAATTCTTCTCCGTTTTTAGTGTGCCACATACTGGTCTGGCATGTATACTACAACGTTTTGTGTGGATTGCAATATTTCTTGAGACAAGGGTAAAAAAAGATCGGATAGGGAAAGCTCTGGCTTCGTGTGGACGTAGCCTTAATGTCCTGCCTCATGTTGCAGAGTCAGCATTAGTTAATTGTTGATATTTGTGGTTGGTGATAAATGATACACACAAAGTGCTGTGACAGTCCTTGAAAAGAAAGTTCTCAAGGATGAGGCACAGGGTCATGGGGCTACACTTGACCTGCTCAGCAGAATGGAGACATTTCTGGAATTCTGTGTCTGGACCTCTATGGCCATGGTTTATGTTGGACAGCTAATCGCTGTGTTGTGTAAACTGTGTGGTAAAAACGGGCAGCTGTTTTTCCTAGAATGTCTGTTTTAAAACAATAAATTGGCAATGTTTCGAGCATTATGGGAAGACATTTTGGTGCCTAATGTGCCTATATATTTTATAGTTAATTTAACATCTTAAATAAACTACTTAAATTTTCTACTTTTAATGCACTGACTATACTGATACATTATTATAAGATGTAAAATAGATGGTCACGCTGATTTAAAGTTGATAAAATTTGTGCTTTCCAAAAACAATGTGAACTTCATTAACCAATATTCCCCACACAGAGGACACTATATAATATGTGACAAAATACCCTAATTTGCATCTGTAAAGAAAAAAAATATATATAATAATTTATTTACATAATTATTAATGTCTTGTTAAATACATTTCGAAATTATATATGAATGTAGTTTCACCATAAGTTCTATACTATAGCCAATATTGACATCAGCTAAATCAATAGGCAATGCAGGACCAGGAAGTACAAACTCAATAGCCTATTATAAACATAATTCCTCAAATAAATGTTAGTCAAGCTAGTCAGAAAGCAAGTATTGTGCAAGATATTGTTGTTTGTTACCACAGCAACAGCCTTTGTGTGTCCAGGTTTTAATGCACTTCTTGTGTGTGAACAGTACCTTCCAGAAAATTAGCGAGAAAAGCTTAATGTATATCGGCAATGGTACATTGTTTAACTGTACACTTTTCTGTTTGTTAGGATATTGACATAGTAAGATTATCATATATTGTCCTTCATAATTAGTAGTATAAGCGTATTTACTTTGAAACAGCCTGCACGAAACCTTTCCATTTTATTTTCTGTTAAAATACTCTCTTGCTTGTCTACTGAGTAAAAAATTTTCTGAACCCACAGTGAGTGATAGAGAAAAATAAAAACACAAAACATTTTCAAAAATGGTTTTCTGCTCAATATAATGCTTTTTTTTTCTTATTTAACAAGAGTGATTTTAATGTAGTCTTTGTAAAAAAAATAAAAAAATAAAAATAATGTTTTTTTATTTTGTATTGAAGTTTTAATTATGTTAGTATATAAACTTAAACTAATTAGAAATGGGAAATGTTGCCTTGGAACCTAGATGATTTTTTTTTTATATATTTTACTGTTTCTGTGAAAATGTATTTCAAGTAACATAAATGTTTGTTTTATTTCTTAGTCCATCCTTATTATTTACTGTCTAGCAACACTTTACATTTATTTTCCTTACATTTATAGGCAGACTGAAGTGCAAAAAAAAAACAAGAGAAGGAAGTTTAGGCATGTAACAGGATCTAACAGAGACTCTTCATGTTATTTTGAGCTGTCTACTCCCGTATTGAGGGAGCATCTCATTATAATGCAGTCCTCCTTACACTCCTCTGCTGCATGGAATTTTCCGTAGACCAATCCCTGGCCCTTGAGTGAAGAGTGTGTGTGTTTGTGAGTACCTCTGTTCCTCTCCTGTGTATCATGACTGTTGGGCTGAAAAGACTTTCACAAGGCTGCTGAAGGACTGTGGAGTATCATGTCTATACTGCAGCAGGAGACAAGAATGGTAGAGAACTGGATAACCTAACTTTCTCATTTAATCATTAACTGATTCATGAAATGAAACAGACATGCCTTTTTGAAGGTTTCTGCTTGTTTTGTCGTCGTTTTATTCTTGATTGCAACTGGGTTTGCTTGATGTCTAACTGCATTTACTTTAGAAAGAAAAAGAAAGCCGATTCATCATTGTTAGATTTTGCTGTGCACAACATTGGTAATGTGACTCTATCAAATATGAAATGTTCAGGCAGCTTTTGTTCTTTTATGTTTGGATTTGACATGAAAAGTCTTTTTGGATTTTGAAGCCACCTGCATGATGCTTTTATATCCCCAGGTCTAACGAGGTTATTTCAGGCTGTAAACATCATGCGTTGCAAAGATATTTGTCAACTCCTTTTATTGTATATTGAATAATATATTTTGAAACTATTATCTAAGATGTTTAAAGAGTTTGTTTCTTCACTGGAACAGATTTGGAGAGATTTAACTTTACATCACTTGCTAACCAATGGATTATAGAGAATTTGTATCTTAGTTGGAAGCATTAGTTTGAGTTAAAAATGTCTCAGTACGTCTCAAACACAGCTTTTCACTTCTCAAGATGTTAATTGATGGACTGGAGTTGAGAGGTTTACTTGTGGATCACTGATGTTTTTTATCAGCTGTTTTTTGGACTCTCATTCTGATGGCACCCATTCACTGCAGAGGGTCCAACGATGACCAAGTCATATACTGCTAAATTTCTTTAAATCTGTTTAATGAAGAAACTAATTCATATACATCTCGAATGGCTTGAGAGTGAGTACATTTTCAAGAAATATGAATTTTATGGTGAACTATTCGTTTCCCATTTGCCGTTCTAGAGGTAAAAGCTATATCAACAAGCCATTTATCTGTTTTTCTATTTCCCCCTCCAGCAGGTTCTTCAGTGCGAGGGAGTGAATAATAAAAGCTATGTGTGTGAGACGGGACACTGCTGTGGAGAGTCCCAGTGCTGCAGCTACTACTATGAACTCTGGTGTAAGTACATCATTGTGTTTGTTACTGGGTTACAGTGTTTGATAAGAATTCATAATGGCTCGGTCACATTTATTACGCTAGAATGGCAAAGGGAGGAACTGCTTGATACAGGAATGATGATTCAATCAAACATTTCTTCGACATCGGGAGAATTTCCTGATTGTGCTGATTGAATAAATAGACCAAGCCTTAAGAGGCTCAGAAGAACTAAACAAAATATATGAGGAGAAAAGCTCAAGATGCTTGACAAATCCGTATGCAGAGGGTCTGACCATGTGCGCATTAGCGCATGAGTCCGGTTTTAAGTAGCAGTATAGAGTACAAAGACATATTTTAAATATTTTGCTGGTTTGTGTGCGGTATTATTTCTGTGTTTTTTGTTTTTTCTTCAGGGTTCTGGCTGGTGTGGGCCATCATCCTTATCCTGAGCTGCTGCTGCGTCTGTCATCATCGTCGCACCAAACACAGACTGCAACAACAGCAGCGACAGCATGAGATCAACCTCATTGCCTACAGAGAGGTTCACAACAACACCTCACTGCCCTTCTACTACAGTAATATCACCCTTCTTATTTAACTTTTTCATTTTTTTTTTTTTTGCTACATTTATTTATTTAGCATTTCTTCATTCTTCAGCCCTGGAAAATAGCAAAAAAGGACTTTAAAGTAATTCCGAAGAAATTCCATTTCTATCATTTGCTAGATAATGTTGATTTTATGATTGATTGTGTAGAGTATCAATCAAAGGATTTGTAGAAATTGGGGCTGTCAGTAAAAAAACATTTATGATAATTAATTACATAATGTGACTTACTTTAATCACATACATTCTATGTCAGAATATAAAGTTTAAGTTGAGCTTTATTGTCATTCTGCTGCATGTGTGGACACACAGTGGAATGAAATGTGGTGCCTCACAGGACCACAGTGATACATGAATACAGACATAAAACAATGAAGTAAAACCTATACACAAACTAACCTACTGACAGATTTTGAATATGAATATACTATATATAAATGTTTGCCTATACATAAACTTAAAAATATAAACTATACAAATGCTTCACACAAAAAACGCCAATCCAGCAACCAGTTTGATTAATATTAAGTTAATTATAATAGTAAAAATAGCATTATAGTCGATAGTCCTTTTACAGCATTAAGCAGACTGAAATCAAACCTTTAGGACTGTGTAGGCAACTACCGGTAATTGCATGATTAATATTGAGTAATATCAGTATTCCTGTTCTCTATGAAATTTCATTGTCATTCATGAACTGGCTGTGATAAAAAAAAGGCAAACAACACAAGTACACAATGATATTTGTATGACAACCACTAAAATTGATGAATGAATAAATCTAGATAGACACACGGTACAGTACAGACATAGTGTTATTCTGATCACGTCACATGATGAGAACTACATCAGTTGTTATTGTTGAGTTATTTTGCTCTATCATTTTATGACTTTTTATTAGTTAATCTTGAGATAGTGTAATAAAAACTTTTGTTTACACTAGTTTTCAGTACCTGAAACTGAAGCGTACACAGTTAACCTAGCAGAACATTACCTGCCCTATAGAAGAGAGAGAGAGAGCGATACAGTATATTGGTTTCATGTTATTTTTTCATTTGTATGATTTTGGGTGGGTCTAAGAATGGTAAACCTCCTGATCGGAGACCGTTGTTGATTTTTACTGTACTGTACTAGTGTGAATCTCAGTCGGAACATGAGCCGTGTGATGATGTAAGATGGATTTTGGTCTGGTGGTTTGCATGGTTAAATTATCAAAGCCTTGTAACTAAGTGGGTTATGTTATTATAAATATAGCAATCCTTCTGTTATGAAACAATCTGGAGTGATCCTTATTAAATTGTATTTATCAGTCTTCAGACAGATTTAAAAAAAAATACAAAAATGTTACATAGTTTGTATTTCATACTTATGGTTACAGCCACCTGAGCTCACAGCCATGATGAAATCTTCATTCAGTCTTTGTCGTTTATGTTAATGTTTAACCAAAAACAGAGAGAGAACATATGTTTAATGTAACAATTGTCCTGGTCTCCCCTAATACGTGATTTAAAGCTGTTAGCACAAAACTGAGCATTCTGGAATAAAGTGCAATCTGTTTTCATCATCCATAGATCAGACAGCTCACAAAATCTGACGAATCACTCTTGATTGTTGATGTAATGAACTGATAAAAACTCATTTTGGTATTTTGGATTTTATGTATTAACACAGTCTAATACAAATAGGGTATAGTAAAAAAGTGCTATATATAGTTTTGATAAGGTGATATTTCACTTCACAGGTTTCACTGATTTTTCACAGAAAATCTGAATGGTGAAAAATAGTTAAACTCTTCAAAATCTTGTCTTCTGCATAAGGGAGAAAGTGTTGAAGGCCATTTCTGATTCATAAGAAAAATGACGTCGAAATTGACATCAAATGTTGAAATTATGAAATTCTAAGTCAAAACTGACATAAAAAGATAAAACCTTTGACAAACGTTGGAGTACAGAAAGTAGAAATGAATAAAAAGTCAAAACTATGACATGCTGTCATTATTATGAGATAGAAATACTACGTAATATGTAAAAATTATGGGATTAAGGAGTCACAGTTATGATATAAAAACTATAATTGTGACTTGGAAATGTCAAAACTGAAGCTGTCATGACTGTTATAAATTGTTATAAGTTGTCAGAACTATGATATATTGTGATAATTGTAAGTCAGTTGACAGACTCATTTTTTTCTTGTCATAATAATAAGTTTGACTTTAATCATGTCATCAATTTGACCTGCTTTTTAAATCAAAATTGAAAAGTGTTTTTTGTCATGATTTTGACTTATTTAATAAATATGTCATAATTATGATTTTACCAAAGCATTTTTTTTTTATTCTTATATAGCAGAAGTAGGCTTCCATATGAAAGTCGTACAAGTTTGGAACAACACGAGAGTGTCCATTTCTAATAGAAACAACTGTAGCTCTTCAACCAAAACAAAGTCTGGATTCTGAATGCTTCAGATTCTCCCTGCTGTTCTCCGACATTTTCTCACACCATTCTTTTCCTTTCAGGATTCCTACCCAACTATCTCCTTCCAGAGTATGAGGAAGTAGTGCATCGGCCCGCTACGCCCCCTCCTCCATATAGTGCCTTAAACGCCGGCCCCCCGACCTGCACCAGCCCTTTAACCACTGACCAGCAAGATGCACACTGCGCGCCCCGACAGACCTCTCCAGACCCCCCTGCATCTGAAACACTCTGTTCCAGACCCAGCCCAGAGGAGATCCACACCTCTAATGGGTACCACCAGAAGGAAGAGTTTGAGCGGGCCAGATCCGCACAGAGCGCTCCGCAGCCCCCCAGCATGGAGAAGCAGAACGAGTGCGGGAAGGAGCCGCTCAGGAATGTGGCAGTACCTGACGACAAAGAGAGGATTCTGGGAAGACACCGCAGATTCACGGGGGACTCTGGGATTGAGGTGTGTGTTTGTGGACGAGGTTTGGAGAGCCATGAGCCCAAAGAATTCGAGGGGCTTTTGAGCGAGGAGGACTCGGAGGATTTCTGTGAGGAATGTGGCCTTCGTTCCCACGGAGAGGAAAATCAGGGACTTCTGTCCCCAGAAAACAGGGTGGAGCGTGGACCATCGCCAGTGTCCCAAGCTCAACCTCATCCGGTCTGCTTCTGTTTGCATACTATTAATGAACAAGAGGGTCCACAGCATAGTAACACAGAATCATAAAGCTAAATGCATGACATTAATGTGAAAAAAAAGGTGAGAGGAGGACAAGTGTAATCGCACAATATATACATTTGTTTTAAGTATGAGATGGAAACAATTTGATGTTCTCTACATCATCGTTTTATGTACAGAGCATCTATTTATGCGGTTAAAAAGCTCAAAGGTGCACAAGGATGGGCTCTACTTGCTCCACTAGGCGATACATTGGGTGCTGTATTGAAGCGTTCAGGTATTCCCAGGAGATCCGCATTTACAAGTTGATCCATCGTAAGTCTGACATCAGATGCATTCGTTCAGATCACTGTGGTTGGAGAAAGATGGCGAAGTACCTTTTCTCATAAAAAGATGAATAAAGAATGCACATAACGTTTCTTTTTACTTTTTAACATATTTCTATTTAATGTATAAAGGTGCTGTAATTTGAATCATATCGTAATCGTCTATCGTAATTGTACAATACTTTTGTATTGTACAACTACATAAATAGTTTTATTGTAAACGAAAAAGAAAACAAGTTTCAACAGATTTCCAGTCAATCTATCCGGAACACAGAAACTCTGTATGGAATATCCGTAGTTTCTTGCTACATAATTACGACTTTGTGGTGGCAGTCGTGGGATTTCAACTTGTAAATACGATCTTTCTGATATGACTTGTATGCATCATAAGACATCCTCCAGGTGCGACCACATTTACTCTAAAAATGTTGTAGGTGAATCTCTCTGAATCTCTTTGCAATCTCTCTGAAATGTTACTAACGTGACCAGGCTTAGGACTGAGGTTTTTAAACATGTAAACAAACACTAGTGTGCTGTACTCTTAGTGTCTCAGGACAGTTAAAGAGCAGTCTTAAAAGACGACTGAACACCAAAAAAGAGCATGTGCTTTTAATGTTGACTTTCCCCAATGTGATGGGGCAAATCTTATTGGTGTGAATTTAGGTTTTGTTTTGCACAATCACGTTCTGATGAATCAGTCATATCCATGATTTTTCATTTCAAAATACAAAGTATTCACATAGTCTTAATTCACATTTTGTCTGATTATATTGTCGACTTTTTGGCTGCTGTATGCTCTGAGGAACTGTTCGTGTTTATTTGGTATTCAGAACAAGTTTGATGCATAAATCTGAGTTTTTATAGCCAAAGTAGAGTACAGATTATGAGATGGGGCAGATGTTTGAATTAGGCTTGGAGTTTATAAGTGCTGCTTTATTCTACTAATCATCAGATTTTGATTGCAAGCAAACACAACATAATGTATATTCCTTTGAACCTGTAGGGATGAAAGCCTTGGCAAAGGGAGGTGTCTTTAGTACACAAGCATTTACTGTGTAAAGTCATTTCTTCTAGGTGCTTAATCAATGATAAGCTATACCAGGTAAAAAAAAAAAAAAAAAAAAAAAAAACATTCAACATATTCAAGTGAACTCCAAAGACAGAAACATGTTTTGTTTTCTAAAATGATAATATACATAAATATATGTGGAAAGCATATTTTGTTGAACTTGATGTTAGATGACACACATAGGTACAGAATTGATTAAGCTTTGGTGGGAACATTTTTTTTTTCAAGTGCCTTTTATGTAATTTTTGCACTGTTACAACCACTCTGAATACAGTTTCACGTGCCAGTTGTCAAGTATCAACTTGAACATTAGCCTCATAGAATATTTTTTTTTACAAAAGCTCTACAAAACAAGCGGTGTCTTGATTTTATATTCAAATGCAAACTAATGACCCATGTATGTAATTATAAAATGATTTATTTTTGTATTTCTGCACCAAAGTAGCTTCAGTTTGTTCCTCCATAACCACTGAAGCACTCTTTTTTTTTTTAGGTTCTCCGTGTTAACAAATTAAATTATTTCACTGTCCTAATGAATGTTAAAGAGATATGCTGCTCTTTCTGGTGTCTCTGTGATGACAATCTATTATTATTAGAGCTAGCTTAGAGTCAGATACCTAATCAATCTCTTTCTCTGATATATTTGCAATCTGCTGATTTTCAAAGTCTTAAATGCTCTGATGCATCTCATTTAAGAAATATGTCATAGTCTGCAGCTGTTTTGTCTAACTATGTAATCATACGAGTTCTGGCGCAGTTCATATTTTTATCTGTTTATCTTGTTATGAAAAAAAAAAAAAAAACTTATCGTGACACTGTTCATTAAACGCAAATCTAAACAAAGTGTAAGTGTTTTGTTACGTGTTTTTTTCCCAAAGCGGTAGGGATTCTGATTCGTTCCAGTGACTCGAATCTTTGAATCAGTTCACTAACAAGATCCGTTCAGTGGTCCTTTTTGACTTAGTGCAGTGAACGGACAGTAGTGAAGAATTTTACTCCGCTCTAAAAGTACTTTTCAAATGTCAGTAGGCTACTTTAACGAGTGTTTTTCTTAAAAAAATAATAAATAAATAAAAAGTAATCAAGAAAGTAATACTTTTTTTTTTTTTTTTTTTTTTTATACATTATAGTAATACATTTGACAGCATATTTATTTATTTATTTTTAAATAACCGTTTGTACACTTATAATCACCGCACTTCTCGTTCAGTCGGTCGAAGGCCTCGGTTCAAGAAGGAGAGGTCACAGTACATTTAGTTTGTTTATGAACGAGATGTTCTAGTTCACTTTGTTCACAAACGATGTCTCGTTCAGTAAGTGTCGTAAGTCTTCTTGCCAGCGTCTCGTCTTCAAACCAAAAGCAGATATAAGTCCTTTCTTTTACTGTCTATGTATTAGTCCTGCTGGGGCTGGTGCTCTCTCTGGCAGCGGCAGGTCCCAGCGCAACTTCCGGAGGCATCCCCAGATGCCATGGCAGCTGCAACCAGTCATTTCTGTTTTATTTTTAAATAAAATATTTGATGAGGATGCATATTATATACCAGCAAGCATATGCGATCAGAATATGAACTAGTTGCATTCATATTGCTATATTATACTCTAAAAAGCACATACTAATGCCTTATTATTATGTGTGACCATATTCTACATCTTGCCCTATACCTGAACAGTAGGCTAATAAATAATTAATAATTTAGTGAGGTAAAAGTCAAAGGTTAGTTAATAATGAGAATTGGATCCAAAATAAAAGTGTGACCATATGTACAGGTGCATCTCAGTAAATTAGAATGTTGTGGAAAATTATAATTTATTTCAGTAATTCAGCTCAAATTGTGAAATTCTAGTATTAAATAAATTCAATGCACACAGACTGAAGTAGTTTAAGTCTTTGGTTCTTTTAATTGTGATGATTTTGGCTCAGAAAAACATTGCTCCATTGTGCTTTTTTGGAAACCAAAGTCACTGCACCTGTTTACCAAGAAATTTTTGGAGCACTTCATGCTTCCTTCTGCTGACCAGCCTTCTGAAGGCGCTGATTTCATTTTCCAGCAGGATTTGGCACCTGCCCACACTGGCAAAAGCACCAAAAGTTGGTTAAATGACCATGGTGCTGGTGTGGTTGACTGGCCAGAAAACTCACCAGACCTTAACCCCATTGATAATCTATTGTCAAGAGGAAAATGAGAAACAAGAGACCAAAAAATGCAGATGAGCTGAAGGCCACTGTTAAATAAACCTGGGCTTCCAGACCACCTCAGCAGTGCCACAAACTGATCACCTCCATGCCACGCTGAATTGAGGCAGTAATTAAAGCAAATGGAGTACATGTACAGTAAATCAACATACTTTCCAGAAGGCCAACAATTCACTAAAAAGTTTTTATTATTTTTTAAATATTTTTTTATTTATTTATTTTGATTATTGGTCTTCTAAAGTATTTGTTGAGATAGTGAATTGGTGCATTTTTGTTAAATGTGAGCCAAAATCATCACAATTAAAAGAACCAAAGACTTAAACTACTTCACTGTGTGTGCACTGAATTTATTTAATACACAAGTTTCACAATTTGAGTTGAATTACTGAAATAAACTTTTCCACAACATTCTAATTTATTGAGATGCACCTTTATACTGATTTTCATTATAAAATAACTGTTAAATTGTTTGCAAAAAAACGTATGAAAATTACACATGGTTTTGCAACAAATAAAAAAGGTAATTACAGTTAAAATGTTTTGCTACACTCACTATAGTTTAAGCATGCTTTTTGTAGTAAAACTGTAGTTATACAAATTGTAATAAAAACATTCCATTTTTCGGTGATCCCACATTTTCCTATATTCATTTAAATTCTATACTTAATTGAACTGCCCAGTTTCCGTTTATCACTTTATTAATTTGCACGCATGAAATGAATGTAAAATAATCTGCCAAAATTTACATAACATCAAAGCCGCAATGATCATATTATAAGATGAATAAATGTATGATGTTTCTTTGATGTATGGCTACTGCCATCAGTCGTGGCAATGGAGGTAGGGTCTCTTTAGGGGGAAAAAATGGATGAGAAAGTTATCGATATTACAAAAATATACAAAATGTGACATTGAAAAGTGTAACATTTTTTAAAAAAAGTAACAGTCCAACAGCGACACCCGCTGTTAAAGTTAAAAAGAACAGCTGAACATCAGTTGACAAATAAAATATATTGTATTGTTACTGCATTTTGCTATTATTTTAGAATAAATGTAAAGACACTAGTTTGATTCGATTTCATATATATATAATTATTATTTTTTTTTATATTTGTTTAAACAGGGAAATGTGACAACAGAGAGGTTATAAGGGTGTATATACATAGTGTAGTTTTTACCGAGCAAACAGCAGAAACGGAGAGAAGGACCTTGGCAGATGTCTCGAACTCTGGCTGGCAGAGATGCCACCGGAAGTGGCGCTGATCCAGATCGACTTTAAGTTATCAAACTGTAGTATTTTGTAAATGTATTAATTTGAACCCTTATCTTCGTATAAATAATTATATAATATTTTGTTATTGCATTATGTCTCATTTACTGCAATACTTTATGCATAATCATCATGACAGTAGTTCGGTCTCCAGTATTGCTCTCTGATTGGCTGACCGTGTTACGGAAGTCGCGAGAAAAAACACCTTCTCGTTCAACATTTAATCATGGCAGACGGACGTACAGCAGCCAGGTAAAACTGTTTTTGTTGTATATTTATTGTTACTCAGTAGTCTAATATTTTACATTTGATTCGCAATATGATTCAAGCAGACAAAGTGACTGGGCTGTCAGTATCTTGCCCACTCTTGGTAATAACAAATAGATTTTTACGTTAACTTATGAAGCGACTGGAGTAACTTAGCCCAACAGCTATTCTGTTACACAACAAAGTCAAGCATTCGCAGTACAATGTCTTATTGTTGTTCACAGTAACACTGCAGTTGCAAGTGTCTACAATGACGTTAAGGTATGTTTTTTTCCGAACTTGAAAACCAAAACCAATTTGACTTTTAAGGGCTGTACAACTTAAAGTGGTTTTGTGTGACAAAATGAAAGTAATGTTATCAGTGCTATCTTCTACAGCCCAAATCGCAGCCAATACACCTAGTTACCATAATAACATTAATATTGTAATGGCTGGATTGTGTTAAACACGTTTAATGCTCAGAATGGTGTGCAATTCTGAATCTTTAATACAGGAATACTATGGAAAGACACTGAAGAAGACATCTGATCTGAAAAGCAATGCCTGTGTCCCGTCTGCCAAGCCTGTTCCTGCATACGTGAGAAAAGTCATAGCTGAGATCCATCCAGATGTTGCTGCAAAGTGAGGATTACTTCGATGAATGTTGTGATGATACACATAGAAGATGTATTTGTGACATAATGAAGAGGGAAGTACTGTAATGGCCTCAATAAGCTCATAAACCATATAATGTCACTTTTAGTTTCAGTCTGAAAGAAAGACAAGTGATTTACTGAAATTATCATTTATTTCCTTGGTATATTTATGTATTTGGGTGAAAAACTGTTTGGGAACTGTAAGATAGAGAAGGGTCTTACGCTCACCAAGGCTGATAAAAAAAAAAAAATACAATAAAAACAGTTAGAGTAGTATTATTAAAAATGTTAATGTTTACAATAATTATATATAAACCATGGTGCATTTTTTCTGGATTATTTGATTATTAGAAAGTTCAAAAGAACGTCATTTATTTGATAGGGAAACCTTTTTGTAAAATTTTAAATGTCACTTTTGATCAATTTAATGCATCCTTTGTGAATAAAAGTGCTCATTCTTTCAAAAGGAAAAGTCTTTATGTAAAACTATACTATATAAATTCATATATACATACATATATTGCTATGAATTAAAGCTCTACCTAAACACCTAATCTATTGGAAATCTGTTCTCATTAATAAGGAATAATCATAAATCAATATTCAGATTTCAGTGGGCTTAAAAGAGTCACTTTCCCTGATGATATACTGCATCTAAAATAAATGATATATCAAATCTAAAAACATAGCCAGAAATTGATATAAGATTATATGAAAATAAGATTGATATGAATTCGTTATATAGCTTTATTCTGATGATTCAGTACTGACCCCTTGTTGGCAGGTACTATGGCTGTGGTCTGGTGGTCCCTGAGTGTCTGGAGTGCTGCAGCGTGCTTGATCTCGGCTGTGGGAGCGGACGGGACTGCTACATGCTCAGCCAGCTTGTAGGAGAGAAGGGACGTGTCACAGGCATCGACATGACTGAAGATCAGGTAAATTCACTTCAGGTTTCAGATGACTCTGTAATGCGGTAATGCAGGCTTTTGCTACAGGTTCATTTATTAGTACACCGTTAGCAAACCTGTACTTCTGCTTTTCAATTAAAAAAAGCAAACTGATCATTTAAAAAGCATGCCCTTTTAAAATATACAGTTGTATTGTTTGATTGTTTTTTAAACAAAATATGAGATTAAGAATTAGACATTAAATATTGTAATTGATAGCACTAATAAATATATATTTTTTATGTACTATCCTAAATGCATTTGACATAATGGCGAAAACAGTGCATGTGAACTGCTCAGATGTCTTTGTTTTACAGCTTGAGGTGGCTAGGAAATACATTGATTACCACACACAAAGATTTGGTTATAAAAAGCCAAACGTGAACTTTGTTCAAGGCTACATTGAGGCCTTGGCAGAGGCCGGTCTGGAGGAGAAGTCGTATGATATCATCATGTAAGCTTTCAAAGTTTCATAATAGTTGCCTATTTGTGAAGATTATTTGCTGATGCGGAACTGTTACCGTAGTTAGCAATTTATTGGCAGTCTTTGTTCTTGTCTTTCAAAAGCTCAAACTGTGTGGTGAACCTGTCACCAGATAAAGCCAGTGTCCTGAGGGAGGCTTACCGCGTACTGAAGGTATTTCCAGTTCACGCCGAATTATTTTTTAAATCAGATTTTTTTTCCAACCCTGACTCTCAGATGCTATAATAATATCCTAGAACCCTTAAAATAAACATATTACTTTATTTCAAATATGCATATCTGCATAACTTTATCTCATTAATTAATAAACAAGGAGGTTGATCTGCTTTGTCATTAGGATGGAGGGGAACTGTACTTTAGTGATGTTTATAGTGATGCTAGAATCCCCGAAGACCTCAAGGCCAACAAAGTGTTATGGGGTAGGAAAGAACATCAAAACTTTTTGTCCAAATTTTCTTTTTTTAAAAAGTTCTTACAATATCCCAATCTGCCTTCTACATATCAAGGTTTTAAAGGGATTTAATTCGGAGCAGAAAGTCTTACATTTATTAAGTCACAGTGTTGCATGTATTGTCGAAAAATGAAATGAAATCTTCCTCAGTTGTTTTTGTCAAGCTTATTTTCTTGTAAAACAAAGCAGAAATAAATGGAGATCCATTTTAAGTTTGTATTCTAAAATGTATAATACAACAGCTAATACAACTCATTATGCTGCCTAGACATTTATATTTGCAACAGATGATGCATTGTGTTCTCTTAAATGTATTCCTTACACTTTCTTTACTTGGTCTTAAACCTAAAATCATAAAACCCGCAGAAACCCTGCTTTCTAAACATTGCAAGTTTAACTTTTCTTGTGTTGAATGTCACTGATTGAGTCTTCTTTGCTTTGTATTGATCAGGTGAATGTCTCAGTGGAGCATTATGGTGGGAAGACCTGATACGACTGGCTGAAGAGGTTGGCTTCTGTAAACCCAGACTGGTTACTGCTAGTATCATCACTGTGAGCAACAAGGAACTAGAGAAACTGCTTGGTGAGATGCTTGTTCAAATATGCCACCTTCTTATAGTAACAGTTATGATTTTCAGTTCAAGAACACTCTTCCTCGATGGTCTGGAGGAAATTACTGCTCTTATACCACAGTTACCACATTATGTACCACATGTGGGATTTTGTACCTAAAAAGTTCTTATGTGTAGAACTATTGAGTTTCCACCACTGAAAAAAAAAAAACATCCAAAGCCTCTGTTGCTAATTTGAAAGTGGTTCAAAGTTTAGAATTGAATCAAAAAAATAAAATAAAAATAAAACTGATGCCATGATCATTTGAACACTGAGAGGATTTCCCCCTCATATTATATACATTTTTTTGAAATAATAATAAAAAAAAAAAAGTCATAATTGTCTAAGTTCATAGTTTTACTTTGAGTTGAATTTGTTTAGGTGACCACAAATTTGTGTCAGCCACATACCGGCTCTTCAAATTACCGAAAGGTTCAGAGAAGAAGTCCTGTCTGGTCATGTACAATGGAGAAATGACCGGTGTGGAGGAAAGCTTCGAGTTTGATGCCCAGTATACCTTTAAGGTGTGTAGATACATCTAGATCTGCTTTACTCCTTCAACAGAGCTCAAAATGAATATAAGGTCCAGCAAATTGTCCCCTAATTTATTCCAATAGTTAATATTTTTTAATAAATGAACAGTAATGTCAGAATAACATCCAAATGGCTTAGCTGTGTTTGAATCATGACTAACTATACCTTGTGTGATATTGTTTTTCTAAGAAAAAGGATGCATTACATTGATCAAAAGCAATATTAAAGACATTTAAAATGTTACAAAAGATTTCTATTTCAAATAGAGAAAAAGTTTATTTTGACCTTCAACGAATTGTGAAAAAGTGTCATGGTTTCCACAAAAATATAAATCAGCTGAATTATGAAACTTATAACACAATTATAACAGAATAAATCACATTTTAAATGCTTTACAATAGAACTGTTTTTTTTTTTTTATTATTATTATTTGGACCAGTAAATGAAGACTTCTTCAGAAAAACAGAAGAGACTTCTTTCAAAAACTGACCCAAACCTTTAAACCGTTGTGTATGTTGTGAACAAGAATGGTCATGACACTGTAGTCTTTTCTCTAGGTAGATAAAGAGACATGGGTTGATGATGATGTGGCCAGCATCTTGAGCAACTCCAGATTTTCTGGAGAATTTACATTTCGGCATCAGGGGCTGAAAACCTCCGGCTCTGGAGAATGCTGGGCCAAACCCAAGGTAAGTGACTCATTTCCTAGCAGTGTGTTAAACATGCCTCATTTTCTTAGTCTTACAATACTATGCCTTTGCATAATGCTCAAATTGAGTTTTTGTTGCAATTTTAGACTAATCAGCTTTCAAAATAACAACTTGCATTCAAAATATTTCTCATTGGACCCACTAAGTTGCTTTAGTCTGATCAGTCACAGACACACAAGGTTATCCAGCTGTAGCAAAAAGCTTTGGCCACAGAGAATTGGCCTTCCTTTCGAACAAAGAATGGCATCTTATCAGTGCTTGTGGTGATTCAGTCCCTTCAAACACAAGGAAGGATTATTTTTAGAATTACTTACAACACCAAAGAACTATTTTAGAAATGCTGACTTATAGTTTTGTGCCTTGTTTGGATTTATTCTTGATCTAAAAAGATTCCTGACATGCTTCAGCTGTTTTTACCTTTACACATGGTCGTTTTAGACCAGAGTTTTTCAAACTTTTTGATACCCCAGCCTCACAAAATGTGATGGTCCCAGTTAAATGCAGCTATATATCTTCAAGTATTAAAAATCATATGTATTATTATGAGAAAAATACTTTATTAAAGTATACTCACAATGTATTTATGGAGATCTGGCTGGCCAAAAAAAAGTTAATACTGAAAAGTTAAGGATTGGAGGATTATTGTAGTGATTATTGTTGACCTTGTTTCCGATGAGTTATATGTTTAGCAACAATTCTTTTAACCCTAGCTAATATAGTGCATAGATGTTAAACAACCATACTAAAAGACATACTCATGTAATCAAGGACAACAATGGCAGAATTCACCAGGCTTCATTTATGTAATAGTTATTTGATGAGCTTGAGGCTTGAGGATTGGTGGCCAAGCTTTCACAAATTGAGCCTGATGACTCTTGCTATTGTTACATTGGTACATCTTCCCATATATATATATATATATATATATATATATATATATATATATATATATATACAAACTGCATCAGTTAGTGTAAACATACAACATGCAATAATAATAACATAAATATGGTGAACCTGCATAATAAATCAGTGTCAGTAAATACCAAAATGATGTCAATTAGGAATAAAGTGTACTTTGCACCACTGAGAATCTTCCTCTCTCTCTCTCTCTCTCTCTCTCTCTCTCTCTCCAGGCAGTGTCAGTCAATCCCTTTGAGCTGCTCCAGCAGTTGGGCAGTGCAAGTGTAGCTCCTTCCACTGGGGCGTGCTGTGGAGACCAGAAATCATGCTGCCAGTAATCCCAGCTCATTTCAATGCAGTATTCTTCGATTTGGACTCGAAAAGAACACATTTGTTGTTAATTGTGACCGTGATTGTGTATACAATTTAACATTACTCTATACAGTAATATAGTATTACTTATAATTTTGTGATAGGCAACACAAAGAAAAATCAAGAAGAAATCAATCGATCTTGTAATGGCTTAAATGCATCTGTAATCATACTGATAAATGTATTTCATTGACCAGTACCTCGCACAGGTCTATATTGTTGCATAATCTAAAGCTTTCACCTGGCAGGTTGAATCTTTATTGTAGTTTCTGTTGTGTTGCCAAGTTAACTGAAAACACAAATGTCTTGAACGTCTTCAAATAATCTTGAACTTTTGTAATCAACCCACTGCTGTAATAAAAGTGTTTTTTAGCTGACTGCCTGGGTATTACTATCAGCTGTAGCATTCAGATGTGATATACATTTAAATAAATCATTTAATGATTCTGACATGCAAATCATTTTTCTAAAATGTAATCTAGCTCTTTCCCTCAAGGGTTCACAACAGGGCTTTCAGGTGGAAGGGGAACTCATCTACCGTTTGCTCCCATTCTGGGACCGGTGTTCTTTTCTTTTCTTTTTTTTTTTTTTTGAAAAAGAACAGAAATTGAGTTATTTATGGAAACTTCTGCAGAGTTCCTGTAAAAAGTGATTTATTTATTCTGTCTAATTTACTGAAAGTGAACTTTCACTGCCTGGCTGTGAAGATTGTAGGATTGTGAAATTTAATTAACGATCAGTCAACTTTCCTACAGTCTGGACTGATCTCTGATCCCTGATAATGATAAAATGTTCACTATATGGAGATCTGAGTCCATGATTATTTTTATATCCTTTCATAGGTTTTGCACGTCTTGCGTTTCTTAAGATCCCTCTAATCCCTGCCTTATCTATGCAAGGTACATACAATATAAGTTTTTGTGTTGTCACAATTCATTTATAGCATTGTTAATTTTTTTTAGGATGACTGGGTGTGTATTCAACTATGAGCACCTTTATGCCTCGGGATGATAATTTTATTTTATTTTTTTCTAATTGTTACAGTATGTGGAGGTCATGTTAACCTTTTATCATGCCTTTGAAATATTTTTTGTCTACATTTATCAATTTTATTTTCATTTTTTAATGTAAAGATTTTGTGTTACGCTTGTCACAGACCCAGACATTCAATGTCAAACTATTAAAATCCAAAATAAATATGTCTTCTTGCATGATATGTGGTGTAGTGGACTATGCACACGCTTTGGACGTGTGTCCCCGAGATGTTGGGGGTGAGGTCCATTCTTACCCCTACTTTCCTTTTATTTGTTTAGGCCTATTTATTTATTTTTTAGCAAAATAAGATATAGGATAGGCCTATATATAGGATATAGTTACATCTTGTGAAACGTTAGTGATCCAAACTGTGATGCAATTTAGGACAGCTACATTATGATATGCCTTCCCCCTTTTTTTTATTCCACAGTGACATTTGCACCACAGAGTGCTATCGGACACATTCAGACACAATAATTATCCTAAGATGCTTGTATCCACTTAAACACAAGACCAATTAAAGAAACCAGTGAAAAGCGTGATTTCGTTTGATTTTTCAGAAGTCCACAGGACGTCCCTACGCTGTTGAAGAAACACTATAATCTTATTAGTTGTTTACTACATTTCGAGAGTGTATATTGGCACAATTTAAAGATGCTGTCAGCAAAGAACCCTCTCAAAACACCAAAAACAGTCACGAGGAGTTTGAGGAAACTCCTGTTTGCGCTATTTGCATTAAGTGCCACTATTTAAGGAGCTCATTGGCTGCTCCGGCGGCGCAAGCCCCGCCCCCGCCCAGCTGAGCCTCCGGATTGGCTGCTCCGCTCGCCTGTCACCGAGACACCAGCGGAGGCACGAGTTCGCGCTGCTCTCGCTGGAGTGTGATCAGTTTGAGCCGCGTAGCGGGGCTCAGCGAGACCTGATGCACAAGTCAAGGCGACGCGCAGCGGTGATGAAGCCGGATTGGCTCTGATTTTTAAAAGCCCTTTCATTCAAGAGGCTGTCCATTATCAACATGGCAGAACCGTCGTATCCAGTACCCCCTCGAAAAATGGCGTCACTTAGCCGGGTCCGAGCTTTAACTCTGATTTTCTTAACTGCAAGCAGTTATTTAATTACTCCCACAAGTGGCAAGGAAGGAGGGGGAGAGGAGACGGTCATCATCGGGCTGAGACTTGAGGACACGGACGACATTTCCTTCATGGACAGGGGCTATCTGCGGGTCAGCGAGAGGTCTCGGGTGAGATTGAGGGTGTACGGGCAAAACATCAACAATGAGACGTGGTCCAAAATCGCCTTCACGGAGCACGAGAGGAGCCGAGTGATTGGCACCATTGACAGATCCTCGGGGGACAACAAGAGTCAGGAGGACACGTCGGGCTTGCACCCCTGTGGCATCAGGACCTCGGATATCCTCATCCTGCCCAACATCATTCTGAACCGCAAGACATCTGGCATCGTGGAGCTCGAGGTCAAGCCTCTGCGAAAGACTGAGAGGAGCAAAGCGTACTACCTGTGCATCGCCACCTCCACACCTGCCGCGGCGGGCGCGCACGACCCGTGGACGGAGAACACGTGGATCTATCACGACGGAGAGGACACCAGAGTGATCGTGGTGGAGGAGAGGAAGTTCCTGCTCCCTTTCTGGCTCCAGGTCTTCTTCATTTCCACGTTGCTCTGCCTCTCGGGCATGTTCAGCGGCTTGAACCTGGGTCTGATGGCGCTGGATCCCATGGAGCTGCAGATCGTCCAGAACTGCGGGACGGAGAAGGAGAAGAACTACGCCAGGAAGATCGAGCCCGTCAGGAGCCAAGGAAACTACCTGCTTTGCTCGCTTCTTCTGGGGAATGTTCTGGTCAACACCACCTTGACCATCCTGCTGGATGATATCGCCGGTTCTGGATTGATAGCTGTAGTGATGTCCACCATCGGCATCGTCATATTTGGAGAGATTGTGCCTCAAGCGATATGTTCACGACACGGTCTTGCTGTGGGAGCGAATACAATCTTCTTGACCAAATTCTTCATGCTCCTCACTTTCCCCGCGTCCTATCCGGTAAGTAAACTGCTCGACTATCTCCTCGGACAGGAGATTGGTACGGTGTACAACCGAGAGAAGCTCTTGGAGATGTTGAGGGTCACGGATCCTTATAATGACTTGGTGAAAGAGGAGCTGAACATCATTCAGGGCGCGCTGGAGCTCAGGACTAAGACCGTGGAAGATGTCATGACCCCGTTGCGCGACTGCTTCATGATCGCCGGCGACGCGTCGCTCGATTTCAACAGCATGAGCGAGATCATGGAGAGCGGCTACACGCGCATCCCGGTGTTCGAGGGCGACAGGTCCAACATCGTGGACCTGCTGCTCGTCAAGGACCTTGCGTTTGTGGATCCCGACGACTGCACCCCGCTGAAGACGATCACCAAGTTCTACAGCCATCCCTTACATTTCGTCTTCAACGACACTAAACTCGACGCGATGCTGGAGGAGTTCAAGAAAGGTGAGAGAGAGGCTGACGATGTTGGTCGCATCGAATGTTTTCTTACTAGGCTATGTAAAAGTTGTATTGTTATTTGAAAACGAGACTAGTTATGTATCTTGTCATATTCCAAAGCAGTCGCGTGTCTTTTACGCACAGGCTATTACGCACGACTAAAAGAGTTAGATTTCATTCATAGTTACAGATGCAACATTGCTTATAATTCAAAAAAACAAAAAAACAAAAAAAAAAACACAACAACAAAAAATTGTCTATTCAGATATCTAACCTTGATTTGCGTAGTTCATTCTTTCAATTAAGTAAGGAAAGGTACTCTTTGATTTAGATTTATTGATTAAATTAGTAATTTAATACCCTGAGCACATATATGTCCACAATCGTCATGTTCATCCCTTGTTATTGTTTAAAATATTCTGTCTTCCCCGTTTTTTATCATCTATAAGGATTCAAATTTCCTAAAATTGGGATGAACGTTTAAATGTTGTCTTAACTTTTGAGGAAAATCAGTGGTGCCAAACATACAGTAGCCTACATTTTGCAGTAATATATATACATTTGCAATTTGTTGTCATTTGAAATAATGTGAACTTTTGACAGGGTCTAGTTTATCCATTTCAGAGTTTGCTAAATACTTCCTCTCCATACCCATATTGTTTCCTCCTCCTTAAGTGTTCCTACACTATTTAAAACTATTTGGAGCTTTATTTGACCCTCACTTGCTGCCCCCAGGACCCTGCAAACACATTATAATGTGCCTGAGTACAGGGAAGTGCTTGCACTAAGTGCGGTATCTTGATGTGCCCTCACATAGCTAAGGGTTAATGCTTGTGGCAGAGGTGAGAATGTAGTGATGCAATGGAAATACACTGCAGGTGTACTCACAGTTGCTAAAGGATGACTCAGGGGGGTTATTAGGTGTAATACTTCATAATGCATGAAATAACATGCCACTTCAGCAGTCTGTGTTTTGTGTTATGAAGGGACAACCGCGAGAATCTGGATGGTAACTTTCTAAGTGTAGTTGAAAAAGAATTTGGAATTTAGAAAATAGTTTTAAAAGGTCATTATTTCGGTGTAAAGAAAATAAGGGAAACTGCATTTAACAACATGTTCCACCAAACACAGAACATAAGAGTAGATTTGCAGTTTATGGTGCGAATCAGACTCTAATGTACAGACATTATAATTTTGCCTTATAAGTAAGTTTAATGACATCATGCCCACCCCTGCAAGTCTGATGTTTTATTTAAAGTTGAACCAGCTTACAAGTATTATCAAAATTAACTATATTAGTGTATTTGATCGTATCATTAAAACGTTTTTTTTTTTTTAATTATTTATTTGACTGTTCTGGGAAAAGTCATTCATGATTGCTACAAGAATACTTGGAGATTATAAGAATTTGAGCAAGCTTGGCTATGACTGTGACTCTTTTGTTCTTGGCTGCTCTCCAGAGGAAACTCACCATTGGCTGTTGGTTTTCTAATGACTGATTAGGGGAGTGGGCACAAAGTTTCACGTCAATCTGGCCATGGTTCGAGCACTCTCTCAGTTCAAAGTGCTTTGTATTGTAAGTCAGTGTTAATTAATCTAATGCCTCTTGTGGAGCTGAACAGCCATCCAAAGTAGGAACAAAATGCATCACTCCAGCCAAGCACACCTTCAAACTCTAATTTGTTTCTTTTTGATGTTGCTTTTTGAGTGCCGAAAGTGGCTTTTTTTATTATTTCTGCTGGTGACTGAGATGATAACTTTGAAACATGAGGAAGATGATACTCAATTCTGACAGAAGAAAACAGACTCAGTTGTCTCGTAATGGTCAACTCACTGGGGGTCCAAATGAAAACTGCTTCTGACTGCAATCATGACCTTGAAGGTCAGCCTTAAAATTCCTGGAGCTACAGACTAGTTCCTGTATGATTGAAATAATTAGTGTGTCATAAAGGGCCCCCTGCCAAACAGCGGTTTTGTGTTTAATGAGAATGGCATTGTTCATCATCTGGGCTTAACCCAAAGCGGTGTAGTTCAGGAGGAACTTTTTTTCTCTCGTAGCATGCTGCGAGTATATGATGTTTATTTGTTGGCATATTTCTTATTATTTGCTGGAAATCGTGATAAAATATTTAAATAAATTAAGTACTATAAGGATCAATGTCAGACAGTTAAACAAAACTTTCCTTTTTGGGCCAGTGCTGCTATTAAAAATATTCATATTACTACCAATTATAAAAATGCCTTAAAAAAACAGTATTTTAGGGTGAGGCCACTATTGGCTCAACTAGCCAACCATAAAAAAAAAAAAACAGCCCTGTCTATTGCCAATTCATACATATTTGATGAGGTGGCTAATTTGTATGCATTTTTATGACCTCATTCATATGACTTTCTATGTTTTGTGAAAAATCTTACATATTTTACGTGGTGGCAAATTTGTAGATACTCGTACAAATGATCACCTAACCCCACCCCTAAACTTATCCCTCACAGAAATCATGAAAAAATCGTATGAGTGAGGCTGTACGAATTCATGCTAAATTAGCCACCTTGTAAAATACTAGGGCCGGGCGGGACTTTAACGCGTTAATTGAGATTAATTAATTAGAAAAAAAATAAAATAACTCGTTAACTAAGATTCATTAATTACAGAAAAAAAATTACCACATTTTTTATAACTTATTTTTGCACCGCGGAGCGTTTCTCACTGGATTAGTTTTGGCGGACCGATTATACTGGAGCACCAACTAGCGTTCGCACATCACCGCAGCAGACATCGAGCCTCAAGTATCACCTCAACGCAAAACATATAGCAGCTAGCGTGGACTTTACACTTTATGTTGAACTATGTATTATTTTGTTGATTCAACAGTTTATGTTGAACTCTTTATTGTTTTGGCCAAGGTTATTGAGAGTTGGACTTGGTATGTTATGGCCTCTGAAGCAACAGAGAGATGTTTTCTAATAGTCAGTGTTTCCAATGTTCTGAATGTAATTGACAGTATTGTGTTTTACTTAAAAAACACCTTACAGAAGGTCCCAGCACCTATAAGCTTCCTGAATTTCTGAAATGTACTATTTCTAAATTGTTTCTAAATATGCTATTGCTACACTTCATGGCAAAAATTGCACTGGTCTGCTAGACTTGGTTGAACAAAAATAAACAATATTTTGTTGCTTAAGCTTATGTATTCAGTCATTATTCAATGGTATACTATAAATCCATGTGTAAAAAATTACTTCTCACTGTTCTCAGGTGAAATATTTATATGCGATTAATTTCGATTAATTAATTACAAAGCCTCTAATTAATTAGATAAATTTTTTTTATCGAGTCCCGGCCCTATAAAATACATTCGAATCGGTCATGAGATAGCACTGAAAAATGTGTTTTGTTATAATACTTAGAAAGACTTTTTGTCTTAGGGTAACAACTGACTCCCATCGGATTTCACAGCTAAAAAAAATTACATTCTGAAAAACACTAAACAGGACTTATTTCAGTGCCAGCATCATCATCACCCGCTTGAGGTAATCAATCCCTTAATTTATGCAGGATATGAAGATCTGTTATCTTCTTGAATCATACAGATCTTTTTAGCTCATCCATGCTCATCTGTATCAGCATCTGTTTTGCAATATGTTTCTGTCATTACGGCTATCTATAATAAAGACTTCATCTTATCATATATTTATGTTGTTCTATATTTAAAATCTATCACAAATGTCCAGTACTCCATAAAAAGATAATAATCAGCCTTTATATCACTTATTACAGGGCATATTATCAGTATTGACATCTATAGATGTCATAATCCACTGTAATTCATTTACAGTACAGTAATTGCTATGTATTTGTAACGCAGGGCCACTGGAGGTGGTTGGCCTTCACTTGAGTTCTTGCACGTATTGAACCAATCCACCTGCTAATGTAGGCCAATCTATGCTTAATTCAGATTCAACAACCTCCTTTCCTTCTGGTTTTACCTTGGGAATTCTTATACACTACACTTGGCCTAGTTAAGGCTGCATTATATATCATAATAGAGGACATTCCTGCTTCTTTTACTATTATACTTAATTCAAGCAACATCCTCTTGAATGATATCCTGCACTTTCACATTTGATAAGCAAGCAGTGATTTCTGCTGAGATGCTGGAGCGTATTCTTGGTAAGACTTGCTTCTGCTTGTAGGGATTATGTTGCGTCATATTGGCGGGAACTGTGCTGGATGCAGTGTGTGGGATCCCCCTTTCAACTCACTATGGTTTCACACTTAGACTCTTAGAGATGTACTGTATTACTAGGGGTGTAACTATATGTTGTATCAATATATTGCAATACAGAATATGTGTCATGGTAAGCAACAAAACATAGTCTGTACAGTTCACCCTAGGCAGTTTTAATTCAGCATAAAATATGGCAGTGGCACATCAAATACAATAAACTCAAAAAGTCACACATTTGAGCTTTCATGTGTTTCACTTATCATCAATAAATTCAAATAAATTACATTTTTAAATATGTGTAGTCAGGGACAGAGTGCAAGCATTCGTGTCTAATGTAATTATGTATATTTATGTAAGCAGAATAATTGATCTTTCTATTCTGGTGTCATCATTGCCCTGTGCATTAGAGAACAGACCAAATTCACCTCGCTGTAATACTAAAATTAGAATTTACTGAACATTAATTTTTGTTAATAAAAACAAAAACAAAAAAAAAAACATTCTAAATATATTTTGATTTAACGACGGGAAAAATGGTCGACGTGCCCTGCACATGGACTAAAATGCTATTCTCTTAATTAGTAATGGGTGTGTTTTTTCGACATAACCTGCAATAAAACAATCAGAGTCTCATCCCCTATTCCCTTTAAGAGGCAGTTGCACTTACGCTATGGTGGGTTTGCTGTTTATTTAATTTGCAAGATCAAAGACTGAACACATCTCCAGAGAGGAAACAAAGCTGCTCATCCACAAGCAAATAGATTGCCTAATTCATACATGCAAAGACTGTCCATGATGACATGTAGGTATTTATACAGTGCTCCCTTCCTATGTAAAAAAATAAAAAAAAAAAAAAAATAAATAAATAAATATCTATATATATATATATATATATATATATATATATATATATATATATATATATATATATATATATATATATACACATTTCAGATCATCATACTAATTTTAATATTACACAAAGTAAATACAAAAAGCAGTTTTAAAATAATGATTTCATTTATTAAGGGAAAATAAATTAAAATCATCATTTAAAAACAGCATTTTGTGTTTACTTGCATTGTCTTTGTGTAATATTAAAATTAGTTTGATGATCTAAATCTTTGACAATCTGAGTGGCACAAATATGCCAAAAAAAAAAAGAGGAAAGAAAATTACTTAAAAAAAAAAAAAAACAGGCAACAATGTAAAGTGTTGCAGCCAACTCAAAAAAAAAATCTTTTACAGTGCGATCCTTTAATTATTTATATTTGACACATTTGTGTGCTGCTGCACATCCCTGTGTGTGTAGTAAGCAGAGTTTATGCGCGTTATACGTTATACGCAATGTGCCTATAGGCGCATATTACTAACATGCTTTTTAAATAAGAAAAAAAGACTGCGCCTTTGACTTTAGACCAGGCTTTAGTTGGTCAAAAGTACTCCCTAAGCTCACATGGACTGTTTTAACAATGTTATTACTAACTTTCTGGGCCCTGAATGTGGTAGTCACGTTGCTATCTATGCAGGGTCAGAAAGCTCTTGAATTTCATCAATAATATCTTAATTTGTGTTCTGAAGATGAACAAAGGTCTTTCAGGGCTGGAATGACATGAGGGTGAGTAATTAATGACAGAATTTCCATTTTTGGGTAATATCCCTTTAAAGCACCCTTTGTCATTTGTAGCTTTGATTTATCTTATTTTTACCATAATGTGTGAATTGCTTGTTTATATGCATTTTTAATAACTGTAAGATTTGCTTTTTCTTTTTTTTCTTTTTTAAGTTAAACTGTTAAAAAACATGTTACATCAATAAAACTTACTAACATTAGTGTGAAATTAAAATGTTATATTAAAATATTAAATATATAAATATGTGATAATTATAGGTGTGTGTGTGTTTGTAAGTGTAATATATGTATGCGTATGCTATGTTTAACAGCTTTTGACTGCTAAATTCATATAATATGAGTGCTAGAATTAAATAAGAAAAAACTGAAGTGCTGTTGTGATGCATTATTTTGATTTTGTCAGGCTATTGGCAGTAGTAGTCCGTTCTGTCAGGGTTAAATGTTAGTGAGCATAGACTCCATTGTCATTCCATGTGTGCATGGAAAGCTAAGATGTGGCTTTTCAAATGGCCTACATTCCTCAAATTCTGGTACAAGAACATGAAATGGCCTTAAAACCGATTAGTAAAACAACTGAGTAGTACAAGTGCAGCCAGAGTACCTCCACAAAGTCTGTCTGATCTAACATTTCTAGCCTCGGCGGTGGCTTGCTCATTTCAGCGAAGACAACAAGCTTATATTGATGTTGCACTCAATGCATGAGTGTTTCGAAAAAAATTCTTTATTTAGAAGTTTACTGGCAAAATCATTTCTAATTGACTTAGTTTAAGTCTTTGTCAAATCAAACACTGAGTGCTGACTGAGTAATGGTCTTTTATGTTTCCTGACTATTATGCAATCAGACTGTTCTCTGATCCAGGCATCTGCTCTGTATCCTCACTCATTAATCTGTCTCCGCTCGGAAACTGGAAACCCTTCAGAATCAAACAAACAAACACACAAATGGAAACATGTGCTTTCCAGAAATACTATTTAGAGGATAGTATTTGTAAACCGTTTGTGATATTTTGGGAGACAGATTGGACAAACTGTTTAAAGTGATAGGGATTTAGGTAATAAGGATTTTGTGTAGATGTTTTGAGATTTTCACCAATTTTATTTTAGTTATCATAAGTCTTTGTGAAGATCGAAGGAATATTATGCCACTAATGCAATCTTTTAAGACATCCTTTAAGCCTCCGTCTAGATTCAGCTTCAAGTCTGCCACTGTACTTCAATTCTTGGAAAGAAAATTTGGATCCAGCTCACCTTTGTTACTGTAGCTAATTAAAGATCAAGCGAATTCACCATAACACTTCTCTTTCAAGCATTAACTCTCGTTCCTCTGCCTTTCTCCCTTTTTCTTTCTACCATCTACTTCAAAACACATTCAGAGCCGCAGAACCCACTTGGGTTTCAAAACTGCCCCCTGGTATTCCCAAGCCTTCCGTGCCATGCCCCCTCCCCCCATATTGTCCTTTTGCCCGTTTCCCTCAATGTCGTAAATTACAAGCTACACAAACCCTTGCCTAATGCTCTGGCATGGATGTCTTCCAACCAGAAGAGCTCTGGGCTGGCATCATTAGATTGCAGTAAGCAGTTCACTCTCTTAGTGAGAGGAAAAACAGCCATGCCAAAACGGGTGCTGCCATGGAGGTTTACAAAATACAGCGCTAGTGTCAGCTTAAGACAAGACTAAACTTAAATAACTCACATTAAGCAGTTTATCATGTGAGGCCCAAAAATGTCTTTTGCATTTATTATATTTACAGCCAGTTCATTCATGTTGTTGTAAAGGCTGAGGCAAGATCATGAAATTGGCCCCCAACATTATTGATAAAACTTTAAATTGTGATATATAAAACGTATATGATGACATGTTGGGAACTGGTCCTTTATCAGAACCGATTCCAATTGAAAATAAAGAAATGCCTTAACTCAATGATATTCATAATATTTAGTTCTGTTAACTTGTGTCAGCATGAAGACTGAACAGTAATCATGACAGTGTTTCCTGCTCCATAACTTGGCTTCATTGGCAGTGTCCCTACTGAATGTATACCAGCACAGCAATATAATCGTTTTAGTAGAGTTGTGAGCTTGCAGTTCAAACTGAATACGATGAGAGAGTGAGTGAAATAAACAGAAGACATCTTTCTTTGCAACAACAAACAGCCAAGTCTTCACAAACAAATGAGTCTCATGAAAAGTTTTTTTAAGAAATGACTCAAAAATACTTAATTTCTAACACATGAGTTATCTGTTTTTTATACTGAAGTTGCACTGGCCATGGTTTTATACATTTATTGTTGAAGCTGGAGAATTGCTTTTTAGCTGAGGAATGAAAGGGATCCTATGGAGCTTATAATATGACTAAACTATTTGTGAATTGTGGAAATTTGAATTATTGACAAGTGTCATTTAACAAAACTGAATTTTATGTGGCATTCATAGTTCTGAATAGGGCTGTGCGATTAATCGAAATCGAATCGAAATCATGATTTGAAATGTTTTGATTTGCTAATTGCAAAACCCTGCGATGTGGACGCGATATCAGTCTGTTCCAGAGCATATGCTTGACTGCCAGCCTTGAGTGGCAGTCTTACTAACCAATAGAGTGAGCGCACCTCCGTTCTTCCCAATCAGCTCTGCTCTAGCCAACTGTGTACCATTTTTTTCGGACTATAAGTCGCACCTGAGTATAAGTCGCATCAGTCCAAAAATACGTCATGATGAGGAAAAAAAACATATAAGTCAAGTCGCACTGGACTATAAGTCGCATTTATTTAGAACCAAGAACCAAGAGAAAACATTACCGTCTACAGCCGCGAGAGGGCGCTCTGTGTTTTCAGTAATAGACTACAGGAGCACTGAGCAGCATGTAGACGGTAATGTTTTCTCTTGGTTCATTTCTCTTGGTTCATGTAAAATTAATTTTGATAAATAAGTCACACCTGACTATAAGTCACAGCACCAGGCAAACTATGAAAAAAGTGCGACTTATAGTCCGGAAAATACGGTAAATACCCACTATAACCGAGGTATGCAGCAAAGCATTTGTGAAGCCACAACATGCACAACCTTGAGACGGATGGGCTACAACAGCAGAAGACCCCACCGGGTTCCACTCATCTCCTCTACAAAAAGGATAAAGAGGCTACAATTTGCACGAGCTCACCAAAATGGACAGTTGAAGACTGAAAAAAATGTTGCCTGGTCTGATGAGTTTCGATTTCTGTTGAGACATTCAGATAGTACAGTCAGAATTTGGCGTAAACAGAATGAGAACATGAATCCATCACGACTTGTTACCACTGTGCAGGCTGGTGGTGTTGGTGTAATGGTGTGGGGGATGTTTTCTTTGCACACTTTAGGCCCCTTAGTGCCAATTGGGCATCGTTTAAATGTCACGGCCTACCTGAGCATTGTTTCTGACTATGTCCATCCCTTTACGACCACCATGTACCCATCCTCTGATGGCTACTTCCAGCAGGATAATGCACCATGTCACAAAGCTCGAATCATTTCAAATTGTTCTCTTGAATAAAATGGCCTCCACAGTCACCAGATCTCAACCCAATAGAACATCTTTGGGATGTGGTGGAACGGGAGCTTCGTGCCCTGGATGTGCATCCCACAAATCTCCATCAAGTGCAAGATGCTATCATATCAATATGGGCCAACATTTCTAAAGAATGCTTTCAGCACCTTGTTGAATCAATGCCACTAGAATTAAGGCAGTTCTGAAGGTGAAAGGGGGTCAAAAACACAGTATTAGTATGGTGTTCCTAATAATCCTTTAGGTGACCAATATTATTCAAATATCATACAGTCCTCATCATTTAGTGACATTTAAACACATTTTAGGCTTAATTATAAGAAATGTGAGCAAGCAGTGCTCAATATATATCAGTGTAAATGTTTTAAAAATATATTAAATATATTACACATTGAGAACCACATGAAAGTTAAATGACAATGGATGACACAATTTTATTTTCTCATCTAGTGTCCATGTCCCTTTATTTAAGAAAAGTAATTTCTTTTTAATTTCAAGCACACATGTATGCTCAAACGCTTTACGAGGAGTTGTATCTTTCAGTTATTTTGGAATTTTGTCTGCGTGTAAATGCACCAGAGCTAAAGAATAACTCACTTATATATATATATATATATATATATACAGTACAGACCAAAAGTTTGGACATACCTTCTCATTCAAAGATTTTTCTTTATTTTTTCATGACTATGAAAATTGTAGATTCACACTGAAGGCATCAAAACTATGAATTAACACATGTGGAATTATATATGGAATTATATACATAACAAAAAAGTGTGAAACAACTGAAAATATGTCATATTCTAGGTTCTTCAAAGTAGCTACCTTTTGCTTTGATTACTGCTTTGCACGCTCTTGGCATTCTCTTGATGAGCTTCAAGAGGTAGTCAACTGAAATGGTCTTCCAACAGTCTTGAAGGAGTTCCCCGAGAGATGCTTAGCACTTGTTGGCCCTTTTGCCTTCTGTCTGCGGTCCAGCTCACCCCTAAACCATCTCGATTGGGTTCAGGTCCGGTGACTGTGGAGGCCAGGTCATCTGGTGCAGCACCCCATCACTCTCCTTCTTGGTCAAATAGCCCTTGATGCCTTCAGTGTGACTCTACAATTTTCATAGTCATGAATAACTAAAATATTTGTATTATGGTGTTGTATATCTGTCATTCCTTTAGTTTTAAATTCATATGTTTCATTCTTTCTCTATTTTATGTTTATGGTTTGATTTTAATTTACAATTAACAATTTACAATTTACAAATTTAGTTTTTGGAGTTTTTTAATCCACACATCATATTGTGCTGTTTTTTTTTTAAAGGTAATCCACACAACATATTAAATAGAGTTTGCAAATATTATTTGTAGCAACTTTGCATCATCTTCATTTACTTGGCCAGTTTTATCTGTACCTTCTTATAGTGCATTATTGCAACAGACTTCCATTAGATAAGTGATCCAAGGACATCTATTAGGATGTTGCCTCCTGAATTAGCCTATCCAAAGTCCTGCAAAGCCTGGGAATGGACTGAGGGAGTCAAACCCATGGTGATAAAAAGTTAAGGGAGTAGTATTGTGTTTTTCTTCTTCTTTTTTCCATGTAGTGAAATGCACCTGATGAATCAATCCAGTGTTGTTTGAAAATGTTGCTTTGTTAGTGTTATCTCATCTGTAACAATAGTATGGCATTGACCCATTGCTCATTTTTGTTGATAAATCCGACATTTTTTGAGTAGAAATGTACTGAATCAAGCATTATATAAAATATTTGCTGAAAGAAACTCACTTATTATATATTGCATTGCTTGCTGGTTAACAATAGCTGAGTGGTGTTTAAAATAGTGGAGAGGTCTTGTGACTTTGTCAGTTTGTGCTCAAATGGCCCCTTAATGATGCTGAATCTGTAAGCAGCATTAACCTGGAGCTCAGGCTCCAGTAACACAATGCTCACAGACAGATCACTGTTTTTCATTGTGAACTGATACAAAGATGTTGGTTGGTTTAGTTACAGAGAGAAGAAATTAGTCATTTTTAACAAAGGTCCTTGGAGGTCAGTGTAGAAAGTTAACTTACTGTTGCACTCAATAGTTTTTTTTTTTATATCAAAAAAGCCACGAGATGAAGTTGCTATATTAAAGTTTTTTTTTTTAAAGTCCATTTGTATTTACAGGAAGAAACAAGTTTAGTGACATGTTCTGAGCGACTTATATTTAGAAAGCAGGCTGATTTGCAGCAGTGTTACCTGGAGGTTGTTTTGAGTTCATAGACAAAAGAATCTATAGTAGACTTAATTACTTCAGCATTTCTGGGGGTTAAAGAGTCTGTTTTTTATAGTTGGATTTGGTTTACAGCTTAGATGTTACTTAAAGGAGTCATCGGATGTCCATTTTATTATAAATTTATCAATGGTAGTGTAAAACAACACCCTATTTACCTGGCCAAAAACAGCTCTGTTCTTAGCAAGCCGTTTTGTTGCATGTCTCTTTAAATGCTAATGAGCTCTGCTCAACCCCGCCCCTCTCTTCTGTGGAGTGAAGAGTCATTCTCTGAGAGACTTTTAACTTTAGCCGCATTCTTTGTGAAACTTGCTAATTAGCACAATATTAGGAAAGGTGATTTGCAATGATCCATAAAAAACAACAACAACAACCTTGTACTCGCTTGTTCTGGAAAGTGAAGCTGTATCACAAATGTTTTGCGTGAACATAGATGTATTTATGTTGATCGGGAAGCGAGTTCCTTCAAAAACAAATGTAACCCACTGCGTCTTCAGCGGAAGTAAATGACAACTGCTATGTTCATTATTGCAACGGAACAACAGAACACCGCAATCGCTCAGGAGACATTTTTGTTTACCCCATTGCTCCAGTGTCGAAACAATGACGGACTGTTTACAGATCACTCGTGGCGGGTCTAAGGTAAAATGCCAATGTGGAATCCTCGGGTGGATTTGATAAAGGTGTTGATGATAAAGAAATAATCTTTAGAAAATCTAGTTTGTAAAGTTTGTAATATATATATATATCGACATTCATTAGTTTCATATTATGAAAAACTTTTATTTTTAAAAATGTAATTGCTAAAGTAAAAACCTTCGAGTAAAAGATAATATAATTTCCTTATACTGTATTTTAAGTATATGTGTGTACACATCCATATTTTATTATTTTAAGGTAAGTTTTCTTTTTTTTTATATCATGATTATTAGTTCGTAAATATCATGAATATTTGGGGAGTTGCATCACATGTTATTTTACAGTCTGAACTAACCTTACCTTGTCATAAAACTGATATTTTAAGATTTTTATTTATCTAATATTATTTACTGACCTTGACTGACAGTCAGTGATATCATACTGGCCTTAACACACACCCGATGATATCATAGTTCTATTTTTCTGCATATTTATAACAGCACATGACTATGATTTAGCAGTCAAAAGCAAATATTAATGGACATGAAGCTGTTTTGATAATTCTTGTGTTTCTGATATCCACTTTTCTACAATATAAGTGACTTTTCAATTTATACCATAAAAAATATAAAATCCATCAAAAAGTACAAATATATATATAAAATATATATATATATATATAAAATAATATATATATATAGACACACACACACAGTACAGACCAAAAGTTTGGACACACCTTCTCATTCAAAGAGTTTTCTTTATTTTCATGACTATGAAAATTGTAGAGTCACACTGAAGGCATCAAGGGCTATTTGACCAAGAAGGAGAGTGATGGGGTGCTGCACCAGATGACCTGGCCTCCACAGTCACCGGACCTGAACCCAATCGAGATGGTTTAGGGGTGAGCTGGACCGCAGACAGAAGGCAAAAGGGCCAACAAGTGCTAAGCATCTCTCGGGGAACTCCTTCAAGACTGTTGGAAGACCATTTCAGGTGACTACCTCTTGAAGCTCATCAAGAGAATGCCAAGAGCGTGCAAAGCAGTAATCAAAGCAAAAGGTGGCTACTTTGAAGAACCTAGAATATGACATATTTTCAGTTGTTTCTCACTTTTTTGTTGTGTATATAATTCCATATATAATTCCACATGTGTTAATTCATAGTTTTGATGCCTTCAGTGTGAATCTACGATTTTCATAGTCATGAAAATAAAGAAAACTCTTTGAATGAGAAGGTGTGTCCAAACTTTTGGTCTGTACTGTGTGTGTATATATATATATATATACATACATAGATATATACATATATGATTTGAAGTCACCCAGATATTTTTGTCATTTATTTAAATGTAATCTATAGATTAGAGCTATTTATAGGTTATGGCTACAAAGTTATAAATGCAGAAGTGTCAAAAATTCAGATAGCAATACACCAAGTCCTCTTATGAAACATGTCACTTGTTCTGTGTTGTCCCACTGCTCATTTCCGTGGTCCCAGTACTTGTCAGAACTAAACTATTTTCAGAGAAGGCTGATCGCTCTCTGAGACAGTGTTCCTGTTGCCTAACGTGACTATTTATGGTGGGAATTACGCTATGGAAAAATATGACAAACTGCATTCCAAAACTTCAACTGGAAATGGTGGAAGAGAGCATACAATAAGTCTCAGAAGAGCTGAGGGGGAGCAGTAGACGTTCCCATGAAGGGTTGTGGGGCCATCTCACATCTACTCATTACTGCTGACCTGTTATCTGTACCACATTTTACACAATATATGTGTAACTGTCTTTGTGTAATTGTGAGGATAGAGATGACCTTGACGATGACAGTGCTGAAGATAATGATGAATATAAACTAATGTAACCATGAATGAAGTAAAAATATCACTTTAGCATGATGTTGCATTAACCTATATTGATTCACTAATCATATTTGTGAATAAGGTTATCTGCTGCTTAATGTATGGTTAGGATGATATTAATTGAAGATTTTACAGTGCTACACAGTGGGACGCAATGGATAAATTAACAGATACCCTAATAAAATACTACACCAGCTAAAATACTTTAAATAAAGTACCTTGTAAGTATTAGAAGGAAAAAGTACTGCAACTTAAGAAGCTACATCAGTGAAGATGCATTGTTTTGGCCAATACCCTGAACAGATTGTGACACAAATGCAGACGTGTCCCCATTCAAGCATTTCAGTCGGCTTAAACAACTTGCTCTTTTTTTTTTTTATTTAGTTCACAAATAACTGACATGTCATGACCTACGTATGGTGTTTATTTATGGTAATCAATACTAAAATTCAGCATTAGTAACTTACTTTTTGTGGAATCAGATGCATGCACATTCAGGCTCTAACAATATCCCAGATGTCCCCTATTTTAAGCAGATCATTGAGTCAGTGAGTTGATGAGTCAAGAACAGCTGATATCAGATCACTCCAATTCACAACAGAATCTTTCAGTGTTATTGTGAGCCAGTTCATCAGATACATTTGAAAGAATCAGGCTGTGCACAAATTGGATATCATGAATCACGGTGGCAATTTATTCAGTTAAAAAAACTAAGAACAATATATGATTTTAAGAAATGTAGTGAAGTAAAAAGCACAATATTATGCTTTGGAATGTAGTTAAGTAAACGTTTCCGAAAATAAAAATAGTCTGATGAAGTATACAATACTTGAACAGTGATAAGGTAAAAATTTTCCTTTACTGTCCACCACTGTATACAAAGCACACATAATATTATAAAAGCCTGAATATGAACTTGTAATTGAGATATACATTTGAAATTAAGTCTTTGTATTCTTGATTTCACGCTAGATGCCATGTATTAACTATTTAAAGAAACAAGATATTAGGTTCTGTACTGCATATGTCTGCTGTAACGCTATGTTTTAAATATGTGACTTTAGATTTAAGCTACAGTCACACTTACCATTGTTCTGTGGATTTTCAAGGGCAAAATCGTTTTGAAAGTGACTTCTGTGTGAGCAATGCTTCACAAATCCTTACACTATTAACAAGCAACCTTTATACCCACGGAAATTTGCTAATGTTATGCAACTTCGGAATGTACATTGTGTCAAAACAATATTCTAATGTGTATAATTTCTGCAGCAAAAATTATGTAATTGGTATCCCATGGAATATATACAGCATAATGACTTGTGTCTATGTTTTCCTGTCTTTGATTATTTAAACAATAATTCATTAGAAACCCCTGCAGTGATTTTATGGAAAAGCATATCAATCCTCAGAATTCTAAAAATCGTAATATCTACAAATCATTATTCAAGTTTCCTTTTATTCAAGCTGTGACTCCACAAATAATGAAGCCAAATTGTAATCTTGGGATAGAAATAATCCCTGCAGAGAACAGATGAGAAGCTAATATCCTTGTTTCCTTGAAGGGGTGAGATATGGTGTACTCAAGGGAACCTATGAGGGAAAATACATAAAGTAAACATGTTTTTTCCACTGTGGCCTGAATAAACCCCTCTTTTTGTGCAGAGATTTAATGCTTGAGCACTTATTTATTTAGTCTTGTGGCTTCTACTACCCCTTGACCCTTGGCCTTACGTTCTCTCTTCAAGGGTGATTCATTTCCACTTGCATACAAAGGGTTGACTGATGTTATTAAAACACTGTCTTGAGGAGTTGTTTTCTGTGGTAACACTGGAAACCCTTGCTATCAGGTATCTTTTTTTTAAGATTTAGTTGTTTAAGTTTGTCTGACCTTGAATGAGATTTGTAGATTTAGATTATAGTGTTGTGCAGATGGGTTGTTTGGCAAGAATCTAGATCAGACAAGAGGTTATTGGTCGGAATGCGCCACATTTTTGGCAACCAAAATTATTCGGCTGTAAATAATAAAAAATTGTAAAAAGAATAAGCGAAAAGACTGAATAAATTGTATCGAACAATGACGTGAAATAGAGATGAACACTAATGCAGTAAATATGTCAGCGGTGTAGAAGCATTTAATAGAATTTCTAATAATGATTACATTTATGGATGCTACAATTACGTAATCGTTCAAAGCAGCAATTAATCATTTAATGGAAAAAAAACTAATGAAAATCCCAAATTCAGTATATCAGAAAATTAGAATATTGTGAAAAGGTCCAATATTGAAGACACCTGGTGCCACACTCTAATCAGTTAATTAACTCAAAATACCTGCAAAGGCCTTTAAATGGTCTCTCAGTCTAGTTCTGTAGGCTACACAATTATGGGGAAGACTGCTGACTCATTTAAAATGTGGCGGAGATTCACAAAGAGTGGACTGCAGCTGGAGTCAGTGCTTCAAGAACCACTACACACAGACATATGCAAGACATGGTTTCAGCTGTCTCATTCCTTGTGCAAGCCACTCTTGAACCACAGACAGCGTCAGAAGCGTCTCGCTTCAAAAAGGACTGGACTGCTGCTGAGTAGTCAAAAGTTATGTTCTTTGATGAAAGTAAATTAAGCATTTCCTTTGGATATTAGGGTCCCAGAGTCTGGAGGAAGAGAGGATAGGCACACAATCCACGTTTCTTGAGCTCCAGTGTAAAGTTTCCACAGTCAGTGATGGTTTGCGGTGCCATGTCATCTGCTGGTGTTGGTCCACTGCGTTTTCGGAGTCCAAGGTCAACACAGCCGTATACCAGGAAGTTTTAGAGCACTTCATGCTTCTTGGTGCTGACCAACTTTATGGAGATGCAGATTTAATTTTCCAACAGGACTTGGCACCTGCACACAGTGCCAAAGCTACCAGTACCTGGTTTAAGGACCATGATATCCCTGTTCTTAATTGGCCAGCAAACTCGCCTCACCTTAACCCCATAGAAAATCTATGGGGTGTTGTGAAGAGGAAGATGCGATATGCCAAACCCAAGAATGCAGAAGAGCTGAAGGCCACTATAAGAGCAACCTGGGCTCTCATAACACCTGAGCAGTGCCACAGATTGATCGACTCCATGCCACTTCACATTGCTGCAGCAATTCAGGCAAAAGGAGCCCCAACTAAGTTTTGAATGCTGTACAGGCTCATACTTTTCATTTTCATACTTTTTAGTTGGCCAAGATTTCTAAAAATCCTTTCTTTGTATTGGTCTTAAGTAATATTAAAATTTTTTTGTTTTTTCTTAGTTGTCAGATATAATCATCAAAATTAAAAGAAATAAACATTTCAAATATATCAGAATGTGTGCAATGAATGAATATAACATACAAGTTTCACTTTTTGAATGGAATTAGTGAAATAAATCAACTTTTTGATGATATTCTAATTATATGACCAGCACCTGTATATTACTAGCTTATTGAATTGTATTAATTTTAATGAATACATTTTAATTCAGTTTAAGTGTTTTGTTAGTATTATATCTGCTGGATTGTAAAAAAAATATTCAGTGTTAAGTAAATCTTTTTTAAATTGTTTTTTTTTTAATTTCCTTTTGGGATAATAAGACACCAAATTTATTTTTAATAATATCGTTTATCCAAACTTAAAAATATAAGATTGCAAACGTAAAGCACACTTTTCCCATGCTACATGCTTTATCTGAAGTCACTGTAGAGGCAAAATAAGGAAAAGAAGATACACACACTCAAGTTAATGCCACACTCCTTAAGCAGAGATTTATGCCCAATCATTGTTTGTGTGTTGTCATGGGGTTTGCCACAAGTGCGTCCCAGGCTTCCTAGTATTTCAGCAAATGGCCATCTGCATGTAAACGACCAGCTCTGAGACAGATCAGATCACCCAGCAGTCGCTTTGGTGAGAATATTGCCCAAGTGGAATGGAAACTTCATTTCAGGGCTAATATTAGCCTGGCTCTCTGGAAAATTCCTTCTAAAAGTTCACAAGCTGAGAAAAGGCAAAGAATTTGTTTGGTTTTTTGAATGACGGTATACACAAAAAGAGTTTGCGCTTTTGTCTTTGGGATGTGTATTAAAGCTTCACCCTTGTCCTTCTACAGTCTTTCAGTGTTTATTTAGTTCAAATAAACACAGATTATCAGAAACAGGAGCATGTTCTATTCTTCTTCAAATGTGTTTTTAAAAAAGCACAAGGCTTATGACATGTTTGTCCACTCCAGTGGATATCTCTCGCTAAGACTGGACTACTTTTGCTCAAAGACACAATAGACAATGTTTTGAGACTGAACCTAGTTATTCTAGACCTTTAGACCTTCAATATCAAAGACTAAACACTTCAGTGTTTTGGGAAACAGGGTCAGACTTTTGAACTTAGTAAAGAGAGCGTGGCTTTGTGCCATAGACACTATGAAACAATATTGCGTGTTGATTGTACAGAGCGTAATAAAATAACTAGTAAGTGTAGGATTTGTTAAGATTTGGTGCAGAAACCACAGGAGATTGTTGCTGTTGTCAAACATTTTGATGCTAATACCATTATCAGACTGCCAACAGATAAGAGTCATAATTTATTCCCCCTAATGTTGTTTCAAACACGTTTGATTGACTTTCTTCTGTGGAACACAATAAAATACCTCAGCGTTCTGAAAGGAAATTAGGTCCAGTGTTATTTTGTGTTCTGAACAGAAAATAAAGTCATGCAGGTTTGAAATGACATGAAGTGGGTAAGAGTGATTTAGGATATTTTTTTATTTTTGAGTACCTTTAACCATACCTTTTAAGCTTGTTTACATTTCGAAACAGTTAGAAAACACATTTCACGTGTGTAAATATATATATTTTTTTACTCATACACAACTGTTACATATATCAATACAGTCTATGAAATATGTTGTCATATGAAGTAAAAATGTGTAATACATTTTGGACATACTGTATATATATATATATATATATATATATACATGTATATCTTGTACATGCATATCCACCCTAAAGGGCAATATATGTGATCCTGGACCACAAAACCACAGTCGTAAGTGTAATTTTTTTTTTTTTTTTTTTTTTTTTTTTTGAATAAATAAGCTTTCTATTGGTGTAAAAATATAAATCTGGAATCCGAGGGTGCAAAAACTCAAAATATTAAGAAAATGGTTGACATAAGTTGTCAAATTAAGTTGTTTGCAAAGTTTTCCATATTTACAGTAGGACATTTACAAAATATCTTCATGGAACATGATCTTTACTTGACATCCTAATGAATTTTGGCATAAAAGAAAAATCAATAATTTTGACCCATGCAGTGTATTTTTTGGATATTGCAAATTATACAAATATATCCCAGCGACTTAAGACTGGTTTTGTGGTCCATGGTCACATAATGTCATGTATGACATTCTGTAAGTGTAAATAAATTTATGTTTTAATGTGTAAACAGTTTACATCTTTAAACCAAGAATGATTTGTGTCTAAAAAAAACAATCTAAACAGCTCTATTACCTCCTAGGTAAATCTCACCTGGCAATAGTCCAGCGGGTTAACAACGAAGGAGAAGGCGACCCATTTTATGAAGTGCTTGGCATTGTCACCCTAGAGGACGTCATTGAAGAAATCATCAAGTCTGAAATCCTGGATGAGACAGACTTATATAGTATGTGCCATCAAAGTCTTTTCTTTAGCAGCTTAAAAATTGCACTGTAAAATGAAAAGTCTTAATGTCATATGCATGAGTTGTACAATAACTCATGTTCATGTTAAACTACCTCACAGTTTCCTCAGTTTCTTGCTATGGCATGGTTTTAAATAGAGAAATCTCTTTTAGCTTCCACTTAAAAATTACACTTAACATCACAGAAACTTGTTAAAAGTATCACTGTGAATATACATTTGCAAATATACGACGAAAGGCATTTTACACAACTTTCTTCCCGTCGCCCCATTTTTCCAACAGCCGACAACAAAACAAAAAAGAAAATCACCCATCGAGAGAGGAAGCAGGATTTCTCGGCTTTCAAGCACATGGACAATGAAATGAAGGTTAAAATATCACCTCAGCTTCTACTGGCTACTCTGCGTTTCCTAGCTACAGGCAAGTGTACTGCATTGCTGCTTGATTTACCCCAGTGTGTCCTGTGACTGTAGTATGGTTATGGGCTGCTCACAAAGAGGAGGAGTTGGGCTCTAGGTTTTGGTGAAAGTTGAAAGTGAAAGCCATGTTGTTGATGTTTTTTTTTTTTTTGGTTTGCATTGTAAGGTTTTGCATTTAGAGAGGGGCAGCTTGTTTGGGTTAGCATAGAAAAGAATGCCTTTGAGCAAACAGCTAAGAGAAAGAATGAAAAACATCTTTTGACACTTGCAAGAGAGCTTTCTCTTTCACGTTTCGGTTTCATAATGTGTGTTTCTCTAAGAAAGGAAGAAGATTTTGTGTAGAAGCCACATTAGGATTGCTGTTATGGTTTTCTGCTGTAAAAGGTTATGTTGCTGTACTGCTTTTACAGATATTTCTTTAAAACCAGGCTGTGGAAACTATCTATCTATCTATCTATCTATCTATCTATCTATCTATCTATCTATCTATCTATCTATCTATCTATCTATCTATCTATCTATCTATATCATCTACCTACCTACAATAAAAAAAAAAAAAAACAATTATGCAGCAGAACAACTGTTTTCAACATTGAAATGTTTTTACTGTATTTTTGATCAAATAAATGCAGGTTTGAAATGCATAGGTGAAAACTTCTGAATGGTCATGTACATTCTATTTCTGTAAAACTGCTGATTCTTGCATTCTTGCCGAATTGTTCTGGCATTTGGCACAACCTCCTACGAGTCATTTCCCTTTGCCTTACTGTCGATCAAGCCACTGTTAAAAGGTCCCAAGGGCGGTTGTGTATAATGGAGACAAAAAGGGCATGCCAAACATATTCTGACTGGAGTTCCCCTTTAAACCTAATACCAGGATTTGGTGAGAACTTTCCTATTGTGGCTTACACTAATCATTGATTAAATAAATACAATACTATTAGCGTTTGCTGGTCAAGGAGGGACTGGCTGCCAGATTACATGGATACAGAACAATGTTACAAAGAGTTATTTAGCGACAGACGACCAACATAATGGACGAAACACTGCGTACATCATTAAATATTCACAGAAACTGTTATGCACATGATTGAAGGCATTAAATAGGATTTTTTTTAAAAAAATGGTTTGGTTCGCATTGTTTTAGAAGACTTAAAACAGTCAGAGAAGATTCACAAGGCAATCTTTTCACAGATGGATAAGCAGTTATTGAAACATACTATTTGTCCAAGGTTTAAAATGGCCTTGCGTTAACATTTTCAAGTGCAAGCAACCCACAGCATCACAAAGATGATGATCATGTCTGCTTTTGCTTTACAGAAGTAGAAGCATTTAGTCCAAACCAGATGTCTGAGAAGATCCTTCTACGTCTCCTCAAGCACCCCAACGTCATCCAGGAGCTCAAATATAATGAGAAGAATAAGAAGGCCGTCGAACATTACCTCTTCCACCGCAACAAGCCTGTGGACCATTTCATCCTCATTCTGCAGGTCAGCTTGGCTGTTTGGTTCAGGGCTGCAAAAGGCATAGAGAGAAGGGATTGAGCCTATTAGCCTAGAACAAGCTGGGATTTTCGCAAGTATTTAACACGCCCATTATGAAAAGTTTCAACTAATGTCTCTATGTGAAAGAAGAATATTGTAGTGAGGATTGCGAAAGACAACATTCCTTCTAAAGGGAAAAAGTGTAACTAAAAATCTCCATCATTATTATTAACAGTATCTACTTGAAGCTGCTTAACAATAGTTTGTAGATATATTGAATGTCTGGTTTTCAATGTGATCTGTTCTCTAAGGGGAAGGTGGAGGTGGAGGCAGGGAAGGAGGGAATGAAGTTTGAAGCTGGAGCGTTCTCCTCGTATGGGATGATGGCTCTCACCACGTCTCCAGGTAAGCACAACTAAATACGAATGTCTTTTTTTATTTTAAAGTACTAGTCCACCCAAAAATGAAAATGTACTCATCTTCAGGCCATCCGAGATTTAGATGAGTTTGTTTTTCATTGACATAAATATGGAGAAATTTAGCATTACATCACTTGCTCACTAATGGATCCTCTGCAGTGAATGGGTGCCGTCAGAATGTGAGTCCAAACAGCTGAAAAGAAAAAAAAACCCATCACAATAATCCACAAGTAATGCACATGGAAAGCTGTGTGTTTGAAACAAAACCATAATTAAGAAACTTCAAATCCTTTCGTCCAGTTGAAGTCCTCTATCCATAAAATTGCTTTCTCCAGTAAAAAAAAAAATGTCTTGTTCGAATCTGGAGATAAATATACTCAGATCAAGCACCATTTACAAGTCCAAAACAGTTCTAAACAAAGATGTTTGAGCACAGTTTTTTGATGAAGGGGACAACAGGTTGGACTGGAGGAAGCTCGTATTTTGGCCAGAAGCAATGGTTTGAAGTTAAAACACTTTAATGATTCATTTGTTTCTTACAAACACACAGCTTTTAGCATCTGGACTGGAGTCCTGTGGATTACTGTCATGTTTTTATCACCTGTTTGGACTCTCATTTTGATGTCACCCATTCACTGCAGAGGATCCATTGGTGAGCAACAAGCTTAACTACGTACATTTTGGATGGGTACATTTTCAGCAAATGTTCATTTTTGGGTGAAATTTTCCTTTAAGAAATAATACCGCAATGCAAAATTATCATGATACACCCACATACCCTGCTAAATTGCAGAAGTTTCTGGGCTTTATTAGTCCAAAAAGTATTTGTGGATATATACTTTGAAGATCTATGGAAGCGGAGTCTCATTTTGGCACCTTTGACATAATACTTTCAACCTACTTTGCACTAATCCCAGTCAGACATTATTGTATGAAGATTGTGATTCAGACATTCAAAAAATAATATCATATTTCAGAAGGTCTCATTCCAGAGGTCTGTGGCAGAATAAACCTGTGAAATGATTAAGATTCTATGTTTATTTCACAGTACACATATTTGTGCACCTGTCACCAGAGTTTTTCACTACAATGCTTAAAAAAAAAAAATTAGACATTGTAGTGTCAGTATATCGAATGCGGCTTATCTTATGCATTTTATAATGTTTTTACAGTTTTGAGTTATTTTATAAGCTGATGTTTATGCACTGATGCCAGCATTCTAAAAAAGTGAGTGTATGTGTATGTGTGTGTGTGTGTGTGTGTGTGTGTGTGTTTAAACAGACACGATTATCCAGATTTTCATTATATATTATATAACATATACGTATATACTGCCAAAATATGTTGACATGATATAACATTAATCCAGTAATCCTGTGTCTGCTGACTTTTTGCAAATATAAATCATAGTTATACATAAAATACATGAAAGTCTTTTTGGAGGAGCATTCACTAGCTTTTTTGAAATGATGGTGGACTGGTCTCAAATTATCGTGAACAGTTTTAGATCAGTTGTTAGATCCATGTTCTAGTTGAGGGGAATAACCACAGAACATAGGGGACCTCTGGTGGTGACATCACGGGCCTACAGTTATACTAAGAATGCCTTATTATGGAGGAATGGAGAATCTTTTTTCATTTTTCCAGATTAAAATAAGTGGTATTTAGTGATTTTCTCTGATCCTTGAAAGGATCTTTCAGTCCTTTTCCCTTCAGTTCTACCTTTTAGTCACCTTGTAGTTTGGTTTCCCACCTTTTTTGCTGCTTTCCTCTTCTTCCTACTCTTTATTCTTCTCTGCAGTTCCTTTCTCCATGTCTCGTATCTTTGTGGTCAGTAGGGCTGAGTCTGTCGCTGGATCTCCAGGTATAGTTAAACTAACATGCTTGTCAAGTCATACCATCCTTGTACGTCTCAACATGCGTATCCTGAGTTCGGTTTCAATGCTTATTTTCCAGTTGAAGCAATGACCAATCAATGACTAATCAAACAATGTGAAGGTCAAACATCTGTCTGTGACTCATTGTAAACCTTGCCATATATCACAGTAAACCCACAGAATCCCTCCCACACATTCTTACTTCACAGGCCTCCTGGAGTAAAGGGCGACAGCGGGGCCATACATACACACACACACACACCTCTGTACATATTCACCCACACACACATGCACACGCATACTGTTCCGTGTTCTCACATACCTCATGCTGACTACCAGCATGTAGGGTTCATGGTTGGGCCCCTTCAGGCCAGCACTGGAGCCTTGAACTAAAGACGTGGTGGCTCCCTCACTCCACACACACATCCGAACACGGATTACATACATTCCAACCAAGCTGTGGCATTAACACACCGCCGCCTTTAAAACCAGTGTGTGTATACATGCAAATGTGTGTTTATGTGTAAGAGCAAGAAAGAAAGAATAAATGCATGTACTGAAGTGTAAAAAGCGGCCAAATTAAATGTCTGTTAGCAAGCATTAGTGTGTGCGAGTTAAGAGAATGTTTGTGTGTGTGCACTTGTAAATTTCCCCTCTCTTTATGAAGTGGAAAACATAAGCTGTGTTTAATTAAAAACAAGCCAGTCTTCACTTTGAAAGCTCTTAGGCTTTTTATCGTACTCTTGCCAGCGGCAACACTTTACATACATGAAACACCCCCTTCAGAACTAGCGACGCTATTATTGACTTCTAAAAAGCTGTTACAAGCTATAATGAAATAATAATATACCATGTGCTACTTAGAGTCTATATAAAGTTAGATTTGAGGGTCCAGTCACTGAAGGATATAGTATAATCCATGCATATCTACAAACATACACTACTGTTTGAATCTATTGGGTAATAGTGGTGATCTTTGAATATTTTTGGAAGAAGTCCATTATGCTCACCAAATGCATTTATCTGATCAAAAATACAAGACTTTTGTGAAATATTATTCGATCTATTGTCTATGTGAGTATATTTTAATATGATGATTTGTCACTCAAGAAGCATTTTATTATTGTCAGTGTTGAAAACAGTTGTGCTGCCATGACAAAATTATTTTCAGGATTCTTTGACGAATAGACAGTAGAACAGTGTGTGTGTAACATTATAAATGTATTTACTGTCACTTTTGATTAAATGCATACCTGCCGAATAAAAGTATAATTTAAAGTATTGCTTAAAAAAAAAAGACCCCAAACTTTTGAATGAAATCCTTTTAAACAGGTTCGAAACACACGGCTATAGCTCGTACAAACAGATAGTCCCGCCCCTAACTCAGCACCACTGGTTGAGCCATTGTTGCTACATCAGGCAAACAGCAAGTCAGATAATTAATATTCATGAGCAAGGCTGATAAGTTATACATTCTGCACCCCTGATTGTATGTCTTTGTTTTTTCTCGTGATGTAACGATGATGCTTTCCTTTTTCTTGTGCAGAAAACAAATCCCCCCCTCGGTCATTTGGACTGAACCATTCTGACTCGTTAAATCGTAGCGAGCGGATTGAAGCCATCACACCGTCACTGGGCAGCAGTAACCATCAGCTCAATGCCTTCCTGCAGATGTATGTGCCGGACTATTCTGTCAGAGCTTTGTCAGACGTACAGTATATTAAGGTAAACAGAATTGCCTGAACACAGCAGCTCACTTTCAGTTCCTGCACATTTTCTTGTCATCACAACCAATATGCCCAAAACAAAAACATGTAATTCTTCAGAAGCCATTAATTGCACATTTTTGATACCATTGTGGGCACCCATTGTTTGGCTTGGGGATCAGACTAGGGGTCCTCAATTCTGCAGAGTTTAACTCCAGCTCTAATCAAACACACCTGAGCAAGCGGATCAAAGTTGCAGGTAGGTGTGTTTAATCCAGTTTGGAACTAAACTCTGCAGGAAACTGGATCTTGAAGTCCAGAGTTGAGAACTACTGGTGTCCTTTATAATTTCAGTCTGATATACTGTAAGCACTTTTTGTGGTTATGAGGAAGTAAAGAAACTACACTGGGCATGTTTCTTTTTGAGGGTAAAAGAGAAGAGTGGACAATGAACAGATCATTTTGAAATTCCAAAATAAAAGACAAAACGAATTTCCAATGGACCTATTTCATATTTCCAGGTTCTCCAAAGTGCAAGTCATCATAGTCGGGTAAACTTATAGTGGGGAATGGAAACTACAACAGATATAATTTTTGCGTTACCATTTGTCCCAATAGCAAATAGTATTTCTATGATTTTGCAAGAGAGGGAAAACATGCATTGCGTGAACAGGTACATTGCAGAAATTCACACTAAGCTTATTTGAATTATTTAGTATTGTTTTTACCCAGTTTTTTTGTTTGTGTGTTTTTGACAGGTGACGCGCCAGCAGTATCAGAACGCCATCATGGCGTCCCGCATGGACAAGACGCCACAGTCCTCAGAGAGCGAGTACACCAAAATCGAATTGACTTTGACAGACCTCCATGATGGAGTGACTGATGAAACCACCACCCTGTTCAACCAGACACAGAACTGTGTGGCCCACAACAAGACGAACCACACAGGCCACAGCGAGGGGGCCATCTAGCCCTCAGTGGGGTGGTAGAGCGAAACCCTGGAGCTGCTCACCACCCCAAACCACTCCACTCTGGTAGCGCAATACTACTACTGGGACCTGAGCTTGGGTTGACCCAAGGCAAAATGGGATACTCCAGAGACCCGGTCTGGTCCCATTCATTCAGATTAACCATGGCGTCTATGTTCCCCAGACCAAAGAGTTTGGAGGATGGACAGTTTTTTTCTCCAGCTACACTGGAACTGCCCAGGGATGTTCACAAACACAAAGGAAAAACTCCAGGCAGATGTTGTAATAGGGTTAATCAAAGACTGTTCCAAATACTGCTTTGAAGGAAACCGTGAACCAAGAGGATACTACTCACATATTTATTTATTTTGTATGCATTTGTACATACGTGCATGTCTGAGGATTTAATTGTGGGCACATGCAAGCACCAGTCTGTAAATTGTGCATGTGTATGTGTGTGCCTCTATGAGTGTCACTGATATCATGCACATGCTATATATATATATATATATACATAGTTAAAAATATGTACCGGTGAGGGTCTTTTACATGTATATTTCAGAAATGCTTATTTTTATTGTTCTAAATCTGATATATCCCTTAGTACCTATTACTTCTTTTAAAAAAATGAATCACTATATTGCCTTTAAAAAATCGTATTAATTTTTAACAAGTGCAATGAAACACATTTTATTTAAAAGATGATTTATCATGATTACTGTATTGTAAATTCTAGTTCTATTTCATGCATGTATTGTATCACATCTGTATATCTGTTCAGAGATATTTTGGATTCACTTCCAAGGATGAACAGATCCTATTTGTCTGCTTTAAACGTTTAATTCCATCAATGGCATAATAACTTCTCATTTAAATCTGAAGGCAGTCTGTCAGGACTTCATGCAAGGGAGATTCCTAAATAAATCTAGGCTTTAACAAAATCATTAAAACAACTACTACATTAAATTGTTCTACCCATAATGTGTCTGTAAGAAAGGTGCCATGGTGTTTAAATGGCTGTACTTGTGTGTATTACCTTTATGTATATAATGTTGACTATAATTTTTATTTATATGAATGCTGGAAACTCCTGCTATGCATATGTGTTTAGTATTATACACATTTATACACTCAAAATGAAAATGTATGCACTCCAGGGGCCATACATGAGTTTGTTTCTTTGTGGAAACAGATTTGAAGAAATTTTGCAATGGTTCCTCTGCAGTGAATGGGTGCCGTCAGAATGAGAATCCAAAATTGTATTTGTATAATAAATAATTCTCCAGTGAAAAACTGATCTTGGCTGAATCAGGAGAGATATATATGCACAGATCAAGCACTGTTTACATGCAAAAACAGCTCTAAACAAATATGTTTGTGGATTTTAATGCAAGAGTACAATGGGGGGTGAATTTTACTGGAGACATCAATATTATTATTATAAACTAATAACAGACTATGGCCAGAAGCAGAGGTTTAAAGTAAAAAAAAAAAAAATATTGATGGATTTCTTTCTTACAAACACGCAGCATGTGGATCAATCTGGATGTGGACATACTTTTTTTTATCAGCTGTTTAGACTCTCATTTTGACGGCACCCATTCACTGCAGAAGATCCATTGGTGAGTTATTGACGTAAAGCCACATTTCTCCAAATCTGTATTCATGAAGGGACAAAGTCATCTACATCTTGGATCGCATGAGGGTGAGTACATATTGAGTAAATTTTCATTTTAGTGTGAACTATTCCTTTAATCACGAACCACTTATATTTTCTCTGTTGCCATACCTTTTTTTTTTTTTTTTTTTGACCCAACCGCCAAGATAATCAAACAGCATACAACTTATTCCTCTAACTATTCCTATATGTTATTATAGGTGGCAGCTGCATGACCCTGTTTCTACAGTGTCAGACTTTGTGGTAAATCTGACTCAGGCAGCTTTTAAGACATTGCCCTTGATGTTTTCATGTGTCCAAATGCTTATTTGAACCAGAGTAGATTAATAACAGTAATGCCTTACTTGCATCATTGATACCTGAGTCAGTACCACAGACAGCCACTGCTTGGCACTATGCTCTAACAATTTAGCCTAAATGTATCTTGACAATGTTGTCATCTTAAAACTGATGCTCTTTATACCAAAGAATATACTTAAAGAGGTGAGATCAGATTGTTGGGCTTTATTCAGTAAATTAAAGCCAACTTTGATTTATTTTTTGTTTTTCTTCCTAGGCAGATGCTCTTTTTGGGTTTAATACAGGTTCTGGGTTTTAAAAATATTTTTTTTTCTAATTTGCTTTGTTTATGAATTGTAGCTACTTTGAACTAAAATGTAAACCCTAGGGAGAAAAATGGTTCTAGAAAGTGCCATTAAACATTCATCAGTTTCACTGTGGTACTGTGTTCTTTGTGCTGTCCTTTCATAAACATCTACTATTCACATCACTGACTGTGATCGTTACATTCCAGCATTGTTGCTGTCAGATGATCCGTCAGGACTGGTTAGGAAAGTGTACGGCTCATGTTGATCAAGAAACTGGTTTGTTTGAATGTTTCACATCATGTTCCAACATAGTTATTTTGTAATAAATATTTTAGACAACTGTCACAGGAAAGCAGTAATAGATTCTGAATATTTTCCTGGTTTAAGCTAGTTAGGATGTCATGTTCTTCTTTATTCTAAAGCAGAAAACCTGCTATGGCATATAAATGTAGTTAAACGCTAACGTGGTTAGAAGTAAACAAGACAGGAGAGCACAAGTTATTATGGAAAACTATTTTTATTTAACATTGCAATGCAATTTCCCAACTGTATAAGTTTAGAACTCTATAAATCAGAAGCTATAATAATTCAGGGAACAATGAAATCGGAGTCATGAAATCAGATGCCCTAAACAAACAACAAAAACATTGGATTAATAAACGCCATGTCTATTTTGCTAGATCTCTTTTACAGACAAAAACCGTTTTGCACCTTTTCCGTTTACTAAAAGGAAAACTAAAAAGTCACAAAAAAATAGTTTGTATTAAACATGGAATTAGGAAAAAGGTAAAAAAACGGAAAGGAACAAATACTCAGTATATTAGTAAATTATTGGCACAGTTAACGCTACTACTGTATACTGTGCCAAAATATAATTTGAAAACACTGGTTCAAACAGAAATATATGCAATGCTACCTATGACGATATGGAGACCCTCACCTGTTGAAGATGTATCTATGATGCACTTCTGGGAAAATTGGACGAATACTGTTTAAACTCAATGCACTTTCTATTATTTATATTATAATATAATCTAAGCCAGTTTTCCTTGCATAGACAACTAAAAAAGGACCACTGCCAACACTAATGCAAATTAGCCCAGGACTAGTTTTAATCCATGTCCAGGGAGCTGGCCTTATTATATATACATATATATATATATGTATATATACACACACACACACACACACACACCCACAACACTGAGTTTTTATATAAAAAGCTAATGAAAACAGAGGAAAGAGAGATACTGGATCTTTTTTTAGGACATAAAAAAACACTTTCTCTATACTGTGGACTCTAAAGAACCAAGAACAAGTATATTTTGAAAGAGCTGCCCCATTTTTGGATGTCCAGTTGTATAAAAAAAAAAAAAAAAAAGACAAATAAAATATGCATTGTATGTTTAAAAAAATGTCTCTTTAACTTATTCCTTTGAAAACCTAGAAACCATTTTTGGGCCTCACCAAAAACCTTTACACTGTAGACCTAATTGGTCTTCCCTTTTAAAAACTCACAGTCAGACCCATGAAAAAAAAAAAAAAAAACTAAACAAAACTACACTTTTATAAAAAAAAAAAAAAAAAAGTTATGATACGCATATGAGTAATACACATTGCACTATGGATTGGGTAGCTTCATTCAATCAGATCCTACATACTATTTTTGAGTAATGCATATAAAAGTCACACTAGTCATCCTAATCTACATGTTTCATGCACTTGAAACACTTCCCACGGCTAAAACCACTTCCTCTCTAAACCGTGAACCACCATTATACTCGATAATAACGTTTATTTCTTTACAAACTTCACATACTTGCTCTGGAGACACATAAAAGTCTCTAATGGGACCGTTGAAGCTAAATCGAACATAATTTCTCAACACCGTTTGGTCCACATGAGAGTAAACCATCATCAGAGTTCAAACGTTCTCCAGCACTGCTTTCATTTCTAAAAAAACATTTACCAATGCAACAGCACTTTCTTTCTCAACCTATCATCTTCACAATGTCCAGCTTCTACTGGTGTGTAATAAGCTGCTCAGGACATAAAACAGTTTTAGAAATAGTTTTTGCATATCAAGGTCACTTACTATATTAATGGCACGTAATGTTTGAGTGTTCTGTTTAGCTTATATAACAGTATAAAAATACAGTATGTCATTGTTCAGTGTGACATTGTTGCCAAAATTAGAGCAGGTACTGATATGATGTCTCTGTGTGTATTCGGACTCATTTACACGAGGAATTAGCGCTAACCAAAATGTCTGCCTTAAAAAAAGTTGAAAACCACGTGGTTAACAACAAACCTCTAAAAAAAAAACAAAAAAACAGCAGTTGCATGCTGTCGCCAAGTAACTGGATTCTTGTGTTGGCTACACTTCCATACGCACGTCACAATGAAACCGTGCTCCGGTTTTCTGTGCTTCATTCAGATTCCCCACACGCGCAGGACTTCAACACAAATACCTTGCCAACATACACAGCTTTAACACACAGAGTTTTTTGTAAAGGAACAGTCTTTGCAGGAGGTAGTAACCAAGCTAATCTGACTGAATGGACTGGCTACTTGAAAAGTAATGTCTAAACTGATTAAAAATAGAAAACAATAGAAAAACATGACATGTATCACTAAGGATCCAATAACCGACTTTAACACTTGTCCTAACAGGCTTGGATTTTGTGTAAACTTGCGAGTTTTACCATCAGTTCATAGTAAAGTATGTATCCCTTCCACTGTGTTTCCATTGGATGTTTATCACATGACATTATGTGCTTTTATAGGGATAAATAAATCCAGATCCTACGGAGCCCCGCACATGACATGCAAGAAAAAATAAATAAATTGTGCGCACAATTTACTAATTCGCTCCCTCAATTTACTAAAACGTGCACACGATTACTATTGCGTTCCCTCGATTTACTATTGCATTCCCTCTATGTGCGCACGATTTGGCAAATTGAGGGAATGAATTAGTAAATTGTGCGCAAAATGTACAAATCGAGTGAACGAAATAGTAAATCAAGGGAACGCAATAGTAATCGTGTGCACATTTTAGTACATTGAGGGAATGAATTAGTAAATCATGCACACAATTTAGCCTACAATTTTTTGCTGCATGTCATGTGCGGAGGTCCGTAAGATCCCAAGGTTTATTTTTTTATTTTTTGCTTTAGTTATCTTTATGTCAGTTTGGGTGAAGTCTGGTAAGGTTTTTGAGCTTGGTTTGACAATTATAGTCTACTCCTCACACGATATCCTCATCATTCTATCATCCTCACCCTACAGTTCATTTCCCTAGAATAGGTCAAAAACATCTACTCTTCCTCCTCCTCCTCTTCGTCGTCATCTTCGTCGTGGCAGTGGGTGATTTCCTGCGGCGGCTGAGCGAACAGGTGGGTTGGTTTGATTTCGCTGATGGAGCGTGTGAGGTGGTTTCTTTTACAGTCAATGTCCTTGCAGTCCACACAGTGGCGGTTGCGTGTGGCCAGAGGAGACTCAGTATCTGTGTCTACATGAGTGTGCTCCACTGTGGACTCATGGGGCATCTGGGACAGAGAGAAGAAGAGACAGAAACAAACATGTAAACAGGTATGTTAAATATAGTGCTTGGCACAAAAAGAAAACCAAGTAAACAGGACAAATGTGGGTGTGTATAGGTGTGTATCTTGTAGGCAGTATTTTGGTATTCATTTCATAAAATCTAACAACACTAGTCTTTTGTTAGTGCTGAGGACTCGATTCGGCACTTGCAATTATGTTTTTCAAAGAAGTCTCTTATGCTCACCAGGGCTGCATTTACAATATGTGATCAAAATACAGTAACATTTTTAATATTGTAGATTATTATAACAATTTAAAATAACCGTTTAATATGAATAAATATAATAATAATATATATGTAAAAGTCAGATTTTCAGCAGTCAGTCTTCAGTGTCAGATAATCCTTCATAAATTATTATAATATGCTGATTTCCTGCTCAAGAAACATTTCTTATTACTATCAATGTTGAAAGCAGTTGTCCTGCTTAATATTTTTGTGAAAAAGTTTTTTTTTTTTTTTTTTTTTTGTTATGTTCAAAAGAACAGAAAATTATTGTAATTATGTAAAAGTATTTGCTGTCACTGTTTGATGCATCCTTGCTGAATTAAGGAATTAATTTCTTACCAAACAAACAAATAAACTCAAATGCCCTATTTATGGTGTAAATGCCAAAATATATTAACATAAACACAGTTGCTCTGGTGAACGTAAACATGAATAAAAATTCTATAAAAATCACTACACTATCACTACAAAATAAAAATAAAAAAAATAAATAAAATATAATAATAAATAATATTTATATATATATATATATATATATATATATATATATATATATATATATATATATATATATATATATATATATATATATATATATATATATATATTAGGGGTGTAACGGTTCACAAAATTCACGGTTCGGTTCGATACGATACACTGATGTCACGGTTCGGTTCGGTTCGGTTCGATACGTTTTAGATACAGCAAAATGTAAAAACATCTCAACTTTTCAGAATGCCGCAAGCGCACCGCGGGTCATGTGACAAGAACCAACCAATCAGCTTCATCCTTTCCCGTAACAACGTTGAGAGCTCAGCCAAGATGAAGGAACAGCTGATCATAGTTGTATATGGATTGCAATTTTGAAATAAATTTAGTAGCAGAGCTACTGCAAGCGATTTTTAGAGATGCAAATCCATTTATCCTTCGCTGAAATTTCCGCGTCTCATGGAGAGAGCACGTCATTGTTGCTTAGCAAAGACAGACGCCTCATGAGCGCTTCTGCCCGAGCGCTTTGGAAAGGAGGAGAAAGACGCACTTAGCGTTTTCCATGCGTTTTTAGGCACGATATGTGAACGGCCCCTAAGGCGCTCGCTCACTCAGCACGCGCTGAAGGCTCGTTGCAAAATGTCGAATGCATTTAACAGACCAGAAATATAAGATCCTAAAATAACCAACAGATCTGGTGTTTGGGTTGGATTCCCTGTAAGCTATAGTGTCTAAATGCTGTAGGGATAGTTTGCTGCGTGCATGTTTCTCCTTTTTTTCGTCTTTTCCCAGATAGTACTGACGCATATATCCCAGATATTCCCGCTGGTGTTTTTTTCTTGCCATCACCATAATAGCTTAAAGGGAATCCAAAGTGCACCCAAACACCAGACCTGTTGGTTATTGGAGGATCTTCTCATTTCTAGTCTGTTAAACGCATTGGCTATTTTGCAACGAGCCTTCAGCGCGTACTGAGTGAGCGGGCGCCTGCTGAGTAGCCTAACATAAACATATAAGTTGGTGTTTTTTTCTTCTTCTGGAGTGTCAGGGGCGTTGCCTGTTACGTTGTTTGGGTTATTGGGCTACCTTGTTGAACGCATATCATTATATTTCTCTCTCTCTTTTTTTTTTTTTTCAAATATAATTAAATACTCCAACGAACCGTTCGGTATACATAATGCGTACCGAACCGAAAGCGTCGTACCGAACGGTTCAATACGAATACGCGTATCGTTACACCCCTAATATATATATATATATATATATATATATATATATATATATATATATATATATATATAGCCATGTTTTGTATTAAATACTTGTGTTAAAAATATCAACATATCTAGCCTTTATCTCATTATTTGAGAAATATAACATTTAGGGGTAACAGTTTATATTAAAATGTACTTGTTACACATTTCATGTACTTACTATTATAATAACAATACATTATGTGCAATTACTTGCAAGGGACCCTAGGCCAAACCCTAATCCTAACCCTAAACATACAGTAAATACTAGTGTTGCACGGTGCACCGATACTTCAAAAGTATCGCGATTCTCGGAAATTAAAAACGTCACGATACCTAAATTTATTAGTATCGATACTTCAAAGAATGAATGCGCTAAAGACTTGTAAAGACGTATTTCATGTTGGTGTGTGCAAGGCATGCTTCCATTGCCTCCTTATGGACGTCTGTGTTTTTTCTCCTTATACACGCAGCAAAAAAAAAACAAAAACACTACAGCGAGCGAGATGCCTGCATTAGTGGCTTTACTAAACTGATTTGGCATTACTAAAATGTGTGCATAATCGCATTAAATAGTTTAAATAAGTTGTTCAGATGAACAGAGCACAACGTTTTCTTGCGTAATTATCATTTTAATTGTTTGGTCAGACAGTTCATATATAATATTCACATTAATCGGGGATTAAACGTGGAGTTATGTTCTGTATGCTAAATATGAAAACGAGCGTATCTGCACAGCACCTATAACTGCGCTTTGTATCTGCTGATTGCTGATCAAGATTTACATGCTTGGCTTATTGACCCTGTATACTCATTCATTTCGTTCATAAACGAGATGTATCAGTTCAATTCATTCACAAATGAGAAGATCTCTCGATCTCGTTCAGTGAAGGGCGGATTCGTTCACTACATTCAACAAATCACATCCTCCGTCACATCTTGAGTAACTCTTTGACAGGATTAAAAAGTTCACAGAGCTGTTCACGAGCTGTGCATGTGCTGCTAATAGTACCGAGCTTGCGCTTCTCACGCTGCTGTGGAGGGAGGAGCTTCGGTGAACGAGAAATATGAGTCTAGTAGCAACGTATCTTCCGTGATGTCCCCGATGCGCGGGTCGGGGTGGGTAAAGAAATGTTACTTTATTTGCAGGCTGGGGCGGGCCAAATTATTTCATAATATAAATATGAAATAATTAAATAATAAATATCTTCAATTCAATAATAAATATCTTCATTTATTAGTGTGTTATATGATTAGAATGTTGTCCCGGTTTTAAAATAAAGCACATCAATGATATTTGAGAATGTATTTTCCCTTTACAGGAAAAGTATCGAAAAAGTATCGAAATCGCAATTCTTGACTAGGTATCGTATCGAAACAATAATTTTGGTATCGTGACAACACTAGTAAATACATGTAGTTCATTAATATTACTCAGTGCTTAAATGTATAATTACACTGTAAAAATTAAATTAAATTAAAAAATTACATTTATGCATTTAGCAGACACTTTTATCCAAAGCAACTTAAAGTGCATTCAGGCTATCAATTTATACATATCATGTGTTCCCGGGGAATCAAACCCCCAACCTTGCGCTTGCTAGCACAGTGCTCTACCAGTTGAGCTACAGGAACACTTATAAAAAAACCTTAAAACAAAATGTAACACATTTAAGCTACATACTAATTCTTCCCATTAAAATTTAACCTTTAAAATACATGAATTGTTTTTTATAGTATTAATGAAATTGGTATCTGCTTTTGTGAACTTCCACAGGTATTTGTATCAGTCCAGCCTTGTGTTAATGGGTGTGTGTGTGTCCTCACCAGCACGTGAGCGGCTCTGAACAGGTAGCTGAAGGGGTAGTAGAGCAGGTTGATGAATGAGGCAGCATACAGATCAGCGTAACGCATCACCTGAGACGCAAACAGAGTCTGCCGAGAGCCACTGCGGAACAGACTTCCCATCATCCCGTAGCACATGTCCATGTCATGAGTCACTTTCTGATGACAGAGAACATCACTAAATCAACATCTCAGTGTTACTTTTTTAAGGTGTTTGTTTTATTTTTATTGTTTTGTTGACAATAATAAGCCTGTACTATTTAATACAGGGTATAACATGTCTCTAGTAGCCTATTAATGTTATCTATGGACAATACAATGTGGCCTGCTGACTACCAAGGAATTCAATTTACAAGACTTGTAAGCTACCATTACAAGCTTATTTACAGGAAACACATTTCTTGAAGGCATGTAACATATGCTGTTCATAAAAACAAAAGAAGCCGGAATATTTCTAAAATGTAAAATTATTTCATGTTATTGACACTTGGTAAGTCCATACTGTAAACTAAGATCATCTAGTGAAATCCGATATAACTGAAATGTAAGAAATGCGAGTGTGTGATTTAGTGTATGTACCTTCATTCTTCTCTGGATGGCACTGATATCTGGCCTCTCATTGCTGCTGCTGTCCAAATGCCTACAGAAAGACAGAATGTGAGTGAGAGAAAAGCGCTTCGATGGGTTTAAAGAGAAAAAGAAGTGAAATGGGGAAGGGACAGACATCAGCTGGAATCAGAGATCGAGAGGTCACTGAGTTCAAATCTTTGCTTATCAACAGGTGAACTCTCTTGATCTGTGCCCTGTACAGCGAGCTTGTGAAAGCCTTCTATATTCCAATTTAATTCTTAAATTAGAATTGAATTTGAACTGAGGTAGAAAATGCACTGCAAAAATGTAATAAAGGGAGCATGAAAATGGAATGAAATGAATACAGCTGCTGTATTTCCCATATACATTATCACACACACAACATACAGATTATTTCTAGAAAGATGATTATATTAATAATCAGTATATAACACCTAGAAGCTTATAATATTTTTAAATTAAAAACTTTTGTTGTTCATTATGACATAGGACACTTAATTTCCCAGAATCCTTTAATATACTGAATACTATTATGGTGTGTTATGGTGTATAATTGCTGTAATTACTAGATGACTCAAAAGTTCTACTCGGAGCTGTTCATGTATGTTCAAATATGAATTTCTTTTTCAACACTTAACACCAATATTAATTGGTGTAATTTAAATAATCAACAAACAGAACCACAACACAACACGTAACAGTCGATATGCAAATGCCTTGTTTATATTTTTTCTTTAGTAGTTTATCATGCATTATGCATTGGTTATCCAGCTCTGTGCTAGCTATTTTAAAACTGCATCGTATGTGTTACATTTCAGATTAGTCCTGCATTATTAAAACATTAGAACTGATAATTATACAGTCAGACAAGCCAAGGAATCAATAAATTGAAATAGTATGAGATAACAACTCAGTCCCATTTTACTGCTGAACCTTTATTATAGTAATATAATACATTCAAACCGTGGAGTCCACATTTATTTTTTATAATGTCATCTAAAAACAACATGAGGACATTTTGGGAATGGTAAATATGTGTTGATGGCTGTGTGACTTTTTTAATAATTGGAATTCAGTCAAGTCCACTTCCTGTCAACAACTAGCAGGCCCCATTTCTAAATTCTGAATGTACACACACACACAGAGAGAGAGAGACAGCTTTACTCACTTGTATAGTTCTGCCAGGAAAATGTCCAAGCCCTGCAGTTCCTCGAACAGAGCTGTGAATGAGAGGCCAGAACCCTGTCATGATTGGGTTTCACATCTCTTTTTCTTAGCCTTTCAAGTGTGACATCTCATCTCACTCGTTCTCTTTCTCTTCCTCTGTGTGAGCATTCCTTTCTATACTGAGATTCTCACAAGAAGGCCTTTTTCACACTACACACATAAGCGTAATTGTGACAGCAGGCGCACATTGTGCTTTCACGGTGACAGAACTGCAGCTCTATCCAGAATATAAAGTAAGTTATAGGTTACAGTAATATTTCCTGTAGTAATGGCCGTACTTTGATTGCATTGATGAATAGATTTCCATAGAATATCCACCATATTTTCTGCAGAGTTCAGCACATACTGGCAGTTATGCATCAGCAGTGTGCTTACAGCAACCTGTTATTATGGGCACCCAAAATAAATATGTGCTGCTTACGTGCAGTGTGAAACAGGCCAATGGCTGGTTTTACTGATATATGGCAACACTTACAGCTTTTGTCTGTCCAAACATGCAGCTCCTGAGCCAATTCAGGAATCACCAGGAACGTCCGCCAACCCTGACGCTTCTTGGACTTAAGAATATCTCCAAAAATGTGATCGCCAATGTACAAAATATCCTTCCCTTTTGCTCCAAGCAGGTCACACACAATGTCAGAAGAACCTGGGCGGAGATGAGAATACGTTTGCCAGAAATGAGTAATTTTCACATATACTGTAAATAAGGCATACTCAGTACTAAAAAAAGCATGTTTGTTTGTTAATACAAGTGTGTCATTTTTCATATTTATCCAAGAATTCCCAGTACCTCCAGAGTAAACAATGCCATGTTGTAAAGGTCCAGTGTATGTTCCTATTTTCAGCCGGCCTGTAGTCTGTGACAGAGAACATATTGATTAATATTCAGACTGTCTGGATTTTCATTCCATGCACTTCAGGTGGTTCTCAACCAGGGGTCCAGGGCCCACTCAACACACTAGGAGCCCACAAGATGACTTCAAATAGGAAAAACAAGCTTTAAAATAAGTTAAAATACGAAAGGTTGTGCAATTGAAAATAATAACAATAAAAAGTCATGAAAATGTTTCTCTAGATATGCAAAGCTCTAAAATAATTTAAGGTGTACAAATATTAAAAGTATCTCTGGTGGCCTTTACACATTGTCTTAAAAGATGGGGGTCTTGGAGTCTAAAAGGTCGAAAAACATCAATATTGTTGCCTATTTTTGTCTGCATAAATAAATAACAACTCACGAAGAATAAATAGTGCCTGTCCGACTCACTAAATAAACCTTACAAATCAGGGAATGGTTCAAATACACCCACAAAACAAGAACGGCTGGTTTTGCATCTTGTTGGTTAGATGCTGGTTAAAGTGGATTGTGTGGATTACAGACAGGTTTTTGAACTAAAATATCTTTCTTAGAAGTGGCACAACTGTTCAGTGAACTGTTTAGCTGCATTATACTGCACACGGACAACAGGAAGGAGAATGTTTCTCTTTCACGTATTAGTTCTATCATTCTCAGCAGACTTCAGTATAATACTCAACGCTGACTGACCTTCTGTGTAATCGTGTTCAGGATAAAATGTTCCTGAATGTGCAATACTGCACCTGCTGACTTTGAGAGTCTGCTTCTGTTTTTGTAATAGTAGAGCTTTTCGTTTGATGTACTCACCGTATCCACCTGTCTTAGAACAGTTCCCTCTCCGAAAAATAAAGGCTTTCTAGCATCCACTAGGATGAGGTCGAAGTATGACTGCCATGGACGGTGTGGAGTGCCATGCTATGACATAAAACATTATTATGAGCAACAATATATGACAGGAAACTCTTTGGAAACGTTTAATGACAGACTGAAAAAACTATGTCAATACCTTTGGGCCATAGGGGAAGTCAAACAAGTATGTCATAATTTTCTGTGAAACAAATCAAAATAAAAAGTTTTTAACAAACAAGTAGCATGTGCAGTTGTCTATTGCTCTGATTTAAAACCTAGTGAGCTGCATACAAAGGTACAAAGCTGTTCGAAAATCATAGCTTAAATATGCTGCCTACTAAGATTAATATTTATATTTAGCAAATGTATTTAGATTTTAGAATTATTTAAGGTGTAAGCTTACACACACACACACACTGCTTTCCTTATTTTAATCTACATCCAAGAAATAACACATTTTTTAAATTTTTATTGTTGTTTTTTAGCTCTCAGGTCTTGGAATCTGGAAATATGAGGGAATTTTAAAAGTGTGTTGAGTAGATTCGGAAAAAAAAAATTTGACAGGTAAAATGAAAAATAATAAAACTGTTAAAAGTTCAAAATAGTAGCATATATTGCATTTCTTATTTTATTTTGTTGCCAAAAAACAACTGTCATATTTATTTCAGAAATATATATGGTAGTACATTATCTATTAAATTGCTATTTGTACGTAAAAAGCTAGAAATGTAAAAAAAAAAGGTAGTTGAGCATAGCACCATATTCAAAATTTGAATGAATGAAAACAAAGTACAATGACTGACTGATTATTCAGCTAATGAAATCTTTCCAAAAAAACTTCCAGTAGACCAAAAGAGTTTTGAAAGCTATGCTGTCTACCCTGACCAAGGTCTATTAAAATGGATTGTTTTAAAGGGGTCATATGACGTTGCTAAAAAGAACATTATTTTGTGTATTTGGTGTAATGCAATGTGTTTATGTGGTTTAAGGTCCAAAAAACGTTATTTCACATTTCTGAAACGTTTCATTTTTTACAAAGCTCATTGTTCTGAAAAGCGAGGTGTGTTCTGATTGGCCAGCTATCTAGTGCATTGTCATTGGCCGAATGCCTCAAGCATCTTTTACATGTACTTACAGACTGCGAGTCAAAAGTGCCAGACTGTCCTTGCAAATATGGAACTGCCCCACTTTATAGAAACAGACACCGGTTTCACGAGTTCGCCTTGCAGATAATAAAGCGAGAAGAATAATATCTGTATTTGGCGTGCTGCCCAGGGAGAGGTCTCTGAGCTCGGCATCGGTTTCGAACGCTGAGGGATCGCCCCACAGAATAGAGATGTAATTGGGCCATAAAAGTTAGGCCCGACAGGACCCGAGCCCGACAGGTTTCGACCCGAGCCTGACAAGTACATTTTGATTGACAGCTTTTTAAAAGCCCAAACCCATTTACAGCCCGACATTATTCAAATGTGCGCACACACAGCTCTTTTGCCTTTTGTTAACAATAAGTCATTTATACATGTTTTAACATAATATATTCATAACTAACGTAGACTGGACCACTTGGAAGTTGGAATAAAGAAATAAATTAAGTCCTCTGTGACATCTTAACATCCGCGTTGATCCGCATTGATTATCGGAGCGCGTTCCTCGCAAAATTTGTCAATAAAACATCACATTGTAGGCTACTCACACAGGAACTGTCCTCATCCTTCATAAAATACGTTGCACACATATTTAGGTTGAACTGTTCTAAAACACTGTTGTAAATACAACTTATGCACCGATTTCTAGTTGTGTCCTCTTTTGGAAGGCAAACAAAGTAGTTTTACTTTCACAACGAAACACAGCAACTCCACAACATGGCAGCAGTGACAACAGTGAGAATAACATAAAATAAAAATAACGCCTTCTTTCTGTGTGAACATTTGGGCGGCATTATGCAAATCTTCCCACATCGTGAAGTAGACATGTGATGGTGCTAGAACGAGCCGTTTAAGGAGGACTTTTGTCTTTTTTGTGTGTGGCATGTTATTAAAGTACTGAACTGTTCGTTTACACAAATCGGCCAGTGTAAAGCGATCCAAATCTCTCATTTGTGAGGTTACCATGTTAGCATGTTCTCAATTTGCAGCTAGTTCTGAAACAAATATTATGTATTTGCATCAGTAAACTTACGTCTGTGTATTTGAAGTCACTGTTGGTAGCTAAGAAAACTTTAGCGACTTCATTCATGCGGCTCAGCAGCAACGGCAACTTGGCCTAAATAACAAATAAAATAAAAAAAATTAGATTACATAAATACAACACACATCACCACAAAAAGGCAAGTCAGGAACATCAGAAAATAAAAGACAAACTTACATCTTTCACAACATACTTCTCCAGGTTTTCCACGGTTTTCTCTTTCAATGTTCCCTGAGAAAATAAATAAAACTTTTAAAAACAGAGCAAGTTTATGACAACGCATTTAAAAGAGTTGAATCAAGAATCTCATACCTACCTGTACCATTTACATCCATTTCACAGTAATCATAGCTGCCTGCTATTAATGTACACAGCAATGTTACTTTGGCAGGTTACTCTGACACAAAGAGAAACAGAATCTCTTTACCTTGAAATGTACCCAGTCTACAGCGTCTCGGACATCTTGGAACATGCTCTTGAAGGACATGAAGAGGTCTCCATCCTTAAAGCCCTTTTCACAGCTAAAGGTTTAAAAAGAAAAAGGGGCAGCAGAGTAAGAGGCTGAGCTCCCGCTCGGATACATTTTATCGACAGTCAGACATGTTTAAATGGGACAGTCTTCCCTTGTTTGAGGTTGTCCGAGCCAAACAGGAAAGCTCTCTCCCCCTAAAAGGACCAACAGGTGTTTCAGAGGACATGCATCCATACCAAAACACAAATCACAGACTTGTATTTAGACTAAATAGGTCTGGCTGTTTTTTTTTTTTTCTTTTTCTTTTTTAGAGCATGAGTAGAATTATTTCCATGCTATTTAAAAGTTACAAATGTAAACTTTTCTTATTATTTGACATGCACTACGATTAGTCATTAGCCAGTTACAGTAAATGGAGGATAAATTATGGCATGCACGAACATGAATTCAACCACAGACTACCATCTTCTTGTGTCATCCTGTTTTATAGCATAGTTGTAAATGCTTTATGCTGTATTAGGATTTTCTTATCAAGATATAACGTGTTTGCTGGTGAGCTGATATAGACAGCTTCAAATAGCCTCACCCACAGTAAATTATACTGATTTGCTGATACTGAATCAGTGGTATGGTTGTATGCAGTGTCCAAGGCAACAGAGTAATAGAATCATAGTCACTGGAACTCCTACCTTGAATATCGGTCACAGTTTGAGAAGAAGTCAACCAGGCAGGCTAAGAGGTATGTTTCTGTGCAGAGAGAGAGAAAAATATATATAGAAAGAAGGAGATTGTGAAAGTTGATCTCGGATCCTGTTTATTTTGTATATAATTTAAATTATATATAATACTACTGTTCAAATGTTTGAGGTCAGCAAGAATTATATAAATAATTATTTTATTTCTTAAAGACCAAAGACAGTAAAAACATTTCCATTTCAGATAAATGCTATTCTTTTGAACTTTCTATTCATCAAAGAATATTCTAAAAAGCAAAACAAAAAGGTTTCTACAAAATCATTAACCTGCTAAATCTAATTTCTACATAGATAAAAGTATGAAATGTTTCATGAGCAGCAAATCGACATAGTATAATGATAGGATCATGTGACACTGAAGACTGGAGTAATGGCTGCTAAAAGTTCCAATTTACATTGCAGGAATAAATTACTTTTTTAAATATATCCCAAAAGAGGACAGTTTGTTTAAATTGTCATAGTATTTTCACAATATTACTGTTTTTAATGTATTTTTGTTTAAATAAATGTAGCCTTGTTGAGCATTAACAACAGTAGTGTACATGTTTCTAACTGGCAGCAGAACATCTTTGATGAAAGTGCATTTGAAAATGAAAAAAAAACAAATTTTCTTCTTGAAAACAATAATCTCATTGCAGGTAAGAAGGTATTTGTCTAAAACTGTCATGTCATTTGATCAGTTAAAAGTGCTAATTAGCTTTCAATGAGAAGTTCTGGTAATATCTACTCACCTAATGCAATTCCAAACACATGGCCTTTTTTATTTTCAAACAAAATGGCAAAGCTGCCTTTTTTCCGTATGTTTTCATATAATGCGTAATGATTACAGATCAAGTTCAGTTGGATCTTAGCATAGTTTATTAAAAGCTATGTTTTAAAATATGAATGAAAAAATGTTGTTGGCTTTAAAAACAGTGTTCTGGCATGAAACTCTAGATGGCGAAGTCTGATAGGTCTAACTCAATCTGACCTAATGACATCATCACATGGCACAGCGGATTGGTTCTCTCCTGTATTGGTAGCTAGTGCTTGCCACAGCAGTTGCAGCTTGCTTCAGATACCCTCCACCTTCCCCAGCTCCTCCTGTATTGATCTGCTACGAGGTGATTCATGTACGCTATATGTTTTTTTTTTTTTCATGTATGTTATATTTGCAGCAGCAATATTCTTACATGCTCACAGCAGCATGTTGTGGATGTATTGGCAGTAGCAAGTCTCGGTACTTGCTCTGCCGCAGCAGCAGCAGCAGCATAGCAGATGTATTCTGCCAAGACCAAATACATTAACATTGTCATGTACATTACCATGCCAATCCCTCCGAGAGTTGTCATGACAGAAATGTAATTAATGTGTTACAGTTACGACCTTAAATTTCAAATCAAAATGAATCTCTGAATAACCATGAATGAATCATGTAATTACTAACTCTGTTCTAGAATATACAAAAACACACAAATAAAATTGGAACCTGTTTCTGATGAATATATACATTAATGTCACTTAGTCAGTTAAAACAAAGACTCTCAGGAAGTGACTCAGTCATTTCAAATAAATACGCACTGCTCGTACACACATACTATAAGTTAAAAAAGCCACTGTTAATGTGTCTCTGGACGGCAACCAGTGACAGGGCTGTGTAGGACAGTGATTAAGTGCCTACCTGGAAGGTTAAAGAGTGTGTTGAGGATGTAGAAGCGTTCTGTGTCATCACGCTGGATAAACTTGTTGGGATAGAGCTCTCGGGTGTCAGGGCTGGCAGGGAATACAGGAACATTATGAGCACATACTGCATAGGTTTCATCAGAGATCAGTGACCAAGACCTTAAAGGCAGGGCTTGACGGGGGCCGGGATTACTCACCCTCGCAGGAAGTTAAAGCCATGGACACAAACCAGGATGTTTCCATAAGCATCTACCTTCAGGAGGTTGCCATACATGGTGTCAAACACCAGACCTCTGTATAAAAAAAAATAATAATAATTATATACGGTTAAATGTATTTTTCAGCCTATAAACATAATATAAAATGATAGTCTTGGTTCTGAAAACGGTCTCAAATATGGTCTGCCAATAAGAATTCATTACCTTGTAGGGAAAGTGGGGTCATAAACAAATCCGAGTAGTTCCTGTGGGTAGCCAATGGAGACCAGCCGCTCCACAGTCAGATCAAAGCCCAACGATTCGTATTCGGGAGACTTGTATACTATTGATAAAGAGACATTCAGTAAGATATATTGAATAGAATGAAAGTGGTCGACTGATATTGGTTTTTTGACAGCTGATGCCAATACCTTGGAAAGCAGGGGAGCCGATTGCCGATTTAAAGCCAATATAATTATATATATATTTTTATATTTAAGAAATCTGAAATCATTTGACAATGGATTAAAAAATAAATGTGTAAAATAAACATACTTATACTTTAGATGACAATGAATTTTTCACAATAAATAAAATAAAAAATATATATTATTAAAAAGGAAGAAAACATTGTAACCAACAGGACACTTTGCGAATGTTTGGGAAGTTTGTGTGCACTGGGAATCATATTTTTCAAATAAAGCCAGGTTAACACTCATTTTACATACAGCACACAGTGAAAATGACATGAATATGACAGGGGGCAAATGCATACTGTAGCATAATCACGAGTTCAAAGTTTAAAGAATTCAATTCACACGGACTGACCATCACACAGCCGTTTCCTGCATTTAATTCATGAACAGAGTTTTCCCACATTTCGCAGAAGTGAAAAAAAAAGTTTTTATAATGTTTGAAATATGGATATTTCTCTTACAAAAACACATGGATTCGCTTTATTCACTCCCCAGTGCCGTGTGAGGGACGTTTTATTACAGATGCGGGAATTTTATTACATGTCTTCTGAACTGTAACCACCTGCTTACCCCGATTGAAAGGCACGGAAGAGCGAGAACAACATTTAACTGAACTCTCCGATTGGTTTATTCTGAAAGAAGAACGTCACATACACCTAGGATGCTGAGGGGTGAGTAGAAAGAGAAGACGAATTTTCATTCTTGGGTGCACTAACCCTTTAACAATGACAGTGAACAAGAGGGAGAATGTGATCTGTATGTGCTCAGGCACTGCCTTTGTCAGCGCCATCAAAATAAAAGTCCCACCTCAAACACACTGGCCAAGCTGAAAAACATATCGGCTGATGCAGGCCTTGGCGATATATTGGCCAACCACTAAAACAGAACAATAAAAATAAAGACTACTATAAAATTCCATCTGTTAGATCATGTAGAGTCTTGTAAAATTAAGATTTCCCCATTTTAGTTCAGTTGTTACATTGTTCTAATTTGTTCCCTCGTTTAAGTTTCATTGTGGCCCCTTTTTACCAATTAGTTCCTTAGGTTTAATTAACTTCAAATGTGGCACTTGTATTAGAATAAAAGGGAATACATTACTACAACATGGCGAATGTTTAACTTAAACAAGAATCCCTTTTGTGATCCCCCATGTTTCCCTGCATGCCTTGTACACTCCTAAAGCACAAAACCTAAAAGGTAAATTTTAGTTTACCATTAAATAGTACATATTAGTACTTTAAAGGTGCATATTAGTAACTTTTGAAAAGGTACCCTCCCAGAGACAGTTTAGTATCTTATTTTCCTCCAAGTGTGTGTAGTTTTGTTACATGCTAAACTATTAGTTGCCCAAAGAGTTCTCCCATTTACAAACTGTAGACACAAGGCTAAATATTTTTGGCTGAAATTACTGTCAGTTTAAGCTAAGTTTATTCCAAGCTTAGTTTATTTTGGAAGGGATCACAACTGATCCAAAATAAAATATAAAGATGCATACATGGCAGCGTAAGAGCTGTATTTAAAGACACTATCTGGGAGCGCTCTGTAGAACAGCACCTGTGATACGTGTCGACCCCAACCTTGTCCTTTCACAGAGCAAGCAAAGGGTACCAGAATATTCACATTACAAAGGCTTAGCAGGGCCATGTATGCCCTGTGATCTAATCCAATATGAAACCGGACCCACTTGCCCTAAAAGATTTAAACCCAATTAGATCCCAAGCCTCTGCAGAGGGATTTGGGTGGTATTTCAGCAACAAAAGGCATTTCGCAAGACCCTAACCACAAAATCTGTTGTTCCATCCTGACACCCAACTGAAGAAGAAATTAAAATAAGACATACATGTATAGAACAACGGCTTCACCAAAGAGGAGGGTCACTTAACCGTTTACAGACACTCTTAAGCTCATGTTGTTGTGGAAGAGCTGGAAATGTGTTATGCTTGTTGTTGATGAGGTGGCAGGTCAAAAGGCAGAAGTCCAGAAGCATCTCTTGAGAGTATGGAATGAAAAGAATAGGAGTGCCTCAGGGTGAACTCCTAGGTCCACTGCTAATAAGGCAGATACATGTTTGACCATGAAAACCTGCTTGTATTTTTATTTTTATTTTTGCCGGAATGTTTTTCTGTAATAGGTTTGTGTTTGTGCAAGTCTGAACATTGTTTTTCAAGATAAGTCCACTAAAATGACTAGCTTTATTCTGTTATGGTGCTTGAGAATACTTCTGTATCTGCAATTATTTTGTGAGGTTTCTCTATTTCAAAGCCATTATTTTCCATAAACAAATAATTAAATTCCTTGATGGTCACGGACAGGTGTGGCACAATTGATATAACAGAAATCAGCAATGGTTCCACATTGTCGAAGACAATGGTATTTTGGTATTTTACTAATCCATATAAAAAAGCCTATCAAAGCCTAGTTTTTCCAGTTCCATCTCAATAACTTCACAATTTACCAATCTTTAAGTTATATGAGACTTATTAGTATGATTGCCTCCAGTGAGTTGCACGGTCTGTTCTAGGCTTGTATCTCTACAGATGTATAACAGACAAGCTGTTGGGGGTGGGGGGATAGAAATTAATTCCCCACAGAGCCATGGCTAGAAGTACAGGCACATACAGGCAAGCAAACCCCAACAGAGTCACTAACTCAGGCCAGATTCTTCCACCCAGATAGCAGCTGTACACAAACTCAACAGACTCTCTCTCTCTCTCTCTCTCTCTCTCTCTCCCCTCTCCACGATGTTCCACGAAGATACAGCGAAACCTATTTTAAACCTCTTTTTCCCTCTCAGTCACTGTTCCCATCATCACTCTTTGCTTAACTGCATACAGCAGTGTTGACCTTGGACAATGTTTGCCTTGAGCTGCATACTCCTGCTAGGGTGAAAATAAAGTATTTTTGGCAGTATTACTGAGGCCTGCAGACAGAAAATCTATACCTCATTATATGTGTCCTACATTAAGAATAGGTAAAAGGTTTGAGGGATGAAATTAGTTTACGAATATAATGAAAAAATGCACAGGTATGCATTGCTGTGAAATACAGGTCAAACTTCAGTTTACATGACCATTAATGTATTTACAGTTCAAGTAACATAAAGGAGCCTCAGATAGATTTGATAAACTATTAGCCAACAAACATTCAACATTATCAAATCCACATCTCCTTATACATAAAAATATGCTTAAATAAGCTGGGAAAATACTCCTTACACATAAAATATCTAAAATATCTATCTAGCTATTGAAGTAGCCCCTGAGATTTCAATAATTTAACAACATGGTTAATGCTAATGTAAACAGTTACATTTAAGGGTGTTCACATTTGGGTTCAAATATTTATGTCTTAGACTTATGACTTCAAAGTTCAAATCCTCAAGCGTTTATTTTGGTAGAAAACTGGTTAAATGCTGCAAACATATTTGCACAAACAAGTAAAAAATTACGTAAATGTGAATGTTAATTAAGTAACATAAGTAAAATTAAGTAACATTACACTCCCAAATGCACATTAAACTAACAGTTCATGAAGTTTGTGAGAAACAGGATTTATCAAGCAAAAACATGGCAAACTACAAAAGTGTAAATGAACACAGTGCCGTTTTTCACTTGAAACATGCGGTGCAACTATTTAGTTCTTTAATTACATTATATATTTTTATTAAAACAAATCACAGTTATTCCTTAGTGGTTTTCAAACCCTGGGAAGTTAAGTAATAGGGATTTAAAATTAATTCCTGAATGAATGTTTTTAATCAGCCATTTTGAACAAATCGTTTGAATGAATGATTCAATGAATGATTCATTAATACACAGACTTGCTCCCACCTACTGCCAATGTACAAGCACAAAAACACACTCAGAAAAATATTTCTTAATTACCATGATCAAAAAAATAAATCCCAATAAATATCAAGATATCATTTTTTTTTGTCAGTATCGCACACACACCAACAGGGAACCATGCCCTAAACCAAAAATGGTTAACCAACCTGACAAAACTTTTGTTAAAAAGCTGGTTTATCTAGTCTGTGGCAAAAACACTGCCTGGTGATCAGCTAAGACCAGTAAACTCCCTTTTCAACAGGGATATGAGTGTTCATGGGCAAGACAGAATCTTCATCATGACCAATTTAAAGGTCACGTTTTTCGTGTATTTTTGAAGCTTTGATTGTGTTTACAGTGAGCAATATAACATGTGTTCATGTTTCGTAGGTAAAAAAAAAAAACACAGCATTAAACTAGTTGAGATTGAGGAAGCTCGATGTCCTCAGCAAAATGTGCTTTACATAGTTTTACCTGTGGATTATAATTTTCGGGAACCGAGTTAAACATAAATTGTAAACATTGATCTCTAAGTACAGCGTCCCTGGGAAGCCCAAACAAAGTTGATTGGACTCCGAGATGAAAATACAGCGTTTCGACAACATGGCGACAAACACACTCTACAAACACAACTTTTCCTTCTTCTCTGTGGTAGCGCAACAAGACCACACCCCCTTTTTTGTGTATTAATGTGGGAGGAGATGTAGTCCACACGGTTCTAGTGACGTCATTAATGAAGGAACTAAAGGGATGTAGTCCAAACTGGTCGTTCAATGTAGGCGAATTCTGTTAAATAAAATATCTCGCTTGGCATTGAACTTTGAGCTTTAGAATTTTACAGATATTATTTATACTCTAACAACAACATTACACACTAACTAAAGTTTGAAACATAGGATCACGAAGGAAGGACTTTAAGGTGACGCCAGAGAGTTTTCATCTCCAGTATTACTGAAGGCGGTAAGATGACACCAGCTAAATTATGCCTTAGACTTCTGTATACATGACACAAACAAGAGTCCTACCTGTCCACTCTATAACATTGAGGCAAATTGATTATTAGTCAATAGTTTAGAAAAAACATTTCACCACTATATGAAACTTTTCCTGCAGCTCCAAACTAGTTTGCATTGACCTGCGTGTAAGCATAGAGCCACTAAGGCCATGAAGATTCATGCTTCTTCTCCACACACTCCTAAACAGATTATTACATATGCATACATGTATTCAGAATGAGGGTATGATGTCAGGCTGGAGTTCATAGATCAGGTTACCTTTAGCATGAAAATAAAATGTGTATTATCTTACAAGCTACAGTAAACAAACTCCCCCAACCCCTCAGTCTGTTCATCAAGCTCTTCCTAACTAACCTGCTTTAGCTGCATTAAGCCTCTGGTTGACTTTGGATTATGCTCTCAGGTTTTTATACAACAGAACACACCCTTAAAGACTGTGTCTTAAATTTACTAAATTGATTAAAAATCTGAAGCATTCTGAAATTGCTCTGCCATTTAAACCTTTTTAATTTTTCTGTCCTGTGAAAAACCATCTGGTCTATACAAAGAATGCAGTGGTGGCGGGTTTCATCTGTGATTTAATGGACTTTTAGGTTGAAGAGCTGTCAACACCAAGCTTTGATGGAGAGTCTGTGCCACAGCTCTGTCCACGTGCAGGGTATTATCTTGCACGCTGGTCCCAAACACAGGGGATTTGGTTATGGAATGGACTCAATTAGTAATAGGAAATATTAAGCAGGGTTTGGAAAGTGGTCTTAAAACCCTGTTTGGTTTGGTTTATCGCTTCTTGATCTCAAAGCCTGGATTTAAGATCAACAATAAATGCTAACATCTCTTAATATTCTATCATAGAGCCACAGAAAAAGAAAGATTGAAGACTGAAATTTTTCTAGAGAGGCTAATTAGTATAACATAATTATGGAATAAATTAGTGCTAACATTAGCCTGATAGCACTGAAAGCAAACATCCCAGTACTGTGGACAACAGTACTATGATAGGCTACAATATCAGCGGTTCCCAGTTCCAGCCCATGTTCCAAAGTGAAGTAAACCCCTGCTCAGGGAGTGGTGAGCAATGTACACGGTGTAGGGATCATTATCAATCGGAACACAGTTCATTCACATAGCTCAATTCTAACAAATTGGTAATCTGAATCAAGTGTGTTAACTAAGGAGACATGCAAAATATTTGTGCGAGGAATAGAATTGGGAACCGCTGGGCTACATCATGTGTCATTTACCAGCGAGAACATTTTTAAAAGTACTACATTACAGAGAAGGAAGCCCGGGTTGTTGATGTTTGTCTGCGATTTAAAAATGCTCGTACAAAGCATTTTGATTGGACTAACATTTCTTGGTCTTAGGCCTTCCACAGAATATATGAATACATCTAAACCATTTAACTTAATGATGTGAAGAGACTTTCAACCAGCATAACAAAAAAAAACTTCTGAAGACAATCACCTATCGCACCTTTAATATATCTGTGTGTTCTATGTATATTTATTATGTCTGTATAAATACACACATACGGTATATATTTTGAAAATATTTACATGTCTATATTTATATTCATATAATTTATACAATAAATAAATATATTTTTCATATTTTTCAACATTGTTAAAAATTAAAGAATTTTGTGTCATTCATTATACCTTTTTAATTATATCTTTTTTTTATTATTTATTTTTTATAAAATCATGAGGGGGGAGTAAATGATAACAAAATCATACTTTTTTGCTGTTAATCAAGAATGATATATTGTAAGATTGTAAGCATTTGTGTCTGTTTCCTCTTGTTGACTGTTATGATTTTTTGAGGACCTCTAAGCTGTGGTTGCAACTTGATCAGAGGATAAGAAACGATATAGCTTCGTACTTGTAAACATTTGCACGTGGTTACAGCCAGCTGTAATGTGGAGGATGTCAACAGCTGAGCATAATCCTCAGAGGAAGTAGGAAACATCTTACCTGCTAAAGTGTAATCCATGTCAAAGCCGAAGAATTTAATCTTTTCCATGGCCAGACTTCTGTTCACAAACACTCTGGGGAAGAAGGTGAAACAGTCAGAGGTGTGTTTGGTGCCAATAGTCTGCGATTTGTAATTTTGAGAAATAAAATAAAATATAATGGCTCGCTTTCAAAAAAAAAAAAAAAAACTACTACATTACCAGCATTAAATACCTGGGCCAACATGCTAAGAGTGATCTGATTTTATTTTGAACACTGACAGCTCTATGCTTTATTCCACAAGCCATGATATTTAATGCCAGGATATGAACACAAAGGAAATTCTGAATCACTCTCTGTGGATCCTGACACAGAAAAAGCTCAAACAATATCTGACAGATTTTTACACTACTTTTTAGATTCAAAGTTTACATTGCAGCCATAAACAATTTCAACAAAATATAAATAGCATTTTTAAACTTTCAAACAGCAGCTGAATGTATGTAAAGTAGTATATTTTTATCACATAAACAAAGAGAAAAGGTGGAATTGATCATTAGAGACGTCATACCAGTATTAAACGCTTTTGTATCCCAATAAAAATGTACAAAACTCTAAAAAGAAAATCACTGCTACCAAAACAGAGTTACGTCAACCCTACCTTGTGGTGGCATAACACTGGACCACATCCCATGATTCACTTTTCCAGGTAGGACCTTCGCACTGCATTCTGAGTAGATGTCACTGCTCTAGCTGTTCTGTCAAGCCCATTTCTCTGTTCACCCTGTTACCCCCACAGCAAACAATAGCCCACTCTCTCTGCTTTCTTGTCATTGAGTTTCTGACTTGTTGCAAAAATGATCGTGCCAGTTCTATAGCATTCTCTGCTGTTTTGCCAGTTGTTGAGTTAGGAGTTGTTTGCTTCCCTTCAAAGACATCTAGAACAATCAACAACAGCAGGAAGAACCAGACGGCTGCAGCGGCTCAGACAACAGAGTGTGCATCACTAGTTAGAGACAGCTGGTAAACAGATTACTCTTGTATATCCAGTGGATCCTCATTGTTGCCCTATTCTGTAATGGGCTACTTATACTGTACCAGAGACACTACAAGGGGAGGAGAAAAACCTCTCATATAAAAATGAATGGAAGAAATATGTTGACTGTAGAAATGGGAAGTCCTGCCTTTTGGCTAAAAGAGCCAATTAGAAATACGCATGAGTTTGAGTTTGTTTACTTCGAAAAATGCATGTAAATCTGATCAAGTAGTATTTGTTTAGTAATGTTTTGATGAAAATAAGGACTTACTTAAAAGATACTTTTCTTCTACACAGCAATAAGGGTCACAGATTTTGTGTCATCAGGACCTCATTCTTTTTTCCACTGTTTTATAGCTTCATCACTATGTTCCACAGAGTTTAGCAGATTTTTCACTGTGCATCTCACACACCAGATAACACCACTGCCTTTGGACCTCAGATAGACTGTACAGAGTGTGGAATCCCTGCCATGACGGCGCTCACATTTACTTTTCCTTATCTGAACCCACTTATCTGGGTAATGGAAGAAGGCAGAGAACTTTTGGCTTCGGCACGGATTAATGTAAAGTCGAAGTTCATGTATAGTAGGAAGAGTAAACTACGCTCTATTTCAGACGTGACCTTTGGCTGGATTAATGCCACAAGCGACGGTGTGTGCTTAAAGGGGTAGAATTTTGAGAAGAACCGAAATGAACCCCTCTTATCTACTGAAGATTGCATAATGCCACTGCATGGCAAATTCCATGGTTGCACAAGCTCCTCTGTATTCCCTAATCACGTGTTCCATGTGCCCGTTTTCTCTATGTAGTTTGAAACATCGCTGCAGGGGGTTGCCTATAATTAGGTAACTCCATTCTTTATTTTAATTTAAGATCCCAATTTACCAGATGAGCTGCTGTCTAAATAATAGGATCTTTTCTTGACAGAGTTGCTTACATTCTTAAAGTGACTCGTAAAATGTAAAATAACGGAGTATGGGATGCTCAGTGAAAAACGATTATCTTCTAAAATGAGTGGATTGCAAACAAATGGCACTTTATCGAAATAGAAAGAATTAAAGATGACACAAAACGCAGTTTCCTTTTGAGGAGATGATGTCTCTGAATTCTAACTGACAAATCGATCTTTCCAAGCCACCAGAACACAGCCGTTATACAGTCAGTTTGTTCTGTACCTATGATAGGCCTCTCTCCTGTATTTCTTCATCGCCAGGCCATCCATGTTCGCTGGGAGATCTGCATAGTCCTGAAGTCGATCGCTCCATGATGTCGTCATCATTAAATCTCTCAGCTGTGAATCTGTAAAAAGTTATTAAATACTTTGAGAAAAGAAACCTTGATTAATGTTTTTTTTTTTTTTTTTTTTTTAAGTGGCACCATTAAAGTATGAATGGACTCAGATTTCCTAGATTGGATTAGTAGTTTTCTGCAGATTTGATCACCTACTAAACAAGCCAATACACAACCGCTGCCTGTTTACGTGCTAACTTCTAATCTAATTGCATCAGAATCGAGAAAGACAAACACAATGACTTGATTTGATTATCTCTAGTTTAAACAGATAGTCTTTAAACACTTTGATTGTTTCACATACAAGAAAAGCCTCCTCAGTCATTGTGAAACCCATTTTGTACTGTTGACTGAAGTGTTTTACAAACATTAAGTCCTCTATTACATTTTCACAACTCCTGGTAAAGATACTACGTGTTCCAAATGAGCTTGCCAACACAAACAACCTCTGTGTTTGAAATGCTTGGTTTTTGGTATGGAAATGGTTCAAGTATGTGAACAAAATGAAGGCAAGCAACCAGAAAACAGACAACCTTTCTTTCTCTTGAAAGAAGTTCAATTACACCTTACAAAAAAAAAAAAAAAAAAAAAAACTGAAGCACCATCCAAATGATTGAAGCAAGATGAATGAGACGCAGCAGAGAAGCTCGAGTCAGCATACTGGGGCCAGTGGCCTTCACAAAGGCTGACTTGCACAAACAAGCTGGAGACCTTAAGGGCAATGGAAGGAGATTTTCCCACCAGCCGTCTATTTTATGATCGTACGATAAGAGAAACAGGGATGTGGGTTTGAAAAGAACCTCAGGCGGTGCTGACACAATTCTCTTCTGTAATATAGAAATATTAAAAATATAAAACACTCTTACTCTTTTTAAAATATTCAGACATGCCCCCTAGAAGAAACAACAGAAAAACAGGCATCTTTCCATCAAAAAAAAAACCCACAAAACAAACAAAAACAAACAAACAAACAAAAAAAAAAACTCTTTCATCTAATACACAAAAAAATACCCCAAGGAGGCAGGTTTAATTGCTTGGTGTCCCTGTCAGGCTGATTTGCATCTAATTTTTGGGGGAAAACCAGACAGAGAAAGAAGGGTTTGAACACCAGATGGACACACACACACAAAAAAAGAAGAAAAAAAAATGTTGTTTGTATATTGGCAGGATGTTCAACTGTCATGAGAGATGAGTTTTGGTAACCTTTCAGCATGTATCTCTATATTTAACAATATATTCTTAACAAATAGTGTAACGTAAATTAGATATCAGCAAATATTCAACCACATTTACACTGTAGCTTAAAAATTTTACAAGCCATGGCCTCCTTGCAATAATTTAAGACAGCGGCAGGAGAGACTAAACACTGGAGACTAAAACATACTCCTATAAACTGAACTAATTTGTTGACTTGCACTATTTAAATGTGTTTTTCCAGGTCATAACCACAAAGTTACACTCAGCTGCTGAAAAACAAGGACAAAGCCCCCGAAGACGGTTGAGGAGCTGGCTGGTAAGCAGCTAACGTTACAGAATTTCAGACGAAAATGGCTGAAACAGAGCTTGACAAAATCCAGCATATTTATACAGTTTTTATATTTAAAGGATGTATTAACATTAAGCATCCACGGTGTTCATTATAGCGCCTGGTATCCTATTTATTTACGCTAGTGAAAAATATGTTTTCACGGGAGTTCGTCAGAACCTGTCTAACGTTACGCACACAGCGCATTAATAAACATCATTGTGAGCTTCGCACAAAACATCAAATATTTCAGATCTAACCAATCTGAGCACAGGCAAAGAGAAGAGTAAACAGACAAACAAACCACTGACACTACAACAACAACAACAACAACAACTGTAAGTTCAACCGTATTCGCTCACTTACCTTCCTTCCGTCAGTATGCTACAACAAAAGCTCAAATGCACAAGTCAACACTGTAAACACTTCGGGAAATATCTATAAGACAGAATGCACTGCAGTACTCAAGTGAAGCTGCAAGTCTAATGTGAATCAAAAGCTCGTCTTTTTCATAACCGTTCTGTAAGCTGTTGTTGAGGGGCAGGACGAGGCGGTGCTTGCGGTGTGGCTACATCCAGAGGAGGTGGAGCAAAATCTGTCATCACATCAGGGACGGAGAAATGTGAAGGCGGGACCTGCAGTCTATGGGCGGGACCGCCTCAGCCTCTTGAAGATGATTGGTCTACTGACGGTTCATTGTTTACAGGATTTTTTTTTTTTTTGCCAGATTGTTAACCATAACTGTACTTTGACATCACAGTATTTGTTAACATTAGTTTATGCAACAGCTAAAATGAACAAACAAAAATGTTCCAGCATTTTGATCGGTGTAGCCTATTTAACATATAAGGAAAAGTTTAGAGAAAAAACGTGTAAAAAAGAAAGAAAATAAAAATCTAAGTATAACAATAATATTACATTTGAAAATAAATACAAATATTATTGAAATAAATTAACAAAATTGTTTAATTAAATAATACATCTAACAGCACAACTCTATAATATTTAGAAATAAACATAATAAACATGATAGAATCTAAATATTTTCATTATAGAAACAATATGTAGTTTTTAATATTTATTAAATAAATGAAGCACTTCATTCAAAATATCCCAAACACATCTCAAAAGCAAACGTTTGCAAACACCTTTGCCATAATATTAATTCCTGTTAGATTTGTGTGTGTTACAGAGGATTGTGTTGTGTTTTGCAAATTGTGTATTTTATGAAATTAAAAACTGAGTTGAAAGGCCAAGAATCAGTTTATGGGTTTGCAGATTTGGTGTGTGGTACCGGTGTTTGTGTCAGCTTTCAGAAATTGCGTGGCAAGTAAAGATTTTGTGTAAGTTGAAAAAAAAAAAAAAAACATGTAATAACACAGCTTTTTCATGGACCTTTTTCCACAAGCAAGTGGTACATTTTCAAAACTCTAAGTAATTTAAGACCTTCAAAAATGCACTCTTTTCTATGATTTCAGCATATTTTTGATTATAATAGTGCAAAACACAAAATCATTTTCAGTTAATTTTCACTACAAGTTTTATACATAAAACTTTTATTCACAGTAATTGCCTTTCATAATGCTAAATCAAACTTTCTTGCTTCACTTCTCTGTTTTATTTATGACTTGTCAATTAATCATTGGTACAGCTACAGATTTCTAGATTCTATAAATGTAGATTCTATGGAACTTGTTTGGAGTTTCTGAAATGGATAACCAAATATAAGGAATTCTCGTTAAAAGCTTAAGCCCTTTTTCTCAAATTTTCAAAGCATGTGTGTCTCTCTGTGTGTATATGTGTGTGTGTGATAGAAAGAGAATTAGAGAGAGAAACCATTTGCAGTTTGTGAACATTGAACCAGACAGTGTAAAGTAGAAGAAACAAGCAATGACTGTGAATCTAAATTGATCAGAGATGCCTGAGTGAAGACCGTCAAATTACCGTAACTCACACTTCCTTTGAGAAGTCAGTATTCAGTCATATTGCACACTGAGAACATCTGTATTGGTAGCAAACTCTGTTCTAGTGTTCCATGCCATACTGTACCTTCATCATACCTCTTGATAACACACTGTAGATAATGTTTCTCAATCGTCAGTTACAGTTGAATCTGAAGGCCACACAGGACATGGAAATTGGGCTAAAGTAAACCTGTCTTTGTTTGCATGCAATCTGTTCTTATCTCGAAGCGCCCAACAGATGGCAGCACTGTATAACTACTGTCTCCTAGACATTTTTAGTGTGTAGCCCTATCTGACAGGCTTTTTACAGTCTCAAAGTTAACATACTATTATGGCTGTTTTGCATTCACTGATTATAGAAAAATAAATCTACGCTAGACTGTTTGATATTTGTGTTTGATATGTGAGAATCTAGCCTAAGGCAAGTTAGTTTAGACGCTACGTTCCTTTTACATTAATAATTCTCAAACAGACAAAAGTAAGCTATTATTACTATAATCTACACTGTACACATGTTAATAATTTGGTAGTAAATAGGCTAAGTAAAAAAGAACAATTCCACCGTAAACGAAAAATCATAGCTACAAATCATTACTTTATACATTTATACAGAAAAAGGAGCGTTCCCCGAATTCCCTGCACCACCCACCGCAGTTGAACTCAATGAACTCGTCACCTCGGCTATTTGGCATTTCACACAATCAGATTTTATGAACAGATCTTAATAGCAAATTTAACATAACTGAATAATCTAACTTATTTACTACATGTGCAGAATTGTGAAACATAACTGCCATACTTAATGCTTGTAACACCACAGCCTACCTTTTTTTAGCAGTCGCCAGTTTTTTTTATCTTTTATTTTTATATTCTAAATACTGTAGCAATAATACTAATAGTAAAAATACAAGTAGGTGATAAAAATAAATAAATAAATAAATAAATAAATAATATTACAAGCAGATGTGACGTGATCGTGTAAGTGTGAGTAAATAATAACCGATATGATATTTTGCTGACATCAGCACTGCGCCAAAAAGGACAGTTCCATCCGCTCGCTGCTGCCAACCTGCGGGCTTCCGCGGGCAAAAAGCACTCTTTATGCCTTTAAAAGTTAAAAATAACCTACAGATCAGCTTATTAGTCGTTTTTTGTTCAGTGTCTGTCCATCTGAAATATCCCCAGTAAGGAAGCTTGAATGCAAGGAGCAGCACGGGTAAATTATTGATTGGGACAGTCCTGCTATAAAAGGAGAAGCCGCCTGGGTTCTGCTCCTTGTCTTCAAAACGCCAAGATGAGCTACGGATCCGACATCTACTCTGCCTCTTCCTACCGGAAGATCTTCGGGGACTCCACCCGCTATTCAGCCTCTCCACCCCGGCTGAGCAGCTCTCGGAGCGGCTTTAAGTCCCAGTCCACGACCCGCTCCAGCATCCCAAGCTCCTACAAGCGCGGCACCCGATCTGCATTCCCATCTTCATCTTTGACTCTGGAAAGCTTCGACTTCACCCAGAGCACAGCGCTTAATAATGAGTTCAAAATCATCCGCACCAACGAGAAGGAGCAGATGCAAGGGCTCAATGACCGTTTCGCGATGTTCATCGACAAAGTTCGCAATTTGGAGCAGCACAACAAAGTGCTGGAAGCCGAACTCGTGACCCTGCGCCAGCGCCAGACAGAACCGTCCCGTCTGGCCGAACTCTACCAGCAAGAGATCCGAGAACTGCGCTCCCAGCTCGAGGAACTTAACGCGGAGAAGAACCAGATGATGTTCGAGCGCGACAACATTGAGGAAGACCTCCAGAAACTCCAGGAGAAGTTCGAGGAGGAGATGAGAATGCGCGAGGAGGCTGAGCAAACGCTTAAAGCTTTCAAGAAGGACGTGGACAACGCCACCATTGTGCGCCTAGACCTGGAGAAGAAGGTCGAAGCCCTTCTGGACGAGATCAACTTTATAAGAAAGGTGCACGAGGAGGAGGTGATTGAGCTCATGAACATGATCCAGGCTGCCCAGGTGTCCGTGGAGATGGAAGTGGCCAAACCCGACCTCACCTCTGCCCTCAAGGAGATTCGCGGCCAGTACGAGGCTATGGCGAATAAGAACTTGCATTCCGCTGAAGAGTGGTACAAGTCCAAGTTCACCGATCTCAGCGAACAGGCCAACAAGAGCAACGAGGTCATTCGCGCTAGCAGGGAAGAGCTCAATGAGTTCAGGAGGCAGCTTCAGTCAAAGACCATCGAGATCGAGAGCCTAAGGAGCACCAACGAATCGCTGGAAAGGCAGATTCATGAGATGGAGGACACGCACAATGCAGAGGTCATGGGCTACCAGGTTGGTTTCCTTAATTTTATCTTACACACGGGTGCAACTGAGTTACAAAGAGTTTCACTTCTTCAAAATGATCACAAACATTGATAATATTCAATTTTTCTTAAAACAACCAGTTGCTATATGTTTTGTTTAAAAATAGAAAAAGTCGTGTTAAAAACGTGTGCTTCTGTTAACCAGACAGCAGACAAAAGAGCTCCGTGAAATGGGCGTCACCACAACAAGTGACTGTGAATGTTACTGCTTCTCTGTCCATGGTGCTAGAATTACTTCAGTCAGCTCGGCTAAATGAAGAGTCCATATTGGATATTTTATTAATACGTTTTTCCAGACCTTTCAATAAATTAGATATCATCAAATAATAATGGCAAAGTGTCACTAAATAATAAATAACGAATGTAAGTGCTTTAGCCCATAAAATAAAATCTAGTCTTTTTTTTTTCTCACAAGAATTTAGGTTAAAGTTGCCTACTGCAAAGTTTTTCTTTCTTTCTTTCTTTCTTTCTTTCTTTCTTTCTTTCTTTCTTTCTTTCTTTCTTTCTTTCTTTCTTTCTTTCTTCAAAAGGTTTAAAAAAAATAAAGGTTCTTTATCGGCATCAATGGTTTCATGAAGAACCTTCCATGGAAACTTTCCATTCCACAAAAGGTTCTTAATAGTGGGAAAATGATTCTTTAAATTTTTAAGGATTACTAGATTTTTAGTTCACACACAAACACACACACACACACACACACACACACACACACACACACACACACACACACACACACACACAAAGGTTATTGTAAGAATTGTTCACTTAAAGAATGCAGAAGTTTTTCTTTATAATTATTATAACTATATCATGTAACATCACTCAGGACACTATTGGCCAGTTGGATAATGAGCTGAGGACCACTAAGAGTGAGATGGCCCGTCACCTTAGGGAGTACCAAGACCTGCTGAATGTCAAGATGGCGCTTGACATAGAAATCGCTGCTTACAGGTAATAAAAAGTGTTTTTTATTGATATGTAATGGGAATGCAAGTGATGGGATTAGCTGATATGATACATAAATGTATTGCACTGATATCTTCTCTCTTCACCTTTTCCACCACACCCTGCCTCACCACCTTCTCTTTGTTCACGCTTTGATTTATTATCCATCTCAGGAAACTGTTGGAAGGGGAAGAGACACGTATCAGCACCGGGATCACCTACCCCAGCCCCACCTCAGGGTCCAGCTACAGCTACCAGTCCCGTATGTACAGCAGCTCTAGCGTTAGCGGAAAGAAGGAGGTCAAGGATGATGATGACAAACATCAGCAGAGCAGCAAACCCGGCAAAGGCTCCTCCCAGTCTGACGACTCCAAGAAGAGTGACAAGATCGACTCTGGAGACGTGAACCCCACCAACCAGAAAAACTAAACATCTCAACCCTCTTTCTTTCTTCCTCTCCTCCCTCTGCCTTCTCCATTACCCTCTTTTCCATTTTCCCAAGCATCTCCCCTCCACACAGGGGGTCTTAGAGAGGAATCTAGCATACTCACTACTCAATACACACTCTTTGATGCATATATTCTCTGTCTCCAGTGAGTCTTATTGTCACTAAACTGCACTTAAACAGGCTTCTCTCAGCACATTGCGTTAAGAAAATGTCTCTGTGTTAAGCTTTGGTGAAGGTAGCTTGTTGTGCTGCAGTGCAAAGCCAGCATTAAACTTGACTTGCAATAATATTTTCTGTTTTACAATATAAGCTGTGAAGAAAACTAGTTATTGTTGTATTTGAACCATGCCAGTACTAGTAAAAATGGCATATGGGAGTACCATTGCATCAGAATTGTATCTCCAGTTAACTTCTTGGCATGCTCATAATGCATTCTTGGCAAAAACAAATAAATAAAGATCTGAAACTAACATGCATAGTTTCAAAAACACACCACCCAGCCACATTCCTCTCCAAGACTGCTCTTGATTCCATTTTTAAACATATTCTACCCACTTGCCCTTTAAAAGCAACAAGGATTTGAGCCTAATAGCAAGTCCTCACTGCATGAGGTGTTTCTGCTGTTTGCATGGTGACTGTATGTGGGTCCAATAGATACTTTCATAGCGGCGTGCCTGCCATTCCTCTCAGTACTTAAGGCTGCATTAGTTCACCAGCCAATGGGCAAGACTGAGAGCTAAATGTTACACAGTACTGCTGAAGCCTTTCACATGCTGCTAAACGCTTGTGTTGAATACCATTTCTGACAAATACTTTAAAGCCAATCAAGTCAGGGCACTTAAACGTATGTAAACAGCATCTCATCCATATAAACTGTCAGAATGAAGGAATATGGGATGCTTTGGAGGATATTGTGAAAACATGGTTAATAGTGGGAGTAAGAAACACGAAATAGAAAGAAAAGGCTTGTTTGAAACAGCTTTAATTCAGTTTGCCTTGCTGCTTCTGAGTCCAGAATTGGTTGTGTTTGGGCGGTTACTGTTAATACAAATATATTGAATTTGTTAAGAAAGGTAAAAGTATGTACTTAGAAGTTAGTTAAATTTTACTTGTATATTCATGGATGCCTGAAGCACATTTACAGTGTGGAAACGCAGTCACTAGCACAACTTTTCACAATGCATCTCAAACACCTATATCATACTTGAATCTAGTGTACTCTCATACAAAGAAGTCACTGTCACATTGAACCTCCGTTAACCATGGGTCAACAATGAATCCCTTTGATAAACCTATATTAAAAGGTAACGCTAGTTAAATATCTTCATACCACTTCTGCTACACTGCCAGGTTTTGATACCACTTGCCTCTTTGTCATGGCTTTGTTATGCCTGACTTGCTGCACTCTTTCTATAGACAGATGGATAAAGTTGGGCTTGTTTGACTTTAAGAACTGTATGATGGGAACTAAATCAGAATTCATTTTTCTGATGAACACTGTGACATCGGCATGCTTAGCTGCAAGGGAATGTCAGGCAAATCTGGAATTTTGTCTAAACATCCTCACAGATGCTCCTTAGGCCTTTTATCTTGGTAAATCAGAACATTTTGGGATTGCTCTGCCGGTTTTGCAAGAGCTAAAGATGATTGCAGAAAGCATAGTGACACAATGCAGTTTGAAGAAGGAGAATTTCAAACCTGCACTGCCAAACTTCTGTAATGCATGTGCAATCAACATCCCCCCATAAAAAGGCAACCCGCTTTTACACCAATACAATACAATTTATCTAAAACATGCTACTGTTTATGTATGAATGCTCTAGGTAAAAAAAATAAAATAAAAATGCCTTAAGCCACCAGCAGCTTTCTGAATCTGGCTGTTATTTCTGCTAAGAATGTGACTTTGTTTGCTATCTAGTGTGTAGGGGCCACTGTGTACTGGATGACTGAAAACTTTAGGAGCTGAATGTAGTTGATGTAATTTCTATTTAGTCATTATCTTACAGCTGTATGGCACATGACCAATAAAGACTTGTCATTATAAAACCTTCTTTAATGTGTCTGTCCGTTTTCTGAATGCTCACCCGAAAAGTGAAACTGTTTCCAAATTAATGAGGGGTTCTTTTCTCTATCAAGCGTTATGACAATCCATTTGCTTTTGCAGTAGAACTCAAGACATTAAGTGTCGATGTCCAAAATGTTTGGCGAGTTTGTGGTTTAAAACTAAACAGCATGCATTTCTATTACTCATGTTTCAGGCCACTTGAAATATGAGCAATAATCAATTTTGGCAACGTTCCAGTCTAACTAAAAGTTGGTGAGATATATTTTTCTTATATTTCTTGACCCAAGTGCACTGAAAAAAAAGGTAAACTATAAAAGCTGGTTTTATTAAAGTCAAAATGTTAAAATTACCAAATCTACCAAAATATGTACCTAACATCTACCATAATATAATATAATATAATTATTATTATAACTAAATGGTAACACTTTACAATTAACACGGGTTAATGCATTAAGTAACATAAACTAACAATGAGCAATATATTATTAAACTTTGTTAATCTTAACAATGTTAATCTTAACAATGTGCCCTTATTCAGATAAGACTTTGTGCCTGTTGTGATCCAGCGGTCTAGTTTACTTGAGTCTTTAGGGATAAAGAGGACAAGGACAGTTCCACTGTTGTTGATTTTTTTCTTTCTCAGTGAAAAGCAATGTAGTAATTTCTTTCTAAAATACATGTAAACAATTTGATTGAACATAGGACACAAATAAGCTACATTACTGCTGTATGTGAACACACACAAACACAACCTTTACCTGTACCGATCTCACATATGGTGTGTGGTAGGTAACACTCGTGACGGCACCTCTGTGCTGTGTGGGCAACATACACTGCAGTTATACAAAGATTTATATCCCTGCAATGCTGCGAGCAAGCTATAAACCACCCATTGTGACAAATGCACACTAAAAGCCACCACTCACACCTCAAGCCTAAACAGAGATTTTATTTAGCTCATATTTCATTACCATTCTCTGTATCATCTGGTAAATCTGTCTTCACCTCACTAACATCATAAAAGACTGTAATCCTGATGCTATTGATGACTGACTTCATACTGCATATGTTATGGACAGGTATAAAGTTGTTTATCTTGTACACAAATCTCTATTTAGTTTTCCTTACTGTGACAGAGATAAAGTAGAAATGGTCTTACTTGAAGTGGCTTGGTTGTGTCTACACCTCACTGCACATAGACTCTAAATGATCTACTTAACTATCCTGTAGAGACCAGGCTGATATGAGCAGCCAGGCATCACAAGATAAAGAAGAGACATGCCCTAAAGTAAGAATGATAGACATTGTGTGAATGCATGTGTATGTGTTATAGAGATTTAGATTAACTAGATTGCCTAAACGTGATTTGTCTAATGAAAATGGTTAGTTCTATAAAAAAGGGAATTATGTTATTTTGTTATTCAGCCATTATGAAATGTTTAGCTATCCACGCGGGTGCAAGACAGGTTGTGACATATGGCGAATCACACAGGACAAAATTAATTCTAATTTTTGGAATTATTTATTTCACTTAATTATACTATGGTTAATTATAAAACAAAGCCCCACTCAAGTAAATTTGATAAGACAGCCTTTTTATTAACATAGCAACTGCAAACCGACAAATAACTAATTTTAACTATAAAACCTGTAATATAACTGAAATAAAGTCAGTATTTGTGAAAACTAGCAAGACTTAAATTCATAATTGAAAAAAAAATTGCACACCCAAAGCTTCTCCACAAATACATATGATGTTGTTGATGTCCAACCACAAATGTAATTTAAATGGTTAGTTCACCCGAGAATGAAAATTTGTCCATCTTCTACTCACCCTTGAAGCATTCTAGGTGTGTGTGACTTTCCTCTTTCAGAATAATCCAATCAAAGTTATATTAAAAAAGGTCCTTGTTATCCCAAGCCTTTCAATGGGGGTAAGCGGGTGTTTGTTGTCAACTGTTCAGAAGACGTGAAATAAAGTGTGTGCATCTGTAATAAAACGTCCCTCACACTGCTCCGGTGGGTGAATAAAGGCCACCTGTAGTGAATCCATGGTTATTCTAAGATAAATATCCAGATTTCTAATTATAATAAACACTTTTTTTCTCACTTCTGGAGTGGAATGACAAGGTGAGTAAATAATTAAAGCATTTCAATTTTTGAATGACTATCCCTTTAACATTATCAAGCATGCATATGCACACAGAGGCTGCTGAATTATTCATGTTTTTCTCCTGTGGAAGGACAATAAATGGATGAGGCAACAGAGGGAAAATCTCAGTGGCGTCCTCATCATGACCTTCTCCTATCAGAGAGCAGTCGTCTTGCATAGGATCAGAACAATTTTCTCAAATAAAAGAGATTTTATTATTACATGCACATAGCAATCCATTCTTGAAGTTCTTGAGGAAAAAGGCCGCTGATAACAATCCACCCGATGCTACCTAATCTTATCACAACCTATATCAAAAAAGAGTAACTATTTATATGATAAGACACAATCTAGACATCAGTCATTAAATAAGAGCTGGCTTTATCAGCTCTTCAGTCATGCCCACAGGCTCACTGAATCAATCAATCTGATCAATACAAATGTCCCTCAAAATGAGAGAGATGAAACAGAAGGTCAGGTCGGTGATGTTACCTGTCGGTGAAGGGTTAACCGTGCTGCTGCAGCAGCTGTTGCCGTGGATACTGTTGCCAAGCCCCAACCCACTGTGCCCTTGCAGCAGTGAGAGATGCTTGTGGGAAGCCACACTCACACTTCACAAGCCCACCCTACAGACACTGAGTAATCAACAGAAAATGGATTTATAAAGAGACAGATGAAAGAACAGCCTGAAGTTCTGCACAAGTGAGACTTTCAGTCATCCTCAATAAGTACATCATAGTCACTTAAAGTGCTCCCAGTAATGTGTCCAAGTGTCACCCCTAAAAACTGTTTCAAATGTGGATTGAAATGGATCTTAAAAATAGGACAAGAGAAATAGACACGCTTTAATGCTACGAGCTTTTCTCGGTAAACCACAGAGTGTATGCTAATGCTACTATTGCACATTAAACAAACCTTTCCATTTTCAAATGGAGAAAATTAATTCAGCTAGTTTAGACCTTATTATAAGCTGAAAATCCTAATTTGTTGTTGCTAGTAAAAGAAAGATTGGTATCAAAATAATTGCTTGTAAATCTTTCATGCTATATATAATTAACAAATCTTGGATTCAATCTTTTGATTAACTTCTTTCAGTTCTTTTCAGTTTCGTTTTGGAACTCATTGGTCATAGACAATACAAAACTTGTGCTAACTGAATGTTTTTGTAGGCCAGTCATTTTTGACCAGAGTCCTGTTGCCTAAACATAACCAATAAGAAGTAGTTTGACCAACTAGCAGTAAGCCAAATCTTAATCAGTCTTATTTTACATATTCATAATAGACCAAGACTAGTCTAAGCAGTATAATGTAGTGTAGTATAAACAGTTTATGCAACCAACCCTGGGAACACCAAAAGTGGAACATCTACGTCCACATCTATGTGGAACATCTTCTTAAGCCGCTGGAATACCACTCTCTCGTGAATGCACATAAGATAGTTAGTGGAAGCTAGAGATTACGGTCTATATAGTTTGAAATATGGATATTTGTCTAACACAAATGCATCACTTCACTACAGAAGCCTTTATTAACACCCCCAAAGCCATTTGGAGCACTTTTTTATGATGGATGGATGCACTTTATTGGATTTTAAAATCTCAGCCACCATTCACTGGCATTATGAAGCTTGGAAGAGTCTGAAAGAAGAAAGGCATATATACCTATAGGATGAATTGAGGGTGAGTAAATCATGGGGTAGTTTTCATTTTTGGGTGAACTATCCCTTTAAGTAGCATTTTTGGGGAAAAAATGAAATCCTCTTCAGGTCAAAATGACTGTAACACAAACTGAGGGTTATATAGCATTTCCTTGTTGATGATAAATAATACAGGCCCCATGATGCAGCGGAACTGTGTTCTCATCAGCATTAGTAACCTGCAGGACTTTCCTTTGGGAAATCACTGGATACAGTGTAATGAGGCTCTACAGAATCTACCATGAGTCATCAGCTTATGGGTATCCTGGGGAGAAAGGGAATGAGAGTTCTTTGAACACTATAACATCTGTTGTGTGCAAACACCGAGAAAACTAAGATGATACAAAGCTATAGTTCACTGATAATGGGAGTTATGGAGGAATTGTGTTGTAAATGTGATTCTCTATGCTTTGGATGAATGCACATGATGATGCTGTCTTTTTTCTGGATTGGCTGTATGTGAGTCTGAGTCTGAGAGAGAAAGTAAGTTAAAAATAGAACGGACACAACAGAGTGAGACAGACACCGTCACGGTATACAGAGAGACACTGACACCAGTCTATTTGATGCCTCACAAAATACTGTACAGACACACACACACACACACACACATACGCGCGGTTTTGCTATTTACATGGCAGAATTTGCAAGTGTTAGGACAGAACATGTCTCCAGAAAGGAAACGGAGCTGCTCGTGCACATAGGTAGCCAAATTCTGGCATCCATGATGTTCCTGATGGCTTTGTTCTTGTTCAGTCCCATGATTCCCAAGCACTTGAGGGCCCTGCGTAACGACTGGCCAGCCAAACCTCAGCAGCCAATCTCGATGGGGAGGCAGCGAGTCTTCCATCCCCTGTTACGGCATTCACCTTCCAACTCCTCGTACTTCACCCCCTTCCAAGGGCAGAGTGAATTCCAGTAAAACCTGCCTTGATGATTCAGAAAAAAGGACCATACCAGGCCTAAGCGTGGTCGTGGTGATGATTTTAAGCTGCCTTTCCATGGTCAACCTTTAGCTGCCAGTCTCAAGCTGTTGCCAGGAGTCGACCCGCTAGGTTCCTGCTGGTTTCTTTCCAGCCTTAACAAATGTGATTGTGCACTGTGCTGGCTGCTGGTGCTTGCTGAGAGAGATCCCTGTTCTGATAGTTCCAGCGATCACCCTTAGCACCTGATTGTGGCGCCACCGAGAACGCCCCTCTCCCAAGGCCTTAGGGCAGCAGCTTAATATGTGCTCCAGGGATACTCTTTTTGATCATAGGAGGCATGCAGGGGTGTCTTTCAGGCTCCAGGAGAAGAGATTGGTTGGACTGGGGAGGACATCGTAGACTGATTGGATAAGTAACTGGATCCGGTGGCACCGCTTTTCACACAAAGATCTTTCAGTCTTCTGCTTGTTCCCATCAAATCCACGCCCGTTGTTGTCGCATCTCCACCATCCTACTAATGCGCTTTTCCTCCACCCCTGCTCGAATTTCTTCTTCTTGGACTAGTTTGATAGGCCTGTGAATAATAAACATATTTATAAAATGAATCTCATTGATCTCGTCATAATGCCATATATAACTGCATTTGTAATTTGTTTTGTAATCTATTCACAAAAACTTTTAGCATTTAGGGGCATGGTCCTGGTCAAGACAATCTCCTGAACTCCAAACTGAATGTCAGAATGGGAAAGAAAGGTGATTTAAGCAATTTTGAGCGTTTCATTGTTGTTGGTGCCAGACGGGCCGGTTTGAGTATTTCACAATCTGCTCAGTTACTGGGATTTTCACGCACAACCATTTCTAGCATTTACAAAGAATGGTGTGAAAAGCGAAAAACATCCAGTATGCTGCAGTCCTGTGGGCGAAAATGCCTTGTTAATGCTAGAGGTGAGAGGAGAATGGGCCGACTGATTCAAGCTGATAGAAGAGCAACTTTGACTGAAATAACCACTCGTTAGAAATGAGGTATGCAGCAAAGTATTTGTGAAACCACAACATGCACAACCTTGAGGCGGATGGGCTACAACAGCAGAAGACCCCACCGGGTACCACTCATCTCCACTACAAATAGGAAAAAGAGGCTACAATTTGCACAAGCTCACCAAAATTGGACAGTTGAAGGCTGGAAAAATGTTGCCTGGTCTGATGAGTCTCGATTTCTGTTGAGACATTCAGATGGTGGAGTCATAATTTGGCATAAACAGAATGAGAACATGAATCCATCATGCCTTGTTACCACTGTGCAGGCTGCTGGTGGTGGTGTAATGGTGTGGGGGATGTTTTCTTGGCACACTTTAGGCCCCTTAGTGCCAATTGGGAATCGTTTAAATGCCACAGCCTACCTGAAAATTGTTGCTGACCATGTCCCTTAATGACCACCATGTACCCATCCTCTGATGGCTACTTCCAGCAGGATAATGCATGACAATGAGTTCACTGTACTAAAATGGCCCCCACAGTCACCAGATCTCAACCCAATAGAACATCTTTGGGATGTGGTGGAACAGGAGCTTCGTGCCCTGGATGTGCATCCCACAAATCTCCATCAACTGCAAGATGCTATCATATCAAAACGGGCAATATGGGCTTTCAGCACCTTGTTTAATCAATGCCACGTAGAATTAAGGCAGTTCTGAAGATGAAAGGGGGTCAAACACAGTATTAGTATGGTGTTCCTAATAATCCTTTAGGTGAGTATATATATATATATATATATATATATATATATATATGAAGTGGATCATAACCTTTCATTAAATTTGTCTTAAAACCAAAACAATACCCATTCTTGTCTTAAATCAACTTTGATGATCTTTTTGATCCACTTCAAATGCATTCACACACACACACACACACACACACACACACACACACACACACACACACACACACACACATACACATACACATACACATACACATACAATGTGTATTACATATATTATAATTCTATAATTATATAAGCCATTCACAAAAATGTCAAAGATGCGGGATGTATAGTTTATAGATGCCATTCCTTGCAGCAACGTTTTCAACCAACAGATATAGTACTTCACATTCATGCTGCAATTCTCTAGAGGTTTGCAAGTATTTATTTTCTCTCCAAACTATTCCAGCTTTGCGTTTTGTTGAAACAAGCCTTTCTGACAGCTAAGCCTTTTAGATAATGCTTTTCAAAGGTACGTGTCTATTCAGAGGAGGCTCATTATTTTGGTTGCAGTTGCACCAGACAACAAGCTTTTCCTTTGAGACCTCTCCTCAAATGCACAATGGTTGAAGGGTGCGTCCTTTAGTGTGAGCATTCGTTCACAACAGATCGCCCCCATATCCTCAAGCTGCATACATTTGAAGCTATACAGAGAAGGTTTACACCTTTTCTTCTGCTAATAGCCTCTTGCAGGAAGGTGACAATTGAACAACTGCACCAGAGAAAGCTACGGTAACACCTTAATAAAACACCAGAAATGTAGAGTAAAAAAGCGCAGCAAGACACTAACTCAAACTGACATGTTGCACTGCAAAAATCAGGAGTAATTTCTTTGTTTTTCTCAACGGTTGTCTCCAAACCCTAAGGCAGCTGCCTCACTGCATCACTGCATTCAATGACTTTACAGACTGCATTCTGGTCTGAAGGCACTGCTAAAGGAAACTAGTCTCAGACAGGCTTCCAAGGCACCATAATTATGTCATGTCTGATGATTCAGAACAATTTCAAGTAAAGTTTAGAACAAAATGGAAAGAACCAGCAGACATCATAACACTTTAGCTAAATGCAATAGCTTATATGAAATAACACTGAATAATACTTTACTGTATTACAGCATTGTTAGCTTAACAACATGATAAAAGCAACATCTGTTGCATTTGTGTAAGGGCCATATTTGTTTGAAGAAATCTTAAAAAATAGTAATCCAAATAACCTTTTTTTATTATAAAGAAACCTTTAATGCAATGGAAAAGTTTCATGGATGTTAAGCCATCAATGCCAACAAACTACCTTTATTTTTAAGAGTTTATATTCTTCCTCATATCATTAGCAGTTCATAAATTACTCCGTAACGTCACAATTAAGAACTTTAATTACCAGTGTTGTGTTGACTTACTACACCAGTAAAACAAACTCATTAATCATGTGTTTAAGCATCATGGGATGATTTGAATACTATATGATGTGTCTGTGTGCCATGTTAAAGAAACAGTTCTCCCAAAAATGTAACATTTCTGAAAATGTGCATGTGATAAAAAAAAAAGTACAATTTCTCCAAATGTGTCCCTTGAGGAAACAAACGCATCTAGATCTTGGGTGGGCATAGGGTGAGTAGTTTTCAGAAAATGTTTATGATTGAGTGTAACATACTGCCCACATACATATCTACTGCAGCAAATGAAGTGTGAAGGACTCATGTGGTGTCTATGTTCACCTGCAGTGAAGGGCAGTGCAGCAGTGCTCTCCCCTCCCTCTCCGCTGCGGTATCACATGCATGCATCACGGGTGAGATGTGCTGGTGTGTGCTAACCACTCTCTGCCCTGATCCCTTCATGCATCGCTTCACCCCCACCACACACACACATTTCACAGGGTGTGGCACTCCAACACTTTTATCTCCACTCTACCATCTTAATCTGTGTTGCTGTCTAGCCTGTGTTATTTTCTCCAACCTTATCTTTGTCTCTGTCTCATTATTTTCTCACCTTATCAGTATTCAGAAATACTCCTCTATACAGTGCATAGAGGGTATACAAATTGCCGTTCACATCGCATTCACTTATATTAAATGAAAAGCTAAGTACTAGAAAGTTTGCTAAATTCTAACGCTCTATTGTGTTAATTTAGTGATTTTTGCCATATTCTTGCCATATTGTTTATGTGTCAAATTAATAACACTTTAGCCTACTCTCTTAGCTTAGATGATTTCTGACCTGCCTCTTCTGACCTCTGTGTGTGCATGTGTGTGTGTGTGTGTGTGTGTGCATATTCATGAACTGAATGTGTCTATATGAAATGCCTTTATTCAAGTCAACATTATTTAACATCGCCATAAATCACCATGAATCAACAATAAATACATACATTTATACCAACAAAACAAATTTGTATGTGTTTAAATTAAGTAGAAATATCTCTTTAAGGTAACAATATGATTAAATGGATAATGTGGTGTATAATAAGCTGCCAGTACTTCTTTGTTATTTTACAGATAGATTTTTTACAGTATTCAGTATTGCAGAGCAGCGCACATGTGTATTTTACAATCGTGGTGGGACTTTCTGATTTACTGATGAAAGTTTTTATACCCCATTTTCAAACTTTCTAGAGTTTTATTAAACGTTATTTATTATATTTATTAAGCCATATTTGTTATTGAGGGAACTGCTGGCATGTCCACATCCTCTGCAAGTGATTTCAGCTTTTACTATCCTTGTGGGGACCAAATGTTGGTAAAAACAGCCACACACACAAACACACACACACACACACACACACACACACGTGATCAGTGGTTCTATCACACTACGTTTCCCTCACACACCAGGTCTCCTTCGCCACCAATGCTGATTTGCTGACAGCAGCTAAAGGGCTGCTGGGAGAATTGTGTGTGAACATAAACAGATATTGATTAGCCCAGGAACCACTCTTAACATTAATCTGATCCAGACGTAATTAAATAAGCAATGTGCAGAACTGCCATAAGACTTCTGAGCTCCCCAGAGCAGAGGCTGTAGGAAACAACCTTTTAATGGCATTGTCAATTACATGCCGGTGGAACTTTGTCTTTAGTTGATTCGTGTATTCAAATGCAGCGTTTTCTCTATCATATGAGGACGTGCTTCTTTTTTAATATTTGTAATATAGTGCATGTTAATTGTATAGAAATTTGTATAAGTAAGGTATCTACTTATGCCCTTTTCTTAGATCGTATGAACATTCCACTGAAGTCAGATATTACACTCGGTTCTTCACAGAAGCAGACACGTCTTTCAAGTGGTGAGAAGAACTCTTTCACTATCTCCTCTTTGATTCTTTCCATAGAGATATTTCTATATCTGACCTGAGTTGTGTTTCCTTTAGCTTCGTTAACCAGCTGTGGTCACATGTTCTGTTGTTTGTTGAATATGTCAATCTCTTTAGTATGTGAGCAATCGTTGCAATCAACCAATGTTTTAAAAGAGTGTGCATGTGCATATATGCATAAGGAAACCCCAGAGTATGACATAATGTAAGTGGGAAGCAGTGATGAATCAAACAACAAATCAATGAATTAGTAGAAGTTGTTACTCCATCATTTTCATGTTACATCAATTACAGTAAAAGTCCTATATTGTTGAACTAATGTGGTTCAATCGACAATGATGAGACCATGTTACTATGGTTTTGGGACTAGTTGTGATTAGCTGGTTAGTTTTTCCAACATTGCATCTAAAGTAATTAATCCATAAATTACATCATTGTAGAGCAAACACACCCCTGATTGGTTAATGCAAATGACGCCATTGACACTTTCAGTCATTCAAATACATATAGTGTATTTCTGATTGAATTCTCTGTTTTTTAAACAGATGGGAGATTATTTAAAAAATGTTGTATTTAACAAACTTGTAACAAAACTTTTCATATTTTCATCTAAGATCTGCATTCTCCTGGTGAAATAATTTTACATGTATTTCTATGGTTTCTCTTCACAGGCAAATAAGATTTGTCACAGAGCCAATTGCATTCTTTTATTTAAAGCTTGTGGATTTAATAATTTAATTCAAAAGGCAAGTACTAATTTCAATTTGAAATATTTTGACAGGGAATGGAAAAAAAAAGAGATTTCACAGCATTGTCACAAATCAGACTACATTACAGATAACTGTCACGCTATGCAAATTATGCTATTTAATTCTATTAAATGACATTTAAAGAGATTTTCATGAATATGTCCATTTAATGTCTCATTGTGATGCATGAATTCCAGCCAGGATTTAAAAACTTGCTATTTGGATGGTTGAATAAAATAAATAAATAAACAAACGAACAAAGACATATATAATTAAGTCAAATTGGTATCGACAGTGTGTTTGTTAATGAATTACATGCTAAGTGTATATTGTAATGTTTAATATTTCCCTAAATTCTAAATAGGTCTAAGATAAGATAGATAAGATTTAAGAAACAACACGATTTTAGAGACTAAAGATTATGGTTCAGCAACTTATTAATCTATTCTTTCCTGAATGAAGATGTTTTCTCTGGTTGTGCTCCTTTCATTGTTTAAGATGACTCCAGTTTTCATAAGCCTACAGAGGTCAGATGGTCTGGCTTGAAGCCACATCTCTGGAGCTTAATGGTGGGGGTGTAGAGTCATCTTTAAACACACACACACACACACACACACACACACACACACACACACACACACACACACACACACACACACACACACACACACACACACACACACAAAGCTGTTGAGAAGCCTGTTTCCAGTCTGAACCACCTGCCCTGTTTTCTTAATGACATGTCAAGGACTTCTACCATGATTAAATTGCCAGTTTAGTCCATGCACACACACACACACACACACACACACACACACACACAAATTTGCTGTGGTCAGGAAAGTCTGAGTCTTTGGTGGTGAGTCAACAGTAGTGACAGACAGCGGTGAGAAAATCAATAGGCTGACTATAATAAATAGTGTATTGGGACATTAGAAGCATGCCGCTGTTTGGTGTGCAAAGCCTCTGACACTTCTGTAGTGTTTTTTCTTCTTAGACTCAGTGACCCTCTGAGTGCTCATCTGTGCATTTGAGAAAAGCAAAAAGCTCACTTCTTAGTTTTTCTTTTCTTTTTCTTTATTTATTGAATTGGCTGTCAGGACAAAAGCCCCAAAGCTTAAGCAAAAAACATTATCATTCGTTTTTTGGTTTTTCTTCCACCCATTTAAATTCCTCAAATAGTGTAGAATGGACAGGAAATGTTATGGAAAAGGAAGGAGGGGGGTAATTTGATCAGGAACTGTCACAAGCCAGATTTAAATAAGCACACAACTCAAAGCATGTGCGCTGCCATAACTGCAATAGCCGAACAACCTGTTTATGATCTAATGATGTAAAGCAGGGATTCACAATCCCTTTTACCTGAAATGTTTACTAGAAGTACTCCCTGAAATTTTCATTGTGCTATTTTGCTCCCATTTTATGTATTTACAATGAATTTATTTTACATTTGAATACATTTTGATGATTAATTATTACTATATAATTAACTCAGTTTAGGCATGAGACCCAATCTGAAATAAAGGTATAGATCAAAACAAAAATTCAGTCTTTAATTTACCTTAATCTCATCAGTAAATTTTGTAAACATGGCTCAGGTGAAGAATATTATACTAGCTGAGAAAAGTCTGTAAAAATGAGAAATTTCTGCATTGATTTTTCACAGGTGTTGTATCCACTGCATTGTGCAGGCGTTTAAGGCTTTAAGATTTGTTCAGAAATTAAATTACCAGTACTCATATTTTTTCTAGGGATTAAATCTTTTTTTCCTACAGTGCAGAAAAATGTCTTAAATTACAGACTGTCTCTCATACAAAGCTGTCACATGATTTCTTAACCACACAAGCAGATATGCACAGTTTTGGTATAGTAGATCCTGATAGCCCCTGTTTTCAGAGCTGTCTGTGACAACAGTCTCAGGGGATTTCCCTGTCACACACCCCAGAGCTCTCTAAACATCTGAGTCCACAGCTGAGCCTCACCCTCACAGTCACAGCAAATCTAATCGAATGGTTAAATGAATTGAAATAGATAAATTAATTCAATTAAATGTATAATAAAGGATCAGATGAGGTCATTACAGATTTATTTAAACCCTAAAGTGCACAGGATGTATAGAGGATGATGTATTTGTAATGCCCTTCAGGAGACCCTGCTGTAGTTGGTTCTGTATCAGATGAAATGTGATGGATCAACGCCAGGCCTGTAAAGTTGTGGTCTGGCAGTCATCCTTGGCAAACACTCCCTGCAGTAGGTCTTTGCTGACATACAAGTAAAATGACACCCAAAAGAGTTCACTAGCTGCCTTTCACAACATAAATCACCACAGCTACAGCCTGTAATTGAGAAATTACTGCATAAATTAAACAGATGTGTGTGTTTTTTATTATTTTGTTCAGCTATTATTTACTATTCCTATCTTCGTATATTCTTCAAACAAAGAAGAAACAACACACTGCAAATAGGCAGAGACCACCTTAAGAGAACCACGAAGTGACGAACATAGCTGGGACATGTTTATCAATGTTTGCTCTGAAAGGTGAGGTTTTTAACATCATGACCATATGATTACATAGCTATTTTTATTATTATTATTTTTAAATATTATTAGACTAAATAAACTGAAATACACAATTACTGTAACTGTGAATGTAAGCTGGTTAACTTTTATAACTTTCTTTACAAAAAAGAACCATAGCCTATGATTTTACTATTAAAACTAATTAATGAATTAATAAATTTATTATGTAAAAGAAAATGGTTATAATTAAACTATGGTGACATGCACAAATGAAGCGGTGGATTCATTACACTAACCATGGTATTTGTACAACTGTGGTTTTACAAATGGTAATAAAAAAATAAAAAACAAAAAACATGGTTAATTTTCATTTTGCTGGGGTAATTTTAATGTGGTCTGTGCTACTTGCATGTTTCTGTATTTGGCTGTGTTGTGAGCATGAAACTGATAAAGATGTTTTCTTAATTTGCTGGTGCTTTTTCTATTTGCATGTGTTTTCAGATATTGCAGCTGTCTGGTTTTTTTTTTCCTGTTTTTTTTTTTCCAGAACATTTAATGGTACCATTGTCATAATGTTTGTAAAATTACTAAATAAAATGTTCTCTTAAGCTTTGTTTAACCAAGAAAATGCATTTTTACATATGTAAAAACTGGGCATCTTGAATATCAGAAATTATGTTTTTCATAACTTAATCGGTATTTGGCAAAATGTTCCTAGTCCTAGAACACATTTTTGTTAGATGGGATATTGGCTATATAAACTTCCACATATCATTTAGTAAGAAAAGACTTGTTCCTCACAGGTCATTAGCTTTATCCCTTCCACTTCACACATCAATCGCTCTCTGTCACACTCCTCCTGTCCACTGAGTGTGTGCACATGAACCGCATTACTTCTACACCCTAGAAGCTGAGTAATGAGACTTAATCAGAATTACACCACAAACAAATATAACTTACCTTTTTGGCTCATATTTTTTTTTAAATAATGTCAAATTTTTTTACTTATATACAAATGTATTTAGCATCTGAAATCAATGTAAATTGCCATTGGCCCCCTTATTTTATTTCTGTAATGTTATATATTTCAGAAAAAAATAGACAGAGCATGGTTTAATTTTCTCTGTAAGGCAGTGACTTGATCATGAGAAGTGAGCGTGCTGATTGGTTTAAATGATCCAATATTCCACATGGGCTGATGTCAAGTGATGTCCATCAGAACTCATGTTTTTATTTTTTTTTTTTTTTTTTCTTATTACACGAATAACATTCACATGCAATAGTTAACAAAAAACCAAACAGGTTCATTGAATATGTAAGGGTCCATTTTGATTCCACGTATAGTGTCAATATATTTTATTTTATTTTATGATACATAAAATTAACACTTTGAAGAATATTTTTGAAGAATATTTAAATGATAAAATATTAAAAAGCAGTTAAAATTGACCTTCAATCTTCAAATTAAATAAATAAAATAAATAAGAAAAAATCAAACCATAAACACAAAATTGGCCCAGTTACAAACTTTGACATCTGCAATTTATTATCTGTATATAAATTATGCATACTAGAAAAAAATGTAACCTAAAAATGATAACATATAAATTAAATGGTTTTATGTATGTCAAAAATAATTATTTAATATCACTGAACCAACCTAAGTACATTAATTTATGCCACTTTAAATGAGTTCAATCAGGTAGAAATGGCTCTTTAAAGTAATAACTACAGGTTACCACTAGTGCATTGAATACAAAAAAAGAAAAAAAAAAAAAACACAAGAAAAAACATTGGGGTTTGAAAAATGACAAGAATCCAAAGTAAATGCAAGCGATGCAATATTCTGCTCTGTATTGCATGCCATGCTGTGTGCCTGTGGTTCTTCTGGAAGTGCCTGCAAATGTCAGCTGCTGTTGAATTATTCAACAAAACAAAATAAATATAACATCTCAAGGAAAGTATATTTGTTGGTAATAATATGTCAGCAGATGATTATCTTTCACATACTTAGCACATAATCAACGTGATCTATTAACACAGTAAATAGTTTTAAAGAACAATAAACATCTCCATCAAATTAAACTGCAGGCTCAATACAGGTCTATAGAAATAAATCTAACAAATGAAACTGATTTAACTGAACTCTATTCATCAGTTGTGACCTTGTCTAGTGTCACACTTTGAAGGTTTTGTAGACGCTTTGATTCATTTTTACACAGTCATGCTGTCTCCCTCTCTATTCTGGGAAAGAAATGTACCATTGTACTGAGCTTGCGTGGAGATCTGTGCCGTAATTTCAGAGAGGCCTTGTTCAATAATTCAGCCTAAAATTTACTCAGAGCACAGTGATTCAAGATCCCAGCGTTCCAGCAAGCATCAGCCTGCCATTATTACGCCTCACTGGACTAAAGGTAGCAGCCATCCAACCCCTCCAACTCACTAGAGAGAAAGAGTGAGAGGAAGAGGAATAGAGAGATGAAAGTCCACCACCCCCTCAAATAAAACTTCAAATGTGTGTTTGAAGTGGATGTGGGAGTGAAGAAGCACAGAATGAGGTTAATCTTATATTGAGCAGTTTCATCTAAAACCATTTTAGTTCAATGGGTGCGTAGATCCATATACAGTAACATACTGTATTATCCAGAATACGAAGATCTGCACACAAATAATACAATGATACCACTTTTTTGACACTCAGATTTGTTTAAACACACAGCTTTTCACTTCACAAGACTTTAATTGGTGATCTGTGATTGTGTGGATTACTTGTGGATTGTCGTGATGTATTTATCAGCTGTTTGGACACTTCATTCTGACGGCACTGCAGAGGATCCATGGTGGGAAAGTGATGTAATGCAACATTTCTCCAAAATCTGTTCCCATGAGCAAACAAACTCAACTACATCTTCATTGAAAAAATAACATTTCAATGTAACAATTTGCAATAGCATATTTTAAGTAAATTTTACTGCTGCTGCTCTGTGCAAACTGCTTACTGTTGAACTTAACATTCATAAATTAAGTAAATATTACATAATTGTATATACAATTGCATCTCAATGAATTAGAATGTCGTGGAAAAGTACATTTCAGTAATTTAACTCAAATTGTGAAACTTGTGTAGTAAATAAATTCAATGCACACAGACTGAAGTAGTTTGAGCCTTCAAAATGGTTTCTCAGTTTGGTTCACTAGGCTACACAATCATGGGGAAGACTGATCTGATCTGACAGTTGTCCAGAAGACAATCATTGACACCCTTCACGAGGAGGGTAAGCCACAAACATTAATTGCCAAAGAAGCTGGCTGTTCACAGAGTGCTGTATCGAAGCATGTTAACAGACAGTTGAGTTGAAGGAAAACTTGTGGAAGAAAAAGATGCACAACCAACCGAGAGATCCACAGCTTCACGAGGATTGGCAAGCAAAATTTATTTAAGAATTTGAGTGAACTACACAAGGAATGTACTGAGGCTGGGGTCAAGGCATACAGACGTGTCAAGGAACTTGGCTACAGTTGTTCTATTCCTCTTGTTACTGTAAGCTACTCCTGAACCACACACAACTGCAGAGGTGTCTTACCTGGGCTAAGGAGATGAAGAACTGGACTATTGTCCAGTGGACCAAAGTCCTCTTTTCAGATGATAGCATGTTTTGTATTTCATTTGGAAACCAAAGCCCTAGAGTCTGGAGGAAGGGTGGAGAAGCTCATAGCCCAAGTTGCTTAAAATTCACTGTTAAGTTTCCACAGTCTGTGATGATTTGGGTGCAATGTCATCTGCTGGTGTTGGTCCATTATGTTTTTTGAACCCGTTTACCAAGAAATTTTGGAGCACTTATTGCTTCCTTCTGATGACCAGCGTTTAGAAGATGCTGAATTCATTTTCCAGCAGGATTTGGCACCTGCCCACACTGCCAAAAGCACCGAAAGTTGGTTAAATGACCATGGTGTTAGTGTGCTTGACTGGCCAGCAAACTCATCAGACCTGAAAGAAAATAAGTTACTTTAGCTTGGCCAATAAAATTTTGAGCAATTTTTACTTAGTCAAAACTTACTTGGCAATACTTTGAACTATTAATGTTTTTTTTTTTTTTTTATTTTTTTTTTTTTTATGTTTTTTCCAGATGTTTTTGAAGTGTTCTACCAATAGTGCCTGAAGTATATTAAAATTTTTACAGTGATGAGTATTTGTTGGAGTAACAGATTTAATTTGCCACATTGGGAGCCAGTAAAATCATGAAATTCATTTTCTCTGGTCCTTAACATTAAATAAAAAGGGATTGTTTTTTTTGTTTTTTTTTACCTCAAATCTTGTTTTCACCCTTAATTACTCATTTTTTTTTACACAGTTCTGTTTATCGGACTGGTTATTGTGACTTAATTTATATTTCTTAAGTGCCACATCTAGTTTCTGTCACTAGTGGAACTTTGGTAGACTGTAAAGTTGTTTTTCTCTCTGTAGTTATGCAAAGCTCAATAATTAATGCGTTAGGTTGAACACATGATGCTGAAAACACCTGCAGCAAGAGAAAAGTTTCTTTTATTGTTATTCAAGTCTCCAAACATTCTAAAATGGTTCCTTACAAAAAAAATAGATCTTGCAGGAATTATTCTGCAGGGAAAACAATGAAACGTAGGTCTTTTGAAGTAAACTGCACACATTTCAAGACATCTCACACAAAACACAATGTCACCCGCTTTTTGAAAGTTGATCTAAATATAGGAGCATCTGCAAAATAATAGATATCAAAAATGATTTCATTTGCTTACTTTGGTAAAATCTATGTGGCTTGTGCAAGTACAGCGTTAGTCTGGTCAGCATAAGATATTAAGTTAATGAATTATGCATATGTGCATGGTTGGAAGTAGGATCAATTTGTCATATTAATGTTGCAAGTTAATTGAACACACACAAACCACAACTCATTCGTAATTCTAGTCATAACTATGCCTTGCAATTCCTATATAATGCATGTGTGGATCTCGCTGCACAACTTGCATCTTATTATTTGGACACATTTATTTCTGTTAAGATAATATGACATTAATACACAAAAGCTTCCATATCAGTGGTCAACACCACGCATGTAGTATCTCAGGAACATCAAGAAGAGACACTTACAATTTTGAATGTTAATGCTCTTCACAACCTTAGTCTCAAATCAAAATTTCTCTCTCATTCACCCCCCTCTTCCCCCCCCCCCCTCACCTCTTTCTTCCTCCCTCTCCTCCCCTGAGAAAATATGCAATAGGAAACACCCATTTCATCGAATGAGAAAAAAATGGGACACCAACAGAGACATTCTTCACCTTATTGGTTTCAATTCCTAATCCTGCACATCAGAACGCCAATTTATCATTCAAAGCCACAAATGTCTGGTCTGAGACTTTTAATTACACAGGTTATTTCTTCAAAATCACATTCTGCATCGTAGGGAAGGGCCTGTATTTGATTGTTAGAGAAAGCACTATTGATCTGACAAGAGATTAATGGATGTTCAGACTCACAGTAATCAACCTCTGTCAGCTGCTGTTGCCTTGTAGAAAGTCTTCATTACAAGACATGAACACGCATACAAACACATTCTAGTTACAGAAAAGTGCACGGATACACACATACACACACACACAAACAAAGAAACACAAAACTCCTGCCTTCCATGTTCCACCTCCTTCCACCAGCAGTCCAATCTATTTTCACAAATAAAACTGCCACTGAAACAGTTTTAGCACATACAGAGTCATAAAACGTCCCAGCGCATGCCAGATCACTGGATGGAACGAAGCCACAACACTTCTTCATAATGAAACCACAGGAACAGGATTAAGAGCAGGCTTACTGCTGACAGATTTAATATGCTTTTTCATCAGAAATGTTAACATCAGCCAGTCCATCTGAGCCAACAACATACACATATTCACTACATAAATGTTTAACGGCGATTAAGTCAGCTGATGTTTAAAGGGATAATCCACCCAACTGTATGCCTTTCATTCATCTTTGGAATATTAAAGAGCGTATTTTAATAAAGAATTCTGTGTTTTTGTAACCAATGAACGTCTATGGGTCCCAGTGTTGTTTGGTTACCAACATTCTGTAAAATATCTTCTTCTGTGTTCTACAAAGGGAAAAAAAAGTCATAGGTTTGAAACTACATGAAGGTGAGTAAACGCTGACAGGATTTTCCTGAGGAGTGGAGCATAAATGCCTCACAAGTATATGTCCCTGCATGTCATGTACAACCTCAAAGAATACTAATTTAATTCAGACTTCCATATATTCACTATATTTCCAAGAATTCTAATTTATCAGCCATTATAGGTAAATGACTAGAAGAATAACAAAGTTATTACTTACAAGTGTCACCCTTGTAATGTTAGTTGTGTTTTCTTTTCCCATGTGCTCTTTGTGACCTAGTTTCTGCCTACCGTTCATTAAGTTATTTGGTTCAGGTGTGTCTAGTTCAATTATTGTCATTTGACAACCTATTGTATATCATTTGTGTTCTATTAACTGTTTGCTGTCTGGTCTACTTTGTATGTGTTCATCCTGACTTTCCATCATGTGTTTGCCCTGTTGTGGAATATTAAAGACTATTTGCATTCATCTTCATCTTCTTTCTGTGTTTATCTCACCATAGTGTACCAACAATGGAGGAAAATTAGCAGTTTGTCACAGATCTAACAATATCCGTAATATACAGAGCCATATTTAAAGAACTAAATTAGTCAACGAGCAGTGAGGAAGAGGTGTTTCTTCAGCTGATTCTTGAGATTGGCAGCTCATTGTGGAACAGAGAGGGGGAGGTCTTGGTCTTTGTGTCCCGTTGTGAAGGAACAACATAGCTTATTCAGTGACCATATGTGGCAGGAGATTAAATAATAGATTATTTGATTAATACTGTATGTTAAAAAATATGATAACCAATACAAGTTTGCAGTATCAAGCAGAATAACAGACTGTTATACTATAAAGCTAAAATAACTCTTAATAGAAGTCTCACACATTCTGGTCAGAAATGGCTGTACAGCCGTGACCAAATGACACAGATAGTAATTTTTACAAAGTCTGCCTCTACAGTGTTTTTAGATCTTTTTGTCAGTTGTTACTATTTTAAACTGAATTATATTTACAAGAATTGCATTAGTGTCAAAGCCTTTTATTGACAACAACAATACGTTTATGCAACGACTCAGTATTTGCAGTTGACCTTTCTTTTTCAAGACCTCTGCAATTCGCCCTGGCATGCTGTCAATCAACTTCTTGGCCACGTCCTGACTGATGGCAGTCCATTCTTGCATAATCAATGGTTGGAGTTTGTCAGAATTTGTGGGGTTTTGTTCGTTTACCCCCTTTTTGTTGACTGACCACGGGATTAAATGGGATTAAGGTCTGGGGATTTCCCCAAAATTGTAATCTTTTAATCTGTAGTTCAGTTTTTTTGGTTCATTTCACCAAAAAGGAAAATGATACATTTGGTCCTGGTCTGCTTAGTGTTCACACTGGCGTTTTTGACAGCGAACCTAAAGACAGCAAACCTGAAGGCATAGTGATACGTCCAAAACCTGATTGGTTGGCTTGAATGATATATATCGTGATGGAACTCACCGAACACCGCAATTGCATTAGACTTAAAAATGCAAACCAAAAGGAACAGATTGCGCAAACCTATCTGGTTCATCTTGTCATATTTTACCCATTACACTTTGGGACTGGCTTTGGAACTGTTGTCCCCTTACAGCAGATCTTTATGTGTACAGCAAAGGATTTCTTTCTGCTGCTTTTACTCCTTTACACATTATGAGCTGTGTGACTTATAAACTGGTAAAAATACCACCCTAAGTAAACACATACAACAAATGCATTCAGCCCAGCACAAAACAGTGTTTAAATGTTTGGTAAGACGGCAAAATGTTTCACAAAAGCTGTCCAGTCAGGTTGACGTATTCTTATGCCTATTGTTTTATATGTTTAGGTTCAGTGTTAAAATTACATGCTAAGCAAAATAACCGAACTTCAAGGGTAAAAACACCTTTACTTCTGCAAATAGGTGTATATCAATAACAGTGAGGAAAAGCTTGTTACAGGAAGATGTGTGTGTGTCTGTGGGATACGTTTGCTATGGTGCCAAGCAAAATCATTCAGAGCTGCTGGGAGCCACACCCTGCCAACCGGGAGGGAGGGAGGGGGAGAGAGAGAGAGAGAGAGAGAGAGAGAGAGAGAGAGAGAGAGAGAGAGAGAGAGAGAGAGAGAGAGATAGATAGATAGATAGATAGATAGATAGATAGATAGATATGTTTGCCCTGACACCCAGAGAGAACACATCAGACTAACCCAGGGAGGTGACAAACAACAAGGACAAAAAAAATAAAAAATAACTAAATGCATAAATAAGATGCACGAAATACAGGGATCAAACCTCCCCAACCTATATACACAAACACAGTACAATACTGCACTGTAACACTAAAAAAAAAAGCATTCTTGACATCATCATCATTATCATCATCTTCATCACTCCTTTTAATACCAACACTTTCAGATCTGCTTACAGTGGAACCTTTATAATAATAAAATTATTTTCCAAACCCATGCCTTTCCATTCCATAGTTTCCATGTTTCTACAGTATTTCATTAAAACAAATACAGAGGGCAGTTTCCAGTATTGTTAGGTAGAAATGCTGTACTGATCCCAGGTCAGCAGACAAAAGGCAGAGAATGCTGCAGTGATGATTGCAGACTGCCATTAGCTGTCTCTTCCTTTTAATTGCAATTGATCAAACAAGCACAATGTAGCAATTGATCCAAAATCAATAACCTAAGGTCTATTGTAAAACTCAAACCCATGCACAAGACCCATTTCCTTTGTGAAAAGAATTATATTTTACAATTTGTCTATTAAGAATAGGCTATTATGTGATATATATTTTACACATATATTGTATTTATATACAGTATAAAATAGGACCAGGACTTTTATATAATGATAACTTTGATCAAATGGATTGTCGATCAATGGAATGTCCATTCTAAAGGAAGCAGATGAGAGTATTGACACACATGGACTGCATGTGTGGTAAAATCCATGCATGACCACACCCTGATGTCAGACTGCAACGTTTGCCTGCTCTTTCTCCCTCACACTCAGCACTGCAGTTATTATGTAACACACTGCCAGTGACTCTCTAACACATATCTCATATGTGACTTTCATCATTCAGCTCTTGCACCCTTCACTGTTCACAGTCAGCCAACTGTTCTGCCATCATCTCATCAAACTCTCAGCCTTAAATCAAGCACTGTAACTGACTATATCAGATTTGGGCTGATCATTGTGTCTGTGATACAAGATCAGAATGATGGTGTTAATTGCTGAAGTCACGCTCAGGGTGAATAGCACAGACTTTGACAAGCATATCTGGATATTATTTAAATAAATATAAAGGATGCTAAAGAACGAGTTATTCACTCAATGTGATCTGATGTGATCCATGTTATTTTTAAAATACTAATATGCTCTCGTATATTTCATTTTTACAGATTTTTTTCTATATGGTATATTAAGATATTAATGAGAAACCAGTTAACTGACCAAAACATTTCCAAAGTGATTGATTACTATATATTGAACAAATGGAGTTAATTATACATCTGCCACAGCCAATACCTACCTATGTCTGTTAATATAATATAATATAATATAATATAATATAATATAATATAATATAATATAATATAATATAATATAATATAATATAATATAATATAATATAATATAATATAATTTGGTTATATATTATTTTTAAGCTACACCACACACTTTTAATGTCCCAACTCGAGCTTTGTCGAATTCAAAGTCATTAATTGAACTACCACGCCACCTTATGGTCAGTTGGAACATGCATTATACAAAATGGTTATATGATGGCATTTCCCGTTTTATAACAGACTAAATTTGCTCCCTTTTCAAAACAAAACAAAACAAAACAAAACAAAAAAAGGAAAACAAAAACAAAAACAAAACAAAACTAAACTAAATAAAAAACTAAACAAAAAACTAAACAAAACAAAACTTCTCTTTCGGATGGCAAAAATGGCATACAACATCAGGGATCTAAAGACAACAGGTTGGTGGATCTTGCAAAGCTATCGGGTGCAGCAGTAAACAGGAATGTGAATTATTATTGAGATCACTGACCCAGCTCTGCCATCACTCTGCCCCAGAGCTCTTAACCCCTAATGGATGAACTCAGGATAGGTGTGGAGGAAAGATAACATTGTATTATTCTAGTCCAACCCAGTCATTTACCTGCCTGGATTCATTTAAATTATAATTAAAACAAAAGAACTTAAGTCAATTGTCACCGGCTTCTGCTCTAAAACCAGTTCATCCTGGTGAATATTGAGGCTGTTGTCATCATAGTGTCTATAATTGCATGCCTTTGAGAGAATGAGGAAGTGCCACACTGCAACAAATATGCGATTTATGTGAAATTGAGCTTATGGGTTCTGCTTGGATTTACCATTTATTTTTTTTATTTATTTTATTAAAAAATATGTCCTAAACAGATACTGTAGGCTACCTGCAGAGCAACTTAAGTAAAAGTAAATACATATTTTCCACATTTAAATGGTCCAGTTCAGAAATAGTGAAATCTTCAGATGTCAGGCCATAACGAGTAAAGGCTTTATATTTTTATCTGTTTGCATCACTGTGGTCAGTATAGATTTAATGAACTAATCCTTATGCTTACAGTTTGTACTTCAACAGTAGCATTATTGAAAATGAAATTATTTTATTTTATTCAATGAACAGATGATTCGTAACTAGATAATGCTTCGCATATGTGCATTGACTGTAATAACAGAGAAGGACAAACTCCTCCAGCTCAATCTGCTTCCTTTCAAAGGTTTTTTTTCATCCACTAACTAAACATCTTGTGGAGGTTTTCCTTGACACAGCTGACTTTGGTTTGCTCTTTTGTTTTAATGCTTTAGACATTTATTTATGATTTTTTTGTATAGGTGCACTTAACATGGCTTGTGAAAAGTGATTTTCAAATAAACACATAACAACAGTCAAATTAATAAATTAAACATGAACAGGAATGGATATGAATATGTGGGACAGAATGCGGAAAGGATACTGAACTAATACCAAATGTGAGCCAAATATGAATTTTTGTCTGTGATGTAATGCATATCAATTACTTTGTTTTGGACATTTGAATTCAATGAACTGAAATTGTTTCCTCCCTCCCTCTCTCTCTCTCTCTCTCTCTCTGGTGCATGCCGGGGTTTTTTGGGGGGTGAAATTGGCGTTGAGTGAGAACTGATCTGCAAAACTTGTTTTTTTTTTTTCTCTTTTTTTTTTCTCTTTTTCTTGTCTTTCTTTTTTACTTTTTTCTTTCTTTTTTAATTAGATAAGTCATAAAAGGTCATCTTGTCTCTTAGTGAAGGTTGAAATTGAAGGGTTTCCTTTTTGTTTCATAAATGTGTATGTAACAAATGTGGGACATGAGAGAATTAAGTTTTTTTTAAATTTTAAGTGGAATATTGAAAACAGTATGACAACAATGAAAATGTGATAGTTGGGGGAGACTGGAATTGCACAGAAAATTTTACCATTGATCGAATTTCTGAGGAGCCTCATATGCAATCCTCCATTTATTTGTCTAAAATAGTAAAAGAAGCTGAACTGTTAGATATGTGGAGGATTAAACATAATACTGCCAGACAATATACTTGGTTAAAAGTATCTGATGATAGAGTGAGTGCTGCCCGTTTGGACAGAATTTATATATCTAAATGTTCTACTCACCGGGTTGTTGAGTGCTCTTTTTTTTCCAGTGGGGTTTTCAGACCATCATATGGTTTTAATGTCATTGGTGTTATCCAAGTCTTCAAGGAAATCTTCATATTGGCACTTTAATGCCAAATTACGACAAGATTTTAATTTCTGTAAACATTTTGAAGGTTTCTGGGAATGATGGAAAAAAAAAACATACTTCTGAAAAAGTAAGACAATGGTGGGAAATTGGAAAAACACAAATACAAATGTTTTGTCAGCAATATACAGTTAATTCCACAAATATTCTAAAGAAAGCTATTCAAACTCTTGAACGATCTATAGATTCAATAGAGAAAGACTTGTTGGATAGACATGATCCTGGTTTGTCTTACTGTTTACAACAAAAAAAAAAGAGGGAGTTGGGGTCCTTTTTAAATGAAAGGGTGAAAGGAGCCTTAGTGAGGTCTCGGTTTATTGCAGTAAATGAGATGCATGCCCCAAGTGCGTATTTTTTTTTAACTTGGAACGTTCAGTAGCACAGCAGAAACAAATGGTCTGCCTCCGTCTGCCTGATGGAAGGGTCACCACTGACATTGCAGAAATGCGCCATCATGCAGTGGATTTTTATTCATGTCTATATACTGCAGAACATTGTGATTTGGACTGTGCTGAACAGTTATTTAAAGGCCTTCCTTAATTGGACTCTGCTTCTAAGACTGCCTTGGACTCTTTTTTAATGTTTGATGAACTTACATCTGCCGCTACACGGCTCAGCTCGGGGCGTTCCCCTGGTGTTGATGGGTTGACATCAGAGTTTTATAAACATTTTTGGGAGCTTCTTGGTGTTGATCTCTATGAGGTTTTCTGTGAATGTTTAAAAGATGGATTTTTGCCTGTCACATGTCGCCGTGCTGTTCTTTCTTTGCTTCCTAAAAAGATCTGTCTTTGTTAAAGAACTGGAGGCCTGTTGCCTTATTGACCACAGAATATAAGATTTTGTCAAAATTTCTTGCCAATAGGTTAAATAAATACGTACACACAATAGTGCATAAAGATCAGACATATTGCATTCCAAATAGGTCAATAATGGATAATTAGTTTTTTTAGTAAGAGACATTTTAGACATCAGTAAAACATTTAATTTAGGAGTTGGATTAGTTGCCCTAGATCAGGAAAAAGCTTTTGATCGGGTAGATCACGGTTACTTATTCAACTTACTTAAAGTTTTCGGTTTTGGGGCAAGTTTTTTAAATTGGATACAACTCCTTTATGCTGGCACTTCATGTATGGTAAAGTTGGGGGTGGTTTGAGTAAACCAATTTCTGTTCAAAAAGGAATACGACAAGGTTGCCCGCTGTTTTGTTGTACAGTATTGCTATTGAACCTCTACTTTTTATTTGATTTGATTTTATGTAGGTTCTCAATACCGAATGTGATTCAGAACACAAATGTCTCTATTACTGCTTATGCTGATGATGTGACTGTGTTGGTTAGTGGTGGGCAAGATATTACTGCTCTGTCTGAAGTCCTTCATCTATATGAGAAGGCTTCACCAGCAAAGGTAAACTGGGCAAAAAGTAAGGCTTTTTGGGCAGGTCAAGATCCTCTAAATTGTTTGCCATCACTGCCAGGAAAGCTTAATTGGGGTAAATCAGGGTTAAAAATCTTGGGAGTTCATTTTGGTTCAAATGTTTTTCAGAAGTTAAACTGGGAGGGTGTAATGGAGAAAGTATGCACCCGATTGTCTCGCTGGAATTGGCTGCTACCCAAACTATCCTACACGGGGAGAGTCTTGATTGTTAATAATCTGGTTGCTTCCACATTGTGGCACAGATTTAATGTGTTACAACCACCGGCTGGACTAGTGCAAGAAGTACAAAGAAAGTTAGTGAACTTTTTCTGGTCCGGACAACATTGGGTGCTTTCCCCTGTACTGTTTCTTCCGGTACAAGAAGGAGGCCACAGTTTGGTGGATATCAGATCCAGGCTAATGACTTTTCGTTTACAAGCTGCCCAGAGACTTTTATACAACAATGATAGTGCTTGGTCTGACACCGCAGTGGTACTTTTGAGAAGAGCTGGTGGAATGGGACTTGATAAGCATTTGCTTCTGATGAAGCTAGAAGAGCATGAGCTTACAGATCTGACTCCTTTCTATAAATCTGTTCTGGAAGCCTGGAAAGTTTTTGCATTTTCAAGATCACCTGAAGCACCAGCAGGGATGTGGCTGTTGGAGGAGCCATTGTTTCTTAACTCTTTCCTGCCTTCGAGAGCTCTATCTTCAGCCTTTCTGCGTGCACGTCTACTGTCTGCCGGGTGCACAAAGCCGGGGCATTTACTACACACCAGTTTGGAAACCTTGGGCAGGAAAGCTGGAGTTAAGTCAACAAGAATGTTACAAAAGCTCATCACAGAAGTGATTGGAGAACTGGATTTTAATTATCGTTCTTTCCTGGACAATCCAGCTATAATAGATGAATGGAGAAGTGGATGTGAGTACTGTTTCCCCTCTCTGACTGTAAGAGCTGCGGTGGGGGACTGGCAGGAACAGAGGAAAAGTCTACTGTCTTTCAGAACTCCACAAATGGATGGATTTGAGTCAGTGGGAAAGAAAGCCCTTTATGTTACCTGTGTAAAGGTGTCTAATTTACACTCTTTGATTGGGGTTTTTTCGACTAAATGGACAGATGTTTTTGGTATTGACTCTTCCCCTAAAGGTAGTTGGCGTATCCTGTACAAACGTCCGATTGACCAGCGGACTGGTGACCTCCAGTGGAGGATTGTACATGGATGTATAGCTACTAACAGACATGTGGTGCATCTCGATCCTAGTGTTAGTGTGGGTTGTCCTTTTTGTGTAGAGACTGAATCTGTCTTTCATTTGTTTATGCAATGTACAAGGTTGGTGGATTTGTTTTCCTTGTTAACAGAGTGGGTTACATCTTTGGGTGAAACTTTTTCTTTTCAGTTGTTTATTTTTGGTCCAATGTACACTGTTGAGCAAAAGAAGGTTCCGGTATTACTTAATTTCCTTTTTGGTAATGCAAAATTAGCCATCTGGAAAACTAGAAAAAATAAAATATTAGGACAAGGTGCAGTAAATCCAATCTTCATGTTTTTGGGCCTAGTGGGTTCTCGTCTCAGAGTGGAATATGCATACTATAAATTGGTTGGGCGTTTATAGAGCACTTTATGGAAATTTGGGGGATAAACCATGTCTTATGTACAGTTTATGAAGATTAATTGGTGTAAAAAAATTTAATGTTCATTTATTTGTTGTGATGATGAATGATTGTCATCATCATCATCATCATATTGTGTTGAACAAACATGTCTGTTTATAATTGTTGATAAAATAAAAGTGTCTTAATCCTCTCTCTCTCTCTCTCTCTCTCTCTCTCTCACACACACACACACACACACACACACACAAATTAAATAAAAATAAATGACTACATAAATAAAATGACTAACTAACTAAATTGTATTAAATCTCAATATTGACCACAGATCAGTGTCAGTGGTGGTTGAGGGGTGGTTTTTATGTGATTAAACAAGAACATTTTACATCACAGATCAATTCAGTTAAGTGTATTTCATATTTTCTTTCACAGTTTTGTCAGAAAATAAAAGCCTAAGGTGTTTATCATGGTGCCATGGTAAATGATTTAAATAAACGTAATAAAGTTATTTCCTTCTTTCGTTGTATTTTATGCCTGTAATCGCTAATTTCCAAGTGTTTCAACCTCTTATGATAAAACAACACGTCATCCATAATCTGTAATTTTGAAAGATGCATAAAAAAGTTGATTTGGCAAAACTAGTCTGGAAGTTTGTACAAAGGAGATATAGTTCAACATGTTTGAGATGGAGATCTTCCCATCTTTTTAATACTTTGTTGTGTGTTTCTGCCAGCATTGTTTTCAAATAGAGTTAGCTCTAAATGAAGTCCAGGCTTCACTGTGTCAATGCAGACTCTGCAGACTCTATGATCTAAAATGACTTGGGTAAAGGAAACCTTAGACATTATGGTTAATATTGCATCCATTAGTGAGTGTAGATCAGAGTGAATTTAGGATTTCACTCTCATTTAACTGCTCTGACAGTAACTTGGTCCTCAACAAAAGACCAAATATACTTCTGTAGTGGCTTTAATGACCAGCAGATGTCAGCAGAGTTATTAAACAAAGACGGCAAGGATTCCCTGTCAGGCCTAATAACCCTGTCTGAGCTGACAGACCTCAAAACGTCTCAATTTAACACAAAAAATGAGTTTCTTTGTGCCACTGCCAATATTCCATTTATACTTGATCGGAAAATAAATAAATCAAAATGTCTATGATGAAATCCCTCCCTCATTTATTCCATTTTGATTTCATCCTCATTTTCACTTGGTTTCTCCTGCCAGATGGCGACTAGTTTCATCACTCTAATCAGTTTAAGAAGAAAAGCAGCATTTTCATTATTTACAGAAGAGCAGTGTTAATTTTACACAGACTGTTAGCTCTTTGCTAAACGGGACTCTTTTGTAGACTTGACATCAACATGTGTTTTTTTAGTTTTCCCAAAATAACGCAATAAAAGAGTTATTAAGGCGTATTAGCAGGTCGTTTCCTAACGCTGAGGGAAAAAAGGGAAATGACGAGCACAACCTACCTCATGCTCCCCTACTAAGCCTAAATAAACTGCGAGGATCTCCTTGCTCTACATATTTACGAGCTGGGCTCCCCAAAGGCCAAGGCATTTCCCTGGAAACAGAAGGGGGGTATGGGAAATACCATTCAATAAGGCTGCAGGAGAAAAGAGGACCCCACACCAACACTGCTTTTCATAGTTATGTGTACATGTGCCTATGCAACACACTATCCTGCTGAATTACACACACTTGTATACACGCAGAAACTCACAGCTGTAAGGAAACCGCAAAGACGTCACAGACGGCTATTTTTATATGCATAGACTAATGCATAAAGCCATTTTAAGGAGTGACACCTCACCTCTTAAAATGTTATGATGTGTGGTTCGACCACCAGGTTCACAAAGCTGGCCAAATTAGTTTTCCTTCCATTCAGAGAATATTACTATAAAGTGGGCAAAAAACAAGAGGAAAAAATTCATAGTATTTATAAAACAGTAGGTAAAAAGTCTTCGGGTGACGTATTACTTACAGATGAGGCCATAAGAGAGGATTTTTTGAACGACAGTGAAGTGATGCAGCTGACACTGGTAGGTCACATGACAAAAACAACATGACGAATGTAGTATGTCCAGATTACGTTCATACTATATAGATGTATTCTTTTTCAAGTAGTCATGAAGTAGGCTAGTTATTCATAAGGATTACCTACTCAGAGAGTTTGCAATTTTAGCCACTAGAGAGCATGTGCATGTGACAGGAAGTAAAGTCTGAAAACATCACAGCTCAAAACAATCCCACCATTCATCATGTTCAGGAACTTACCCAGCCAAGGAATATGTTCCAGTGTAAGTTAAATGAATTAGAAATTCCACATTATTTGGTGTTAAAACACAAAATGTCGCATGACTGCTTCTTATCATCTGATGAGTAGCACCACTATTAAATTCAGTCCTCTGTTATGTAGGGAATGCTGAACAGACATTGAAAAGTTTCAAGTGAAAAGTATTGAAAATCTGTGTGTGTGAAGTGTGTAAATAAAGCACAGTTTATTTACATTTACAACACCGTGTAGTAAGTGCATCCCAACACCTAATCAAAGGTTCTACACACACTTGAACACTTGAGCCAAGAACAGGAAAAATGTCATTTAAGTTGACAAGAGGGGTGCAAGTGTGGGTATTTGGACAGAACCAATGGGAGTTAAGGAAGCAGCAAATTCATGCACAGTACACAGTGTACTGATTCACTACCTAGGGAGCTAGAGAGCTGATTGTGACACACCCACAGTCTTAAAGCATGAGCTGTAATCAGCTGTTGATAATTAACACTAACTTGATGTCAGCTCAGCGTGGTAAAGGAAAACATTGTGCTTCACCTGTATAGAAAAATACAATAAAAATCCAACCTCCAAACTGCTGACAGCACAGCTGCCAGAACACCAGGAAGCTTCGCTACTTCATAAAAGCCAGTAGGGAGGAGGACAGGCGTCTCGTTAACACCCTGGGATCTCCTTTGCGGAGCCCAATTCATTACAGCAGCTCGCATGACAGAGTGAAAAAGGGCACATCATTTTGTTGAATATTTCCAACACGTCATATTTGCTCCATTCCTTGGGCGAGGGACCACTGCCAGAATGTTTTGGGATACCTTGTGGTTTACGTTAGTGGTCGTTTTAAACGCTCCCGCATATAAAACTGTTGTTGTTCTCAGCTACTAGTGAAACCTTTTAATAGTTGTGGGGTTCCCTGGATGCTTCCTGCTTCCCTCCAGATGGGCTCAGGGTTTGGCCCATGATGCTGTGGGGTTTCTATCGGACACACACGTGCACAGCTGCATATTTCAACAACACAGATGAGTCCGAGTGGAAAATGTGTGCACTGCATGGCATGTTGGCCATGTTGAGATTGTAGAAGCCCTGGTAAAAAAGGAACCTGGGTGATAAAATAAGTAAGGGCAAATAATCTTTCATTCATGATCAATTAAATAAATCATCTGGGCTGTCATATGTGGCCCTGGACCACAAAACCACTCACATAAATAAGCTTTAAAATGATGTATGATTTGTTAGGATTTGTTTGGACATTATTTGGTTGAGATACAACTATTTGAAATTCTGGAATCTGAGGGTGCAAAACTATCATTGAGAAAATCATATCTAAATTTGTCCAGATGAAATCCTTAGCAATGCAAATTACTAATCAAAAATGATGTTTTGACATATTTATGGTTGGAAATTTACAAAATATATTCATGGATTACTTAATATCCTAATGATTTGTGGCATAAAAGAAAAACCTATCATTCTGCCCCATATTATTGTTGGCTATTGATACAAATATATCTGTGCTGCTTAAGGCTGGTTAAGGCTGGTTTTGAGGTCCAGGGTCACATATTTCTTTCTCAAAGCAAGAACTCTTTTTTTTTACTAATGTCTACTTCTGTCACCGAAAGATGGCAGCAGTGCCAAATGTCTAATTAATGCTTATTACTTTGCGTTAGAGAAATACACATTTGAATGGATGAATGAAAGAATGGGTTTTATGTATTTTATTTTATTTAAGGTAAACTACTTTGCTACCCTCTACATCTGTAATCGTTAAATGTCACATCCAAACAGTTGTGTTGTGCTCAGCCATGAAGTGAGCAATCCACTGAGAGCATCGAGCTGTGTACAGTATCTTCACTGAACAGCTGCTGTGTGCGGTCGGTGCACCTGATCCCGCGCGTCTCACGGGCGCATTCCTTGGCCAATGGCAGCGCGCGTCTCTGCGCAGGCCCCGCCCACACGCGCTCATTTAACTTTCATTATTTGCATCAAGCGCCCCCACATCCACTTTTACTTTCACGCTCTTCGGCAGACGGTTTAACAGAGCACTTTGTGTTGGTCAAGATGCGCGACGCGCTCGCCGGTGTGAGCATTGGGATTATACTGTTATTAAACAGCGGGTTCGTGGTTATGAGGAGGCAGGACTCGTCTTCAGCTCTCGGCAGTATTTTCCGAACGAGGTGCGCCGCCAGGTGCCTGAGCCTCCACAGCACGCGCATCGCTCTCTCTCCAAGACATTTCCAGGTAAGGAAGAAAAAAGTTTAAAAAAGTGAATGTTATTGAATGTTGTGCACATATAGGCTATGTACCGAATAAGACAATCTGATCAAAATAAATAAATGCCTCCCACTGCCTCATTTATTACTAATAATCAACTCATATTAACCCACCCTCCCACGACAGATTATGTTTAGCTTTAAGTGACTGTTAATACTGTTTTGATTGGTAATACTAGCTAATTGAAATGGATAATAATTGATTGCACCGATCATTGATATTAGTGATGCTATTGTTTTACTTCTGCTTTTTACACTATTACTAAACCAAATGTATTATATTACTAAAGTGTAGCTATTGTAATTGAATTGTACTACTAAATTTATTAAAAACATATTATGCATTGTTATCATTATTAATATTTTTTGTTGTTATGTAATGTGGATTTTGGATTTGAAATGCAAAAAAACGGTCTAAATTCATGATCTCAAAATGGTCAGGAGGAAAAGCTAAGATTGAATGGTTGTAAAATATAGAAATTAATTATACAAATAATACATTAAATATGTTACTTATTTAATATACACACACACACACACAGGGCGAATTTATATGTAAAAACAACGGTTGAGCTAATATTACTGACAATTAATGACAAAAAGACTGTTCAGTGGCATGTTATCTCATGATGGTCCATTTACACACAGATTGATTTATCTCCAAGATGTGTGTAATGGACCATCATTCTACACCTCAGATCAACAAAACCCGCTTTCTTTAGCCAAATGACAGTTATTTGTAGAGCTCTACCCTTAGTGAACACAAGCAAACTCACTCACCAGCTCATCCATTTGAATTCCTAAGAGTTCACCCAGAGGAGTTCTGTCTATAAACAAACAGATGCGCAGGATTGGAAAACTGGAGGCACAACTGTACAAATCTCTGCCAGCCCCGGTCTCAACGTTTGCGGTTGGAGTTTTCATTAGAAGTTTAAAGTTACTTGCTTCTCTGTTTATGTTGGTTATGACAGACCGTGGGAGGGTTTGGGTGGGAGTGCAGAAGAGGAGTGTGTTTTAGAGGCTTCCTGTGTGTATGTGTGTGCTCGTGCCTTATATGTTTATGTGTGTGCACATAGGCATGTAGAGGTGGATCTTTGTGCGTGTGTCTGCACTTTTTGTCTGCTGTCAACAGACTCCCTTGTTACTGTGATTATATTCATCCTCATGTCCTTCCTGATCTTTATCATGAGCACCAACATCCAACCAAGAAAACCACTAGCTAGATATTCAAATTCAATTACAATTCTTTTACTGACATTCTGTAACATTGCAGCTATTTTATTTAGTGTTTAATATATATATATATATATATATATATATATATATATATAAGCTGACTGAGTGTGTGTCAAACATTATTCAGTATCAAGAGTACTGGTAAAATGGCTAAAATGTATCAGAATAATACTAATTTTTGACATAGTAAACCTTTAAACATGGTTAACCAATGTCTTTAATTGACCGGACTTTTAAAAGACATCCAATAAAAATCCTCCAGATCTATATATCCGTTCAAATGAAATCATCTTCTATCTTCAAATGCCCTGTCAAAGTCTTTTTGTTATCTGGGCCAGACATCAGCTCAAAAGGAAGCTATGCACATCAGTCTCTGTTATCAAATGCTTTATTCTACAGCAAGCCGTCCATCTGGAGATGCTATCAAATTAGACACTGGTCTAGAAGCTCCTCATTGTCTTCACTGATACCACAATGCGTTCAAAGCGTTCCGGAGCTCAAACAGCAGCTAATGTTCCTGAACAGCTGCCTTCTTTCTGTTGTCCGAGCACGGACTCAACCAGAATGAATGCTTTTCATATCTGCTGATCATTGTCTTCGTGTCCACATCCCTAAAGCCCACTTACGCTGTCTCCCGAGGGGGGAAGCCATTTTGGCAATTATCCCCCTTCCTCTAGTATCGAATGGAGACCGGGGTCATGGGTTAATTTGAATGGGCTGCGCTGAATGTCAAGTTGTGCTGTAACATTGAGCTATGAGGAGCTATCACTGATGATTAATGATTACGGGAAATTAGAGAGTATTTGATGTGGCTCCGAGAACGTCTGATCTGTCAGCGTTATGCAGAAAGTTATGAGGAAATACTCAAATCTTTCAGCTGTCTCAATATCCTGTTTGACTGCCTTGTTTTGTTATTTGATCTTCAGTCCACGCGTCACTCGATGATCTTAACTTTTTCCCAGGCACCAATAGTTAGTTCTAGAAGTATGATTTTATTACTTCATAATATAGAAGTGTAGTAAATAATGATAATGTAAAGAAATTGGGAGAGTGGTGTGACATGAATTTTTTGGTTCCTTTCATTTGTTCAGAAATACAATAAAAATGCAATTTGTGCTTACAGTGACTTGAATACACATTTAAGGATGATCATGTCTTTAATTTTTTTTTTTATTAGAATTACTAAGGGTGATACAACTTTCCTCATTAAAGTTCCTCATTTTTAAGATTTAAACCTTATTACCTGCCAAATCAGAGTCATGAGTGACCAGCACAAGTCTTGTGGCCCAACCAACATAAAGAAAATTAAGAAAAAATAACTTAGGCAATTAATAAAGTAAATCTGTCTCCTAAAATATCAGGTAATTTAATGTTTTTATGATGGTTAGTTCAGGTTGTAATGATATTTATAAACTGATTTTAAATGCTATAAATTGAATTCCTGATAATTGTTTACTTTTTAATTTTTTAAGCTTTTTTATTTGATGGTTACACCACATGATCAATAAATAAAGAAATAAACACACACACACACACACAGATAATAATTTTTGAGAGAAAGATTTTTATTATCATGTATGCTCTTATACGTCATTGACCCAATAACAGTTATTATATGAGAATATGTTTGTGCAGTTCAGATCTGAGCACATGCATAACTCGCATGTGAACAAATCATGCTTGTGCTGCTGACTAGGCCATTGATCCCACCACAGGCCAAAATGGATTTGTATAGTTCTATTCCCCACAGTGGCATAGTTACAAGATCTAGCAGCAATAATATTGTCCTTACTTTAGAGTCCCCACCATGTGCAATAAAATATACAGTGCGTTATATAGGTTTTATCCTTTTTTGTTATTGTGCTATATAATACCCATTATTCTGAACCCGGCACGACTGGCCAGGGGCACAATCCTGCGCTCTGCCAATCAAATACGCCGCGTACAAGCTAGTGTTATTCAGATAAGCCAAACTCTTTGACAATTCCTGACACGCTACAGAACATTCCGAGATCTGCTATGCAAACAAGCTTGTGATTCCAGGTGCCGATGAGTGATTTCTGCCGTTTCTGTTGCTCGGGTGCCCTGGCTAGTCTTCTTAATAAGAGAGGGGACCTGTTCTGGTTTATGAGCAATTTTACATTGGCGTAGTCAGGGCGATGTTTTTAAATAAGAGTAATGCCTTCATAATAGGAAATTTCCTTTTTAAAGCCTCTCTGCTCAGCTGGGGCACATTCAAATAACGCGATTCAAATGAAGGCTGTCTGATGTGACTGGTGATTACAGCATTCTGACACGCAATTCCATCTGTCTCTTCTGTCCGCAGAGTAATGGATCCCTTGGATGGTGTCAGAGCCATAAACAGTGTGCAAAGGTAATTTCTGTCAAAATTACACAGCATTTCACAGCAGCTTGACATAAAAACCAACACAGATCTGTCACTGTAAAACATCGGTATGCCTGCGCACCTCCTGTAATGACATCATACATCATCGTAAAAGCTACTGTATTTGTCAGCTATCGCCTTGGACTATTATATCTGAGCTAGCTGGTTGTCATATACAGAAATGAGATTATGATTCACTAGCGAAGCAAGAAGTCACGTCTGTAATGAGACTGATACAAATGGAGTTGAAAGGCTATGTGTTTTGATTCGTGTTATATTATACAGCCGGTGTTATTTTCCTTTTTCACTTCAAGGTGAAATGCTAATTTCAGTAAAGAACTCAACCCACTTTTCTTAATGAGGACATTAACATGCTCTAGCAGCCTAGTCATTAAATAACAATAATATGCCGGTAGCACAGGGGGAATGGAGCTGACATGTTGCCAATGCAGATTTTCCACACATTTCACTGTGGTATTATGTAAAGCTCTCTTTGATGTATTGTTGAAGAGGAGGGCCGCTTTCCTTTCAATGCTCTGCGCTTGCATTCCTTTACATATCAACCAGCTATTGCAGTCCGAACAATGCAGCCCAGAAAACCTTCTTGAATGTACATCTGGGCGTTTAAAAAAAATTTCGAAACAGTTCATGATTGTGCATGTTACGGTTAAGTGCCTAAGCAGACTTTTCATGGCTTGAGGGGCGGCTTTAAGGATTTGAGATCTTTAATGCATTGATGTATGCGTGCATATGGTTGGAAAGAGTGCAGCACGTTTTTTCATATCACCCTCGGGGTAAGTTCACGGGAACAGCCAGGATTCTGACCTCTCTTCTACGATCCATGAAAACATTTGGCCAACTGGTTCATGGATTTTTACTGCGTTCTCCAGAGAGTTTCTTCCGTTGGATTCAAACGAGGACAATGCCTTTTAAACTCTTTCTGCTCATTAAACAGGGTCCACAGTCAGTTAGAAGCCCATATGCTTCAGGACAGTGTGCTTTTGTAACCCTATGTGTCTCAAATGATGTGGTTTGTTTTGTCATTATGAGAAGAGATGTACAAAACTATGTATTTGCTTACTTTGTGGGTTGTCTGAGTGCACAGCCTTTCAGTAGCGTAACTTATATAACTTGCACTCATATATTTTTTGGATAATGGTTCCTATTATTATCATTGATAAAAAACCCAATTAATATTGTTGTGCCAACTTTATATATACAGTGTATATATATATATATATATATATATATATATATATATATATATATATATATATATTACGGCTGTCAATAGATTAAAATGTTTAATTGTGATTAATCGCTCCCTTTTTTGTGTGATTAATCACGATTAATCACACACTTATCATGAAATTAAGCAATTTTGTCATTATTTACTACAGTATATCCAGCAAAGTTAACCATATATAGCCATAAGTTAATATAAATTCATATATATATATATATATATATATATATATATATATATATATATATATATAAATATATATTAAAATCTTTTTTTCAATTACAATTTATTACTCAATCAAATTTATTTATGTATTTATTTATTTATTTTTAATCTTACCACAAGCTTTTGAATAGTAGTGCATTCCACAAATTATGAAGCAGAACAACTATTTTCAACATCGATAATAATAAGAAATATTTCTTGAGCAGCAAATTAACATAATGATTTCTGAAGGATCATGTGACACTGAAGTCTGGATTAATGGTTACTGACAATTCACCTTTGCATTGCAGGAATAAATATATTAAATAAAATATATTTTAAAAGAAAACTGTTGTAAAATTCCTTCGAATATTTAAATTGAGAATATGCAACTTCTTTTGCGACTTTTAATATGCAGAAAGTAAACTTGCATGTTAAAGCACAAGCACAGCACACAGAGTTTTTTTTTTCTAATTAGAAATGGTTTGCTCTTAGTAGACTTAAATGTGTGTCGTGTGTAATCTCCCATTAAATTATAGCCCATGGGATTCATTGCCTTAATAAAACTAAATACATTTATGAGTCTCTATGCACGATAAGTTTGAGTTTTTTTGCATAAAATCGATGATTTGCTCTGGAATTACAGAGCTCATTCATTTCCACTGGCTTTTATACCACATTCAGGTTTATAGGCCTCTAAAAGTGTTGAAATCTCACAACAAACTGTGCATACCTGATTAAAGAGCTGTATCATATCACTGCATACAGACACAAAGCAAACTGCAGCTTTTGTTTTCCTGACCTTGTTTCCCGCTTCACTAGCATTTGCATTCGGTCTGTGTACACCATCAAGCATTAGTACTCCTAATAGAGTATTTACAAACTAGAAATGTGCTTCAAAATCCTGCCTCAGACGTTAGATGTTCCTGCTCAGAAGCTAGTTCGTTATCTTGCTTCTTGCCTAGAATGGACCGTCAACCTAGTATTCTCCTCTCATCAGCTTTTGAATTATAATAACTATACTCAGACAGCACTTGGCTACCTCTCTGCTGAAGTACTCTTCAAAGCCATTAACATGCTATAACTACATACAACAATTCCTCCATTTCAAATGACAAATGTTAAAGTACACAGACGGCCCTCAAATCGAAGATTTGCTCTTGAAAGTTATTATGCTTCGTGCATCAAGTGGCCTTTAGGCATTTTATATTCAAATGCCACCGAAATAATTAGTTTGCCTTGACAATTCTCTTACCCTCCATTTTTATCGCTGGTTCAAGTATTAATGCTGCAGCCGAGAGTGCAAGCTATTTTCATGACATGGGCAAGATTTCAATTACAGTTGCTCTACATAATTTGCTGAGGCTGGCAAAGTGAGCATCTCAGTGCTGGTTTAAACAAGGACTGGAACCTTCTTTTGTAACTGCAATTTGACCGAATGATTGCCATAGACATGGCTGGGATTTTCACATTCCATCCTAGCATTAAACACCCAAAGCAAGCATCGCCATGTCAGATTCGACCATTTTATTCAAAAGAGACGGGTCTTATTTTTCACCTAATGCTAAAAAGTACAAAACTTGGTTTAGTTTTTTTTTCAAGGGCAATGCATCTCAGCTGAACTGGAACTCACCCAAGGCTTCTCCTCAGCTACATGTCTATGTCCGCAGCCCCTTAATAACCTTTATTTTGAAGGGAATGCTTGAATTGAGACTGAAATGGGGCGGAAAACTAACTGGCGCTGGGGTACAATTAAAGACACTGGGAGCGAACGCTTTCATGGAGATTACAGGTGCCTCGTGGACAAAAGCGTAGTGGGTTTGGAACAAGCCAAAAGGAGGTAGAAAGGTGAAAGCGATTTAAACCCAGCATTGCAGGATTGGAATACTTTAAGTGATTTATAGCTTAGATCTGTGCTGTGCTTTTTCCACCAACATGCAATGCATCATACAGGGCCACTACACAAAGGGAATGAGCCATTGAGTGCTGTATTTGAGAGACTGATAAATGAGACTAGGGTTGTGAATGTGGCGTTCCTCAGAACAAGCTATTGTTTACAGTGGTTTAGGTTTAAGGGTGAGGGTGAATGAGATTGTAGTTTATAAAGAGGCCAATCAATCTACTTGTCATATGAGGTATGTATAATATCTGATCAATTATAAAGTGTGTGGGTAGGAGGTCATTTTCCTGCATTGACATCAGCATTGCACAAAAACGCAATACCTGCAGAGTATTGGGCGAGGAGACGTAGATGTTTATCAAAGACTGCATTATATATTGCATATGGTGCTGCAGAATCAGTGTAATGAATAAGACTCAACAGTTTTTATCTGATAGAAGTATAAATAAAGTTTAAAAATGTGTTAATAATTTATGTGTGGATCAGATAACATGTCCAGGATAAAGAAAAGGGATAATCATCATCATCATCATCATAATTATCTTAGTATTTATGTTGATTTCATATGGTAAAAAAAAAAAGTTAAAATAATTGTTACAAACATTACGCTAATAAACTAACTAAGATGCACACATCCTAAAAGGTTATTTAAAAAAATATATTGTTTTCGGGGAGTCATACTTTATGAAATTAGTCTTGGCTAACTTTGCTTCGCAATAAAAAGGTCAAACTATTATATTGATATTTTAAAGAGACCTACTGACATTTACACACAGTTATGAGGCTCTAAACTACTTAATAAGGTTTTCTTTTCAGTAATTTAATTCCTTTAATGAGACAGTTTTCTTTATTATTATATTTACTCTTAATTATTATAATATTGGGGAAAATAAATTGGTTGTAATAGCAACTTCAATATCAAGTATAAAGAAGCTTTACAGGAAACAATACAGTGTCATGATTTGAAATCAGTTTAATTCACTTGTTCTCATTCAGTAGTATAAATTACAGCTAAATCTAAATGTTTTACTGAGTATTCATTAATTTAATAATGATAAAAAATAAGGGTCACTGATCTCTGTAACTCCAATCATTTCATACTAATTGGCTTGTGTTTTACACTTATTGCAAATGATAAACAAGCAGGAAACGTTAGTGCTGCATAAAGTCTAGACTGTAAATTAAACTTTAATTATGCAATGCTTGAAATGTCATTGTTTTATTTCATGTGGCATAATGTGGTTTGCACGATGAATTGATGTTTGCACGCATGGGAAACAGAAGCAGGCAAAGCTTGAATTCTCTCAGCTGCACAGGCGACTCTGAGACAGCGTTTCGTGTGTTGGAGCACACAAGCTCCAGGCGATCTCAGCAGGGCTCTGGCCGCTCTGAGCTCCATAAAACTGCCTCCTCTGCCGCCTCTAACCGCCCCTGTGCCTCTCCCATTATTCATAGTTTCCGATGACCGCGCCACCCGAGCCCGAGCCCTCTTTAAAAGGTGTGCATTTTTACTGCCCTCCCAGATAAATGTGTTTCCCACTCTCATTCTCACTCAGAAACATTGCCCCAGGATAATGTCGGTTCCCTCTGACACAAACACACATATATTAACAATTTACACAGGCACGCACACACCTTATCGTTTCCTCCTGATACTAAATCCCTGGATTAACAAGCAGTTTAATGTGAAACTCTCTCTAACTGACGTCTGCAAATTTTTTCCCTTTGGAAGGAAGTGTATGTTTTCCCATGGTGGTGGTAAAGGTCCATTCATGCTGTTCCGAAAATGTGAGCATCGGAGTAAAGACGGCTACTAGATCAGCATAATGTGTAATGTTCACATCTCGTTCCCAGCATGCTCCTGCAGAGCAATGTTTAGCCGCAGCACCATAGTGACCGCTGTGTCTCATCGTGGCATGAAATTGGAAATGTGAATTCCCCAGAGGCAGCCACGCTCACTCATGCAGGAAGTGGAGTGTCAATTTTAGGGAAAGGAGAATAGAAGATGAGAGAGAGAGTGAAGGAGAAGGAGAGAGAGAGCGCGCAAGGGAGAGAGGCAGGTGTAGACATCAAAATGAAAGAATTTTGGCATGTTGTTTAAAAGCTGAATGCAAATGTCAGTGATCGGAAAACGTTCAGGGATCTCTCTGCCGACACTTCCAAGTTGCTGAGAAGGTAATGACAGATTTCAAACACCTACGAATGATGTATGATCAAAAACAACAAAAAGTGAAATAAGATATTCTCACCTGTGAATGATTTGCTGACTGCGCATCACCATAGCTCTTCAGATCAGCGGCAACGAATGTCAGATTTTCACTACACAAACAGCACAGCCAAAAGAGTTCAAGATTGCGATGTTATTGCGATATCTTTGGTTCTTTTGGGAAAATATGCATTATGCTGTTAGTCAAATTCATCTTTAGCTCCCATACTGGCAAGCTAACTTTTGTCAGATGTGTTTTTTGTCATCTCTTCCAACATAATTTTGTGTGGCAGTTGTAACTACACATCACATCTATTTCTTATTTCTGAGTGTCAACCAATTACAAGTGATGGTTTGTTTATGGTATTAGTGTGTAATATTACCATGATATCAATGTTTCATTTAGCAAATATCATGGTTATTGTCACAAGCGGTATATTGCAATGCCCATACACAAAGGAAATGTTTTGGACTTTAACTTATTTGACTGTGATTGTATGAAAAAAGAAAAATACCAGAGTGATTCGAAACTGCTTCCTGATACTCAGATCTCTGCTGTCTGTTCACAGTGCCTGGAGCCATGTAAAGACTCCTGGGAGTTGAAAGACGGACCTTGTCGAGATTTATGTGAGGTACAGACCGCAGCATTCTTAACAGATTTAGTAGTTTCTGGGATGTGCTCTCAATATATAAAAAAAATCAGATAAAAATGGCTGATCTTGGTGTTGTAAATGTTAATCCTCCTTTGTTTTTCCTGACAGACTTGGCTACTGTTTAAGTGGTCACCCATTGTTCAACATGAGAATGTTTTGCTCTGATCTTCTTTTCTCTTTGGTCTTGAGTCCTGTTACTGTGGCGTTTCTCTGCAATTTAAAACTCTTGGCTTAGTAACATCTAGCTTTTCCTGTTTCTCTGGCCATGAATGCACTGTTGAGGGCAATGGGGACTTAAAACAATGTATATCAGTTCTTTCATTTGCCAGTATTGATCAGGACCTTCATCCATCATTTTAGACTTGCATAAGATTAAGCAACATGAAATCCATTCATTCACAACACATGTAAATCCTGTAATCATCTTGTGTTGAACAAAGTGCCAAAAACGAGAAAATCCATTCCCAAAGCTGAAAAACAATACACCTTATAAATAGATTTAAACAGCATATTTATTTCTCAGTAATATAATTTTAAATAATTACATTTCTAATATAAGATGGGATAGGCTCCAGAATCTCTACGGCCCTACATAGAACAAGCTGTTTGGAAAATAATTGAATGGATGAATTATATTATATTATATTATATTATATTATATTATATTATATTATATTATATTATATTATATTATATTATATTATATTATATTATATTATATTATATTATCTGCAATAATATAATATAAGTTAAACACAGGTTATATGTCAAAATACATACATACATGCATATGGTGCAACTGAATGGAACTCAAACTGTGCAGAATCCAAAACCCATAGACAAATTAATGTCACATAAATTAATTTGTGTGGTTGTAAGACTGTGATATACACATGTTAAAGTTTAGTTCTTTACACCATGACATCTCCTCAGCACGCATTTCCCAAGCGTCATGGCGAGTGTGTGACGAGCTGTGAGTTCCTGCGATCAGTGATGGTGGTGAAACAGGGTGACTGTCCTGCGCCGGAGAGAGCCAGTGGCTTTGCAGCTGCCTGTGTGGAGGGATGTGAGGAAGACGGAGAGTGTTCATCCCAGAAGAAATGCTGCCCAAATGGCTGTGGACACACATGCCAGTCCCCTAAGAACCTCTACAGGGGTAAGAACTGCTACTGAGCCTGATTATAGATTGCTGACTAAACCCAGTTATCACTTCAATTTTAACCTCAGCTGTGGACGATACCATTAAACGTGTATCTTTTTGCATTTTATCCTGTTATCTGGAGTGAATAGCTGTTACAGGAATAGTTCACACAAAGATTTAAATTGGCTGAAAATGTAATCACTATTGGGCCATCTAAGATGTAGATTACTTTATTTCTTTCTGGAAACAGATTTGGAGAAATTGCTCACATAAATAGGTCCTGTGTAGAGAATGGGTGCCGTCAGAATGAAAGTCCAAACATCTGATAAAAGCATCACAATAAACCACAAGTAATCCAAAAGAAGTCTAAAATGGAGTCAAAAACTTTCAGAACCATTGATAACTCTTAACATCTGATGTTTCATTGTTCTTACAAATTGAACAAAAGTGTTGAATGTAAGAAATGTGCTGAAAATAACCATAATCAAAGTTTTGGAAAACATGCAGATTGGATTATCATGTGCCATATATCCTTATGGTCACAGCAGATAGTAAACAACAAGCATATTTGTTTTGCAGACTAAAGAGTGTATGAATAAAGGCATATCCAGTTCTTTCTCAGATTGAGATTTGCTGTTCTTCTTTACCTTCAGGTGCTCCTCTGAAGCCCAGGAAGGAGCTGGTGTTTGAGGAGCTGGAGTCTGGAGTGTTGGAAGTGCACTGGTCCTCCAAGTTCAATGTGTCAGCGGAGCCGGTGCTTAATGTTCTGCAGAGGAGGTGGAACTACGGCATCCACCCGAGTGAGGATGGAGCAACTGAGTGGGAAGTGGTGGCTAGAGTAAGTGTGTGTGTGTGTGTGTGTGTGTGTGTGGTTTGTGTGTTACACGGTCTTCAATAAAGGTTGCTAGGAGGTCCACTATCTTACTGCAAGGGATTTGAAAATGTTGGTTTCTTTTTGAAAAATGAAAAATATGCATTTAACAAAAAACACATCACATACAATTACAATTAATTTATTACATGTAAATATATATTTAAAATAATTAATAATACAAATATTTACCATAACAACATATATAAATACATTAGTATGCCAAGCATAAAATTTAATTCTAATACTTCCCTTAGGATCCTTGCGCTACTTCAGTATCTATTCTGTCATTTTTTTAATTGAATTTCCTTCAGTCATTTATATCACTGATCTGTGTTTGTGTACTGTAGACATCAGAAGAGCGTGTGTGGCTGACGGACATTCGGCCCGGTCGCTGGTACCAGTTCAGAGTGGCAGCGGTTAATGTTCACGGGACCAGAGGATACACCACACCCAGCAGACACTTCAGATCCTCTAAAGGTGAGAACAAAAAAACTGTAATCTAATTGCATTCTTTTAGGATCTGTTTTAGCATAATAAATAACAATAATCATTTATATAATGCAAGTTATCCTTTCTCATGTTATTTAGATTTGATATTATTATCTGAAATGCCTGCATTGTAACCGTTTGCCAATTTTTATTCCCCCTTATTTCACCATCTCTCAGATCCTGCCCCTCCCGTGGCACCGTCTGAACTTCATGTCAGTGACATGACCTTTGGTGCAGATCGCTCTGTGTCTGTCCGCCTCAGTTGGATCATGTCTGCAGATTTAGACATCCCTGTTAACCACTACAAACTCTCCTGGAGCTATTCTGACCATACTGTGCCATCCAAACTCAAGAGGAGGCAGACTACAAATGGGGTAATTCATCTGCTCTGCCCACACACTCCCTCTCTGGCCATTGGCTTTTTCGCTCGACATTTAACGCTTTAATTTTCTCATATATTGGATTGTTCCCAAAACCCCTCGAGGGTTAAGCTTCCCAGCCCCTTCTTTCAGCAAGCCACAACAAATTAGAAATCTTAGTGCAAATAAGTGCAAGATAAACAACTCAGGATTGGGCCTTTGATCACACCAAGCCCTATTTTCAAGGGTTTCAGACAGCAAACTAGGGTGGTACAGAATTGCATCACCACTCTTGGCACATGCAAACATTTCTGGGCGCCATTTGATATACAGCCAAAAACAGCATATCAATTCTAGTTGTGCTTGAGAAAAGGAAATCTCTCAATAACAGCTGAATTGTTTTTCTTTCAGTGAGATCATGTTGAAGAGTTTATTTTTTTCCTTCTTCAGGAATCCCAAGAGATGGCAGTTGATTCATATTTGCATTTGAGGGCTCTGTCAGTTGAGGGACATGGAAATTTCCTCCGAAAATGACATTTTTTAAATAGCTGCTGAGTGAATACGGACAAATGTAAACCACCCTCCTTTTACTGTTTGGCCCTGCAAGATGATAGATTTGTAATACATTGATTTTAAACAGATTATTGTAGTGCACAATGGTTTTAAGATTGCAAGAAATTCTGATAGCTCCACAGTTCTTTTCTGGCGTACTCTATTTCTGATTTATGTGTTTAATAGTATTGTTAATATTAAACTGTAACTCAACTACTGTATTAGATATCATATATTGGACTAAAGCAACCCCCCTGTGGGTTGATTTGGAAGATTCTTTTAATTGGCATGAATAGTTTTATTACAAAAGTTGCACATTATACACTAACATTAAAGTATATTTGAGATCAGCATGTTTCTTTTTGGAAAGAATATTCTTATTTTAGAGTAATAATAGTTTCCACTGAATACTTACTACATTAATCTGACACATTAATGCTCATTTGATGCTGCCAGAATCTGACTGTGCAGCAGGCCCATAAATTAAAATAAATAAATTATAATTTTTTTTTCTTTCAAAGAGCTGTTCACTGAAAGGTTCTTTGGATTCTTCTATGGAATCACTGCAACCATTCCTTTTGGAACATTCATTTTTAAGCAGTTTTCTTTTATTTGACCTAACTTTGTGTTTAGGGTCAGTTATCCCAGTTGAAGAAAACAGCATATGCTGGTTAGGTATGGTTCGAAGCATGGCTGCTGGTTTGAGCTGGTTTAAGCTGGTCCTAAGCACATAACCAGCTTGAACCAGCTAAGGACCAAACCCTCTCAAACCATCAACCATGCTTTGAAACATACTTAACCAGCATATGCTGGATTTCTCAACAGGGATACTTTCAGATGGCGTATTAAAGCTTCTGAAATTATCCAGGCAGACCAATAAGCGATAAGAGGTTTTCTCTTTTCTCTTGTCAGTATGTTTATTTGATTAATATGCCCTTATCTCACGTGCAAATGTAGTCCGAAGATCTCTGGTGACTAAAATCAGTAAATTGCTCCCAGTGTTCGCCATTAAACCGGCTGAAGTTGATTCTGGATCTGCTCCAGAAGAGCATGTACTTTGCATGCACTTTTTATGATCGGGGTTCACCAAGGATTAACAAATAAAATATTTTTGGCATGCATAAGTTGCTGTTCTGTATGGCCCTCCACCTAAAATGAGATTATTGGCTAGTTAAAAATTCTACATGGATCTACCTTCCATTTCCATTCATTCTCTCTTTCTTTTGTTTTGGATTTGGATTGCCGTGACCATACTAATCCTTTCCTGTGGGTTGTGTGTGTGTGTGTGTGTGCAGGACTCTACCTATGCTGAGCTTGATGACTTGAGCGAGAACAGGAGTTACACTGTGGAGTTGCAGGCGGTCTCATACTGGGGTCAGGTCCCTCTCAAGAGCTCCAAGGCCATTTTTCAGTTTACTACAAGCCAAAGACAATCCGGTACCAAACTATTTAATTGCTGTACATTTTTTGCTTGATACATAACAGCTCTCCTTTGGTTGTTGTGAAATACAGTGAAAACAGCTGTAAATGTTTTCCATTTGTAACGTTATACTTTTTCTTCATATTTGATGTCATACAGATTTGGAACCCACAGACAGCCCGGTCTTTATAAAACCCCAGTCAGATCTATTAGACGTGGGCACTCCCTTCTATCAAGATGGACAGCTTCAGGTCCGGGTCTACTGGAAAAAGAAAGGTACTGTGTGACATACGCAATAGACCACGTCTTTCATCTGTAAATCAGTCCTGTTCCTGTTCCTGTCTTCCTTCCTCAAAGCTATGCTACGTAATTATGTAAACATAGCGCTTATTAAAGAGTTAAGAATCAGAATTATACGTAATTAAATGAAGAACAATAGCTCTTTGTTTGTGATAAGAATCACTCTTGAAATAAGCGTGGAGCCGTTTGTGTGCTAACATGAGCCTATGAGGCATGTCTCAACCTAACTTCGCATGCTGCAAATTACATTTAAACAATTTCGTTCCGTCAATGAGTGATGAGATAATCCCACATTAAAACTCACGAATGAAAACTGTCATAGAAACAAAAACATTTTAGTCATACCAAGCCATGTAAAATGGTGCTTGAAATATTGTCATTGACCTCTGTTTTGAATTTCAATAATTTAAGAGTCACACTGGCCTCATGTCAAATCCTTTAATCTCTCTAATGGATGTCCAGCGGATTTATCTCATACCGATCTGTCAGGCACATTATCAAGATTGCTTTGCGTTGCATATTTTGCGTTGTTTTGCATATTTTCTGGATGAATATAAAGCATGGATCTCTACAGGGCGTATCACTGAGCACTGTTTGAATAGATCATTACAGATGTTTGTTAGAGAATATTTAACTGTTCGTTTACTGAAACGGAGATTTAGAAAAAAGTTTCATAATGCAATGAATTGATTAATGATCATACATGTTTTAAAATGTTTATCAAAAATGTTCTGATGTTTTGAACGGGATAGTTCATACAGAAATGAACATTCTATCATCATTTAGGATTACTCTTGTTGTTTCAAACCAAGACTTTCTTTCGTCTGTGGAACACAAAAGAAGATATTTGAAGACATTTTTCACAGTTTTTGCATATTGAAAGCCAGTGGGGTCTTAAATATCACTGATGACTTTAATTGTATTAATAAAAAAGACATTAAATTAAATATTTTCGTTGGTGTTCCAAAAAATAAAGAAAAACAATTAATTAGGCATGGGAGTGAGCAAATGATGACTTTCTTAAGAAGTTTGAATGAAATGTTTTTGGTAAATTACAATTTCAAATTGCTAATATAAATAAACTTAAGTATCAGATCAAATTTGGCCAGCCTATACAACATTTCCGCCAGTCCATACAGTTGAAAGAGTTCCAAAGAAGAGCAAAGCATCAGTTTTGCGTTTTACCAACCAGCACACAGACTAAAAACCGGTCTGGAACAGCATATTTGAGTGCAGTGGAACATAAGAAACTTCCCGTCCCCCATTCACAGCCCTCAATAATCGCATTCAGAATCTGGCACTTCATATTTTTCCATCTCTCTTTTACAGATCCAACCGTGAATCGTTACCGTGTGCAGTGGTCTCCGGAAATCTGCAGTCACAATGGATCCAGAGCACAGGAGAAGCTCATCACCCAGGTAACCCGTCAGGAATGTGTCTTCTATTCTCTCTTCAGGTGCGAGGCCACACTCTGACAGCTCATACATGCAATTCATTTCCAGGGAGAGTGTTCAGTGATCATACACGGTGCATAACTCTTTTCTTTTGGAGGCACATCCACTGAAAGATTTCTTTACTAATTCACAGAGAAATATGAGAAAATACTTTAAAATCCTTAGGTTAAGATTTTTTATCAGTGTGGTTATGTAATTTACAATGTGAGAGATTGCGTTAAAGTCTTCGACATTGAAAAAGTGGAGCATATCTTTATCAGCATGAAAATAAATCTTTCCTGACATATGCAAAACATGAACTATAGATTTTCCATTTGTGGCCCACAGCTATGCCGGATGTAGTGATAGGTGATCAGTCATCATATTTCTACTTGAATTCTTCTCGGTGGAGTTGGAATAATGTCTCACTTTTTGCTCTCTTCTCATGTCACTGAGCAGGAGAATTTCGCCAGCCTTCCTGGACTTCAGTTCTCTTGCAAGTATCAGGTGGTCATCCAGCCCGTAGGATCTAAGGGGAAAGCCCAGGCAGAAAGCACAACCTTCTACACCCCGTCCTGTGCTACCATCCAGAGCAAGAGTCACAAACCCATCCCCTGCTCCACAGTCTCAGGTAATTCTGAGATTTCATTTCTGAGAACAAGATGACTATATTGGTGCAATCCTTTAGCGTAATTGACAAAACTGCTTTGTTTATGATCTATGTTGGATAAAATGTGAAGGTCAATGACACGTAAGAATGCCTAAAGTTAAGAAACAAAAAAATCTTTTACAAATTAGTTTGTCAAATATCTTTATCTTCTTGCACTCTTTGTAATCATGTAGGATTCAATGAAAAACAAAACAAAACAAACAAACACACACACACACACACACAAATTATATTTTATATATATGTTGGGAGATAACTTACATTTTAGCCATTTTTGTAAAAAACAAACAAACAAACAAACAAAAAAAAACATACAAATAATAACTTCTTAGTAAAATAGATTGTCAAACTTGTCAAGAATTTTTTTTTTTTTATTTGATTCAGTTCAGTTCCATTCAGTTTAATTCAATTCAGTTTGATTCAATTCAATTCAATTTCCATTTTGACATCAAGGCAGTAGTGTCATTGTAACATATATATATATATATATATATAATATATATATATATATATATAATATATATATATATATATAATATATATATATATATATATATATATATATATATATATATATATAATTTATTTATTTATTTAATTAATTAACTCAATGCCCAGAAATCTCAAAATAATTTTAGTATTAATTATTATTATTATTTTTTTTTTGCATTTAATATGCATTTAAGCCCTAGATCTATCACTGGTATATGGTTTCATGTGTCTCATATAATTCTTTATGTTCTCTCAATCAGCAGTGGTTCCTCCAAAAGTCCTGGTCAAGGCAGAGAACCTGACAGCAGCGTTCTCCATCTACATGGGGAATGTGACAGGCCTGTTCTCCTGGGTGGTGGCCATGCCTCAACCGCCACAGCAGGTCACAGGATATCAGGTCACTTGGGCAGAGGTCATCACAGAGAGCCGCAGAAATAATCTACCTAACAGCCTCATCTCCCAGTCTCAGATCCTGCCTCCAGTAAGTCACATTAATAATGATGTCTGGTACAAGCATACAGTATGTTGTGTTTTGCACACTGTTAACCAGCATGGGATATATTTTCGTTATGGGCATTAGTGTGCTGGTCCTGCAGTAAGACCACCAAACCAACATACTGTTTGTATTCATACCATTCTAAACTAACATGCTGTCCTATTCTGGTTTCCATATATTATTTTAGAAACTAAGCCATACATTGAATTCATTGTATTAATATCAAAAGTTCTTTTACAATGTAGCTATTTTTATTCTGGAGTTCTTCTACAATGTAGACTATTATTCAAAAGTTTGGTTTTAAATATATTAATTATTTTATTCAGTAAGGTTGCATTAGTTGATCAAAAGTGACAATAAAGACAATTATAATGTTACAAAATATTTTTATTTCAAATAATTATGTTCTTTTGGATTTTAACACATCAGTTTCTATACTAATATGAAGCAGCACAACATTTTTCAATACTGATAGTATAAGAAATGTTTCTTGAGCAGCAAATCAGCATATTAGAGTAAATTATAGTTATTTTGAATTATTAATAATATTTCACTATATTATTGTTTTTACTGTGTTTTTGATCAAATAATTGCAGCTTTGGTGAGCATTTAAATCCCAAAACAATATTTTGAACAATAGTGTATTGTATTTGAATTCTTTCTAAGACTCGAGATTGAATATACTAAAATATCTTCTCTTTCTTCGCAAACAGGAGCGTAATATCTTGGTAGTTTCTGGTCTTCAGTTGGCATCTCTCTACAGACTTGAGGTGCAGGTGATCACCGCAGCAGGACAAGGCCCAGCGACCTCCAGAACCTTCCAGACACCAGCTCACAGCAAGCCAGTCCTGCACTACAGTAAGTACTTAAACTTACAAGATGGCATATGCGTACAGTAACCCCCACAGCACATACTATTTTGGCATCATCGCTCTTACTTATTTCACAATTTACCATTGAACATCTTTTGCGGTTTCTGTACCACACTGACCTCTCCAGAGCAAAGAACTGCAGCCCATTACTTAAATCTTAATGAGGGAGAGCTGAAAAGTAATTCTTGTTTGTCGGAAGGAAAAGGTCAGGGGTTGTATGAGCGGTCAAATGTCATGTGCAAGTGGCCCCAGCTCTTGATGTGCAGGTCAACCAATAAATCATGTAATTGAGATAAATTGCTTTTCCTCTCTTGACTCTAGCGTATATTTACCTTTGCAGAACCCAGGATTAAGAAACACCATCTAAGGTCGGTGATAGAACGGCACTGAAGACCACACTGCAATGAATCATTCTGGACCAGAACTGACTCCTCAGGAACACAGAGAACCAGACGAACCAAAGAACAGTTAATTGCAGAATCGAGTTTCAGCCTGAGCCAGTCAGCTGCCTCATAACTCAACATGGGGACCTGCTGTAATCTGAAGATCAAATTTTGATTGACGTTACGATATTTAAAGCCCCAGTAATTTCCTGTGGGGGATCAGCTTCCACAAACTAATTAGAATTGAGTATACTACAAAGACTAGGGCTTCAAAAGCAAAAGCCATAGGATAAAAACAAAACAAGTGCAAATACAAATACAAAAAAGGATCTGAAACTATAACTTTGTGGTTATTTGCCTAAAAGACATGCTTTGATTTGCACCCTCCCTAAAAAAATGGTTACCCACACCCTAAGCGCTGCAAATGGAGCCTCTTTAATCCAATATTGCATGTGATGACTAATTTGGTTTGACTTGTAAATAAGCCTGTCTGACTCAATACAACTGTTTGTGGTTTTGCATGTGTTCGTTAAGCATGGAAATTTACTGTTTGTATCCCCTTTGTGTCAATAGCAACAAATGAGGAATCAATGAAAAATATTGCAGCTCTTTAAAAAGAAAATGTCATTCAAGTTTCTAAGGGTTTTGTGTGGTGTGTGTTCAATATGCTGTAGAGATATTTGTTTGCAGTCATGTAATTCCTGTATATACTGTATGTTTTTTATTTATTTATGTATGCAATTTAAATGTGTTCTGTGGATTTGTAACTGTGTGAGTGCATGAATGTGTGTGTGTGTGTGTGTGTTCCCCCAGCATCATTCACAACCTGACAAACCCTTGCAAGGAGATTTTGTATAAATATATTTGTAAATTCCCATAGATAATGAATATTAATGTACATATTTTATATGAATAAAGCTGTCAAACCTTGTTTCCCTTTACCAAGCCGGTTGTGTGTTTTGTAATTGCAAGGCTGAATATAATGAAATAGGAGCGAACTGTTTGTTCTAAATTTATCACACCACCTAAGCAATATTCACTCAAACCATGTATATTTAAAATGCACAAATAAACTCTCTATAAATATACATACGTGCATGCTTCCAGAGTGAATATGATTAAACTGTGCGACACAAAGCAATATTCAATCGTATATATGTAAAATAAACAAAATATGTACAAATAAATGCCACCAGTATTCATTTTACTACTAAAACACAATTCCATACAAAGCAATCAAGACTAGGAACTTTCCCAGTCCTTAACAACAATAGCATACAGTATACATATATAATTGTGTTTATTTTTCATTTCGATGCAAATGTACACACTACTTTGGAACAAAAAAAACATCCAGATTGAGAATAATGAGACATTCTGTTGACGCAGCTACATTGTGTTTTGCTTCTATTTCTGTTGTGGTTCAGTGTGTGTGTGTGCAAACAAAGCTTTTATAAAGCCCTAAGCTCAAGGGACAAGTATGTGGTTACTCAAACATACACATATGCATGCAGGCAACTCTAACTCTGTAACTCTGTAGTCACATTCATTAGAATTCATCTCCACATCTGGCCCTCATGTCAAAACGGAAGTGTGTGTGCGTGTGTGGGTGTGCCTGTTTGTTATATGGAATACTGATGTGCCCTGTTGTCTTTACCCCTTAGGATAATGTCAAAGTAAAAAGACAGGAGACACTATGGACATTTGTTTACAATATTCATTTGTAAAGATCCTCAGTGGGATTATATGATATAAATTCACTACCTTATACTGCAGATGTCACAAAATAAAATGGACTATCACCAGCTTAAGTTTTAGCAAAATCTGATGAGCAGGAGGTCTGTTATTGCCGATATTCAGACCAAGAGCTTGTAGTACGATTGCAAGTGTGATATTGCTTTTAAAAAAAAGTTACTATGTATCCAGTTACTTGTCTTGTCTGTGTTTGCTCCTCCAGCTAAAATAAAAGTTTAAACAAAGCCACAGTAGAATTAATTATCCCTTGTCTTTGGACAACAGAGTTGCTGTTTCATCCTTTAATGAATCTGTTTTCAATAAATTGGTTGAGTCAACAATTCAGTGGCTCTGTCACAAATGTCACTCTAAAGGTGTAGTCACATTTCCTGTTGATCTCCGAAACTGACAGGTACCTTTAAATTTCTGTCACTTCAATAGGAATCTCTGCAATCTGGAGTTTTGTGCAAGGTCAATAAAGTTCCGCAAAAATCGTCAAAATCTTATCTGTTTAAACTGTTTTAAACAGATAAGATGATCTGTTTAAACAGATGATCTGTTTTAAACCTGTCTGAAAAACTTCTCTGGTTTACGGATGTAACCCTAGTTCCTCGAAGGAACGAGATGCTGCGTCGAACGCTTTGGGAAACGCCTTTGGCAAGATCGACTCTGAATATCATGTGCAATCTGTCCAATGGAAGAGCGTGACGTCACAGGCGGGGTGACGTAGCAACCAGGAAACTATGAAGGCACGTGCCACGCAGCTGGCTTCAGCTTCGAGTAGGGAAGCAAGCACCGGCAGGGGTCCCGGGAGTATGGCTCTGCGACGCAGCGTCTCGTTCCTTCGAGGAACTAGGGTTACATTCGTAACCTAGAAACGTTCCTCTTCAGGAACTCGAGCTGCGTCGAACGCTTTGGGGAACGATGTGCCAACGCTGCCAGACTATCAATCCCCTGCCTAGTGTGTATCCGAAGAACACAGCTAAGGCAAGAGGACAGAAGAGCCAGGAGCAGCTCGCATATCAAGATTATAAAATCTGGCAAATGTAGAGGGCGTGGACCATCCCGCAGCGTTGCAGATGTCCAAGAGGGACACACCTGCTAGAAAGGCCTTAGAGGCAGCCATACTCCATGTAGAGTGAGCCTTGGCTCCCAAAGGAAGGGGAAGACCAGAGGACTCATAGGAGACATTGATAGCCTCGACTATCCAATGACTAAGGGTCTGCTTAGAGGCAGGGGAACCCTTTTTAGGAGTACCGTAGCAAACAAGCAATTGGTCAGATTTTCTCCACAGGGCAGCTCTGTGGACGGATGTGTCCACCTGGTCTGGCTCCCGAAAGGGAGGAGGGCAGAAGGCCTGTAGTACATTAGGTTGTGGTGTAACAGAGGGAACATTAGGAACATAACCCGCTCGAGGGTATAAGAATGCTTTGGCCATACCATGGGCAAAGTCTAAGTAGTTAGGGGCCACCGAGAGGGCCTGAAGGTCTCCAACTCTCTTTAGAGACGTAATGCCAGTAACAAGGCAGTCTTAAGGGTCAGATGTCTATCTGAAATATCTTGAATTGGCTCGAATGGAGCTTTACAGAGAGCCTCTAATACCACAACCAAATCCCACGAGGGAATACGGGACCATACTGGAGGTCTCAGCCTCAGTGCACCGCGGAGGAAACGTGTAACTAGGGGGTGCCTACCCACTGACTGACCATCGAAAGGGACATGGTAAGCAGCTATGGCCACCATGTACACCTTTAGGGTAGAGAGAGTTAACCCTGCAGAGAGCCTAGCTTGTAGCTCCAGAACTGTACCAACTGGGCAGTTAACAGGGTCAAGCTGGCAGTCTCTGCACCATGAAGAGTTCTGGAGCTCTGGCATGGAGGAGGGTCTCAAAAACCTCAGTTGAGAGACCGGAAGCTATGAATTGTGCCCCCTCATGGCCCACACCCACAACTTCCACAGCTCCGGGCGAGGGTGGATTATTTTGCCCTGCGCCTGAGAGAGTAGATATGTCCTGATTGGAATCTCCCATGGAGAGCCGTCGAGGAGGGAGATCAGATATGCGAACCATACTCGGCCCGGCCAGAACGGGGCTACTAGCAACAGACGGACCCCGTCCTGGTGTACTCTCGCCAGAACTCCCGGGAGCAGAGCGATGGGGGGAAAGGCATACAGACGAAGCCTCTGCAAAGTCTGTGTCATGGCATCTAGTCCCAGTGGAGCTGGGTGAACTAGAAAGAACCAGAGGGGACATTGCGATGTCTCTCGAGTCGCGAAGAGGTCCACCTGAGCTTTGCCAAATATCAAGCGTGCTTCCGAACCCAGGGTTTGGGCGCCGGATCTGGCAGATGAGGAAGGAGATAAGGACTGGCCCGTCTCCATACCCTCCATCAGATCCACCTGCGAACCCCACAAGTGCCTCGGCAGAAGCGGGGCCAGCACCACGGGGAACGCTGGCGAAGACTCCCTCCTCGAAGAGAGCTCTCCGGGATCGAAGCATCTGCATTGGCAATCATTCACAATGCGGACAGCATTGAGAGCCGACTCAGTGTGCTTCGACCCCAGGCAAACCACGCATAAATCATGTGTATCCCCAGCCGTGATGTAGCATGGGCTGGGAGGAACACACAATTTATAGCGCGATCTGGATTCGCCCTTCATATGTCTAGTCTTAGCTTTGCTCTTAGGCATTATGTTGTTTTATTGAGACAGACAACACTAAATAAGACTCAAAAGACAGACTTTTGAACATGCACACACAGAGCACTTGCTGAAAGACGCAAAGCTGAAGCCAGCTGCGTGGCACGTGCCTTTATAGCTTCCTGGTCGCTACGTCACCCCGCCTGTGATGTCACGCTCTTCCATTGGACAGACTGCACATGATATTCAGAGTCGATTTTGCCAAACGTGTTTCCCAAAGCGTTCGACGCAGCTCGAGTTCCTGAAGAGGAATTATTATTTTGTCACATTGTTTTATGATAAGGCACATCGGTATCAGCCTTATTGTTTAAAGTAATAATTCTCTAGTCAATAAGGTGGACTCAGTGGAGCTAATTGAGGCTGGCCACACAGTTGAGGATTTTATGGCTCCCGAACAATCAGGAGGTGTGGCCCAATTCGCAGCTTGTTGCAAGCGATTTTTTATTCATAAAATCCTTAATTGTGTGGTGTCATTATGATTATTTAACTACTCTCAATTGAGACAATTTGAGTCCCCAAACTCAAATCTCTGATATCAAAAATTCTGACGTGATACCCGCGATAGCCAATGAAAGCGAGCAAGTCACTTACCCCCAGACAGCAAGCAGTTTCGGCCCAGATCCGGCCCACACCTGGCCCACGTGAAATCCATGTGGGCCAGATGTGGGCCGGATCTGGGACAAAACTGCTTGCTGTCTGGGCCAGATGTTGCGTGCTTCTATAGCTGAAACCTGTCGAAAGCAGAGCACGTGGAAAAAAAATCACCAGTATTATTTTTTATACTTTTTTTTTCACTTTGAAACATAATGTGTGCCGGGAGAGTATTATAAGGCAAAAAAAAAAAACATACCTTGGTAGTACCATGTCTGTGGTTTCCCATGGTTTTAAAATTGGTTAAGATTTGAAAATCGTCTAGTGTGCAGCCAGCTTAAGTAGATCTGATGTGACATCAGTTCAAACTAAATCAGGTCAAAATGAGTACATTTTACAGAGTAAGTAGGTTTTACTGAAAGGGGGGTGTCAGCATGTTCGCTAACATCATATTGCTTAATCTTTCAGATTCCATCATTATGTCAGACGATCTTGTACATGGCTGTAAGTGTGCAAGGCCACAAGTGCTCATAAAGCATACTAGTTGGGACAGGGCCAATAACTAATAATTAAAGACAGCTCATTCCCGTATGAATACGTTTTTTATTAAAGTCTGTGACTAAAGATTTGTAGAAAGGGTCACTGAAAGATTCCCACAAGTGGTCCAGTAAAAATATACTTTAAGAACACCTTCTGATAGTACCATTAAGTTATGAAAACGCATTAAAACATTATGGGAACATTATTTTTTAATACAAGTTATAGCATGAAAACAGATATGCAAATGTTGAAATTTAGAGAGATTTAGAGAAAACATATTAGCAATGTATAAATTGTGATTTTGAGCTAAAACTATGAGAACTATTGAAGGCAAGATAACTTTGAACAAAAATTATATTAAAGTTACTCGAAGGACATTAATGACTTTTTTAGGATCTTTCCAGAATCTAACCAAAGTTCTGAGAGTGTTTCCTTGTTAGCTGGGAAAGCACTGAGTGACAGTCTGTCTGGAACACTGGAAACTCTTAGGGGGTTGTTTACCATAAAAGTATATGGCATAACCAGCTTTACCAGCATACTCAAACATGGAAATTCATATTGGTCTAAGTTGAATTTTTCAGCAGGCATCTATTCTGAGTCAGGCTTGGTGATGGTTATTACATGTGGCTTGTTTGGATGGTTGGGTATGACTTCCATATGTAGTTTCTTGCATGTCATGTGTGTGTGTGTGTGTGAGTGCCTGGATTAAGCTGACATTTTTATGATTAGACATTAAATGGTTCTTTATTAGAAAATGAAATATGTAGCTTATCTGTCTGAACTCCCTGAAGGAGTGTCTGAAAAGTCATTGTTTTGTCATGTTGTCTGATAATGAGGCACATCAGTATCAACTTCGTTGTTTAAAGTAATCATTCTCTTGTCAATGAGGCCTCAGTGGATTCAGTTAGGTAGAAAATATTGCTAGTCGTTTGAATCCAGGCCGAATGTTAGTATGACTGATATAAAGCCTGTCTGAATAAATCGATGGGGCTCTGCATGTTGCATCTGGAGTGCAGTGAGAACATTATAGAACGTAATTGCCTGGTTGGAAGTGTCTTCTTACTTCCCTGCTAAAGTGTTGAACTGTGCCTCAGGATTTATGAGTGCTTCTGGACTCTGGTGACCCACAGACAGGGATTTAGAAGAAACAGAGAGAAGGAAGGGTGGGGGCTAGAGAGTTTGGGAAGACTCGATCCGCTTGCAACACATTTATGATGCTCCAGAGATTGGCCGGAGAATGATACAGACTCACAGAGTGTGAGAGAAAGCGAGACTAAAAGGGAAGCAGCATCAGGAAGAAGGAAACCCAGAGGGGAGAGAAGCAAAGGAACCAAAGGGGAGAAGAGGCTAAAGAGGGACAGCGAGAGAAGGAGAGAATACATGACTTCAGAGACCGAAAGTGTGAGCAGATGAAATATGTATCAAAATACTTCACACTTTTTAAGCCAGAGGGAGATATGATATTTCCTCCTCCCACTTTCCCATGAGCCTCCCAGACGAGTTGACTCACAACTGGCCAATCCCATAAGAAACATTTTCAAAAATGATAGCACTCTGGCCTGTGTTCCCACTTAGAGTACACCATTACAACTTCAGCGGCTGCATAATTCCTGCATACCATTCTTAATAAAAATATTATATTTTTATTTTATTTTATTTTATTTCATTTTATTTTATAAAAAAAATGTATATTAAGACAGTATATGTATGAATTGCATGTTTAATGCATTTTGGAATAAATAAATAATATCGAGACTTTGTATTGATATTGCACAATTTTTTCAACATCTCGCAGATCTTAAAATGGCAAAAAGTACATTTTTAAGTTTTGTTTTGTTTAACTTTTAACAACCTTTTAGCATTAAAATTGTTTCAGGATTGTTTCAATATTTGTTCCTGACAAATAGCATGCGGATAAGAGCCACATCATTGGTCCACTTCTTTTTATTTAGCAGTCTCTCACGAAGTCTAAATTTTTTTGGATTTCCCCGAATTCTTAGATACAGTTTTTATCCTGGGGTGACAGACTTATTTGGTGTTTTATTCAATCCATTCTCACTATATTGATTTTAAAATCCCTCAGATGTGTTTCATAATCAGTTCGTGTGAAATCCATGTTCAAATGAATCCATGCTCTACAGATCGCATAGTGCAGAGGAGGAAGATATTTTATTGCTTGTTTGTTTGAAAAGAGCTGCTTTGATTATTCAATATTTATTACATTTAGAGCTGAAAATCTGGGGGACCCACAAGAAGAAGAAGAAACACTCATGAAGTTGAATGACAGTCATTTCTCAGGACGAAAGCTATTTCACATGCTGTACTAAAAAGAAGGCGCATACAGCTCATGGATTAATGGAGTGACTTCCCTCAAGGGTATTGAAAATTTGGCGTTCATGAGCGCTTAAACCCCGAATGCGTGAGAAATGTGGCTGCGCATCACCACAGATGAAACAGAATTGCTTTCGGTTTGAACACTTTTGTTTCTGTTTAATTTATTACATTTGACAACATTTCAAAGAGCAGTCTTTTTTTAGGTACAACGTGTTCTTCCCAACATCAGAATATCGTCTTTGCGTATCCCAGAAGATTATAGGCCTACAGGTGAGGGGTGTCAGAATAAATCATTATTAAAATACCGGGTTCAAAGGATAATACTTTCTCTCCTCAGCATTTGAAATGAAAATGTGTCTTCTGCATTCGGTACGCTTTTATAATGACAGGACCTTTGAACAGGACCTTTAAATAAGATTTAATATAAATTGCTTGAATGATAATGAATTCAAAGTAATGCGATTGTCCAGTCTAATCTAATAGGATGTGCTCTGGATTGTAAAATGGGTCTTGCAGTACTCCTGGGAGAGACCTTTTGGCCATTACTGCAGGGCTGCTGTTGTCCAGTAATGGGGACCAATAAAAAAGCAGGACATAGACAAATAAGAAAACATCATAGATACTGTATGTGTGTCCTACATGGATTTATTACAATTTATGCATATGTTTGCTATGGTAAGCCTCCATTTAGATAACGTGTGTGTGTGTGTGTGTGTGTGTGTGTGCACAAGTGCATGTGTTTTGTGTCCGTCAGAATAGTGAGCAGATGTGCAGTTATTACTCTGAGTTTTATGGCACCTGGCTGATGCAGTTTTCTCCCATCAGCACGCAGTACGGGGGAGCCATTACTTTGGCGCTTTATATTTGATACGGTCCCATATCAGTAAGAGAGGATTTTATTATGAAGAAATGTTCGCTCCATTAAATCAGATCCTATAAAAAGAGGGCGGCGATGTGGCGACGTTAAAGGCAATGTTTAAGGGAAGCCTCCTGAGATAAAGAGATTATAGTCCCACATGGACATCTGGAGGCCTTGATTTCTCCTTTTCCATGCGGATTAGTGTTTTGAAACTTTGTTTTTGTGGAGCGCAATGCTGCATCACGGCTGCTTTTGTTTGTCGGGTTCCTTTGAGGCGTTTTCCCCCATCCAAATCCTGTTTAATATGGATTATGCATGCCGTCTGCACTGGGATTACTGGGGATGAATTCCATAACAAAATAGCAGCAAAACAGGATGTTTTTGTCTCCTGCATTAGGCACTGCATGAAGTCTGTGTCAGTTAAATAGCTGATTTGTGATATAAAAAATGTGGCTGACTGGACTCGCGCAAGTAGAGCTGACAGCAGAACACAGCACTGCATAATCTTTTTAACAATACAGTTCTAGCCTTTAGATGGCCTGAAGCAAAAATCCAGCTAAGTGAGTGGATCTGCACACTCATTTAAAAGATCCACTATGACAAAGTATCAGATTAGCGCTAGTGTTTTTCTATATCTTTTCGAGGATTATCTCATCACAGCAAATTAACTGGAATGTTTTCATTCACATTTTGAATTATTTATGTTCCCAAGACAGTTCCCATGACAACATCTTGTTGTATTCCACTGGCGATACATTAATCACCAACCCAGGCTCTTTGCAAATACTTGCCCGTGGCGACATTTCAGCAAAATTATATTATCTTGCTTCTTGTGTGTTTCAATACACTTTTCAAATGAAATGTCCTGAGTGGCACTAAAAGCATGTTCAGTTTAATCAGAAACAGATGAGTGTGATCATTGCAATGTTTTAATATGATGGTTGTAGGAGGTGTTGTGGCAGATTGGAAATGAAATGTCGGGTGAGTGGCTCTTAAAGGTTAATGCTGTATTGCATTTGAAAACTGCATGCCACCTACACTAAACCTACCCTAAACCTCACCGGTAGTGCTAACAAAAGCAAATGTGAGATAAAAACACATCTGTTGAAGCAACCATGCTATTCTAGCTCAAATATTTGGGCTTGTTTTTTTACATAACTATTCCTCCACAGGCATTCCTCACCACAAGTGTAATGCTGAACCAGGTGTGCTACCGAGCAAGTTTACTGCATAAGAAAGGACACATATATGGAGCTGGTTATGTGATGCAAACATCAAAATGTGATAGTTTACAAGTATTAACACTGTGGCAAAAGTGTTTTGAGTTCATAGAATAGTTTTGAGTAGGGAACTGCATACAAATTTGCACATAATTTACGTAAAATGCAATAAAAGTTAGCATTTTTCTGGCACTAGTGTTCATTTCAGCTGGAAACTGCAGTGAATTTTGTGTGTAGGTACATTTTTGGAGTTTTACAGAAAATATAGGATATTTTTGATGATCAAATTAGAAACGTCAGTAACCGCAAAAAAAATGTGATCAACTTAAGTGTTTTAAGGATTATTGAGTCATTTAAACCGAAATGACAGGGCCATGTTCCTAGATGAGACTCTGTTCTGTGCCAGACAGCCGTGTTGACAGCAATCAACTCTTTCGGTATGGCCTTGACTCTTTATCCAGACTCTCTGGAATGATTGCTGACCTCGCTCACGGCCAAGAGGGAGATATTTCCTCCGTGGGCATATCTGTGTATGTGTGAGAGCGAAAGTGAACATGCTTGTTTGTGTGTGTGGGTGTTGCTGACAGCCGGAGAGATGGCTGTTCTGCTGATGAGGCACACATCGCCGCTTAATCAAAAGCAGAGGCTGTGGAATCACACTCTGGAGATGGCAGTCATAAATTTACAGTGAAGCACAGAGTGCAGCTTATAATGCAACTCAAGGCGCTGAAAGCACAGCAAAGGGCCCCTTACGACACCTTTAGAGCACTATGAGTACTCTGTGCACTGGAGTGTAGAGTGCACTTTGTAGAACACTTCCTACTTAACTCAGGGAATTAATAAGTGCATCAAAATAATGCACTGTAAATCAGTAGGCCATTAAAGTGAACTGTTTTAAACCTTGTTGGCAAGCTATTTAAGCTATTTAAAATATTCCAAGAGCAAAACTCAGAAGGATCGTTCAAGATCCTCAACACCCCACACAAGATTTTACATAATAATGCAAATGATCAGCACACTGGTTTCATAAACAGACATCTGCACTCCGTATGAACAGGCGCGATCACATTCCTGAACTCCAAGGCTGAAGTTGTTTTTAAATCATACCAATACAGTTTAATATGACCCAGATTTAGGATCATTTTGTCAAATGCCACTAAACAGATTGACACAGGCTTTGAAGGGCCATTGACGGGCATGAACCATGACTCTGATTGACAATTGAGATGAGTCTCATTAAAAAGAGCTTGATGTCTGCTGAAAAAAAATCTATATTTAATCAAGGATTCTTTCCACAAGACCACAGACTCATATCTGGTGTGTCTTATAAAAAACCCAGTCAATCAGTCTTCTCTGTAACGTTTTAATACACAGTGTCCACAATCACCTGTTTAATGGCTTTAAGTTGGTAAGTTTACTGTCACCTGATTTTATTGACCAGAGATTTAATAATGCATTAAGTATATTATATCTTACAAAGCAATGATGTGCTGTATGAATGAATGTGTGAAATGTGAGAGTTATCAGCTGATGGAACATGGAGTTTGGACCAACCTTGAAATCATTGATCCATAGGATAATTTATTTTACAACCAACAAATAAGGCTGCAACTCAATTTTAAAAACAAATGATATGAAGATGAGTATTGATCGGTGGAGGTGTTGGCAGACACAAAGCACAGCATGGGGCAGCGCATTGTGTGTGTGTGTGTTTCCATGGAAATGGAAAAAGTGATGGATATGTGGGGCTGGAGTGAGTTATTTTGCTCTGAAGAACTTGAAAAAAATCCCAGGTGCCAGTTATCATTAAGTCATTGCCAACGGGACATTGACATTTCATGGCTATATCATGATGTCATGAACATTTTTGAATTTGTAAAAAATAATTTCAGGTCTTTACTGTCACTTTTGCTCAATTTAATACATCCATGCTGATGCTGAAAACAGTTTTGCTGCTTAATAATTTGGAATAAAGTTAAAGAACAGTATTTATTTGAAATATAATCTTCTAATTTGTCAGTCAGTTGAATGTGTCCATGCTAAATAAAAGTATTAATTTCTTAATAAAAAGAAAAAAGCTGATCCCAGACTTTTGAATGGTAGTTTGCATTATATATAAGTTCAGATCTACATATACTGTTTTAAGATTTTTGGACTGTTGCCACAATAGGTTACTACAGGTATAGAGTTTTACTCACACACACACACACACACACACACACAATTTTGATCAGGAGCACTGCAGCAGATGGGCTGTGAACAAGAACAGAGTGCTATGAGTTAAAGCACAGAGTGACGTGCATACACACACATTTCATGAATATTGCGTGCTTTGACTCATCGGAGACCACTGGCTTCTTTGAAAGAAGTCTCTGACTTTGGCAATCTTCATGGCAAACCCACTGCAAGCACTCCTCTGGGGTGCTTAAGCTCCAGACTCAGAGAAACTTTGCACTAAGATACTCCCATAGCACATCTGCCCCCAAAGCCCGGGAAAATGAACAGTGCTAACACTAGTTTATGAGACAGCATGTGAGCGTCTCGATTTCTGACACAATGTTGGAAGGCAAACATCATTATGTTTTACATTTATTTTTAGAAATTGTGAAAAATATTGCTTTTGGCATTAAATATTTAAAAAACTTCTCCTCACAAGGTGCTAACCCTGCTTTTAAATTAAGTGTGAAATGTCATTTTCTACCCAGCATTAAATTGGGGGCTTATACAGTGTATGTAAGTGTATATAAAGTGTATAAACAGCTAAGTGTATAAACACATAAACACTCAATGTTGCAGCCTTTCTTCTTTGTGAATAAATCTCAACCAAAACATCTTTAAAGAGTTTTAGCACTAAAACTACAGGAAAGTTACATTTATACATTTGTCAGTTAAGCCTAATTTTAATTTAAGTTTATTTTTGCACTACTAACTATGGCATCATTTATCTCCTCTGAGTCTGCAAGGCTGTCAAAATATTGATGTTGTGTACAAAACAAATCATGGTTCACTATGTGACATATCCAGACGGTGATGTGGAAAGGGATCAAATTAATCTTGGCTCATCATCAATCATTCTGAACTGCTGCCGCTGTCAGACTCTTTATGATTAATGATTCTTTGATTCTGCTCTTTCTTTCTCTTTCCTGTATGTTAATGATGTGGTTTAATGTCCCAGTTCTATTCAAAGACTTTCTTTTTGAAATCCATCCAAGTTGACCTGATTCCTTTCATCCTGAACTGAAAATGCTGGTTAAACGGGTTAATATTGCCAATCCAGACGAGTTGAGTCAAATCAAGTCAGCTTTATTTATATAGCGCTTTTAACAATTCAGATTGTGTCAAAGCAACTTTACACTATAAAACAGGAAGATAGTGTGCCAATGCAAAAGGATAATAGAAAACATTCAATTTTCAGTTAAAGGCAGTTCATCACTGAATTCACTGATATCATCGTCCTGTTTAGTTCATTTTAAATAGTATCTGTGCAATCAAGTCGACAAAATAGCTGGAAATGAAGTTTGCCCAACTAAGCAAACCAGAGGCTGCAAGGAACCAAAATTCCATCGGTGAGAAAAAGGAGAAAAAAACCTTGAGAGAAATCAGGCTCAGAGGGGGTCAGTTCTCCTCCGGCCAGACGAACCAGCAGGTTGATCCATGCTGCAGCAAAGTTAGATTGTGCAGAGGACTCATCTGGTTCTGTGGTCTTGCCATCTATGAGACGAGGTGTTCACTGAGGATCTATCTCTGGGGCTCATCTAGTTGTCCTGGTCTCCGCTGAAATTCAGGACTGTAGAGGTCGTCTTTAGGTGCTGTTCCATCATCTGGTCTGGGTGCGGACTGGATCTGGCAGCTACGGTGATCTCGGAATAAGAAATTAACAAACTAATATTAGCGTAGATGCCATTACTCTTATGATGTAACAGGTACATTGTGTGTTATTGGAAGTGTCCCTAGTTCTGTTTGAACAAATTAATGCAGCAACAATCCTTTAATGGATTTGGGTAATAGAAATGTGTTAGTGTGATATGTGTAAACCAGGTTAAAGAGATGGGTTTTTAATCTATATTTAAAGTGACAAAGTGTTTCTGCCTCCTGAACACCGTTATGCGGATTATTCCACTGTTTGGGAGCTAAACAGGAAAAGGATCTGCTGCCCGCAGTTGATTTTGATACTCTAGGTATTATCAAATTACCAGAGTTTTGAGAACGCAGCGGATGTGGAGGACTATAATACGATAAGAGCTTGCGCAAGTACTGAGGTGCTATACCATTAAGGCCTTTATAGGTAATTAGCAGGATTTTAAAATCTATACAATATACAGTGCAGTGTTGACTGAACCAGGCTAATATGGTCATGCTTCCTGGTTCTAGTGAGAACTCTAGCTGCTGCATTTTTAACCAGCTAGAGTTTGTTTATTAAGTGTGCAGACCAACCAGCCTATAAAGCATTACAATAATCTAACCTTGAGGTCATGAATGCATTAATTATTTTTTCTGCATTTTATACTGAAGATTTTAACTTGAGCTTACTGAATTATTTTGCCATTAACCTTGGTTACAGAGGTGGGTGTATATATACATATATATATATATATATATTAGTGCTGTCAAAATTAGCGCGTTAACGCATTCGATTAATTTGAAATATTTAACGCGTAAAAAAAAAATAACGCAATTAACGCGGTTGCAGTTTTTTTTATTTCCAGTTGTGGCCTATGTGTGTTCAAAGTGCAAAGAAATATGGATAAGACCAAGGAAGGACTTTTAGACGGAAAGTTTCAGTATAAAACTCTGCCGGATTACTCTTCAGTCTGCCACAAGAAACATTACTCTTCATTTAGTCTGCCACAAGAAACAGCAACATTAAAATCATGAACTCAAATGTCATTGTTAAAAAAAAAAAAAAAAAAAAAAAAACTGTTGTAACAGTGCGTAAATCAGACCTTTCTGTAACGCTAACGTTAATAAGCTTAAACGAAAATATTATGTAGCGGAGTATTTTTTGTACACAGTGCCGTGAACTGTCAATCACTCCTGTACGCGTGCATCACTGTCCTCCTCAGCTGCAGCAACTTGCGCTCTCTCTCTTCATCAAGCTTTAAAACAAAAAGGGGACAAAAAGATCATATTGACTTTGTGCATAGGCTATAGATTAATTAGATAAATGAATTTCTAAATTTGTGCCTTGCCGTCTACGGTATTTTTTTAGAACTTAGAAAAAAGATGCTGCAGCCAATGAACAGCCAGCGGGGGCTGCAGGACGACTCAACCTCCGCAGACAGTTTTTAATGTTTATCAGACAATAAATACTCAAGATTTTGCTTTAGTATAACTCACAACGAGTTTCACACACCTTCTCCGGCCACGTTGAGTTGTTGACACTTAACAGTGGGAAAAGCGACACGTGCTATTCACTTGTATAACTTAAGGGTGAATGGGTAATGTAGTTTCTGCTCTGGGTGGGATGAATTAGGAAGCTTGCATTGTGAAGGGCGCTCTGAAAATCGGCAGTGCAGGTAAAAGATTAAAACCTCTATTAAAACAGATGTCCAAATGAGCGTACCGGTACGCTACAAGCACTTTCTGGGCGCACGGAGAGGTGGCGGTACGCTCAAGAGCTATATTTGGAAGTGGCGGTACTGAGTACTGGTGCCTGGCCCACTTAAAGCACTGGCAATGACTATACTTTGGAATTTTTTTGCAGTCCACTTAGAATTCAACATGGAAATCATTTTTGTTTTTTATTGGCATTGATTGTTTTGAAATTCAAATAGTACTTACATGCCTGTGTTTTTATTTCTGTAATAAATATGGCTTTCAAGCCAACAATTAATTTGGAGGATATTGATGGTTTATTGCAGGTATGTTGTTTACATGAGAAAATCTGTGTTACAACAAAAACTCCAATAAACAATCATATTTTGAATTTAAATATTTTCTTTGAGTTTACATTAATTATTTACATTTTACATTTACAAATCCAAAAAGTTTCAGTCTTTTAATTGCGATTAATCGCGATTAATCGCGATTAATTTTAAAAAATTGTGCGATTAATTAGTTAATTTTTTTTAATCGATTGACAGCACTAATATATATATATATATATATATATATATATATATATATATATATATATATATACATATACAGTATATATACACAAACACACACACACACACACACACACACATTTTATATATATATATATATATATATATATATATATATATATATATATATATATATATATATATATTGTGGGAGGGGATGGGGCATCTATTAACTTACATGAATTATACATAAAATACATAAAATAACATGAAACCTATATGATCAGCATGTTTTTTTTTCTGAATTAAAAAATAATTGTTCATATGTTTGGAAAGTAAAAATACATACATGATATCACTGCCCTGACTTTATCTTTTTCAAAAATTAAAAAAAATAATATAATAATTTACAATACTGCCTCACTTCTTATTAATATTTTGAAAAGCCTTTGTCCGCCAAATCAAAGTCATGTGGTGCTGCCAACATGAAAAGAAAAATAAATATAAAACAATAATAAATATCATAAAGAGGACTTTTACTATGAACACTATTTGTCATTGACCCTCAAATTGTCCCCTACAGATAAAGCATTATCATATCGTATGAGCAAACCTGGTCACGGTTCATGGGTCAGTGCTCTCATCTTGTGTCTCTGTCTGATTGTGTGCGTCTGTTAACTAGCAGCAGCTGCGTTAATGAGCACCAACTGCAACTCATTTGCGCTGCCTTTTAGTTTGGCTGGCATTCCTGTTCATGTTGTTGGTTCGTTGATTCTTGTCTGTCTCTCTTGTCCAGTTGTGTTCCTCCAGTTGGTATTCTCTGGACCTTATTCCTCTCCCGCCTGGGATTCGTGTGCTGGGTTTGAGTTAATGCAGCTGATTGGCCTGGACGTGATTCATCTGGGGTTACGCCATCGTCTTCCTACATTTCTCATTGCTGGCTATCTGCGTTGCAAATAAACTTTTTACAATTTTTACCTCACACTTGGATCTCGAGACTCGATCATTGTGACAGAACGAACCAACCAGAATGGATCCAGCGAGCTAGGCAGAACTACGAGACTTTTTAACCAGTAGTAACTCTCGCATGGAACGCCAAGAGGACCAGATGATGTCTATGGGTCGTGCTGTCGAAGCCCTGGTCGCTCAGGTTTCGGAACTTACCCCTCAGTTTCAGCGCTTCAGGTTAGAGACCGTTTCTTCTCAGCAACTACCTGCTGTCGTGGGTCAAAGCACCCGTTCCCCTTAGCCTCGTCTACCACCACCAGCCTTTTATTCTGAGGATCCCCAGTTGTGTCACTCATTTTTGGCTAAATGCTCCCTCTATATTTCTCTTCAACTGTCATTGTTTCCCACCGAGGAGTCCAAGATATCATTCATTATATCTCTGCTCACAGGACGAGCGGCTTGCTGGGGAACCACCGTGTGGGAACAGTGACTTCCGGGCTGTGCCTCCTTCCAAGTGTTTTCGGAGGAGCTGAAGAAGGTATTTGATTGTGCTGCTAATGGCAGAGAGGCAGCTAGACTTCTCGCAGAGCTGCGACAAGGGGATCACACTGTAGCCGATTATTCTATTGAATTTCGTACTTAAGCCACGGAGTGCAGCTGGAATTCTCAGGCACAGTTGAACCTGTTTCTACATGGACTTTCAGACATCATCAAGGACGATATTTATTCCTCGGATTTACCCGTGTGGGTGGATAAACTCATTGAGCTGGCTATTGGTGTGGATGCCAGAGTAAAGAGGCGTGTCCAACAGAAGACACTACGGAGAATCCCTGACGTCACTCATAATAGCAACCGGTCATCAGTCACTGAGGAGAGGGAGTTCCCTTTCCCTGATCCTGAACCCATGCATATGGGCAGGTCTCGCCTTTCACAGCAGGAGAAGCAGAGATGCAGGGTTTTTGCTTGTACTGTGGAGCTGCCGGTCACGTCGTTCTTCATTTTCCAGAAAAAGACGGTGCCTGCCAGTAGGTAAGAGGTTACTAACGCATGGAGCAACTTTTAATAAATCCTCTCTTTCTGTCACTTGGCTACCAATAAGGCTGATACTTCATTCAGTAACTTTGATTGTGAGACTTTGGTGGATTTGGGGGTAGAGGGTAATTTTCTAGACATTAATGTGGCTAAAAGACTTAAGATACCCATGGTGTAACTTTCTCAGCCCATCTCTGCGGTGGCACTTAATGGTCAGCCATTACCCACCGTCACACATTCCACAGTATCCGTTAAACTCATCATCTCTGGACAACACACTGAGAACATTGACTTTCTGCTCACTGACACTCCTGCTGCCCCTGTGATTTTGGAGCATCCCTGGCTGGTGCTCCATAATCCCCAAATAAACTGGGAAAAATATCCTGTCTTGTCCTGGAGTGAATACTGTCATGCGTTATGTCTGTTTTCTGTGTCTTTGTGTCTTGTTCTGTGTTTTAGGATGATCACACTGATCTATCTAACGTGCCACGTGAGTACCTCGACCTGAAGAGAGTGCTCAGTAAGTCTCGGGCTGCTTCTCTACCTCCGCATTGTCCCTATGACTGTGGTATAGAGTTATTGTCAGGTACATCTCCGCCTAAAGGCAAATTATATTCGCTTTCCAATCCGGAGAGGGAGGTCATGGACAAATATATTTCTGATTCTCTTGCAGCAGATCATTCGCCCCTCTTCCTCTTCAGAGAGTGTGGGATTTTTTTTCGTGGAAAAGAAAGACGGCTCTCTTGGTCACTGTATTGACTATCGAGGGTTGAATGACAACACGGTGAAGAATACTTATCCTTTGCCACTGATGTCATAGGCTTTCGAACATCTGCAGGGGGGTGGGGGGGTGGCATTTTTCATGAAATTAGATCTTCGTAAAGCTTATCATTTGGTTCGCATAAGAGAGGGAGATGAATGGAAGACCGCTTTTAATACCCCCAGGGGGCACTTTGAATATCTTGTTCTTCCTTTTGGCCTTTGTAATGCCACCGCGGTATTCCAAGCACTCGTCAACGATGTGTTGAGAGATATGGTAGATCAGTTCATTTATGTCTACCTGGATGACATACTGATATTTTCTCATTCTCTCCAGGAACATGTTCAACACGTCAGGCGAGTGCTTCAGAGGCTGTTAGAGAATGGGCTTTTTGTCAAGGCAGAGAAATGCGTTTTCCAATGTAGAGTCTGTTCCTTTTTTGGGATACATCGTCTCGACCGAGGGGGTGCGCATGGATACTGACAAGATTCAGGCTATGGTAAATTGGCCAACACCAGAGTCTCGTAAGGCCCTGCAGAGGTTCCTGGGCTTTGCCAATGTCTACCGGCGGTTTATTCGCAATTTCAGCCAGCTAGCTGCCCCTTTGACTTCCTTAACCTCCATCAAGAGTGCCTTAAGGTAGTCTAATGCAGCGGAAGCTGCATTTGCCAAACTAAAAAGCTGTTTCGTTTCAGCTTCCATCCTTATTAACCCTGATCCTTCCCGGCAGTTCGTGGTCAGAGGTGGGGGTTGGCGCGGTTCTATCCCAGCGTTCCCTCATGGACGGTAAGGTGCATCCTTGCGCATATTTTTCTTACCATTTGTTCCCTGCCAAGCATAATTATGACATTGGTAACAGAGAGCCTTGGCAGTCAAGCTCACTTTGGAAGAGTGGCGTCATTGGTTGTAACCGATTTCAAGAATCTTGAATACATCAAGTCCGCTAAAAGATTAAACTTAAGGCAGGCTCGGTCGGTTATTTGGATTTTTCTATTTCTTATCGTCCAGGTTCTAAGAACATCAAACAGAATGCGTTACCCCATATTTGTGATGTTTCAGATCGCCCATCTTTTTACGAATCCATTGTACCGCAGAAAGTCTTTATTTCTGCAGTCTCGTGGGACGTCGAGTTGAAGGTTCGCATAGCCTAGCAAGGGGTAACGCCCCCACCCGGATGCCCACTGAGTCAGTTGTTTGTGCCAGAGGCTTTAAGGTCTGAAGTTATCCGATGGGGTCATTATTCCAAGCTTGCCATCCTGGGGTTAATCATACCGTGTTTCTCGTTAAACAGCGGTTTTGGTGGCCGACCATGGCTTGTGACATTCGTCTTTTTGTTTTGGCTTGCTCTGTCTGTGCTGTTTCAAAGTCTTCCAATCGACCCCCTGCTGGACTCCTTCAGCCGTTGTTAGTTCCTTCGAGACCCTGGTCCCACATTTTGCTTGATTTCATTTTGGGTCTCCCTCCCTCACAGGGAAACACGATGGTGTTGACCATGGTGGACCGGTTCTCGAATGCAACTCATTTTATTCCTCTGAGAATGCCAGGAGGCGTTGCTAGGGGAGGGGGTTCATGGGTCAGTGCGCTCATCTTGCGTCTCTGTCTGATTGTGTGCGTCTGTTAACTAGCAGCAGCTGCGGTAATGAGCACCAGTAGCAACTCATTTGCACTGCCTTTAAGTTTGGCTGGCATTCCTGTTCGTGTTGTTGGTTCGTTGATTCTCGTCTGTCTCTCCAGTTGTGTTACTGTCCCTCCAGTTGGTATTCTCTGGACGTTATTCCTCGCCCGCCTGGGATTCCTGCGGTGGGTTTGAGTTACTGCAGCTGAGTGGTCTGGACGTGAGTTATCTGGGGTTACGCCATCGTCTTCCTACGTTTCTCATTGCTGGCTATCTGAGTTGCAAATAAACCATTTTTACCTCGCACTTGGATCTCGAGACTCAATCATTGTGACAAACCTGATAAATGAAGATCTCACTCTAGTCATGGGGTCAGTGAACAACCTAGCCATCCTTGACTAGCTTTTTTTCTTTTTTACAGTGGTAAGAGGTCAGCAGCATAACAAGAGCCCTTTTCCAAAAAGTGATTATTGTTCTGATTTATATGAAGAGGAGACATGAAAACAACGCTTGGCCTAAAACAGTCAATCTTGGAAGACTGTAAGATGTTAAGATGATTCTCTAGGGTGTGGTTTCTTTTCAAAATCCTCAGAAAACAACAGCCTGACGGTGATGATAGTGCGGGGATTACTCAGAATCAGCATTAAAATGAAAACAAGTCAAAACTGCTGCCAAAGATAGCCTCACAACAAATAACAGATCAGCTTCAACAGAGGAAGAGCTCTCCAAAGACATCAAAGCATATACAGTACACCTGATAGAACTGATGACATGTGCAAGATGTTTAGATGGTGAAGGGCACCTGGTCTTCACCACACCTGTATGATTGTTTATAGAATTGCTAAACCTGTGAGACAGAGATTTGAGGTGATGAAAACATAATGCTAGCACATCAACGAGTGCCAGTCATCCCACAAAACTGGCATTTTCTGTATACTGTCCCAGTTAGCATTGCTGAAGGCAAAAATGTGGTTTAAATGAAAACCGAGTATTCAGCAACTACTTCTCAGGAGATTAGACAAGCCACCTTAAGGGAATGAATCCCAGTGAGGCTTAAACACCTTCAAGTAGAGCAACGAGGGGGGAGAAATTAAATAAGACAATGTATTATCAACATTACGGCACCATAGAGCAGAGCTCATTTTGCACAAACCATAAATTACAGACTTCAAAGTAATGCAATTTTGAGTGAAATCATTTTTGGGCACTTAATCCCCTCAGACAGCATGTCACTACTTTTCTGAAATGAAGTTTTCTTTTTTCTTCCAAAAATAAATAAATAAATAAATAACATACTTGACAAGTTTCACACCTCAAGCAACGCACATTGACAATTACAGAGTATTTATGTAAAACTAACAAAGAGTCCATTGAGCTTAGCAGACCTCGATGGCAGTTTTCTTTGGATCAGTTCACATGTGTTTTTAAGAAACGATTAAGTTGTCAGTAGCAGCTGTACAGTGCAGAGATCCTCTGATCACCTCTGGCTCTGTCACTGCTACAGCAACACTTCTGTACTTCCTCAGAGAGATGGATAGTGACCAGTTATTAAGATATATATTTCATATCAACATCCCCAAAATCCATAAATATATGGAAAGAATATATTGATAAACATTTGTGATAATGTTTCCAATGTTTATTTTATTTTTATTTATATATTTATTTTTTCAAATAATAATTTTATGTCCTAATATATTTTGGCCCATTCTTGTTTTGAAATGCATTTTCTTGCCCTGAGAAATACATTTTAGCATTTGAAGGTTAAAACAAAAATATATTTTTAATTAAACTAAAGTTTAATGTACTTCTTTAAACTAAAATGTACTTCTAATATATATATATATATATATATATATATATATATATATATATATATATATATATATATATATATATATATATATATATATATATCCTGTGTTATTTAAAAATAAAATTCTATACTGCATTAAAACGTGGGCCAGCTTGATGACAAAAAACATACGCTACTATTTTGAAGGGAGTGTGATTGCTTCCCCAGGCCACATTTTTCTCATAGTAAAAGAAATAATAGGGACTGTCACTGCCCGCTGTGTTAATGGTCTCCATTTTCTCCAGACTAGAGTGCTGAGATTGTGGCACGGCCTCTGTGCAGAGGGATCAAACCACTGTTTTCAAAGGGATGTCCAGGAAATGACTCTTCAAGTTAAGTGGTTCGTTTTGGTTGATGCTGGATGCGTGCAGGACACGGGGCCGCATCGACCTTCAGACACGTGCTACGTTTCTAGAGCATTACTGGGCTGTGGGGGACTGACACTCACAGAACACACACATGCAGACATAGCTCAAGGCCACCGCTTTTGTGCTGTGTCTAAACAATATTGTGGATTGTGGGAGGGGGGTGGATGTGGATTCTGCTGTATACCACAATGACCTAATTCCTCAAGACCACACAAGAAGGTACAGTGATGTTTAGTTTATTATACCTGGACTAATTTGACTTGTTAATATAAAGTATCCATTTGTTTCCAATTTCAAGCTGAAACTTTACATGTAACCCTCAAATATTTTTTTTTTAGGTCTTTAAATTTAATTGGCTGATTGGTTTGCCAAGAGGGACTGGGGTGGCTTGAATCCATTTGTCCATGTTTGCATTCCAGACAGGCTCGTAATTCTTATGAGTATTCATTAGAATTACGAGTTGGCAATTTTGTATGAGTTTGTATGACTTGTACTAAAACAGAGGTGTGAGCACAAAAAGGAGAGAGAGAATTAGTAACAAATTCATAAAACCATAAAAATTTGTCAACTAATTTGTTCAAACGCAATGATTAACTCTTTGGTGCTCGGTAAGCAGAAGATGTAAGCAGTACGAGTAAGTTATTCACAGGGAGATGTGGGTAAGTTTGTTTCTTCATCAAAACAGATTAGTGGAAATTTAGCATTACATCTTTTGCTCATCTACAGTGATTGGGTGCCAACAAGTAATCCACACGACTCCATCAATTAACAGACTGACCATCAATTATATGTTTCTTCTGGCTGAAATACGATTCCTCTATCCATAATATTGCTTTCTTCAGTGAAAAAAAAAAAAAAAAAAATCTGAATCAGGAGAGAAATATGCAGGGATCAAGCATTGGTCATAAGTCAAAACAGTTCAAAATATTTCTAGACAAATACGTTTGATGTGAGGGGACAACAGAGGACAAACTGTTATTATGTTAATTTACTGCAACAATATAAAAACTTCAGACGACAGGAGTCTCCCGTTCCCTGCTCCTCCACTCCCTCACGGATGCCAGCCATCCCTCCACATCGCAGACGGCCGGAATTGAGTTCATCCGTCCCCCTGGCAACTCACTCCAGCCCACCGCCTCGAGCGTCCACAGCGGCAGACAGCTTCGCCCCGCTCAATGGCAATGCGGATTCACCACAGTGGCGAGGGATCTTCGGCAGCGCGTCCCTCCTTCCTCCCAGGTTTCGGCACCAGTGTAACAACATAAAAACGTAATAATAACGGGAAGAAGGAGGCGGGAACCAGCGAACATTCAAATGTAACTTTAATAACCAAATAAACACAAAGCAGAAACAAAACCAAAACACAAAATAAAACCCAGGCCTGGTCCTCTCTCGTCCTTTACTGTCATCGCTCCTCTTTTGTATCCTTCCGATCTCCTCTGTGGGACTCGAGACCGGTGAGTGGCACAGGTGGCGCTCATTTCCAAATCACTCCACCGGCCTCGCTCCATTCCCACAGCTCTCAGCCCCGCCCCACTCATTACATTTACATTTATATTTTCATGGACTCATTGGCTAGAAGCATAAATTTAAAATGAAAAACTCCTTAATGATGTATTTTCTTCTTACAAACATATAGCTTGTTGCTTCACGTCATTAATTTATGGACTGGAGTAGTGTTGATTACTTGTAGATTATTGTGATGTTTTTTATCATCTGGTTGGACTCTCATTTCAACAGGACCCATTCATTGAGAGGACCCATTGGTGAGAAAGTGATGAAATGCTAAATTTCTCTAAATATGTTGGAATAAGAAATAAACTCATCTACATCTAAAATTTGGGCAATTTTTCATTTTTGAGTAAAATATTCCTTTAAATGAAACGAGGTAACTAATTAATAAAATGTGGCCACAAAAGAACAAGTACAAGTTCTTTATTTGTGGACACAATATCTTGTATCCCCCTTCCCCTAATGACACTCAGTATCATACTGTTGGTTGGAATATTAATGTTTGCATCAGTAATCATGTTCTTTGAAACACAACAAAGAGTTAAAAAGAAAAGGACAGCTGAAACCCATTTTATAGTCCTTGTAAAGCCATATAATATAATCTCAAGGTGACACATCACTTCATGTAAACCATTTTACAACTGTAGGCCTACATGACAATGTACAGTTTGCAATATATTTATACTAATTCTGGTCTCAAAGGAATACAGTGGTGTAATAACATCTACTGAACAAGAAATGAAAAACAACAAGATATGAAAAGAAAGCAGGAGGGAGAGTTCAGCCCAAGCAGAATAAACAAGAAGCGACAAGTGATGACATGACATCTAATAGAGAGAGAAAGGCTGTTCTTGTCAAGACCTTGTTTTTTGTAGAACTGCAGATAGAAGAAAAATTGACTTTGCCTGTTGAAAACTTTCTCTGTTATGTTTATAATTTACCTCTGACATTCAGTGACAGTTCTTCACAGGATTCAAAATCTGATACCAGTGTAGTTAGTTGCATATCATTAAAAAAAAAGACTGCTTGGGCAAAGTGTTCTGTGGGCCTAATTGAAGACTACGAAGATTAGTCTTAACATAACTCTTTGACTGTCTGGTAAACATTCACAATTTCAGTCTACATGATTTTAAGCGGTTGTGACTGGTACAACAGCCTTTCCTTACAATAAACCGAGGGCCATTTGCCTTTAATGGTCCATGCTTGCTTTCCCTTTTAATCTGAGCAGAAAAGATGATTACATTTCACCCCTTCGTGAGATTTTCACAAAAACTATAAAAGCTTTTGTTGTGGTTTCTAAACCGCTGGAGAGGTCAGACAGTTCTTGAGTATAAAATAAATAAATAAAAACTCTCATCGAGTGAATAGGCCATTTTGATATCGTATTTGTTGTTTGAATTTTAAAAGTGTGAAACCACTTATGAGTATGTTCCTGGTCACAGCAGTGGACACAAGCCAGTATTGTGTCTTCCAATGACAAAACCTCATACACAACAAATAGCCTTGTTTCCCATGAGAGCCCTTTGAGCCAGAAAGCCATTGCTTGTGCAATTTATTTTAATAGAACAAAATGATCATGCCACAGAAATATGTCCGATGATTATATAGAAAACACGGGCCAAAGTGAGCTTGCCAAACAAAATTAAATCCGATACTTTTTTTATTTATTTCAAAGTTGTCAAGCAGCATTTTGTTGGTACAAATTGTTTTACTGCTGTTTTTCCAGTTAACAGTTTGCTGTCTCAAATTATATTTCCCAAAAGTGACATCAGATGAAACAGAGAAAAAAAATGAGGAAATCTGGAAGTTATCTACTCTTAAAAGCATTCTTCTCATAAAGCATTTCAGATTTCATTAAAGAGAACCACCCCACCTAATAAAAACTGTGTTTACATTCGAAATGGGATTTCCTGAGACCATCTTCATCTTTGAGAATACACCAAAGTCATTAAGTAAAGAGAACAAAAAAAGAATCAAAGGAAAAATATGGGCTGTTCACATAGAACGTGTTTTTGTATTTAAAAACGGAGAAGAAGCGCAGCAGAATGGAAAAGAAACACAGGGTCACAGGGCCCTTTTTTGTCATAAAAGTTCTTTGAACTCTACATTGGGTCTAATGCTGCCTTCAAGTGCACCTGGGAAACTCATACATCAAACAGGTTAGTAGCATGAAAAAAAAAAAAAAAGAAAACCCAAATAAACATAAATAACTACATACAAACATAGACAGTAAAAGAAATGGACACAGCGACCCCATTGGAACTAAACTGAGACAATTGAAGCCCATTTTTAGCTTTTTTTAACACTTCCGTTTCTGACGCGCAGACTCAAATGAAGCTTGACGACGTCAGCAACCTGTCTGACAGATGTAAATCTTGTAGTAGCTGTGTGTCAAACTGCCATCCTTAATCTTGCAGAGACGGCGAGCTTGAGCGGGGAGTTCTTTGACGTGAGTGAGCAGGAGTAAGTATTCTGATTAATTATTTTGTATAGTATTTTAAAATGTAATGCCATTACGGCATATTAAGTTAATTGCCTGCGAGCTTCTCCTCCTGTCTGTACGGTAATGCGACAGAGAGTCGAGTGGTTATGATGCAATCGTTAGCCTATTTTTTACAAAAACTGTTTCTACGGGGCCATAATGTAACATAGAAGGTAATGGAGCCCTTAATACATTGTCGTGTATCTTTAGAAATAAATAATGGACAAACGGAGTCTTTAAACGCCTCAGATGTAAAGTTATTCGCTGTCAAAGTGACGCCAAAATGAATGGGAGTTAATGGGAATGCTAACGCAAGTGAAGTTCTGCTAAAAGATGGCAGCACGCAGCCGACTTCAACTTCCGGTCGACTTCCTTGCCGCCTGCATACAAATCTATGTTTTATGATCATTTATACATGGTATCAACAATATTTGTGTTACATGAAGCAAACTGTGAAAGGTGAGTGATTACACTTGTCAATAACCTGTTCATCAATTATGCCTTAAAAACAGTATGCAAAATTCAAATAACTGCAAATAACTTTTAACTCACTGATCTTTAAACATGTATTACATGTAATAGGTCAGTGTCAGTGGTGTAATCCTAAATAGATTAAACAGATTAAACAGATTAAACAGATTTAGGGATGATCTTATGAAAGAACACTGGGACAATGTTTATAGTACAAATAATGTAAATAAGGCTTATGAATTCTTTCTTGAAAAGTATCTATGGTTATATAATAAAAATTGCCCAATAAAAATATTGAATGATGAAGCAAGAAATAATAATAAGCTTTGGTTAACGAAGGGTATATTGAAATCTTGTAAAAAGAAGAATAAGCTTTATCGGGATTTTGTAAAATATCGGACCGTAAACGCAGAAAAAAATATATAAAGCTTATAAAAATAAGCTGACTTCTATAATGAGATGTGCAAAAAAAGATTATTATACAAATTTGTTGATGGAAAACAAAAGCAATATCAAAAGAATGTGGAAAGTCTTAAGGGAGGTTATGGGCAGTAAAATGAATTATAGTCAGCCATTATACTTAATGAATGAACAGAACGTTGAGATAAGTGGTGAAAAAATGGCTGATGAATTTAATTCATTTTTTGTCAATGTTGGTTCAAATCTTGCCAAAACTATACCATCACATGATGAAAATAAAAGCTGGACAGGTGAAAGCAGAGTCATGCAGTCCCTTTTTTTAAATGAAGTTAGTGAGAGTGAAATTATTTCCACTGTCTCTAAATTAAAAAGCAAATTTTCATGCGATAGTGATGGCTTAGATATGTATATTGTTAAAGAAACTATACGTTGTATTATTAGACCATTAAACTATATAATTAATTTGTCTTTTGATACAGGTTTCTTCCCAGATAAAATGAAGGTGGCTAAAATTATTCCCCTTTTTAAATCTGGTGATAGACATAGTCTCACAAATTATAGGCCTATATCTTTGCTTTCTCAATTTTCAAAAATTCTGGAGAAGCTTTTTGTTAACAAATTTGATTGTTTTCTTGAAAAACATTCTTTGATGCATGATAATCAGTTTGGGTTTCGAAGTACCCGCTCAACAGCTATGGCTTTGATGAAAATCACAGAAGACATTACTACAGAATTGGAGAATAAAAATCACACAGTTGGAGTTTTTATTGACCTTAAAAAAGCCTTTGACACTCTTGATCATGCTATATTGATATCTAAATTACAGACATATGGAATTAGAGGTGTAGTATTAAATTGGATTATTAGTTACTTAAAAAATAGACAACAATATGTAGAGTATATAGGCCATGAATCTAAGTTGTTAACAATACAGTGTGGAGTCCCTCAAGGCTCTGTGCTGGGGCCTAAATTATTTATTTTATATATTAATGACCTCTGTGACTATTCAAAGATTTTGCGTTTTGTTCTTTTTGCGGACGATATAATTTTTTTGTATCGGGGAAAAATGTAAACATATTAATGAAAACTATTGAACAAGAATTGGTCCTACTTCAGAAATGGTTTAATAAAAATAAACTGTCGTTGAACTTAAGTAAAACAAAATTTATGTTGTTTACAAATCAAAAATGTCCTGATAATGTTAGTTTGACTTTAAATGGAATAATTATTGAGAGAGTGTCAGAATTTAGGTTTTTAGGAGTACTCATTGATGAAAAATTTAAATGGAAGTCACACATAGCTTATGTAAGAAATAAAATTTCTAAAAACATTGCCGTTTTGAGCAAAGTAAAGTTTATGTTAAATTATAAGGCAATGAGAATCTTATATTGTTCCTTTATTTTGCCATATTTGATGTATTGTTTGGAGGTTTGGGGAAACTCTTATTTTACTAATTTAATGCCTTATTTATTTTGCAAAAAAGGGTTATAAGAATAATTCATGGAGTTGCTCCAAGAGAACATACTACAGGACTGTTTCTGAGGTCAGGACTACTCAAATTGAAGGATTTGGTTTCTTTACAAACTTTATTAGTTGTTCATAAAGCGAAACACTGCCTGTTACCACATGGATTGCAAACCCTTTTTACTGTAAATATTGAGACAAGCAGAAGAAATAATGATTTTAAACAACCTTTTGCTGGAAATACCCTCAAACAAATGTGTATTTCAGTTTCTGGTGTGAAAAAATGGAATTTTCTAGAAAATGATTTAAAATGTTGTTCAAATATTCTTCAATTTAAATACAAGTATAAACAGAAGATATTTAATTTGTACGGAGATGAATGTGAAAATCATTAAAACTATAACAACAATGATGGTTTCGTCATTGTTTTTGTTGCTGGAGTTGTCATTATTGCATCGTTGTTGTTTTTTTTTTTTTTTTTTTTTTTTTTTTTTTTTTATATATGTCATATCAGTGAGGCCATCTAATTTGTAATTTGTAATTTTCTTAATATAAGAATGGGGTAGGAGTTTATAAGATTTTTTTTCTTCATCTTACTCCTGTTCTTCTTGTCATGGAATGTAATTTTGTGTGTTTGTTGGTTTGTTGTTGTGGTATTTTGTGTTGCATTACCATGAAAAGAGAATAAATAAATGAAATGAATGAAATAAAAAAGTGGATTACTATTACCCAGTCACCCCTCAACCCCCCACCCAACCAAAAATAATTTATATAGTAATTTAGTAATATTAATGCAGTGCACTCAATTGGTTGACAGATAGTAGTCTACAGCATGACTTCCATGTTGTTCCAGGTCTGTTGACCACATTACAGTTCTATATACAGTATATAATGTCAAGTTGCTTTGGAATTGTATTTATTGTAAAAAGTGTTTTAGAGATAAATCTGAAATGAAAAAAAAAAAAAAAAGTGGGTAGAAAACAAAAAATAAAACTTAATATGAAATAAATATTTCCAGATAATATTTTCTTAAATTTGCTTTGGCTTTAGCAGAGTGGATATTTAAAAGACAACATTTAATAAAATATAACTAATATTTATACTTATGATATGATGCCTAACATTATTCTCACACAGCATAAGTGGGTCTTTTTGTCACGCGAGTCCAGCGAGTAGGTGCTGTGCAGGTAAAACCTCACTCCCCTGATATCAAGAGATGCACTGGCGACTGATGCTAGTGGCTGCAGTCATTTAGCTTTCTTGTTAGTGCGTCTGCCTCCGATGCCAGAGACCCGGGCTGAGACCCACTTGGAACGAAAACGAGGTGTGGTGGTGAGGAACCAGGAGAGAGGGGTTACATTTCTACATGTAAAACATACGAAGAGTTCATTTTTATCAGGCTCCTATGTTCAGTTATTTCACTTTAATTGCCTGGAAAAGGACTTGCACATTGCGATTCAAGTAAAATGACTCAACCTAAGCATAGGATCCTGATAAAAATCCTAATTTTAGATGGAAATTTCAGATGGCACTTAGAGGCTTTTGCATCTGAACTCTTCATATATTTAGGAAGTGAATCATCTCCTGCAAGAGGATTTTCCAGCATGTAGCATGAAAAACAAATACTTTATTCAAATAAGTCTATATTAATAATAATAATTACATATAGGCTACATAAAGTGTGCAAAGAGAGCTCGCTAAAAACCTGTCACTCATCTTAGCTGATCGAGATCTCACAAAGTTCTGTTATAATTGTAATACTCTGATTTTGCATGCTTACCGAGTATTATGCATGGGTTCTTGGGTATTTGCTGTATCTGTCGTGGTCACTTGATAGAGGAGTCAGGACAAGTCTTCTTTGCTCAGAACTCATTATTTTAACATTTCTCTTATCTAACTCGACATCGTTCCACCAGATTTTGTTGTGCTCTTTTTTCTCTTCCTATCCTCTCTTCCTTCCCCCTCCCTATTTTCAAGTTTTTTCTTTCCCTTACGCTTGCGATATCTCGCGTACCATCTAACTTTATTTAAACCTTCCCATTTCAATTCTTACATAATCTATGAATATCTCTGTACTGCACAATTAATCTTTTATTTACATCATTATAACAAGATTGTTTTCGAGCTTGCAGAACAAAGCACTGGACAAAAAATGTGTTAAGCGTTGAATGGGTTCTAACTTTAACATCTCTGATTGGTCATTGCATTCAATAAATCAACAGGTATGTATGCGATTGGCTTACTTGCTGAATGCTGTAATAATATAAACGGAAACCTGTTATGCTCTCCAGAGAGCAAACACAAATGTGCACTAGATAGTTTACAAAATCTGTTTATTACAGCTTCAACAGCGGTTGCTCTTGCTTTAAGCTATTGCTTTCACTATTATCCCCCTTAAAACCAGGCCTGAACTAAGGGCAGGGCCGAACTGGGGCACAATTTCAGGACAGGAGTTCTCACACCCAAATCCATGTCACAACAATTTCTGAAACCACAGACAACCCTATTATTTGTATGGCCATCAAAAAAGTCCAAACCCTTAGGCTGGAGCCATGTAAAATAATTAAAAGTTCTTGAACTGCACCTTCACTTCCATTTTCCTTTTCATTTCACCAATATCCCTGTCTATCCCCTGTCTTGTACCTGTCACTTCTTCACCAGCAGGTCTACTGTTTTGAACAGAACTGTGTCCACCTGGTTGCAAAACAACAACATCACTGTTTGCACAGACTGTTGTTATTTATCTTAAAAAGGACTTAAGTACCCAATATTTAACAAACCTATAATTCATACAAATATATTAAAACAAATGTATGTTTAAAGTGCCTATTTATAAAAATTAGTAAAATACCTTCATTGAAAAATCCTTATAGAGAATTAGATGTTACATCACAATCTTTTCACTCCGTGTTGCATTTTGGGAAGAAGCCGCCATATTAGTAGACTACTCTGTTTACCTGATTAGCGTGAAAACAGTGTCGCCCGCTGGACGCTTGCTGCTGCTTCAGCCATCATATGATAGATTATCCACATAAAATTGTGTCTTCAACAAGATGACAAAAGACAGTCCATTTCTTTGTTGGAAAGTTTTAAATGACAAAGTTAAAAAAATAATTTTTACTATAAATATAATTTTTTTCCACAGCCATGGAGGAGAATCAGAGATTGTGGGTCACATTCAGCAAACAATCACAAACAGGGCCACAGCTGGGGTTTGCTGGGCTCCAATGCAGATTGTACCAGTGGGCCCTGTTTGAAATTGTTTAATTTGTATGCTCGTTCTATTTATTTGTGCCATTTACACAATGTTTAAGTCTTTATTTTATTTTTAAGTACGTAGGTGTCCAGGTACAGAAACCAAATAATCAAATGTAAAATAGCACTGCATAGTCATCACTGTAAAATTAAATATAGAGTCAAACCAAAATGTATTCAGACACCTTCAACATTTCTCACATTATCACATTTTTTTTTGCTATAGTTTAGAAAATGGTAATAAAATATGACAAGAATTAAGTCAGATAACTTTGAAAGAACGGTATGTAATGGATTACAATCAGCCAAAAATTCAGTCAAGTGTTAGTATGACCATATTTACACAACTATCAATACTTTGTTGACCAATAACCAATCAATGCTTAATTTCATTCAGTTTGTGGTGTAAAAAGGTCACATTAGCAATGAAAGAAAAAGCACTGAAGCAAAACATGGTCAGGTCAAAGTGTCCACTAAAGTTGAGCATAGTGAGAACCCATGTGCAGTTTTATTTACAAAAAAGTAATCCAAATATAATCCAAAATACAAACAAACAAGGAATTGAGTAGACAGGGGCAGGAACAGGAACAGGAACAGGAACAGGAACAGGAACAGGAACAGGAACAGGAACAGGAACAGGAACAACAAATTACAACATCAAATACAAGACAAAGACCTATGGAGGACTATTTGTACCAAACAAGAATGGTCACATGACACAAACCAACCATTGGACAAACAGAACTGAGAACCACATGACAAGACCATAACCAATAAGCACAAGACACATGACTAAAACAACCAATCAGAACATGAAACATGAACAAAAGAACCAATCAGAAAATAACACAGAGACAAGGAAATCACATGACAGAACATGACTGAGGCCTAACTACAAAATAAGACCCAAACACCACATTACACTGAATAATTTGTGGTATGAGTTTTACTGGTAGTCCACTATATGAAGAATTTTTGTGTATAATATGTAATAATTATTTTGCTATCCTCACATGCATAAATTAACTATTGTGTCCTGCACTGACTAGTAATATGTCTTGGGTCGTTGCCGCAGCAAGGTCTATCTCAGCTTGCGCCGATTGCTTTGATCTGCGGTGTCTGCATACCCTTTACACTGGGTTGCCTGATGTTGCGGATAATGCTTTTGCATTGGATAATTCTTGTGTTGCTAGTATGATGAAGTGTGAGGACTGAATAATAATCTCAGATTAATCTCAGAGCATCCAAGCTTCTTTCCCAGGGGGTTTCAGTGACTAGATTGGATTCCCCTTGGACAAGCTCTCTCAGGTAAGCACTGAAGTCTTTGAAAACTTCAGACTTATCTTACATTCGGCTAAATTGCTTACATTAGGCTTTGATCTTAGACTAATGGTAATTTAAGTGTTCGCTTTTTAGTGAATCATTTACTATAGACTGGATCTCCCTCTTGCAAGCCTCTAGTCAATATAATGATTCCGTCTGGCCTCCTATCACTTAGAAAGTCATTCTGCTGAGGCCTTCACTCACTTGGGCTTCAGCTAAACAGTGAACTCAGGTGTTTGGCTGTCTCTGAGGGTGTGTTGATGGACTGTCTTTATGTTGAGTAGGTTTGGCCTCCTCTCGCTTAAAGAGTAATTCTGATGAAGCCTCCATTCACCAGAACAATGAAATCAGGAGTTTGGCTTTCTTTGAGGCCGCCTTGATGAACTGTCTTTATGTTGAATAGTTCTGGCCTTCTCTCACTTACAAAAGACTTCCTGCTAAGGTTTCCACTCACTTGAGCTCCAGCTAAACAGTGAAATCAGGTGTTCTGCCTTCTTTTAGGCCACCTTGAGAAACTGTATGTATGGTCAAGTTGATTTGGCCTCCTATCGCTTGGAGTCATTCTGCAGAGGCCTTTGCTCACCTAAGCAGTGTTCGCTAGCCTTCTGTGGGACTGACACTGATTGGGGGCCTCTTATAGTACAGCTACCTGAGGATGGTTATATTTCAGCAATTGTTATGACTGGAATACTCAAATACAGCTATCCGAGGCTAGCTGTGTTTTACCTTCCCTTTTCTTAGAGCCTAGCTATCTGAATATAGCATTGTGCTTGCTCTGTGATTTCTCCACTACCTAGGGTTTTTAAGTAGCTGTCTCCATGACCCCTTACCTAGAGAGTGCTGTCTCCCCTCTTTTGATTGGTAATAGACAGATGTTTATAAGCAACTGAAAAAAGCACAAATGTAAGGGCATGACAAAACTTCTCAAGGCTCCAGAAAAACCCTTATACCTCAGAGGGTTAACTTAGTCAAAGTAGCGTTCTCCTTTAGCCCTTACTTAGACAGTGCTGTCTCCCCTGCTAAGGTATTAAGTAGACAGCCCACTCTTTGTGGTCTGGTTAGTCTCAGTCAGTCCCCTTCTGATACCCTTCCTAGGTACATAGCTATCTGAGGATATCTATGTGCTAGCTCAGTGACTGCTAACCTCTTAGGGTTTTTAAGTAGCGGTCTCCCTGAGCCCTTGCCTTGAAAGTGCTATTTCCCTGCTTGAGTCTTAAGTAAATAGCCCACTCTCGGTGGTCTGGGCAACTTTGCAGGAAGGTTCTTTTGAGCTCGTTGAAGACCAGTCATGCCACTGCATTCAATGGGATGGCAGGGATGACAAGAAGTTTAGTCTTTGCCAGGTTGAGTTGGAGGTGATATTCTTTCATCCATGCCAATATGTCGGCAAAGAAGCCTGAGATCTGTGCAGCTGCCATTGGATCATCTGGTTGAAATGAAATATAGAGCTGTGTGTCATCAGCATAGCAATAGTAGGAGAAGCCATGTGCCTGTATGATGGGACCCAGTGATATTGTGTACTGTATATGGAGAAGAGGAGGGGTTCAATATCTGATCCCTGAGGAACCCCAGTGACCAGTTAATGTGCTTTGGATACCTCCCCTCCCCAAGCCACCGTGACAGACCTGCCAGTGAGAGTGCTGGTAATGTGTGAGGGGATTGGGTCTAGATGGCATGTTGTAGGTTGGCTGGAGAGAAGTAGTTTTGATACTTCTACCTCAGTGAGGGGACAGAAAAAGAGGATGGGAGTTGTAGCAGTGGGTGTGGTTGGTTTAAAGTCCAGTATGTATTTGGGAGTGGGGTTGACTACTGATTGCTCTGGTTTTGTCTGTGAAGAATATGGCGAAATCATCAGCTATTATAGAAGTGGTGGGAAGTGGTGAAGAGAGACAGAGAAGATAATTAAATGTTTTGAAAAGATTATGTGTCTAGAGCACTGTTGATCATGTTGTGGAAGTATGAAGTATGACGATTTGGCAGTATGGACTTCAGCAGAGGATGAAAGCAAAGATACATACTCATGTCTGACAGATCATTTGATTTGTGCCATTTTCTCTCTGCTGCACTGAGTTTGGTCTGGTGCTCACAAAGAACATTGGATAACCAGGGGTTAGAGGGGTGCAGTCCGTGCTGGCCTGGAGGAGAGAGGAAAAATATTGTCTAGACAAGAGGTTAAAGTAGAGCATAAAGTGTCAGTAGCTGCATTCACAACCAGAGATGAGAAATGGGTAGGTGAAGGTAGAGAGGAGGATACTATGGAGGAAAGATGGGAGGGGGAAAGGGAGCGTAGGCATAATCTAAAAGTAACCGGTAAAGGAGTTGGTGGCACACAGGTAATAAAATGTAGTTTAAATGTAATGAAGAAATGGTCAGATATATGTAGGGGTTTTGCCAAAATGTTGTCCGTAATACAATTGCGTGTATAAATTAAGTCAAGTTGGTTGCCGTATTTGTGAGTGCTTGTAGTGGTAGGTTGTTTGAGATCAAATGACTAAAAGTGGACTGCCATCCTCCAGGAATGAGGACAGCAGCCCTACAGTAGCTCCTCTAGGAAGGTGGCTAGAATTTTCCCAGAAGAGCGGTAAATTACCACAACCTGGTGTTTTAGAGAAGCTGTTATTGTGATGACATGATATTCAACTGAGTTATAATTGCTTAGGCGAGACTGGGTTGAGTATTTCCAGCTAGAAATAAGCATACCAGTGCCCCTAACCTGCCAGTCGATGTGAGAGAAAGATAAATTTTAGACAGGGCAGCTGTGTTGCTGAGTCTTCTGGACAAATCCAGGTCTCAGTAAAAGCCAAGATGCTGAGTGTGGATTGTAAAGAGAAAGCAGAAATGAAGTCTGCTTTGTTGACAGCAGACTGACGATTCCAGAGACCCACAGAGTAAGAAAGAGGTTCAGTAGAACTTGTAGAGATAGGATTCAGGTTAGCTAAATTGGGTTGCCGTCTGCGTATGACTTTAGAACTTTGAAGAGAGATAACCGGGATGTTTTGGAAACACATGATAGAGAAGAGAAAAGGAGAGTATGTACAGGAAAAAAAAATACTTAAGTTTGATGCCGGTTTCGTGCTTGGTGAAGGTAAAGTCTCAGGTCTCTACAGTCATGGGTCTTTACACAAGGAAGCCTGAATGCTTCCGGTGATGCTTCCCCGTCAGCACACAGGTATCAGAAAAAATACACAGCCTTTTAGACACTAAAGTGAAAACACGCCTTCTCAGAGCAGGAAGAGAGCAATGCAAATAACACAGGCTCCTTCTTAGTCGAGGGCAATTATTGGAAGTACCAGTAAGTGCAGTCAAAATACAAACTCCAGTGAAAAAACAAAGTAGAAATAGATAGGAAATGAAATATTCCTTTCTACCTACACGTAATTATTTAAACAACAGATCTATTACAAGTATTATGAAAAAAATTAATAAAATTATATTAAAACCTTTTTTATTACTTTTCTATAGCATTAAGGCTGAAATATCAACTGTACACTGGATTGGTTTCTGCTTTAATAAAAAAGTAAAATATGAATGGTATTACAATGTTGTACTAACACTAAAATTAAAACAATGGAAAAACCCTTAAGATAACTTGTAGAAAAAAAAAAGCATCTTAAGCACTCAGAATAACATAAGTGGACTTTGAACGATTAATTTTCTCTTTGGATGATTACTTAATTGTGGCACCTGTTATTGTAATCGCAATGAGAAAATTCAATGAATTGTGCAGCCCTAGGTCATAGGATGCAATTTCAGTTTTTCCTTTCTCTTTGGAGTGCTACAAGCTCTTAGTGAATAAAGAAGATCTGTAAAGTTGCAAAGAATAAAGTCTCAAATCCAAAGAGATATTCTTTATAAAAGTTCAGTCAACAACGACTACCTAAAACGGCTCATTCTAACATGCCCCCAAATGTCTGTCACAAATGGCAAAGTTCAAAACTAAATATTCAGAGATGTTCAGCACATTTTAAGGAGGATGAGGACTGTTTCCTTTGAGAGGAATAATATTGATACTAAGGTGTGTTTTTTATTTAACAAAAAAAAATATGTATTGAATTGGACGCACAACATATGTTAGCAAACAATTGTGTAAGATATAATTATTTTCCAGCTCATCTGAACACGCAAATGTTGCATTTGAAACACATTTAGGTGGTTATCATTACCCAATTTACTCTAAGTAATTTCATAAATTTCATAATTTAAATGGTTAGTCCAGAAGTATTGTATCGGTATCGACATCGATGATACTGCTTTGAAAAATATCGGTATTATATCGAAAACAAAGTAAGTGGTATCGCCCATCCCTAATAAAGTGGGGCAATTCCAATATTTCAAGGACACTCTGGAGCTTCTGACTTACAGATGTAAGAACGTTTTAATTTGTAAAGAATTGGCCACTGATGATTCAAACGTGAGTTTTGAGCAGTATAGAGTAGCACTTGTTGTTTGTTGTTTCTCCAATCACAAATGCAGACGTGGTTTTATGTTTACACAGTGCAATACGCAATGCAATGCATAAAAAGACAGTACAAGTCATTACAATCAGTAATTATGTCCCCACTGGAAGCAGCTAATGCCTCGTTTATAATGGGTTTTTACTGTTTTTGTCTTGTCGCACCAGGACATATGGCATCACAATATGGTGAGAGGTGTAACATTTCCGTCACACACTTAAAGTAGCCTATTCTGGCAATCACAATGCACTGGATAGCTGGCCAATCAGCGTGCACCTCGCTTTTCAGACTGATGAGCTTTGTAAAAATCTACACGTTTCAGAAAGGCTAGGCATACAGTAGAAACAATAATGCACATCATGTGGAAAATAATGTTGTTGTTGTTGTTTTTTTACCTTAAACCGCATAAACAAATTGTATTAAACTAACCAAACCGAGTAATACTGTTTATAGCAACGTTATATGATCCTTTTTTAGAAGAATTGCTTTATGTATCCCTCAATTTTAAGTCACTGTGGAAAAAAGCATCTGCAAAATGACTAAACTACAACAACAGCAAATAACCAGCAGCAGTTATTCAGCAGCAGCAGCATTGCAGATCTGTTCCGCCAAGACCAAATAAATTAACATTAAATTTCCATGCTAAAATCTTCTGAGAGCTGTCATGATAGAACTGGGTTAAATTTGGTTGAATTAAAGAGAATGAAACATATTCAGTCAGACATTGCATGCTCAGCAGATGTAAATATTGAGAAATCTGATATTCATATTACTACTAATCCAATAAAATCTAATAACACATCTAATTACATGGAGAGTTAATCTTATAATTATATTATTTATATTGATATCATTTTACCCTGAGTTTCTATGGACCACATTATTTTTTAAAATAAGGACACATTACTACAAGGGAAAAAAGTATCTGGACTTTTCTAAGGGGTCTTTTCTATGGCTCATGTGAAGAAACATGATGCTTAGATGCTCCTTTCTCTTTTATCTCCCTTAAGGCATTCACTCATGTTTGACAAATTGTCTTTATTCAGTCTTACAGGAGTGTGGGGATGTGGGCCTCTAGCAATGCACCAGGCTCTGTTCAGACATAGTCAAAAGAGAAAAAGTGAGACCAAATAGAATAATAATATATGAAAACTGATTATGTAACACAATTTTATTTCCAAAAATAAAAGTTTTGATAAAACTTGTTTTAAATGTTTTTAAATACCCTGCTATCTTTCAAAGGCCCGTGCAGGTGTGTTGTCTTTCAGAGTCCCTTTATGATAAGATCGACCACCAAGCACGAAATGTGAGTTCAGGACCCTAACATGATATACAATGGTCTGTTCCACCTGGGTGGGCCCTTTGTGCTGGAACGCGCCAACATGAGCCAGAGGGGTCTACCAGCTGAGACAGGAACCTCAGGCTCCTGCTGATAGGAGACCCCCATGTGTTGAGTGACAGTGGCATGACCCTGTTTGGAGAAGGTGGAAGAACTGCAAACAATTATCTGCAGATCTGGACTTTCTGAAAGAGAGAATGGTTGGATCGTATTTCTAAAGAGTGCCATTTAATATGTAAGCTGCACTGAGAACGAATTCATCCGAATTCTGAGAATCAGTGTGCCACTGCATTCTTGAGTTTTTTTTTCATTAAGTCTATTTTTAAAGTTAATTTCACTGTGATGCCCAGCAGCTTTTTAAATAAGCTCTTGTGTTTTGTGCATTCTGTGTGATGCTGCATTGCATTCAGTTCTGTTCTGGAAGAAAATGTATTCTGACGGCCAACTTTTTGTTTAGTGATCCATAGCCAGCATGTGCTCAGTGTTTTAGTTTAATAAATCAGGTATATGGCATACAAGCTTTTTACTTTACCAAAATATATACTGTAGGTACTTTTAGTTTAGAGCATACCTTCTATTACAGTATGATATAGCTTAGAGATTCCAGGAAATGGTCAGCAGTCAAAGGACAAGACAATGCCGTGATAAAAATTTCTGTCCATGTCAGAAAGCTGATACTGCCATCAACTGGTCAACATGTTACATTGACTATATGATGCCTTTTATTGTTCACGTATAAAACATAGACTTAAATGGTAACTCAAATGGTAATGGACTCATGTTCTAAATTGTAAATTAATTTCCAGCGCATACAATGTCTGGACATAATATTCAGTGCGTGAAAGTTTATACAATATAAACACTCTAAAAAACGCTGGGTTGTTTTTTCAACCCAACTGCTGGGTTGAGGCCGTTGGATAGGACTTTGGGATGTTTTAACCCAAGTTTGGGTTGAAAATAAGGTTTAAAAAAAAAAATGTTTAACCCAGCGGGTCTGGGTTGAGGACGCGGACGTGAAGGAGAGCACGCACGTCACGTCAAAATCGTACGTCTCCAGTGCGAGCAGCCGCCATTTTCTCAGCGTGATAGAAGCGAGAAGCGAGTGAAAGACTATGGTAAGTAAATATTCAAAATGTAAAGTTATCTTTTATTGTTTACCAGGTTTTATGAAAGGCGGAAACAAAGGAGCTTAACGTTATATATATATATATATAAAAAAAACGGACGCGGTTTTCGCCTCAGACACGGAGGTCTTAACTGCCTCATGTAACGGTACTGAACGGAGGATGTACTTTTAATATAACGTCTGTGAATGTATTTGGTCATATTTACATAAGATTTAACATTATCTGTACTTTTTGAGGCGTTAACAGACGGTTATGGTCACGGTTACGCTCATGTGAATTTGTCTTTTTTTTCGCGGTTAAACTGAATGTATGTTTGTCTCCTAAAGGAAACGGCATTGTGTAGTAAAGACTAGCATAATTATTTTGAGGCTGTTGAAGTGGTAACTGTTAAAAGTATGTTTTACATGTAATATTTCAGACTTGTCGAGCTCCTGTCTTCATTGTCCTCGCGCTGAGAGTTAAAGACACAGAAGCTGTTTGTGTGAGGAGTCACAGACCTGTGTGAGGATGAGGAGGAGGTGTTCTTCTGAAGAGAGGGACAGACGGTTTAAGGAGAGTAAACTTCAGAATAACATCAAGTTATCTTTATTTTTACTAAGACTAAAATAATGTTGTTGTTTTTTTAGATGTTGCAATCCAGAGACAAGATAACTTCATTCTTTTGAGACTGATGTAAGTTAAGTTATTATTACTTTTATTTTTTTTAGAAAATTAATGTTTATGTTGTGTCCTGCCTGTTAACTTCACATTTTGATGCAAAAACAGTGTGATTTTATATATATATATATATATATATGTATATATATATGTATGTATGTATATGTTAATATTTTATTGAAATCATTGATGTCCCTCTTTGCAGAACTCAAACTAACTGGAGTTAAGGACACACAAGTCTGCTTGTGTGAGGAGGTGGTTTTCTCAGCTTCTTCTGAAGAGAGGGAAAGATCGTTTAAGGCAAGTAAACTTCATAATTTCATGTTATCAGTTGTTGTTGTGTTTTACTAAGAGTAAAATAATGTTTGTTTTTTTGTTTTTGTAGATGTTAAAAGCAAGAGACATGGGAGAGCATCATTCCTTTGAGATTTTATGTAAGTTATTTTTAGAAAATAAATTTTTCTGTTGTCTCCTGCCGGTTTACTTCACATTTTGATGCAACAACAGTGTGATTACGTGCTCATTTCATTAAAACCATTGATGTCTGTGTTTTTTATTGCAGAAATCAAACCAAGTTTGGAGTTGTCTTGTCTGATTTGGAGAGTCATTATTCTTGGTCTTCACTCTTAGAGGTAAAGTTCACACAAAAAATAATTTACTTGCCCTCAAGTCATTCCAAACCTATAAGACTTTTGTCTGTCTTTACAACATAAATTAATATATTTTTAGTTTTCTCATAATATTTGTTAATCCATTTATAGTTTAGATAATCAGTATTTTCAAGCTTCATAAATATAGAGTTATTGTAGAAGTAAATTCTGATATTTATATATGAATACATCTTAAATTATATGATAGCAAACATGTATGTTCAAAATAAAATACTGGTCTCCCAGACCAGCAATGGAGGACACAAAAAGAGAATATTAAATATATTCATACGTTTTCCAAAAAATTAGCAGATTTTGTATGAGTCTGGAAAAACATGGGGAGAGTAAATTATAAACATTTTAATTATTTGGTGAACTAACGGTTTGAAGAGCAGCCCTCCACGTACATGAACATTTGTGAGGTATGTGAATGTCATGTCTGTTTTAATGTTTCAGTAAAGAAGCTTTCTGAAAGCAATATTTATTCAAACAATATCACCTGTCCTCACACTAGTGCTGCCATTATAGACTTCATGAGAGCTGTGATAGACAGACATTAAACAACCACACAGTGTTGAAACTTTAAAACCGATTATTTACCTATCCTTACGGATGTGAATACACTTCTACCTGAAAATCGATAGTTTAATTAAATGTTTAATTTTTTCAAATGTGTTTCTCTTAGGCCACTGATGAAGAACAGGCGGTGACTGGGATGAATGCTGATCAGAGAGGAGAATCTTCTTTCCCCTAAACTGATGAAGCGGTGGTTTTAAAGGAGGACGCTGCCCTGGATGATGTAGAAGATGTCACATGCTGTGCTGATGGGGCTTCTTCATGATTACATCAGTTATGCTAAAGAGATCATGAAAATTGACCGTGATGCATGATCTGTATTAATGGACTATGAAACAAACTGTAAGTGTATAATTTGTTAAAAAAAAAAAAAAAACTTTTTCTGTGTTGTTTAGTAGAAGAGTTTACACTGTCATTCATACACCTGCTCACATTCTTTCACACACACACACACACACACACACGCGTCTGTTAAATGTTATAATATCAAAGTTAATGTTGTGATTTATTTGTGTACTGTCATGCCAGAATAGTTGGAAAAAAACCTAACTAATTGTAAATTTATTGTAGGTGTTTTCGTATATTTTTATACAATATATACAATTGAACAAAGTCCAATTTGATCTCAAGTTATATTCATCAAATGTTCAATGCTTTGTTTATGAACTCTGTAGCTGTTAATGCCATCCTTTTCTGCATTTCTTCTAACATGTTACTTTTTGACTTTTCTCTTGTTTTTAATAAATATTTTCCTTTTGATAATTATTATTTGTGTGTAAAAGTGATATTTAAAATGAACAACATTTGTAGGTTTAATGCCTAGCTCAATTTGGGTTAATTTTAACGTAGAAATGCATTGTTTCCCCACATGGCTGCACTCTGCGAGTTTATTTTCTGCCAGCAGGAGGCGCTAAGAGCGGGAGAGGTAGGTTTCTCCGGTAACGGCTGCAGAGCGGTACTGAGCTCACAAACGCTGCCTTATCAAGCACATGCGAAATTATATCGAACATTTTCTAAATGCAGTAGTTTTCCTTCTGAAATACAGTGATAAAAAACACCCGCTCTGGTTTTTGAAACCCTGCAATATAGTCATTTTAAACCATAAAAAATGGCAACCCAGCAGGCTGGGTTAAATATGATAACCCAACTGGTTGGGTTAAAACAACCCAGCGCTGGGTTCGTCCCTTTTTGACCCAGCGCTGGGTTGTCAAAATAACCCAAATTGGGTTGTTTTCAACCCAGCAGTTTTTAGAGTGAATGTTATATAAATAAAATATAAATGTATATAAAACCTTATGATAACAAATGCTGCATTTATTTGAAATATATATATATATATATATGCAGTTTAAAAAAGTAATTAAAAATAGAATAATATTATAAGCCTACTATATAGTATAAAAACGGATATTCAGTTTTATAACATTTTTTTACAGTATTATTAAATCATTTGCATTTTTGAAAAATAACTTCATGTGAGCATTAGACAACATCAAAGGTAATCTAAATGTAAAAATAAGCTATATACTATTGATTAAAAAAAAGTGTTACCATCATGCGCTCACTAGTCCTTTGATCAGATAAGAACAGCAGGCTTGCTTTTGAAGGGTTCCCCAGTGACTTTGTATAGTGACACTATTGAGACTCATCTAAATCTTTCTTCCCGCATGTTTTCAAAAGGGGGATCAGTGTTTGAACACTGTACTCTGTCAATAACTTTCCATCAGCATTTTTACTTGAACAAGACAAATCTTTAGCTTCTGATGCACTTAGGATTTTTTTTTTTTTTTTTATTATTTCATTGCACTTCATATAGGAAAGTAATTGACAGTTCTTTTTTCCAAATGATACCTGAGAGTCAGTGCCTCAGAGTTGCAAGAGAACATTTGACTGTGAGACGCAGTGATGTAAAACAGTGTAATGTATAATGTCAACACAACTGCTTGTGCACTGATGTGCAGCAGCAAGCCGGGGGAATTGTGTTTTATTAGCCTACACAATTAATCAGGGAATCATGTTAGACAGTAAAGGCAGCTGGCACGTTTATGGCCAGGAGCCAGATTTGCATACAAGCAAAGCAGCAGAATGGCCTGGATGTGTTTACTGCTGTTTAGCATAGTTAGCGTTTTCAATTTTATGTACTTCAATGTTAAATGTGTTCAGCACCAACTGCTGGATAGCAGCTCACAGCACAGTCTGAGCGCTTGAGCATGAATATTAGCAAATGACCCCCCGGAAGCCCCAGTGGCCTTAAAGTTTAACAGAAGAGTAATGCAGTTAATAAGGCTGGATGCATCCTATGAAAATAAATGCTAGGCTGGGAAGTCTGCAAAGAGTGTGGGTGGATCTAGTTGACTTGATGGATACATACTATGAAGATGCAATGGAAATAGAATGCACAGAGAGAAGAAAAAAAGCCAATGGTCTGCCAGATTGAGAGAGAGACAGAAAACAGAAATTAATGAGATTGTTGGGATCAATACATGTTAAAGTAATTGTTCAACCTGAAATAAAAATTGTGTTATAATGTACTCACCCAATGTCCTAAACCTGCATTATCTTCTTTCTATTGCAGAACACAATGTATTTCAAAGAATGCTGGTTGGTTACTAGACAGAAAATAATAATAATAATAATAATAATACAGCATCTACAGCATCTTCATAGTATTTATCCATCAAGTCAGATCTACTCACACTCTTTGCATAATGTATCTCATAACCTTGTACTTAAGTTACATTAAGTTGATTAAATTAATTAAGGGGTAAATGCACATTTTGCTTTGGTTGAACACATCTTTTTGTTGTTGTTGTTGTTGTTGCAGCAGCAGCTAAACAATTTGTTTTTTCTATTACCTTCTCTGTTCGGTAACTATGACTTACACAGGCTTCAGTCTGGTTCCAGCCCTTACGAAGACCTGAGATGACCAAACACCTGAGAAGAGATGATGCCAACCCCCCCCCAGAGGACCTCAGATGATGCCAACCCTCAGACAACATACAAAACTACCAAATTTTGGCTATAATGGACATCGATTTTTAAATAGTCACCACTGATAAGCTATTACTAAATACTAAATCTTACATTTTCTGTAAACCTGCTTTGCAATGATTTGCATTGTGAAAAGCGCTGTACAAATGAACTTGAATTGAATTGAATGATTAATAATAACAATAGGTCAATAATAAACATCTCCTTCGATGTTCCACAGAACAAAGTCAGTCATACATGTTTTCTAAAACATGTGGTTGTGTTAATGAGACCTATGGTATAATAATGTTGATCTCTGCAAAAATAAAACCATAAGATTCAAAGTATTTAACTAAAATAATTAAATCATGCCCATTGTTTTCCTATAAATAAATAAATAGCCTACAGTGTAGCACATACAATACAATGAAAGTAAATGGGGCCAATTATTGCATGATTTAAGATCAGAAAAGTGATGCATACTATATGCATTATATTTTATATAAGAAAAGTATAATTTTGTTGAAGTGTATGTAATATTTTCATTGTAAAATTGTTGTTCTCTCTTTCTCAGAGAGTTTAAGGAAAAAGTCATTTAATAATTTTAGTTATCATAATGCTACAAGTGCTGCCGATTGCAGAAACCAGACTATTCTTGAGCTAAACAGCGTGAGACTGCTGGTGTTTGTATAAAATAAATCTGTGGGATCTGTCACATGCTTAGCCTAATATAAAAGAGAACTAACCAAAACACACTTTCACTGAGGGAGTTCATTTTCCATCAACGCACATGATCCCAGCACAATGAGATAAACCTCAAAAGAGCTCATTTCAGAGCAATTTCTGTCAGGCTCTGATGTGTGAGCTTTTAAAAGTTAAAATTTAAATATTATGCTAATATGCAACGGGATTATCGGTTGCAAACTGTGTTTTGACAAGCTTGTCAGAGCATGATCTCTTGCCTGTCATGAAAACAAGAAGACCGAAGAAATTCTGATACAGAGGGTGGAAGATTGGCTTCCTTGTATATTAAAAATGAGCGAGAGGTGGCGCTGTTTCACTGAAAACCTACAATTGGAATCTCTAAGCGTGTTGCGGAAGACAAATTGACAAAACACAGGCGAAGGTCTCCCAACAAGTTAGCAGAAGCTGAAATCAAAGACCGTTTCATTGGAGAGAACAGTCCTGAAAATTACTGCTACAGTGGCCTATTCGACATTTTATTTAAACGCTTCATTTAAATCAAGCTGAAAATGAAAAGCGCTGTGTTGTGGATGACAAACAGAAGATTAAAGATCAAAAGTACTGATTATAAAAACAAATTCCCGCTCTATCAGTTGACCAATCAATATAACATACGTGAAGCATGTGATCTTCTGCACTCACTTCCTTATGCCGCGAGCATATGTTTGTTTACGCCAAACTAGAGCACGTTATGCATTAACTGGAATCTGCAGCGATGTTAAAGTTTGTGGCAGCAGTCAGATGATTTCTCTCGTCCTGGATGCAGCAGGTAGGTAGACCGACCGTTTTAGGAGAAAATGTATTTAGTCTGTAGGTAAAAATCTTGAATAGGCTACTTTAACATTTCAGTAGCCTGTTTAGTAATGCAAAAAAATTACGCTCGGCCATTGCACTCAGTAGTGTGAGTTATATATTATTTTAAAGACTCATAATGTTATTGGGTACCATTCAGTAGCTCAAATTAAGTTTTCAGCAGTGCTGTAATTATTTACTGAAACTGTAATTGTATATAAAACGTATAAATATAAAATGAAAAATTTGAAAACAAAACTTGGATATGTTAGCAATATGTAACTGAAATTAAAATAATTATGAGCTGAAGTACTAAACTACAGTAATAATACAAAATATACTTAAACTTATGACGTAATTAAAAATAATAATAAAAAGACCATTTCAATTTGAACGTATATTTTAACGCACACAAAGAATATTTGATGAATAGCTATTGAATTATTAGAAAAAATAATGGCACACGGGGTGGTGATTACCAGGTGGTCAGCCAATCAGATTCAAGCATTTAACAGGCTCTATATATATACATTATGAAGGTAAAAATTTTGAAGTACAAAGTGTTATTTGTTTTCAATTTCTGTTACCTTCATCCTCTTTCAGGGTATACAATGAAATCCCTTCCATGGATCCGTTGGACCCTTGGCCTGCTGCTTCTCTGTACTGCTGATGCAGACAGTGGAAGAAAACCTAATTTTGTCTTTATGATGGTGGATGATTTAGGAATTGGAGACCTTGGATGCTACGGAAACACAACGCTGAGGTTTGTTCATATAATTGAGTTTATTGCTTTTATTCCGAGTTCTTCCAGGAAATCCATACAGACTGTCCGATTATGGCTTGTGGATTGCTTTAGTTGCTACGTGTATGTACTCTGCATGTGAAATAATATACAGTTAGGCCAGCAGTGTCAGAAGATGCTGTGTAAGAACAATTAAATTTGACTTGCATTGGATTATTTTTTTTTTGTATTGGTTCATATACAGTATGTTTCAAAGATGAATACATTTTGTATGAAAGCTTGTTTCTGCCATGGTATAAAAGATTAAAAGATAATTGCATCCATAAATTTGGAACCCTGGTGAATAGACATCTCTCTCAGAGACATAATGAGACTGTGTTGTGTTGTGGTTGTCCTGGCTCGCAGGACCCCTAACATTGACAGACTGGCTCTGGAAGGGGTGAAACTGACCCAACACATAGCTGCTGCGCCACTTTGCACTCCCAGCAGGGCGGCCTTCCTCACAGGCAGATACCCGATTCGGTCAGGTCAGTGCTGGAGTTACTGCACATGGAGTTCTGCCTGAAATAAGCAATATGTACTGTTTTTAAAGCATTGCTGAGACTTACTGTTAAAGTGTTAAAAGACACTATTCTTTGTATGTGAGATTGCTGATAATAAGCAGGACAGGTATTATTATTATTACTATTAATATTAATATTATTACAATAATAATGACAATAATGTAATTATAATATTATTAGTAGTACTTCAGTGGATTCATTGTTTATTTTTAATTTTTTCCAAGTAATTTATGGAGCATGTTCATGATAAAATATTCAGTTTGTCTTTTCAACATTGGTTTAGGTTTGTATTGTTTTTTTTTTTTTGGATGCCATAGGTATGGCAGCAACTGGACGTATGGGAGTTTTTCTCTTTTCTGCATCGTCAGGAGGCCTTCCACAAGAAGAAATCACCTTTGCCAAGGCTGTCAAAGGGCAAGGCTATTCTACTGCTGTAATTGGTATGTTACTTCCATAACTCTGGTTATACGTTAACAGGGTCCTGTAAAGTATGTCACTCTGGGAAAAGCATCAGGCATGACCGATGACAATAAATGTGGTGGCTGACCGACAAGTCAGGGGAATGACAAGGGTCATCTGTCATTGCACAATTCTTAACATCTCTTTTTTTGTTCTGACTGAGTGAAGTGTGTCGAAATCACTATTATCAGAGAATTTTAACCTTAAAATCTTTTAATCTCTCATTAGGAATGCAAACAGCTTCATATTGCAAAAAGCACGTAGTTCAGATAATCTGGTGTTGTTGTTCATGATCTCTTTATAGATTGAATGCATCATTCATTCTATCATTTATTTATAAACTTTGGACTTACTCAGAGCAGTGTAGTATTGTACAACCTATAAAATTTCTTGATTGGGTGTAGTGATGTCCAAGCTGATTTGACACTTATATCTTTGGAGTGATATGCACTTAAAGGTTTCCTCCACCCCAAAATTAAAAATATTGTCATTAATTGATTGATTAATTTGTCACAGTAGTGCCGTTTTGGACAATAACCACTGAACGCAAACAGCATAGGCTGTTCTGTGTCAGCCGCAACACATGTATATGTAGTTTTCAATAAAATCTAAGGTAAATAAGTGCAGAAAACGTATCTGTTTGGTGCGGTTGACAGAATAACATACACTGTTTGCGTTCAGTGGATACGCTACACAATGGTGCTACGGTGATGCAGAGGAGTCGAATTTTTTAATAAAGCTGTTACCGTAATTCGTCACATAAAAACCGGGGCCTTTATTTACCTGAACTGCAGAAGGTAACAGGCTTTTATTTGAAGCAGGCTTTTAATGGAGGCAGGCCTTTATTTCTAATTCCATCTGTTTGATAAGTAATTGTTTTAAATAACTAGTTTTAAATTAAAAGCGATAGCGTTCCAGTGGACAGAGATCATAACATTAGCACAGAATCAGTTCAGAATCAATCAACAAAAGAACCAGTTCGGTTCAGATGCACTGTGTGTCAGTCTGCTTCACGAGGAATCATGCATGCGCAGTATCATCAGCTCATCGGTTCTCGAATTGGACGCGTCTGACAGAAACTGTTCTTGGTTCAGTGTACTGGTGATCCAAAAAGCGACAGTGGGCGTGTACGTTTGTTATCTAACTCTGCTGATTATCCACACAAATCCCCCCCCCCCCCTTTATTTTAGACTGGCCTTTATTTGTCTGTGTTGACCACGCCTCCGACCACTTTTAGAGGCCCAGCGTTTATTTGACTACCGTTTTTTATTAGAGGAATTACGGTATTTTTGTTTTCTTTGTGAACAAAGTATTCTCGTAGCTTTGTAAAATTGCGGTTGAACCCCTGATGTCACATGGATCAGTTTACCAATCTCCTTGCTAGGTTTCTGGACCTTGATTGTGGTAATTACATTGCTGTCTATGGGAGGGTCAGAGAGCTCTCAGGATGCATCAGAAATATCTTCATTTGTGTCCCGAAGATGAACGGAAGTCTTACGGGTTTAGAACGACATGAGTAATTGACAATGACAACATTTTCATTTTAGGGTGGAGTACCCTTTTAAATGGCATCTATGGTGTAGATTGATTGCTTAAGATCTCCCGGGGTGGCAAGCTCACACTATTATAATTTGTATCATTGATTCTTGGGACATGGAACAAGAGATGTAACTAAATTTTCTTTATTATTTAATTTAGAAAGCAGGATTTGAAAATAGCAACATTTCCCCTTTGAAAATAATGCAAGATTAGGAATATAATATAATCCAAGATTAGGAATAGAATGCTTTTATCACACTCTCTCTCACACACACACACCATTTTATTGTATTATTTTATTAATCAAACTTATTACTAAAAACCTCTGTTCTCAGACTATAATTTATACTTCGTATAGACAAAGATAGTCAAGATCGGAAGAAATGTAGCTATGCATTATTTAAATATTTATGAAACATCCTGTTCAAAACTTTTAATATCTTATTTAACCAAGACTGGATTTTACTTGCTCAAAACTACAGTAAAATTGTGAAATACTATTGCAAAATAAAATAACTCAGGGTTCCCACAGGTCCTTGAAATCCTTGAATCTGAAATTTTTTTTCAAGGCCCTGAAAAGTTTCTTAAAATAAACATACATAGATACAGGTCCTTGAAAGTGCTTGAATTTATTTTGTGCAAGAAGTTTTCTGTAAAAAAAAAAAAAAAAATCCATATTATTCCCTCTGGTCTGCTAATGTGTTGTTATGCCAACACATCAAGGCCTATGCATAGCTTGCTTGATTTTCATTAGTTATGCACATTTACATGTTACGTTAAGTGTTTCCCAAGTGAGGTACTTTGCCATGACATTCACGCTCGCACAAAACTACTACGATTGTACCTCAACGTTTCACAGATGCCCCGTGAAATTAATGTTGAATTGCTTTGCTTGTTAAGATGTAAACCCGTGAGGCAAGAAAAACATAAAACCATATTCATATATTTAAAACTTCTGGTTGCATGAGCCTAAGCTCTTTTCAGTAAAATCCATGCAAAATAGGGTTGCCAACCATTCAGTATAATGCAGAATTGTCCCGTATTTAAGGCATCAGAGAAGTGTTCTATATGAAAGCTATACGGAATGCAGTTTGTCCTGTATTCGCAGTCATACGCCGTATGGCCATCTAGACAATACAAGTAACACATTAATCATTCTTTTTGCACAAATCATTTTTTTAATTTGCGAACGTAGCCACTCAAGGAAGGCTTTGAGACCTTGCAGAATCCTCTGGGAACTTCTAGAAAAGAACTTCTAGAACTTCTTTTAACATTCCTAAAACTGGACCTCATTAATTTGAAGAACAAATTCAAGCACCAGAAGCAGCCTACACACTCCAAGTTCTCTTTAATTGAGAAATATTCATTTTCATGAATTCATAGGCTACCTGGTTGCAATAACATTTATTTCAAAATTTGTATTGTCATTGTTAAAAAAAAAAAAAAAATATTGATTGAATATTCAAAGACTTTAGTTTGTTATACTTTCAGATTTTCTGCCATATATTGTATGTAATTTCAGACTATATTCACCTCCTAAATTACCACACCACTTGCGCAGTAACAATTCTATAGTGGTAAAATTTACTCGGCCGATGCTTTGTGTATTAAAATGCGTGCAATTGTTTGTATGACATTAAACTTTATTTTTAGAATAATCGCACATAGGTTTAGCAAAACAAATGTGATTATTACTTTTATTATATCTTTATACACCTTTTATACGTATACTTAACTGTAGACACCGAATTTACACTCTATAACAGTGGTTCTCAACCACATTCCTGGAGGACCCCCTTCACTGCACATTTTGCATGTCTCCTTAATCAAACACACCTGATTCAGGTCACCTGCTCATTAGTAGAGGGTCACAGACCTGAAATGGGTGTGCCAGACAAAGGAGAGATGCAAAATGTGCAGTGATGGGCGTCCTGCAGGAATGTGTTTGAGAATCACTGCTCTATAGGTGGTAACACAATGTAACCTTGCTCTCACTTGAAATGTGTCCCCACATTAAGAATATGAGGGTATTGGACCTGGAAAGCCCTTGAAAGGTCCTTGAATTTGAAGTGAACCAAGGTTTGGGAACCCTGATAACTGTTTCCTCTCTGAATATATTTTAAAATGTAATTTATTCCTCTGATGAAAAACAGAATTTTCAGCATCCATTACTCCAGTATTCAGCATCACACAAGAAATCAGAAATTTTGCTGCTCAAGTAACTTTTCTTGTTATCATCAATGTTGAAAACTGTTGTGCTGCTTCATATTTTGGTGGAATCTTAATTCTGCAATGAATAAAAATGTTTAAAAGAACAGTATTTTATTTATTTTGTAAATTATTAACTGTCACTTTTAATTTGTGCCTTTTTAAAAATAATAATTTTCATTTATATGCTAGTTTTGTCAATAATTATAAAAACAAATATTAGATATGACATTCATATCTGCTTGTTTATGTTGACAATGGCAAGGAAAGCACATTTTGTGGGAAAAGGGAATAAGGGGAAGGTTTCACCAAAACCTCTGAACATGTTTAACTCAATAATTCAAAATAATTCCATGATTGATTTTCTAATTGATTGTTTGTTTATTCATTTATGTAGTTGATGTTGTCCTGTGTCTCAGAAATCAGTGAAATTGTATGATATAGCACTGGATAAAAAGCTAGCAGCTGTACAGAAGAGCAAATACAAAAAATAACTGGCTCACCGGAGTAATGTGGATTCGGCTTGAGGGACAAAAAAAAAGGAAAAGGCGGGAAAATAAAGTACTTGCATGCAACTGGTTTAGAGTGATAGAGTATGCAGCTTGCTAACTCTCTTTGCAGGAAACGGTATATGATTTTCATCTTTTGTGGGAAATCACTGGAACTTAAGGTTCAAAAGGGGGCTGAGTTAGTGTGTTCAAAATCTCAGTTAGATCCCAGAATGGGTTTAGTGGCTTTTAGACATTCTGCGTCCTTCATAAAATGACAAATTCGTATCTCTTGCACACTTTATTCACCAGTTGATTAGACTTGCATATAATGAATGGGAACGTGCACTCCTCCACTCAGATGTGATGAGTGGGTGTCCTCCTGCTGATTTATGCATGCCACCGCTGTGGTGTTGTCTGATCTGACCAAAATGCAGTGTTTTCAGTGGAAGTGTGCAGAGTTTCAAAACCAAAAAGCAGTAAGTGTAATTCAAGGTAATTTATGTGGCCTTTGAAATTATGGGGGCCGTAAGCCCTTTGCTACTCTGCCCTCAAACAAAAATTTGTGTTCATCGTTATCGATTTTTCCCGGTGAAACGGGACTTAATTAGTTAACAGTTTTTAGAAATGAGGAGTCCTGCACGCAGGCTGCCAGTTGAGGTAAGGGTGGGCACACAAATGTTCTGTTGCTTTCTAAACCCATGTTTTGCAAAAACCCCAGGAGAATAACAGCCCATGTCCAAACCATTAGGCCCAACAGACAAAGGCAGATCCTGAAGGAATTTGCTTGTCCCTTCCTCGTTCTGAGAGGGAGTTCAGAGAAGCAGATTGTCTAAATGAGCAGACGCTCTAAAACCGACATGTCTCAAAGCCTCCTGTAACACCCAAGGGGCAAGTGAGAGCCCAAAAGCTATTGTTTGATATTTGTGAGTCCTGTGTCTCAGGCAAACCTAGGAAATTTTGGCTGTTTGCAGGTAAATGTCTATGTGAAAAAATGTGAACCAATTGGTGAGACAAATAAAGCAAGTAAGACACAGATTTACATATGTGTCGGAATATTTGAAAATCCATGCATCAATCTGGAGCACTTTAGGAGCAAAATTAAGAAGTACATTCTCTTTTCAGTTACCAATTTGATGAAGGACAAGTTACCTGTGGTCAGTTTTGTGGACTGTTATGAAAATGCCTATATTATGTTCACACTTTTATTTCTAGGAAGCCAAACTATTTGAGTACTAATTTTATTGTTAATATTAGCTCAGACAGAAATATATTACTATGTAATACAACTGTTCTGTGAAATGAAAAATAAAAATAAAAAAAATAAAAAAATAAATATATATTAGTTAGTTAGTTAACATTAGTTAATTAACAAATTAAAATTAAAAATAATTCTAAAACATTTATTAATGTTAGTAAAACTTAACTTTGCCATTTACTAATGCATTATTGAAAACCGCAGGGAAACTTTAAAGTTTCTATGTTTACAAAACTTCTGTTCAGAAAAAGTTCGAAATTATTTGACTTTGGAAAATTAAGCGAACCAGTGAAACTCTGAAAACACTGGATGATAAACTGCATCAGTGTAAATTAACACAGTGCCATGCTTCATTCTGATATGCAGAGTACAGACTTATTTATTTTGCAGCATTTTGTGATTTGATAAGCACACTGAGGTTCAGACTGCACTGAACATTTTCCATGGTGATACTGAGCAAATGTCAGGAGCTTGTTCAGGTGTGTTCAAATAGGGTTAGAGTTAAACTCAGCAGGAAAGTGGACCTCAATGCTTATGATTTGGGGATCCCTGTTTTATTGTAATGGTTTGCCACTCATTAAATCAATTGTTGATTTTTATAAACTCTTTCTTTTTTTTTTTTAGGGAAGTGGCACTTGGGTCTCAACTGTGAAGACAGTGCTGACCACTGCCACCATCCTAACTCTCATGGCTTTGACTACTTCTATGGCACCATTATGACACACCTTCGGGACTGCCAGCCTGGACATGGCTCTGTTCTACATTTCGTCCATGGTTACATCCCATACAAGGCCCTTAGTATTGGTCTAGTTTCCCTGGTGTTACTCCATATTAAAGGGATGATAACTGTGCCCAGGAGGGTAGTTTTTGGTTTTCTAGTCCTGGTAGGGGTAGTGGTTAGTCTCTTTAGTTTGTTGGTGTACACATTCCCCAATCTAAATTGCTTTGTCATGCGAGGGCAAGATATTGTGGAGCAACCATATACATCAGAATATCTCACACAAAGGATGACCAGTGAAGCCATAGAGTTTCTGGAAAGGTATGTGTCCACATTTTTTACACTTTGCTTATTTAGCTTAAGAAATGCAGTGACTGAATTAAAGGGGTCATATGAAGTTGCTAAAAAGAACATTATTTTGTGTATTTGGTGTAATGCTATTTGTTTATGTGGTTTAAGGAAAAAAAACAAAACAAAACAAAAAACATTATTTTTCACATAATGTACATTATTGTTTCTCCTCTATAACCCTTCTCTCTGAGACACATCGATTTTTATGAAGCTCATCAGTCTGAAAAGCAAAGTGTGCCCTGATTGGCCAGCTGTCCAGTGTGTTGTGATTGGCTGAATACCTCAAGCGTGTGATGGAAACGTTCCACCCCTTGCTATACTGTGATGCCATTTGTCCAGGTGTGACAACACAAAAACAATTAATAGGGCTGTGACGGTTGCTGTGACAACCGCGTCACCGCGATGGTCGGTTGCCACCGCGGTTGTCTACTGCCACCGGCAGTAGTGCATTTGACGTCACACACTCTATAGCAAGCATAATACAAAATTTTGTATATAAGTGTAATAACTGTAATAGTTGCAAATTTTAAGTCTATGGTAATTAACAAATTACCTCAAACACAGCGTTTCCTTTAGATTAGCAGATTTGAGCGCAGGAAAATAGTTTATGTATTCAGCACATTAATTTAGTGTTGAGCCATCAGCATTCATGTCACCCATCTGCGTTTGCACAAGTTCTCGTGATCGCAAACGCTGGCTGGTGAGGTTTGGTGAGGCTTTTTCCAAACTGGCCAAATACAAACAAGACAGCGATAAATAAAAATGATAACAAGAAATATGTCAACGATTCCTATTTCAAAGAGAGCACGTGCAGCTGAGGAGTTATTGAGCTCGCTTGGTGGCGGAAAAGTAATCCGGATGCAACACCACCGCGATGCAACAGTCTGTTTAGTGTCTACACAGGACATTTGAACTCTGTGTCAGTACCTCACAGACCGGACGGGGATTTATCATGTTGTGTTGTGCTGCATCCAATGTAGCATCAATGATTATAATGAGTATTTTGTCACGCTGCGCGCTCGCTCGCGTCCGTTACAGGGTGTATTTAATTTTCTTATTTAGGCGTCTTTCTTGTTTAACTGCATAATTTTTTTCATATTTATTTTAGTGTTTTGCAGGCGGTGTTCACTGACAGAAAAATCTCAAACAAACACGAACTGACGAGTTAAATAGGATGTGTTAGATTAGTGAGACAATGCTGGGCTGATTTCATAGACGTGCATATATATATATATATATATATATATATATATATATATATATATATATATATATATATATATATATATATGCTATATATAAATATATCCTGTATATGATATATATATATATATATATATATATATATATATATATATATATATATAATAAATTACATGCATGCACAGTTTAAGTCAGCTTTAATCACCTTTTTTGGTAATTCCATGAACTGACCACGACACTGCTTGCAGATAGTTTATTTCGCAGTTTGATATGAAAGGATACGCACAAAGGAAGCCTGCAATGGCGCCTTTGAGCACAGGACCGTTTCCGAACTCGCTTTACTTGCACCTGATAATAATAAATTTTTTTTTTTTATCAACACCGCGCCACCGGCGGTTGTTGGTCCATGACTACCGCGGTGGTAAAAATCAGCCACCGTCACAGCCCTAACAATTAATCCCATTACATGGAAAGTTTTTCTTGCATCCAGTGGGGACATAATTATGGATTATAATGATTTTATACAGTTTTTTTTTTACGCATTTTTTTTGCATTTCGCACTGCTTAAACATAAAACCATGAATGCATTTGTGATCGGACAAACGACCAACAACAGGCGCTACTCTCCACTGCTCAAAACTCGCATTTGAATCGTCAGTGGCAAATTCTTTAAATATGAAAAATAACTTAGAGGCTGTGACTCAAAAGTCCCAGACTTTTCTCGCAAAGTTGGAATTGCCCCACTTTATAGAAACACCAACCGACACCAACATTGTAGGCTACTCTCTCAGGAAACAGTCCTTGTCCTCCATAAAATGTGCTGCACACATCTGAATATTTGGGTTGAACTTTTCCACAGTGTTGTAAATACAACTTAACCACTGATTTCTAGTTGTGTCCTCTTTTGGAAGGCCAAAGAAAGTAGTTTAACTTTCACAACAAGGCACACAGCATCTCCACAACATGGCGGCAGCAACAATACTACATTGAGAATCAACATTAGGCCTTCTTTCTTTCCTGGAATATTTGGGGGGCATTATGCAAATCTTCCCACACAGTGACATATACATAAGTTAGAATTAACCATATTTAGGTTGGAGTGGTTGACTCTTAACTTTTATAAAGAATATCTCTTTTGTTTTTTTTTTTTTTTTTTTAGTTTATTCACCAAGAGCTTGTAACACTCCAAAGAGAAAGGAAAAAATGAAATCACATCATATGACTCCTTTAATATCAAGGGAAATTGTCAATCCATTTTGAAAGGTCTGTATTGAAATGAAGGTCTTGCTTAAGCCGCTCTGGATTATTAATTTGATTAACCCTCAATAGGTAGAGTTCACCCAAAAGTAAAATTGTTATGTTCTCCTTTTCATTCCAAACCTGTATTACTCATTTTTTTCAGTGTAAAAGTTGATTTTGAATAAAGTGCAGATCACTCAACTAAATGCTAGAATCACTACAAAAATAAAATGGGAACATAATTTAAAACACTCTGTCATACACTTGGAAGTTGTTATAAAACAAACTCTTGCAGAAATGTGCACCTGTTTAATAGATTCAGTATTTGTTCTAAATAATCAAAATATCTGCTTAAAATCCTCTGACTGGATGGAATCATAGTCTGCAACTAAAAACACAGTCTGTACACATTAGACGCTTTGTGATTTTCTGTGAAATTTGTCAGCTATGACTGACCAATATCGGCAGAGTGGTCGCAGGCTCTTCCAAGTTGCAAATCGCTGCGGAAAAAGAGGAAAAAAATCTAGAGGAAAAAGTTATGTTGTGTATTCCAGCCTTAAGGGTTTCTAGCTTCAAAAAGGACACAAGGGCATAAAAGTGTAATTTTTCTGAATAATGATCTTACTTTATTGCATTGCTTCAGAAGATTTTAAATGGATTTCAGCGGAAGAAAGGAGGTCATATGGGATTGAACACATAAGTAAATCATGTCAGAATGTTAATTTTTCTGTGAACTCTTACCTGTATCACAGAGAGTCTGTTTATTGGAAAATGTTAGTTTTCAGCTACTGGACTGATAAAAGATTTATTTAGAAATGACTTGTCGTTGATATTGCTTTTTCTGACAGCTGATGCCGATATCTTGGAAAGTTATATATGTAGTTCTTTTATACTTTAGATGACAATGTATTTTCACGAATTAATATTTAATAAAAATACAATTAAAAAGAAAGTAAACGCTGTAACCAACAGTTTTTTTACATTGTGTGCATTGGAAATCAAATTTTTTTTTTGCAAATAAAGCCGAGGTAATGGTCATTTTACATAGTGAAAATGTCATCAATTTGACAGAGGGCAAATGGTTAAGCACAGCATAGTTTGAAATCATGAGTTTAAAGTTTGACGATGGCACATCTCCAGTGAGGTTAAACTCTTCTCCTGTCCATATTAAATTTGCACCGACCAATTGACATGCAGACAGCACGTTATCATGCAGGGTAAAAGAAAATGCACACTTGACAAGATCTCACAACTGGATTTGACTAAGTTTGCAAGGTTTGCGAAATTAAATGTTCATTAGTCATTCAAAGAATTGTTTAAATTATAAAAATGCGATTTAAATGATATAATACGACTTATATCGGCCTTTGCGATATATCGGTCGACCACTAGTAATGACCAAGTTTAAATTCTCTACTTGCAGTATTATATGGACTGTAAGACACTGTATAGACATTGCCTTAATGTAAAACAAAGCCTTGTGAAAACTCACATAAAAGCAAACCCCTTAAAGCCAGACTCTAATCCTTGGTCTGATGGCATAACACAACCTTGAAATGATGTGCTTTGTGTTTGTCCAATGGCAAATAAAGATTTTTTTTTTTTTTTTTTTAATATACAGGAATTCAGAGAGGCCATTCTTGCTCTTCTTCTCATTCCTACAAGTCCACACTGGACTATTTGCTTCTCCTCTCTTCAGGGGAAAAAGTCAGCATGGCCTCTATGGTGATGCTGTCATGGAAGTAGACTGGAGTGTAGGTAGGTACTAAATTACTTTTTACTTGTCACGTCAATAATCAAAAAATGCTGCTAATTAAAATTAGTGCAATAAATTGCCTTTTGGTTTTACAGGGAAAGTCTTGTTAATATGCCATTATCTCAAACTGTACTACTTGTTTCTGCTGTATTTTGCCTTTAATTAAGGTATACTTATTGTATTTGCTAAATTAATTTTCTGAGGGAGCTGAGCCCAGAAAGAATTCATCATAAACCAACGAGTGTGTCTCTTAAAAGGGCACAATGAATGGTTTCTAAAAATATCTAGTAAAACAATCTAGTAAAAAATTAGTATAGCTACCATATAAATGCAAAAGTGACATTGTATATAGCACTGAATGCATACTGTCATCAGAGTTTTAAAGTGAAGGACAGTTCTCTTAGTCATACTTGAGTGTTCTGGGGAATAAGCAGAAGGAATTAATTGATTTTTCTGTCAGTTGCAAACCGCAAGCTGGTAACCAGGTAATTGGACTGTGCATTTTAAGTTTTGGAGGTAACAAGATATTTTAAAGAAATCCATGTCTAGGCACAATTTATCTGTCTTGCATTAAAACCTAAAGAGTTCAAGGTTTTTATTTTTATTTTATTTTTAGAATCACAACTAACAATCAGTCAAGTGCATTGTTTTTTGACACAGGTGGATTGCAGAAACTAATTAGTGTAACATCATAAACTAGATTTGCATTCCCTAAAGGAAACATAATAATAGTCCATCCAGAAATGACAATTCTGTCATCATTTACACATCTTTATTTCATTCCAAACCTGCATGACTTCTGTAGTACATAAAAGCAGATATTATAAGAAATGGCTTAGTTACCAAAATGTGATCTCTTGTGTTGTGCAGAATAAGGAAATATACAGGGTTGGAATGTCATGAGGGTAAATTACGACAGTATTGGCTTTTTGGGGGGTAAACTGTCCTTTAATAATGATGATGATAATAATAATAATAAAATGCAAATTTTAATTAAAGAAGAGAATAAGCCACTAAATCAGTCACAACTAAAGGCAATGTATGCACCTTTATAAAATGCTTGTGGTGTTCTCAGTTGTAAGTTGATGAGAATTTTGGTAAAAATTCATAAAGTACTACACTGCACTGGAAAATGTAACTTTCCCAGTAGTTATAGCCAAATGTTGCACCAGGTTGGTTTTAGTATTTTTAATATTGATTGATTGGTCAATTTGAATTGTCAGAGTCTTTTTGCCGTTTTTAGGTCAGATCATGCAGACTTTGGAGCGCTTAAACTTGAAGGAAAACACACTGGTATACATGACTTCAGATCAGGGGCCTCATCTGGAAGAGATTTCCATTCACGGAGAGATGCATGGGGGTTATAGTGGCATATACAAAGGTATTCTGTCTGATGATTTGTTCTTAGAATCTGAGAGCTAGTTTACCAAACCTTGGACAAATTATCACATTTTAACATTATTTTCAGTTTTAAATATGAGGTGAACACTAACAATATGCAGTTTCACCTCCTTTGCTGTCTCTCGAGCAGCTGGAAAGTCAACTAACTGGGAAGGTGGGATTCGGATACCGGGGATTCTTCATTGGCCAGGTGTCTTACCTGCCGGGAAGGTCATTGATGAGCCCACAAGCAACATGGATATTTTCCCAACAGTGCTGAATTTAGCTGGTGTTTCCAAACCCAGCGACAGGTGAGAACTTGTCGCCTAGCAACAAGATCTGCCAGTCAAAGATTTGGTTACAGAGACGACAGATGCAGATACAATAGATGCAACTAATTTGGAGGTAGACTGAAATATTGGGATATACAGAAATCAGTAGATAAAAAAAAAAAAGAAAATTCAGGCACTTTGTTAGATGAATGTATCCCTGGTAGTGTAGTATATAATAATGATGTTTTGTATTATGGATATTCATACTGCTAAATAGACTCAATAACTAGGCTGATAATTGCTGTGCATTACCACTTGTTTCCATTGCAGAGTCATTGATGGTCATGATCTCATGCCTCTGTTGCAAGGGCAAGTGGAGCGTTCTGAACATGAATTTATGTTTCATTACTGCAATGCCCAGCTGAATGCTGTCAGATGGCACCCACCTAACAGTGAGTGCTAAATTTAATACACTCTTGTGATGGGTTGTAACTGACTGCTATTTGGTAACAATAAACTTCCTTAGTTAAAGAAATAGTTCACCCCAAACATTTTTTTGTCATAATTTACTTACTCTCATGTCATTCCAAACCTGTATGAGTTTCTTTTTTTATGTTGAACATAAAAGAAGATATTTTGAAGTATGCTGGTAATCAAACAGTTGATGGTCCCCATCGACTTCTATTCCATTTATTTCCATATTCTGGAAGTTAAAAGGGGGCCAACAACTGTTTGGTTCTTCAAAATACCTTCTTTCGCATGTGTTTAGCAAAAGAAAGAAACGTATACAGGTTTGGAACAACATGAGGGTAAGTAAATGATGAAAACATTTTCATCTTTGGGTGAACTATTCCTTAGTTAAAAGTGCTGTATGTAAGTGTTTGACTACTAAAGCTTAAGATATTTATGAAACATGCTAAGGTAACATACTTGTTAATGTCGGTCTTTGTTTTGGTTTGTGAAACCTGCCCACTGCCAGCTTACCCAGTTGTATTTCGACATCCCACAGCACATTTAATTTTATTCATCGTAAAGTGTGCTCGTTCCTGTTGGTGTCATCAATCTGGCAACCTGTGTGCGTGCGTCAAGTCTGAGGAGGAGGTGCCGGGTGAAGAAAACCCTGTGCAATATTTTGAATTTGGACTGCAATACTTATTTCAACCACTTTGTGTCAATCCTACATACAGCACTTCAAACATTAAAGGGTTAGTTCACAGAAAAATAAAAATGATGTAATTGAAAATTATGTAATGACTCACCCTCATGTCGTTCCAAACCCGCAAGACCTCCGTTCATCAGGAACACAGTTTAAGATATTTTAGATTTAGTCTGAGAGCTTTCTGTCCCTCCATTGAAGACGTATGTATGGTATACTGTCCATGTCCAGAAAGGTAATAAAAACATCTTCAAAGTAGTCCATGTGACATCAGAGGGTCAGTTAGAATTTTTTGAAGCATCGAAAATACATTTTGGTCCAAAAATACAACTTTATTGAGCATTGTATTCTCTTCCGGGTTTGTTGTGAGCGCGTTCAAAACACAGTTACGCAGTTTAGTGATATCCGGTTTGCAAACGAATCACTCGATGTAACCGATGTAATCTCCAATACGCATTAATCCACAAATGACTTAAGCTGTTAACTTTTTTTTTAATGTGGCGGACACTCCCTCTGAGTTTAAACAAATCAATATCCCGGAGTAATTCATTTACTCAAACAGTACACTGACTGAACTGCTGTGAAGAGAGAACTGAAGATGAACACCGAGCCGAGCCAGATAACGAACAATAGACTGACTCGTTCTCGAGTCAAGAACCGTTTCAAAAACCGATTCAAGAACCGAGGAGCTGATGATACTGCGCATGCGTGATTCAGCGTGAAGACCAACACAGCTAATGTTATGAGCGCAGGTAAACCGAAGGCTTGAATCAAGGGAAATCATCGCCAATTACGTCGAGCACAAAAGAACTGGTGAATCGTTTTCTTCAACTGGTTTATTGAATCGAACTGTCTGAAAGAACCAGTTCGCAGGAAAGAAACCGAACTTCCCATCACTACTGGTGATCCGAAAACCGATGCAACCGGATCTTGACTCAAGAACAAGTCAATCTTTCGTTCGTTATCTGGCTCAGCTCGGTGTTCATCTTCAGTTTTCTCTTCACAGCAGTTCAGTCAGTGTACTGTGTAACTGTGTTCCGAAGATGAACGGAGGTCTTAGGGGTTTGGAACGACATGAGGTTGAGTCAATGACAATTAATGACAATTTTCAATTTTGGGTGAACTATCCCTTTAAGTAACATAGTTAATGTTTATTTCAACATGTGCTTATCAAATCTGGTATCTGTTTAGATTAGTTAATGATCCTGAGCTTGCAGGATTGCAACTAACAATGAATAGGTGTTTTTGTTTACTAACAAACAATTAACAAAGATTCATAAATACTGTAACAAATGTATTGTTCATTGTTATTTAATGCTAGTTAAGGCATTAACTAAGGTTAATTAAGGATATTATTATAACATTTTAACAACTGTTTTGACACTCTTAATTACTGATTTAAATAGTATATTAGTTGAGTAGTATATGAAGTCCCCATTGCGCATGTTACTTTGAAGTCTAGATGATGTATGTATTGTGCAAAAAATAGATTACAACTAAAGTAAAAGTTAAAATTGCTTTATGGATAAAGTGCACAGGATAACATTATGTAAACACAAACTTTTTATTTTGGATGCAGGTTGAACAGTTTTACAGCACCAATATAAACACACACACACACATTTTAATGGGTAGATAAGGTTAGATAAGATAAGATTTTTCACTGTAAATGATTGAAAAAATTGTTAGATAAAGGTGATGACTGATTGTTTACATTGTTTACAAGCTGGATTTCCCTTTTTTTTTTCTCCAGGTAATGCAATCTGGAAGGCCTTTTTATTTACCCCTGACTTCTACCCAGAGAACAGCTCTGCCTGCTTCCACACTCATATCTGCCTCTGCATCAAGCCATTTGTCACGTTACATGACCCTCCACTGCTTTATGACCTGTCGAAAGACCCGACCGAAAGCACCCCCCTTAGTCCAGACACTGAGCCCCAGTTCTTCTCAGTCCTGGAGGTCATAAGGGGAGCAGTAAACCGTCATGCAGAGAGTCTGAAGCCTGTCCCAGTACAGGTTTCTCCTCTGCAAATAGTATGGAAGCCTTGGCTTCAGCCCTGCTGCTCCTCTCTCAGTCAGCTGTGCACGTGTGAAAGAGATCATCAAATAGAGAAGCTACGAAAAAGAAAAGAATAGTCAGGTAATCAGAATCATATGGCTTTAATGCACAGGAAGGGCATGTAATACTTAAAAGGATAGTTCATATAAAAAATAAATAATTAAAATAAAAAATAATTTACTAACCCTCATGTCATCCCAAACCTGTATGACTCAATTTCTCTGTAGAACACAAAAGAAGACTGTTAACCGAACAGTTTTTACTACTTCATTGTCTGCATTTCTATCTTCTTTTATGCTAAACAGAAAATAAGAAAGTCATACAGATTCGGAACGAAATGAGGATTAGTAAAAATGACTCAGTTGTTTTAAAAAAAATTGGGTGAATTGTCCCTACAACATTAGCTTACCTACTAATTTAAAATCGTGGTCACATTAAAGTTGTTCGGAGAATTTTGTGGATGAAATGCTGTAATTTCCACAAAATTGGCAATTTTGCAGGGCAAGAAAATGGGTTCACTCAGATCCGGCATGTTTGCAACAAAAGTTGCTTGGTAGCGACTTCTGTGTGAGCTGTGCTACATACATCGCTAATCTATTGACGGCAGTCAATGGTCAATTTTTGCCTTCCAAAAATTAACTCAAATTTGGCTGATTTAAATGAATTTTAATGCAATATCTCTGTAAAATAAATAAATAAATAAAGAATCAGAATATCCTATATAGGTCTGAAAAAAAGAGATGAAAATGAAAGGAAAACAAAACATTTTCTACACAAATTTGTACCAAGATAGCACATCTAAGGTCATTTGCAACAGGGTTTGCAAGCACAGCCAGGTTCTCTGTTCTGAGTTCTGTATTCCTCCTAGTCTGGAGATGCATCATCCTGATTGAACATTGTAAGGTCAGGGATTTTGTGAAGCAGTAATTACTACCTTTATGCTCATAAGCTTTGATCTAGCCTGCAACCGGTAACGACTCAATACCCGTAATGTCTTTTACAGGCTTTGGTGCTCTAAGGGTTTTTTTGGTGGTATTTTTGGTTTCCAATCTGTTTTGCTTATTTTTGTGACTAATCAGGCTGCACTGAATGGTTTGCAGTTTTTGCCAGCCATAAGAGGCTCTCCACGCTCTCAACATCATGTTCATTACACAAATCTCATCACATTAAAAATTATCTGTATCAGGAATTAAAAAGATGTTTTGCCTAATATTTTTAAGAGCCAGATGCGATATGTATTGATATTATGCTGTACTTTACGGCTTGATGTATTTATCACTGTTTCTGGAATGTTTCATATATTTGCTAATCAGATATTGATAGTCATTTGCATGAGGTACATTTCATATTTAAGAGTGTCAACTCTGAGCTCTTAATCCTTAACTGATCTTTAACTACTATTTGATAGTTTCACACATAATTTCCTCAAGATTTCATGATTATCCACAGTCCTGAAAAAAAAGTCCAGCTTCTTAGAAGAGCTTCTTAAAATTCTTAAAATGATTTCAAGTGGGCGTTACTTGACGTGTGATCAAGTATCTCTTACTAGCATCTTTCTGAATCGAATTTGAAAACATTTTGACCGCTTTTAACAGCATATCTACTAAACTGCATTACTTTTATGTGAACAGATACTGACTTTTAAAGATAGCTAAAAGAGCAGATGGCAGTTACCCAGGGGAGCCTTGAAAAAGATTGAACCATGGGGCTACTCCTACAGAAAAAGATCTAAGATTATGTCAGAATAGACAAGTTCAATCATTCTGATTTTCTGGGCACTTTTGCAGAGGGGAGAGATCAATCAGTTGCATTATGGGAGGTTGGCTTGGCTTAAATGATCAAAGGCACCAAAAGGGAACGTGTGCTCTGCTTAAGGATAGGTTTTTAAAACCTACAGGAACTTTATTTATAATATTTTTTTTAGAAGTTGGAAAACATATGTAAAGCTTCTTCTTAAAAATAAAAAAAAAGGAAATAAAGAAAGGACGCCCTGTAGAATTCCATGGTTTTCTGTATTGAGTACAAAATTAAAAAAAAAAAAAAAATCTGGATCTTGGCAGGTCTTAAAATTAGAAAAATAAAACCTGAAATAAAAAAAAAACAACAACAACAGCATCACAGTCATTTTTTACTTAAGAAAAAAAAGGAAAGAAGAAAAGAAATAACAATATACAAATTGACAATTGTATGTTCACTGCTGTATGCACTTTGGGTGGGTTAAATGGAGAGCATGAATTCTGAGTATGGGTCACCCATACTTGCCTTTGTCACTTCACTATCTGCAAGGTCTGAAGTGCCAGTTGCGATGGGACTACTTCCCATCTCCAAATGTTCAGGTTACCTGGATTGAAAATCCGTTCATAAACTTGTGTGATGAAGTTGCTGAGAGAGCAGGACAGCCTTATTGACTTATCTTGTGACAATGCTTTAAAATTAATTTTTCTCAAAGATATCTGACAGATTTTTGGATTCATAGTCTTTCCGAGTATTCCTATCTTTCTGACAAAGCTCTGAGGTTTATGATGCCATTTTCAACAGCTTATTTCAATTCAATTTCAATGTATTTATGAAGCACAACTAAAAACAACTACCGTTGACCAGTGTGCCATACAAAGTAACCAGCCACAAACAGAATTAAAAACAAAGACCAGGATAACAAATAAAACTGCAAGACACGGCAGAGCAATGCAATCCATTAATAATAAGCCAGATCAAATAAAAATGTTTTAACCTGGATTTAAAAATGGATAGTGTAGGGGCAGTTCTGATTTCTGCAGGGAGACTATTTCAAAGTCTCGGAGCAGCTACGGCAAATGGTTAATCACCCTTAGACTTGAGTCTGACAATAAGAACCACTAAGAGCCTTAAAGCTGCGGTAGGGAACTTTTGACACTCTAGCGTTAATAAACAGAACTGCTTGCATCTTGCGGAAGAACATCGCAGCCGGAACTACTTCTCTCTGTTTATGTCTATGAAGAATCACAAAGGTACTGGGTTACTCCGCCGCAGTATCCCCGAAGCACTCTAAAATAGTCCGAATATAAACACTTATTATAGGTGCACCCTAGTGATTCAGGACAAGCCAAAAACACGGTTTGGAAAATGGATTCATGGTGTACTCGCTTATTTTATAAATTTTTCTACATTTTGAACACAAACAAAGTTACAGACCGCAGCTCTGATTGGTTATTTTTTACCGGGAGCGATGGAGTTTCTGCAAATGGCAATAGGACCACTGGGAGGAGCCAGAGGAGCTTGATTTTTTTTCACAGATTATCTGTCTCATATTCTACTGTCAGGACATAATGACAGGTTTAATAAATATGTAAAAAATATTTTTTTTTACAAAAGTTCCCTACAGCATCTTTAAGTTGGCAGACCTGAGAGCTCTTGCAGTGTGGTGGACTATCAACAGATCCAAGAGGTATGAAGCTGCTAAACCATTTATAGACTGGTTGGAAAAAACAATAAGAGCACTTTAAAATTAATCCTGTAGTGTACAGGTAACCAATGCAACGACTGCAGGACAGGGTGATATGCTCATGCTTTCAAACTCCTGTCAGAACTCTGGCAGCAGCATTTTAAACCATCTGAAGGTGGTTTAAAGAGGATTGACTGATCCTCAAATAAAGAGAGTTACAATAATCAAGTCTTGTGGTGATAAAAGAATGGATTACTCTTTCAAAATTAGCAAAAGAAAGAAAGGACTTCATTTTTACCAGGGTTCAAAACTGATAGACGCTTGACTACACAACTTGATTAACTTGTCTATTAACTTGCACAGTGTGATACATTTCCTCCAGTTGTGTACTTACAATATCTCAAAAGTCTCCAAAGATTTTTTATTTGAGAGAAATTCCGATTTTAAATAACTGTCCGTCCCGGAAAAGAAATGTCGCCTCTCAGTGACGCAATGTCCGCTCTATACTTTGTTTCCGGTGTAGACCATGTGATGTTCCACCACACCGGTCAAATGTGGACCAGTACCAGTTTTTCAAATGGCTTCATGACTACAGACGTTAGAGCCACAGGCCTGTAGTCATATAGTTCTGTAATTTTGGATTTCTTTGGGATGGTGATGTGTTTGCGTTTGAAGCTTGAAGGTACTGCGCGCAGATCCAGTGATCTATTGAAGATATGTGTGAAGATGGGGGACAGCTGGTCAGCACAGAATTTTAAACAAGCTTTTCTAAATCTAAAAATATAGAAATTATTATTCTTTCTAAATGGGATGTATATACGCTACTGTGACTACAAATAAATGGAAAACATTGATGCTTTAGGATTTAAATATTTAACAAAGCATGCATACAAACGGACGCTTTTATCATGTTCATTTTGTGTTCATGCTAGTTCCCGTGAATTAGTTTTATGATAACTTCTCTTTGTTGGTTAAATTCATAGACAGTAAAAGAAATGGACACAGCGACCCCATTGGAACTCAATTAAGACAAGTGAAGCCAATTTTTAGTGTTTTTTAGCACTTCCGTTTCTGACGCGCAGACTCAAACGAAGCTTGACGACATCAGCAACCTGTCTGACAGATGTAATTCTTCTAGTAGCTGTGCGTGCAAACTGCCATCGTTAATCTTGCAGAGACGGCGAGCTTGAGCGGGGAGTTCTTTGTCGTGAGTGAGCAGGAGTAAGTATTCTGATTAATTATTTTGTATAGTATTTTAAAATGTAACGCCAGTACGCCATATTAAGTTAATTGCCTGCGAGCTTCTCCTCCTGTCTGTACGGTAATGCGACAGAGAGACGAGTGGTTATGACGCAATCGTTAGCCTATTTTTTACAAAAACTGTTTATACGTGGCCATAATGTAACATAGAAGGTAATGGAGCCCTTTATACATTGTCGTGTATCTTTAGAAATAAATAATGGGCAAATGGAGTCTTTAAACGCCTCAGATGTAAAGTTATTCGCTGTCAAAGTGACACCAAAATGAATGGGAGTCAATGGGAATGCTAACGCAAGTGAAGTTCTGCTAAAAGATGGCAGCCCCCACCCGACTTCAACTTCCGGGCGAGTTCCTTGCCCCCTGGTTAAATTATGGGGTTGCATAATGTTGTTCCTGAGAGGTGTGTAAAGGGCAGGTTTTAGTGAAGCACAGTGGAGCTTCTGGCCCAACGGTGGAAACCCAGCACTATTTTGGCCTCGGTACTACAGGTCTGAGGCAGTTAGCCCGCCCAGCCCGTTTAAAGAGCTGGCTCACACTTGCCCGACAGTGGAAAAGTGGCTATTCAGATTGTCTGCCAGTTGTTTGATTGTTCACAGTGCTGGGGGATAGTGTCTTATAGTCTCTTTCAGACCTTTCCACGCTGATGTTGAGTTGCTTGACGTGAACTGAGTCCTTAGTTTTACAGAATAATTCCTCTTCGCCAATCTGATCTCCTTTTCCCGTATGTGTTTGGCCTGTTTATACAAGACATGTAGGAATGCACCTGTCTTCACTGAAACTGATATAAGATGTTACAGTCTCTAAACTTGTCCAGATCTGTTGCAGCAGCTTCAAAAACACTCCAATCAGTTAAGTCAAAACATGAAAAAAAAAGCTTGTAAATCCTGCTCTTCTTCATTAGTCCATCTTTTTACAGTCAACATGTCACAGTCAACAATTCAACATTTTACAGTTTAATATTCAACAGTTTAATATTATGGGGGGAACCCCTAGGACAAACGCGCGCACGCTATGGAGATTATCACGTGAAGCGAAACAATATCCAATCAGAAAGTGAATGATGTTCTTAAAGAAAGATGTAAGATCTGATAAAATTTTTAAAGGGGTTTATTTAATGCGGCAATTAAAAAAAAACAAAAATTATATATATCTATCTATCGATCGGTGGGGATAAATTTACACCCCCCCCCCCCCCCCTCCCAAAGTCATCAGTGCTACTACACTATTGGCGAGACGGATCACAAAACTTATCACGGATCCGTGGTTTGATAAGTCAATTTTATTTTAAAATGCGCTACTTTGGCTGGCACGCAGCCTCTCTGTATTCACCACTCTGCAGACTTGCTCAATCTGATTATTTTCCAAAAAAGCGACTAGCTTCAAATCTAGCGACTTTTTGGACAATCATTATGTAGTCTCTGAGACTCTCTGGTGATGCCGTACAAGTGTGAGGTCTCTCTTTCCCAGCGCGAGCCTCTCTCTCTGTAAGTCTGTATCTGCGGTGTTCAGCGAGCGCAGAGGAACAGCACTTTCAGTAAAAAATAAGAAACAAAAACATATTCTGTTGCTTCTAACTTTATTTTACAAGCAAGTATAGCCAGCATTAGTCACAGCACAACCACTGACTTTATCGTATGTGTATTTGATTTCATTAGAGCAGATTAATGTTTGAGAGCTGGTTATATAGTCTTAATGGACCGCGTTTCAGTCATTGTAATATTCATTCCGTTGTCTGACAACAGAAACATTAAAATATAGTAATAAAACAGTTTTATTGAGAATTAAATTAAATGGCTAAATTAAATTGCAGTATGTTAGCATAGGGAGGCAATACGATGCACTTACGTCATAAATATGCTAATTAGCGCATGACGTCATATAGTTCATGTTCTCCTGATTTATTTTTATGAATTAGAATGTTTCAAAACACCCCCCCCCCCCCCAACCCTCGGTTTTTTTTTCCACAAATTGCACCCTGGTTACACCTCACCTGTAATAGCCTATCAACACTTGGGAGAAGGTTGAAGCCGGGTCCGCTGGGCAGTGGAGTTGCTAACTTGGCGACTTTGTCGCTAGATTAAGAGCCTTTTTTTCAAAAAAGTGACTGGCGACAAATCTAGTGACTTTTTGGACAATCATTATGTAGTCTCTGAGACTCTCTGGTGATGCCGTACGAGTGGGAGTTCTCTCTTTCCCAGCGCGAGCCTCTCTCTCTGTAAGTCTGTATCTGCGGTGTTCAGCGAGCGCAGAGAGGAACAGCACTTTCAAAAAAAAAAAGAAAAAAACAGATATTCTGTTGCTTCTGACTCTATTTTACAAGCAAGTATAGCCAACATTAGTCACAGCACAACCACTGACTTTATCGTATGTGTATTTGTTTTCATTAGTGCAGATTAATGTTTGAGAGCTGGTTATATAGTCTTAATAGCCCGCGTTCCAGTCATTGTAATATTCATTCTGACAACAGAAACATTAAAATATAGTAATAAAAACAGTTTTATTAAGAATTAAATGGCTAAATTAAATTGCAGTATGTGAGCATAGGGAGGCAATACAATACGACGCACTTACGTCATAAATATGCTAATTAGCGCATGGCATCATATACAGTAGTTCATGTTATCATGATTTATTTTTATGAATTAAAATGTTTCAAAACATCCCCCCCCCTCAGTTTCTTTTCACAAATCGCACCCTATATATATATATATATATATATATATATATATATATATATATTCATATCTGTGTGATTTTGTGACAATTGCTCACCTCTAGCTCACTCTGTAATTTGTACAGGCCATGTTTCCGCCGTCTCCATGACTTCACCCAAACCCTTTTCTTTTTTTTTCCTCGTGACTTTTCTGTACAAATCATTCCAAACACTATCATTGCAATTTCTTCCTGAATATCATCTGCAATGCTTATTCTGAAGTCTCGCAAGATTTTGGGAGATTTCCTGTGTTCACAGTCGAGAATCTGGCTGAAAATCTGTTTGTGTGGTGTGCTGCCTTTGTCACATTATGGCACACCACACTATAGGATTTTTTTATCCTCATGTTTGTGGTCTATCGCATTTTGAAAATCATATAAGATTTTGGTTTGTACGCAGCATTACATTTCTTTGTTACATTTACTTGAGTACATTTTTTGGGTAACTAATACTTTTGAATTGGTTCGCTAATCAGTTTGAATGACTTGTTCATTTCCCTGCCACAGGCGCTGAGCCATCTGAAGTGGTTCACTCAGAGTTGTAACAGAAAGTTTTAGAACATCAAGAGCGTTGAAGACGTGGCTTTGGATCTACACTCAATTGAAAGCTAATCTAGTAAAAAGGTTATTGTTTGCTAGTGATGAAGATCTTTATTATATGAACACAGCATGTACTTTCTATGGTTCAACAGGTTAGATAGGCTACATTTGATAACAGTACACAATACCACTATGACGTTACTAGTTTGTTTCATGTGTAACTTAAATTAAATACAATGTATATATTTTTTTTACATTAAATAAGCTGTCACAGAGTATGAAATGAATAGGCTTCTCTCCAAACCCATGTTAGCTCTGTTCCAAGAGGAATGCCTTCACCTAGACAGAATATTGATATTCCCACAATATTTCCACTTGCAGAAATATATATTTGTTTACATTTTGCAGAACAGATGGAAAAAGATCTGTCAGTGCATTTGGTTCGTTATGTTCAGATGTTCGGTAACTTAGCTGTCATGTGATGAGTTTTAACTCTTCTGAGTGTCATAGAGGTTATTTATACATATATAATTTAATTCATTGATGCAAATCAGAATTTTCATCAGCCGTTAAGCCAGTTTTCATATCATATGATCTTTCAAAAAATAATTCTAACGTATAGATTTATTACCAGTCCTGGAAACAGTTTTGCTGCTTAATTTTTTTTGGAACCTGTGACAGTTTGTTTAGGATTCTGTGATGAATAGAAAGCTAAAAACAACATTATTGATAGTAAATCAACATATTGGAATGATTTTGAAGGATAATGTGACATTGGAGACTGGCATAAATGCTGGTGTAGCGGGGCACTCTTTTAGTCACAGAGAGCAGCTATATGCACACTACCTCTAGCTTAAATATGACTACGCCACCCTGTTGACCAGGGAAATATTATGGATCTAAGATTTTACACAAGACACACAGGAACGGGATCGTCAAAATACAAAATACACATTCACAATACAAAAAAAGAGACCACGAGATAAAAGGAGACCGAGGCTTGACGGCAGATGCACGAACTCAGTAAACACAAGGCTTCTATATCACTCTCAGCACCCCGTGTACAAGCATCAGCACACTCACTGCAATAAAGTCAAAAAATTAACCACACATCACTCTGTGACGAGCCCTCCAACATCTCTACTAGTCTACTAGTGCCTGCCAGGAAGCCTCGGCTCCTAGAGCGAGAATAAAAGATAACTACCGGTTTCAATATACAATGACACTCACTCCAACCATGCACACATATGTAATATAAATAAAACAATAAAAAATAAAAAAACAAATACCAAACGATTTAGAAATACAGTGTGGAAGCCACCCAACGATCATGGTGGCACTGGAGAAAAAGCGGCGTCACAATACGCACACGTGTGTTGGGAAGAAAGTTTGTTATCAAGATAAACTTAATGTATGGAGCAGCACGTCAAATCAGTGTTGCCCACCAGGCGTCGCAGAACATCTATTCCTCCTAAAAATACAAGCATAAACATACTTGCAATATATTTAAAATAATGAGCGCTGTACAAAAAGTGGACGTTTCACGTACCTTTAATTCATAAATCCGTAGCCCCTCCACGCCACGCATACACTGGACACGAGACACAACATCCCCCGCCGCACGGGAATGCAAAAGGGGAATGCGAGGTGGAAACAGCCACCACTCAACGCTCACACCGCGAGCTATCCCCGCAGCTCCAAGCATATGAGACACCGGACTGCAAAAGAGGCATGTAACGTGAGAGCCAGAGCCGCCAACAGTCGCAAACTATCCCGAAGCTCAAAGCGGAAGCGCTACAGGAACAAGGGGCAATGACGCAACACTCAACCGGTAAGCACACGCAAGTAGTGACTACACATTCTTTTTATACTGTTCACCCAGTTCGTAATTGGACCCGCACTACCCCAAACACATTAGTTGAATTACATGGTCACATTAACGGAGCCTCAATACGTCCCACTACAATCTGCCCCCCCCCAACTCTTGGATCGTCGCCCCGACGGTCCCCAAATCACAACTCCTTAATCCCACGGTCTAAAAATGCACGTTACCCCTTGTATTTGCTGCAGAGCAACTCCGCCCCTCTCACCCACTGCACGTGGAAGGTGATATTGATTTGGATGCTGCCCGGCAGTTGTACGTCTCGTTCTACGCACACCCACCTCGTCAGCCTCGGTCAAGCCCCTAGGCTGGGGTCCAGGAGCACTGGCCATACCTCCCTCTGGACCCAGCTGTCCTGGTCCAATAACAGGACCCAGTACTGGAGTATGCAACCCCTCCTGTGGACCCGGTTCCATCTCTGCCGCCAGCCCTCTCGGTTCTGAGTCAACAGTGACATGGTCCCGCTCCTGTACCACTGCCAACAAATCCATCTCTTCCTCATCTTCACCCAATGATGCTGTGTCCACTACCGGGGTCATACAAGGGACTACCACGGTCTACCCCCAAAATGTCCTTACCGACTCGACCCTTTACCAATGAATGGTGCCCGTTCCTGGTCTTGGTAAGGTCATCTACAGGTGCAATCGTGTATACCACACCAGCCTCTTTGGGTGCCCTCGTCACTTGGTAAACCACTGGGCTCCACAGGTCCTGGATTTTAGGAGGGCCCCTTACCCCATACTCACGGAGGTACACCCGCTGACCCTCCACCAGTGGTTCGTCTCAGACCTGCTGATCGTGATGGGCCTTGCGCCTGTCGGCCATCACCCGCAACCGTTCCCGTACACCTTCAAAGGCCACCTGCAGTTTGGTTTGATGCTCCACGACCCAGTCATGCACACTACCCTCTCTGGGCTGGGGGTCTCTACCCAACAAGAAATCCACGGGTAGTCGCGGCTCTTGACCGAACATCAAGAAATGTGGTGATTCTCCAGTGGCCTGATGGGGAGTGCTGTTATAGCTGAACACCACCTGGGGGAGACAAGCCACCCAATCCCGTTTCCTGGAAACTGGCAGTGTGCGCAACAGATTGTGTAAGGTGCGATTAAAACGTTCACACTGGCCGTTTCCAGCCGGGTGGTATGGGGTCGTACAAGACTCTTCCACACCATATAACTCACACAACTGACGGATCAACAAGGACTCAAAGTTTCGACCCTGGTCAGAATGGAGACGGCCCGGAACACCAAACCGGAAAAACCATTCTGTCACCAGGGCTTGGCCCACCGTCTCGGCTCTCTGGTCCCTGGTTGGAACCGCTAAGGTATACTTACTAAAAACGTTGGTCATAACCAAGACGGTTTCAATGCCAGAGCGTGTGGGCTCCAAAACTGTGAAATCCACAGCAAGAATGTCATTTGGCCTAGATGACAATAGCCGCCCCATAAACCCCTGAGCAAGCAGCTGGGTGTCCTTGGCTTCCTGACACCGATCGCATTCTTGACACCTACTTGCCACATCAGCAGATAATCCTGGCCAATAGCACCTCTGTCTCACCAACTCAAGGGTACGCTCTCTGCCCTGATGTCCGTGTTGCTGATGTAACTGTCTTAGCACCTCAACCAGCTCAACCAGACGGTCCCATTGCTTGAGCAACGTTAGGGCTGCCCTAGTCAGACGATGCCATTTTTCAGAACGTGGGCGAGTACCTCGACTCCAGAATTGTAACACCTCCTGAATAACAGGATCAACTGCTTGCAATGAACCCAACTCAATGTCAAAATCAAAGGCTGCCATCTGATAGGCCCAATGCTGCTCAGTTGCACCGAGCTTTGTGGAGGTCAGGTAACTAAGGGGGTTATTATCTGTAAAAACCACACACTTGTTACCCAACAAGTACTCACAGAATTTCTCTGTCATGGCCCACTTGAGCGCAACAAACTCCAGCTTCATAGAGCTATAATTGGACATGTTGCGCTCAGTGGGCCGTAGAGTACGACTGGCATATGCTACTGGTCTTACATCACCTTCATATTCCTGGGAGAGAACTGCCCCCAACCCTTGGTAGCTGGCATCCAGCTTATGCAGAGGGGCAGCCAACTTGGCAAACCCCTCTACAAACCGCCGGTAATAGCTGGAGAAACCCAGGAACGACTGTAATTCTGGTGACACTAGAGGGACGGGGCCACTGGGCCATAGCCTCGATCTTGCTGGGATCAGTTGCTACACACCTGGATGAAATAACATGGCCCAGATATCTCACCTCTTGTTGGAGAAAAGCACACTTCTCTAGCCTAGCCTTTAAACCTTCCCGCTCCAGCCGGTTTAAAACTTCCTCCAACCTCTCCAAATGCTGAGTAATGGAGGTGGAAAACACTACGATATCGTCCAGATATAAAAGTAACGACTGGCACTGTTGGTCCCCGAATATCCTCTCCATAAGTCGCTGGAAGGTAGAGGGGGCATTGCACAAACCAAATGGCATACGGTTCCATTCGAACAAGCCAAATGGTGTGCAAAAAGCGGTCTTAGGCTTGTCCCCCTCTGTAACCGGGACCTGGTTGTACCCACTAGCAAGATCCAAGGTAGAGAACCAACAGGCCCCGGTCAACGCATCCAGCGACTCCTCAATACGGGGTAAGGGAAATGCATCTTGTCTAGTCTTGGCATTTAACTGACGGTAGTCCACGCACAGGCGAAGACTTCCATCTTTCTTTTTAACCAACACAATTGGGGAGGCATATGAACTACAACTCTCCCTGATTACCTGAGACTCCAACAGCTGATTAATGTGGGCCCGAACAACCTCGTACTCAGAGGGGTACACGGCGATGTCGCTGCCGTACGGGGACGTCGTCTAGCACTGGAATATCGTGCGAGATGAGACTGGTACAACCCAAATCACCATCATGCTCAGAAAACACCATCTGATACTTACTAAGTAAGGTCCTGACCTTGTCCTGTTCTAACTCCGACAATGCATATAAGTTCAGTGCTGCAATCTGTTCTGGAACAGTAGAACTGGCTACTTGAGTACCTTGGGAGTATGCACTAACTGGGATGGGTCTAACTTCCGTAATACCCGTAGGCAAACTAACAACATGCACTCTAACAAGGGTACCCAGTACTCGTCGGCGGAAAAGCAGGACATCAGAAGTGCCTATATTAACCACTGGCACATAAACTGAGTCTCCAATCACTGGCACCAAAGCAGGGGAGGCTATCAACCCTTCAGGTAACCCTGACTCAGAGGGTTCAAACAGCACTGTACTACCTGCCAGCTGTTCCGCACAAGTTGCCGCAACAAACTTAATGGTACCGCCTGTGACGCGACATACCCGAGGACCGCGCACCCTTACCCTAGTCGTATCCACGGATAATTGCTCACTTCCTTGGTGGCAGTGTTGTAATGCTTGGAAAACTGAAACTGTTGCACAACAAACCAGGGGGAAATTAAACAAAGCAGGGCCATGGTGTCCAAAGAGCTCCCGATAGCGTCACCCGAGCACGTTCATCCCCAACACACCAGGGACTCGAGAGCTCAGGCCACCGGGAGGATCCCTGACCAACAGCACCCCACATCGGGTCACTATCCTACCACAGAGCTCGACGTCCAACTCCATATATCCAATATACGGGATGGAAAGACCATTGGCGGCTCTTAGCTGCAACCATGAACATGACCTCAATTGCTCTTGACCCCCTGACTCAAAATGCTGAACGAAACAACTTTCCGTAATGGTTGATACCATTGAACCCGTATCGATTAGACAAGGGTCTAACACACTCCCAATTGAAACATCCAAATGTGGACAGGGGGACATTAAATTTGGACTAGAGTTATACTTCTTACCGTCGGAGCCAGCCTTTTCCCCAACCGATCTGTGACTCTTCAGCACGGCGGGAATTAGTTTTCCGACACATTATTAGCTCGTGGCTGGCTACCTTCCCCAACTGGTGGATCAGTGCGAGGACGCAAAGGTGATCGAGACATAACACGTTCCACCTCACATTCCCGTGCAAAGTGACCTGGTTTTTGGCACCGCCTACAGATAACGGGCCCACCACAAAACGGTTGAGCGCGAAAATGGCGACCCTGCAACCGGGCAAAACTCTGGGTGAGTTGATTCAACTGCTCCTGTTGTAACTTTAACATTTCTCTCAGCTTTCTCGTTTCAGAATTTTTAGGCGAGCTGCCACCTCCCTGAACTTCGTACTGAAACCCATGTGCCATAGGGACGGAAAGACTTCGACCCCTTGCTCCACCCGGCATTCCCTCCCGCTCCCATCAGATTGCTTCAGTCCGTACCTCTAAGAGCGTGGAAAAGGGCTGGCGGCGAACTAACTGTTTCAGTTCACGGCGAAGGGAAACATCAAACACATATTCTACAAATTGATCCCTCAATAAAATTTCTGCATTTGACATGGCAGTAGGGGACTTCTGCCTGACTCTCTCTAGGAGACCCATCAGGGCCAGGTAAAATTCCAACAAAGTTTCCCCATCCTGCTGTCTCCTAGAGAAAAATGCCTCCTGTAGGGCAACATAAGACTGCCTCGCCTGTGCCTCTCGTTCCTCTCCTGTTAGATGATCAAACAAAAAAAACAAAAAAAAATGCTTGATCAGCCACAGACAGATGAAGTGTTCTTATGCAGGCTTTCGCCTCCTCTATCCAAACATTTATGCCGATAACAGATCTACCATCAAATGTTGGGCATTTTCGAACCCCTGGGGATAAACACAAGCCGCTCAGTTAATGTGGCACTACCACTTACTGACTGATCAGCAGAGGGCACTGAAGATTCCCTAGAGGGGCCAGCTATTGGACTCGAAGGAGCAGCTCGACTCTGATCTTGACGCAATTTCTCATTATCTGCCTTCAGCTGAGCAACAAGATCCCTCAATTCCCGTATTTCCTCCTCCATTTTTATTACTTTTTTTTTTTTTTTTGCTTACCAGAGTAACCTAAGTAGGTGGCACAGATACGAAAACAACCTTTGAAATGCTCCAAATCCTCTGAAATGACGCTGCTGCTTTGCCTCCAACACTAGTCTTGAAAAGCAAGAGAGAAGAAAAAAAAGAAAGGAAAGCAACCAGGAACACTAATGCATTTATACAATATACACATTCACAGTTTCCCAGATAGTAATAAGCATCCACGTCTTCAGCCCAATAGAGAAATTCACCCTGCCGACTACGCCAGAATGTAGCGGGGCGCTCTTTTAGTCACAGAGAGCAGCTATATGCACACTACCTCTTGCTTAAATATGACTACGCCACCCTGTTGACCAGGGAAATATTATGGATCTAAGATTTTACACAAGACACACAGGAACGGGAGCGTCAAAAAGGGCTAGAGACGTGGATACAAATAATACAAAGCTTTATTTAAATACACAGTCATAAAAAAAAAAAAATCTCAGGGCTGGGTCATCCACATTCACAATACAAAAAAAGAGACCACTAGATAAAATGAGACCGAGGCTTGACGGCAGATGCACGAACTCAGTAAACACAAGGCTTCTATATCACTCTCAGCACCCCGTGTACAAGCATCAGCACACTCACTGCAATAAAGTCAAAAAATTAACCACACAGCACTCTTTGATTAGCCCTCCACCACCGCGTAAGGGTCTACTAGTGCCTGCCAAGAAGCCTCGGCTCTTATAGCGAGAATAAAAGATAACTACCGGTTTCAATATACAATGACACTCACTCCAACCATGCACACATAATAAACAATTAACTTAGTAAACCAAGAAACAAAAAACTCAAATAAATCAAAATAATCAGTAGCACAACAAATGATAAATGAATATACTGAAAAAATAAAAATAAAACAAATACCAAACGATTTAGAAATACAGTGTGGAAGCCACCCAACGATCACGGTGGCACTGGAGAACAAGCGGCGTCACAATACGCACACGTGTGTTGGGAAGAAAGTTTGTTATCAAGATAAACTGGAGCAGCACGTCAAATCAGTGTTGCCCACCAGGCGTCGCAGAACATCTATTCCTCCTAAAAATACAAGCTTGAGCACCTGCCCCATTGCCCTTTGGTGCCCAAAGTTCCCTTTTGTCAAAGCAAAATTTCCTCTAATTTTTTTTTTTTTTTTTTTGTCATAACGTTTCCTTTTGTGAATGCCTGCTCATGCCCATTCTAAATATTACTAAAATTTTGAATAATAATTTAGCCGTCAATAAGATGACCAACATGACCTTTGACCTGACGACGACAACCTCCTCATCTGACCGGGACGAATCGTCACGCTGCACGCACATTTTTTAATTGTCAGAGGATATTATTTTCAACACCGCGGAAGCTGGTAAGCGGTGTTAAATTCTCAGCGAAGTGATTTTGATATTTATTTACTTATTATTATTATTTTACAAGAACGACCTGATGTGAGAACATGCAGATATGTTGTTTATATTGCGGTGTGTAGCCTGTAGTGTAGAGTAACGTTAGCATGCTGTTTGAGGGAGAAACGTTTCACAGGCATCGAGGGCAGAGGCGTCATGCCCATTCAAAGATTTCTGAGCCAAGTTGATTTTAAATGCAGCTTCCAAATGACCAAAAAAAAAAAAAAAAAAACAGCAGAATCATATTTTTTTTATATTTGATATAATCACACTGTTGTGATTAGATCGTTCAGAATCAGCTGCTAAATTCAAATTTGTGTTCGCTGGCTGGTGCTGAGCCAGAAACGTTCTTACATAGCTTTTTTTTTTATTTTTTTTTATGCTTTATTAATTCGATGCCACAAGAACATGAGGTATTACATATTCACATAATCAAATTAACATTAGCTGCCAGAGAAAAGAGAGTGAGAGAGAAAAAGAGAGAGAGAAAAAAAGTTACATACATTTCAATGATTTCAGAGCATTACATATTTTCAGTGCTTTTTTGTTTTCTGTTTGTTCCAAGAGATTTATATATAATTTGAAGTCATTTATTTACAAAATTTGGTTTACATTGAGCCCACTTTTTCTTATGTATATGGAATTCCTAACAAAATAAACAATTGTATAATATATTGTTCTTTACTATTCAAATTTTCGTTTTCTGTAATAAAAAATTTCATCAAATATACGTTCGTACAAAGCTTCATGATAACCAATCAACGGTTCTGTTGCGCGATTGCAATGGCCAATCGGAGACGTGCAGAAGAGTCATCATGAAACGCGGTGTTTTTGTTCACTTGCTCGCTGACTGAATTATTTAGCGAATTCTTTCTTCAGAGAGAGAGAGAGAGAGAGAGAAAACTAAAAAAAAAAAACCCTGATGTGCATAATGTAATGTAAAGTGCTTCAGTGATTGTAATGGTAGTTTTTGAGAGTGCCTGAACTCTGGCTAAACTGAATGAAAATGTTATTTGATAATGTAAATGTTCTTTACTTTCTGAAAAATGAAAGTGTTAAAATAAGTAACTTACAATATTGTTATTAAATTTACATTAAATGCAAATTCAGTAGTATTAAAAATATTTTATGGCATGATATGACGCTTAAGTAAAAAGTCGGGGTTTTATGTGTAGTTAATAGATTACACTACCTTTCCATTTATTGATCAAATAACAATCTATAAAGGTGCAAAACGCGTTTACTTATACGTTTGAGAATCGAGATATTTCCTGATATATTAAGCATGTTTGGAATTGTTTTGAATAAAAAGGAAAAATAAATAAAACATAAGCCTATATAAGTTATACAGTGCTTTCATAGCATGACTCGGTTGTTTATTGTTTTGTATCAATATTTAAGGTGGACTTATTGATTAGGTGCAAGAATAGTAGTGATGGTTAAAATAATAGATTGATAACGAAATAGTAGATTGTGCCTTGTTCTTAGATGGACAGAGACTGGAAAGTAATAGATCAAATGAGGAGATGGAGATAGAGGAAGAAAAAGAGGCAAATGTAGACGCACAAGTGACAGAAAGAGCAGGTAAGCAAGCCAGGAGACAGAGGCTGGTGAGAAAGAGGAAAATGTAAGAGTGTTTTCTGTAGTTTTTACCATAACAGCTGTTCTTAATTATTCTGTAGAACAGGGAAGAAAAAGCCTTCAGGTTGGGACAGTTTAAGACATTTCAGTTTCTAATCTCAGAGCTATTATTAGGTGGAAATAATTTTTATTTTTTTACTTTTAAACTTAAAATTGTCTCTTCTAATCTTTTTCTTTTTAAAAACTGCATCACAGCATTTGCTGCCATATCAATACATAATCATCCATATCAATACGCAAATCGGCAAGGAATGCTTCACAATATATTGCTGTATTGCTATTTTGAACCGCACTAGCCTTGTTCCATGTGCCCCTTTTATACTTTGAGCACCTGCCCCTCCAAAGGTCTCTGCACGGCCCTGATAAATTGTATTTATATAGCTAAATAAAAATAGACTATAGATATACAGTATATGATCCAAAGTAACTAGTTACTAACTACTTTAGTTTTTTTTTTCTTATACTCAAGTAAATATTTAAACTATTACTTTTAGTTTTACCTGAGTAAAGTTTTGGGTACAATAAATCAGAGACTGGAGAAATTTATTCTCATCTGTTTTTTCATTGGAAGACAAAGCTGTATATAATCTGCATAAATATGGTATGAGATCTGATTCTCATGAAAGATCTTAGCTAAAGGCAGATGATAGAGGGAGAACAAAATAGGGCCTAAAATGGAACCCTGGGGTATCACAGGGTTCCATTTTAGTGGCTATTTTGTACATGCAGCATTGACAGAGGTAAAATTATCAAAAACTTCAGAAAAGATTTCCCCTTAAAATAGGAAGAAAATCAACTTTAAAGGAGTAGTTCACTTCGAGAAAAAGTTATATTTTTTTTTCTCGGTTTATGACAGTTAGGGTATATTTGAAAAACTCCTGTCTCATTTTCTTCTCCAACTTCAAAATAATTCTAAAATAAAGAATAAAGAAGTACCTGACACAGTGTTTACAAAGTCAACATGCAAAGGTCAAATGCATAAAAACAAAACAAAAAAAAAAACACTGTAAAACAGTGATTTTCGACATACCCTTACTATATATATACATTTTTTGGAAAATAACCGATCATTTGGCTAGATAAGAACGTTCCTCTTTGGCTGGGATTGTTTAGAGCCCTTTGATTTACATTTATCAGATGCTTTTAACCAAAGTGACTTACAGTGCACTCTTTTTTTTACAAGTATGTGTGTTCCCTCTGGATTGAACCTATGATTTTTTGCACTGCTAATGGTAATGCTAATGCTTTACCACTGAACCACAGGAATCCTTTGATTCTGCATTTAAACTGCATTTTGGAGGTTCACAGTCAGAACAACATAGAAGTTCATTGTATAGAGAGAAATCCTAATCTGTTTTGCTCAAAAACCATAATTTTATATTTTTTTTAGTTCTGGAAGTGAACTACTCATTTAAAGCTGTTCCTCTAATTCCATCATGCTCCTCCACTTGTCTCAAAAAGATAGAATGATTGATAATATCGAAAGACAATCTTAGATCCAGAAGAAACAAAAGCCCACTTTTCAGAGTCAGTAGCTGTATTCTGATTCTGTATTAAATTGAGCTCTGATTCCAGACTAAAGCTTGTTCAATATTTCACTGTTCTTTAGGGAGGAGAGTTGAATAATAATAACCTTCTACATTTGAAAAGTTTTGATATAGGGTATATATTTTGAAGGGTATAATATTTCCACAGTTAAAGATGTGGGATCTAGGGAGCAGGATGGAGGTTTCATAAGACAAATAATGTCCATAAGATTAAATAGACAGGCTCAAAACTAGATAATGTAGCAGGATTGAAATGGATGCAAATAATTTCAATCATGCAAATATTTTGAAACATTAATAAAAAGCAAAAACCTTTTTTTTTTTTGGAAATTAATATATAATAGGATTTAATACCCTATTAACATTGCAAAATAACATGTTAGGTCTACCAGCATTGCTTGAGATAAGATTGTAAAAATCTAATAACCTAACGTTCTTAATAAATTGCTGGCAAGTAACTAAACAATCCTTCAAAATTTCATGAGAAACTTGAAATGTGTCTCTCTTCCATTCTCTCTGCTAAAGAGACAAAGAATGTCAAACCAAGTCTGGTATTACTTGTGTACCCTTGCTATAAGGATATAGTTTTACCTGTTTCTCCTCATTCAAATCCCTTTAATGTGTGCATATCAGTGGTCCTTTGTGAAAACTACATACCTAGAATGAACCGTAAAGGTTGCGTGGTGCCAGGTGCAGTGAATAAGGCGACCCTACAAAGATTTGCTAAAGTCTGTTTTTGTGCGGGCTGTGGTTTAAAATTAAATCACTTAATTCAAGTGATTTAAGGATTTTCAAAGTCAGTAATCAGGTCAACTGTAAAGATAACCTTGCCTGTTTTAAATGTTTGGAAATTATTAACAGAAATTTAGAGTAATCAAAAAGTAATAAAATGTAATCAGATACATTAATAAAGTTATTGAAATAGTTCTTATTACATTTTAAATATGGTAACCTGTAATCTTTACATTTCCAAAGTAACCTTCCCAACACTGCTTTTAATACACTTGTTTTTCACAAGGGTAAAGAAGTACCTCCACAGTTTTTACCCTTTGGTTCCTTATTGACGTGTTTCTGATATACACTGCCAATGTGCATTACTCAGACAGTCAGATTCACTGTTTATCTGAGTGATCAAGCAGATATAGTCAGCTCTGTCCTCTGCTTTGACGTTAACTGCTGTTAATTTGAGTCAGGCTTTAATTAGCACGGGGCTCCTTTGTTTTTATGTGTTTTTCCTGAAAGACTTTCAGCCTCTGGCAGTTTAGCCCAAAATTATCATTAACGCCACGCTGTCTGACAAGGTCAGTGTCCACGTGGACCATAAAGAGTCGCCTTATTCACTGCACCTGGCATCACACAACCTGTACCGCTCATTCTCGGTATGTTGTTGTCACACGGGACCTCTGATATTCACCCACTAGAGGAATATGAATGAGGAGAAACATGTAAACTATGCTTATAGCAAGGCGACAGATGTAATACCAGACTTGGTTTGACATTTTGTGTATTGAAGAATAAAAAATTGTGAAAACAGCCAATTTGAAATCTTGTAAGTCCATAGGCTATGTAAATATGTATTAATGGAGAGATGAGGAGAGGGCAGGGTGTCTGGACTCCAAACTCATTTTAACAATAGATTCTTATGGCAGTTGGCATCTAAGTTGTTTTTGCCTCTGTCCAGCTGTCTGATTTACTCTGATCGTTTCCTCTGGCAGATGTGATTCCAAGAATATTTGAACATAAACTTTGATCTCATTTCCAATCTAAGAACATATTCTCTTTTGCATCCATAAAGCGCCGTCTGCTTCTGCACTGAGACCGGTTATTTTTTATTTTATTCTTTTGGGCTCACTGCTGAATGAAAGATGTATTTTGAAATGGCTTATTTTGACAGTCACTACATAATTGAGTTGCAATGTTTTTTTTTTTTGTTTTTTTTTTGTAATTAACAATTAAGGCCTGTTCTGCTAGTTCATTTGATTGCAGATTTGTTTTACCTGCAGCTGAATGTTGTGGCAGCGCAACTATCCTATATGAATGCAGGTTTCACCTGTGCTTAAAATACTGAAATGATTAATGTTTTTTTTTTTTTTTTTTTTCAAAGTGCAGACGTGCCATTCTTTTGATTTTTCCAAAAAACAAAATATAGTCGATGGATTTGTGCAACAGATGAACACAGAGAAGTATTTAATGGCTGCATTTGCAGTATAGAATATCATAGTATTTATTTAATTATTCCAATGCATATGCGCCATTGTAATCTTAAACACACACACACACACAAACATTTTCGCTTACCCTCACTCCTAAATATAGGTCTGTTCTTTTACAAGGTTGTGTGCATCTCTGCAAGGGATTGGCAATATTCACTTCCCTCCAGCAACCTGTCTCTTACATCAGACCATGTTTCAACATAGAATGCTATGATTTTGACCAAATGGGTTGGTGGTACATGTTGATAAAAAAGATGAGTGAGCATTTAAATGTTGAATGGATGTTTTATTTTCCTGCATTTAACATTCAGAAAAATCAACAAATAGTACATTGAAAATTGATTGATTGACTGATGTTGACTTTTACAAGGTTGAATCAATGTCTCTGTCCTATCTGAGTACTCTGTACAGACAGCACTTTTATATTCTATTTTATGTTTTAGTTCTTGAATATTTTAGGTTTGTCTAGCATTTTTACTATTTCTTGTTTGATGTTATCAGAAAGTTGACTTGTCAAAAAAGTCAGCTATTTGAATAATATTAATATTCAGTTTCTCGTGTATGCCTCTAATGTCAAATATTATATAAAAAAAGAGCTTAACAATGCAAATTAATACAGACTTGATTTATCAAAAGGAAATAATGCAAATCCCAGAGTCATGACTTTCTCCTCAGAGGGTCTTTGTGAGAGGTCAGATTCACTCTCTAACAATGTGAAGACAGATTCTAATTACATTATTAAAGCAGCCATTCAAAGACGCATCTCTCTGGAGCTTAATTGCACAAATTAATTCACACACTTTCACTAGGACAAAGTGGATTGCAATGCCACATCAAATTATATTATGTAAATGTTTTATATAAAATAACTTGCTTTGTACATTAATTTATATATTTATATATATACATATGTGTGTATGTATGTGAGAGATGCGTCTTTGAATGTATATATATCCTTACGGTATATCAATTTTTAATAAAGAAAATATAAAAATGTTATTGGTTCTATGCACATTGCTGCACTGCACCAAAACTAAACAATATTTCTGAAAATGTACATTGAACATGACATCACACACTTGAGGTATGAGAATACTGTCTCTCTGATAACTTCCATAAGATTCGACCTGCTGTTCACAGATCAACCCTGCACATACAAATGTGTGCATGGTACATTTAAAGATGGATGTAAATGTCCCATGCAGCCGCCAAGTGGTGCGCTAAACAATCCATCTTTATCAAGCTAATGTTGCTCAGTTTATAACATTCCTCTTCCTTCTAATGGATAACAATTACAATTGATGATTTTCACATAAGCAATTCTTATTATCCTTTAACTTTTGACAACTCTAACTGCTCAAAATCAATAAATTTGCTACTTGATTGCAAAAATGTTAGATTTTTTTCCACATGATTGGATAACTCGCAGTTGCGTCAGCCCAGTTTCTCTCTATGCCTCCACATAACACACACCCACAAGCCTTTGCTAATCCTCAAACCTTCCCCAGGGAGACGTTATTCTCACAGACAGAAAAATGATCACAACTCTCTCGTGGAATCAAGTGCAGTCAAAGAGATTGTACTGTGAGGTGAGAAGACTCATGGAGTTCAAACGAGCTCTCCTGTGGCTTTACTTCAAAAGCTTGTTCTCCATGGTTGTCCTCAAGGGCCTACAGAAACCTTGCATTGATATGTGCAGCAAATTTTAGCAAAAGGTGATTTGTTGTTCTTGGGATTGACTGAGGTTTAAAGACCATTATAAACAGATTCCAACAAAAGGAGTTTTAAAAATATTTAAAGACTTGATTTAGTCATTCACAAGGAACACCTTGTGTATTGTAAGTGCCCCGAGAACAAGAGTTATTTTAAGGATGTTCAATAGAAAATTACTGTATATGACACTATTATTCAATCTCCTAAAATACATGATGCATTTTACTGTGCTTTTATGTTTTGAAAATAAAAGTAGACAGTGAATCAAAGCAAGATTAATTCAGTTGAACTGTGTGTCAATTTAACTGTGGACTATGTCAGTGAATGTACAGGTGCATCTCAATAAATTAGAATGTCATTGAAAAGTTAATTTATTTCAGTAATTTAACTCAAATTGTGAAACTCATGTATTAAATAAATTCAGTGCACACAGACTGAAGTAGTTTAAGTCTTTGGTTCTTTTAATTCTGATGATTTGGGCTCTGATTTAACAAAAAATGCACCAATTCACTATTTCAACAAATTAGAATATGGGACATGCAAATCAGCTGATCAACTCAAAACACCTGCAAAGGTTTCCCGAGTCTTCAAAATGGTCTCTCAGTTTGGTTCACTAGGCTACACAATCATGGGGAAGATGCTGATCTGACAGTTGTCCAGAAGACAGTCATTGACAACCTTCACGAGGAGGGTAAGCTACAAACATTAATTGCCAAAGAAGCTGGCTGTTCACAGAGTGCTGTATCCAAGCCAACACGGTCTCACTCCCAACTCGTCACATATGGACGCTTGGTCAGGACCCCTTGGCGTCACATTTTAACGCACTGGGTATCCCTTTGGCGTTATTTTTCAACGAGCAGGGCAGTCCAATTGACTTCTATGGAACCCTGAACCCGAGCCTGAGGCGCCGAAATTTGACGTTTTGGGTAAGCACGCGCAGCCCTTTGTTTGCTGTGGATGAAAAAAAAAAAAAAAAAGTTCTCTGTGGATGGATCTAGACTACAATAAATACGAACAGATAGGAATAGGCTACAATAAATGATCTATGCTGAGGCTGGTTAAATGGTGTCCCCCATATCATCTTTATCTGGCCACACAACTAGGTTTTAATGTTAAGAAATCCCTCGCAGTCTGATATCAAAGCGCCCTCTGAGAAATAGGGGGAGCGTTCGTCGTGCTGTTTAACAGCATTCAGCGGTGAGTTTAACAACGCTCTACTGCAGGTAGAATAGCCTCCAGATGTGAGTTTAACCAAAACAACGATCAACTGCAGGTAAAACACTATTCAGCGGTGAGTTTAACAACGCTCTACTGCAGGTAGAACAGCATCCAGATGTGAGTTTAACCAAAACAACGATCAACTGCAGGTAAAACACTATTCAGCGGTGAGTTTAACAACGCTCTACTGCAGGTAGAACAGCATCCAGATGTGAGTTTAACCAAAACAACGATCAACTGCAGGTAAAACACTATTCAGAGATGAGTTTAACAACGCTCTACTGCAGGTAGAATAGCCTCCAGATGTGAGTTTAACCAAAACAACGCTCAACTGCAGGTAAAACACTATTCAGCGGTGAGTTTAACAACGCTCTGCGGTGCGTGCAGTAAGCAGTTTAAGCGTTTTCTGCCAGGTCACAGGGTAAGTGACTAATTATAGGTGATGCATGCTGGATAATGTTTATTTTTATTTTTATAGGAGTCTGGTATTGATAAATAAATGCACATATGCTTGTGTTCGATTAATCAATGTCTTGTTTATTTATTTATTTATTAAATATCCTCTAAATTAATAACTCTGACGTCATTGTATGGCGCGATCGTGATCCCGAGGTTCATTGCGTTTTTCCCTTTCCACTCGGTAAGTAGAAATTAATTAATAGAGATCGAGACTATTCTTAAATTTACACAATACAACTGTAGAATCAGGACAAGTTGTGTTTAGAACTTTAAGACGTGTAAGGCAGCAATTTATTAGGACGGTTAATGATAGAAAATTAAATATATATATATTTAAATTACTTGCTGCACCACATGTGCAGTAGGCTAGCAAAGTTAGCTAATTAAATTCAAAGTTAATTTTTTTTCGCATATAATCATGAAGGTGCAATCATGGGGAATACAAGATTTTCAGTACTGATGTGTTTCCAGTTACCTATTTTATATAGCTCAAACTATTAAGCCATTTTAGCTAACATTATAAATGGTCAGGCCAGTAATTGTTTAAAATCCACGGATAATTTGATAATAAATGCCTAAATATTATCTATAATAATCAGTAGAAACAAATTCATAACAACAACAGTTTTGTGTCTCAGCACAATTTCTCACTATAAAATAAATAATTTAAATGTTCGTTCAGAGGTTATATAGGAGGCTATGTTGAACATTGCAATTTTTCTATTTCTTTCTTTTGTATTAAAATTACAAAATTCCACCTTCCCAAGCTCATTTATTCACACATGGTGCAACCCAAAATCAACCAAATGGGTGGAAAAACTGTTAAATCTGGTAACATTAATGAAGAATACTGGTGTAAAGTGTAAGGCATAGGTGTCAAACTCAATTCCCGGAGGGTCGCAGCCCTGTAGAGTTTAGTTCCAACCCTAATTAAATGCACCTTACTCAGCTAATCGAGTCCTTAAGGTTTATTTGAAAGTTAAAGGTATGTTTCCTGGAGCAGGGCTGAGCCCCTTCAGGAACTGAGTTTGACACCTCTGGTGTAAGGTGTTAAATTATTAATATATTTTTTTTCTCTCTCATCAGGTCTTTCAAATTTGCCTGCTCTTTATTCCAAACCTCGACCACACATACAGACAAACACACTCACTCACTCACTCACTCACACACAATAAAGGCACTTTTAAGAGCCACGTCCGTCCTGTTTACCTGTCTGTGCTGTAGTTTACTTGTCACTCTCTTTTTAGCTCTCTCTATATATTTATCTCTATTTTCATCTTTATTTGTTTTATTTGACCATCCTTCCAGTTCTCTTAATAGTTCCTAAAAATCCTCTTTATCGTAACAGTTTGTCCATCTGTTGTTTGTTTTTGTGTATATTTCTTGTCTAGTCATGACAAGGCCCAAATTCAGGCCCTGCCCTTCTTGCCAGACTCCCAATCAGGCAAGCAGGAAAACTTGTCATGTCTGCTTTGGAAGCCTGTCCACCAAAAACAAAATAAAAGAAAAAGTGGCATCACTGGATAGCCAGTGGGGGAAATCTGTCCTTAAAAGCAGAAATGCTGGGCGTATAATTGATTCTGCCCGTATTGCAGTAAGTTAAAAAGTTCATATTTCATACATTATTGTGAAGTGAAACCGAAAGTCCATGTTTTTGACATACTAAATATCATACTAATATGATCTGGCCTTTACAAACATATTTACATACATCTTATTTCATACATGGAAGAATCCATCTTTACTTATACATTTTGTTAAAGAGTTACTAAATTGTATTCTGTGTCAAGTATTAAGTAAGTCATGATGGCAATGGCAGAAACTAGCAGTACCTCTGTCCTTACCTTATATTGATGATCGATTGTATACAGTTCAAGAGTAATGTGTCTTCTAAAATAATCTTAATGAAACGGGTTATGGCTTATTTTCTTGCATTGTTTTTCATTAAATGAAATTTATTTAACAGTACTGATGTTTCTAATACATCAGTGGGTGTACTGTAACTAATTAATGTGTGTAATAACTAATGAAGTTTAATAACTGCTTTTGTTCATTTCAGGTGCTGAAACTTGAGGCTGTCGGATACAAGCCAATTTTATTTATTGGGAAACAGGACAAAAGGGCTTCAAATAAGTGGGTGGCAGATATTATCACGCATCTGCACCCCACTCCTGTCACCAAAGTGTTTTTGGAGAAGATGCGGAGGGCTTATGAGTTTATCTTAACAAAAGGTAAGAGTAATGTTTTGTTTAGAATACATGTATATTTCTTTGTTACTATGTACATATTAAATTTGTATTTTAGCAACCTCCACAGCCCAGCAGCCGGAGAGCGTCCCCGCGGAGCGGCCGGAGAGCGTCCCCGCGGAGCGGCCGGAGAGCGTCCCCGCGGAGCGGCCGGAGAGCGTCCCCGCGGAGCGGCCGGAGAGCGTCCCCGCGGAGCGGCCGGAGAGCGTCGCCGCGGAGCGGCCGGAGAGCCTCACCAAGCAGCCTGAAACTGTATTTCTTCTCAATCTTGTTCCTGTGCCTTGCTCGCTCTCTCCAACCTCTCTCTGTCCTCCTTCCTCTGCTACTTCTACAACTGTTCTTCCCTCACTTTCTTCCCCTCTTCCACCTCCACTGCGGCAGAGGAAAAGAAGGTAAAACACTTTTACCGCGTCAAACTCTACCACCCCTGTCTCTCCTCCATATCCATCTGCCTCTTCCATTTCCAAGCCTTTGAGTCAGGAGGTGCCACTGGTAAAGAACAGAAGAAAAGGTAACTTTTTGCATGGTACAACTTACTCCACACTATTCATAAAATTGCTCCCAGTCAAAGCTGACTTCATCATTGATAGCCAGTTCACAGTATTTTGTTATTTACATATTTATTTAGCTCTGTGTTAGTGGCCAATGTCCAAGGGCGTTGGGAAACCAATCCTGTACATTTTGCTTGATTGACAAAAACAGGAACAAATTCACTTTGACACGAATGGAAAAGACTGCATATCTCCTCACATGTGAATTTATAAATATGGGCTTGTGTGATTCAGCTATAAAGCATGATGGCATTCGTGGCTTAAAAAACTTGTCTTTTCATTATTTCAGGTTGTCAAAAATGTAGGAGGCAGAAGGTTTTCCTTTTTGATAAAATAACTGGGGAACGAATAAATGAGGTAAAATGTCTTATTAGGCCATGTGCTGGCCTTTCAAAGGTAATATCCAGTGATTGCTTAAACAGTTAAAGTTAAATTATTACTTGTGTTTGTTTGTGTTTGTGTAGGGGAAAGCTGAATTGAAAGTTCACTGGTTGCCTTGCACTGTGTGGTAAGTCATGTTTTATTTCCTAGTTAATTCCATTTCAATGCAATGGATTAGTCCATTCCATGACCCAATACAATCAAACACACCTGAACAAGATCATCAAGGTCTGAAAGGTTGCTAGAAAGCTACAGGCAGGTGAGTTTTTATGAGGGTTGGAGCTAAACTCTGCAGGACTGAGAGCTACAACAACCATCATGTTAACACAGCACACACAACACCTCTTTAGCACTTTATTTCTCTCAACATTAGGACAGGAGAGCTGTCAGTCAATAAATGTGAAAAAGAAATTTTGATTTTTTTTGTTATAAGCTCCCAGATCTTGGCAGTAAATAATCCTCTGAGGTAGCCTGTAGAAAAACTGGTGTGAGGTCGATGGTCAGTACTCTGATTTAAATAGCGATGAGCTAGAGGCATTGGGAAGAGCTAGATCTGCAATCCTGAGGATCAGACAGAAAAAACAAATAAAGGGATTGGTGCGGGTGCCATTCACATAAAAAAAGAGTTATAGTATGTAAAGTGTGTTTGTGTGTGCGTTCTTGTATACATGGTTGTATACAAGGACACAAATGTGTGTAATGACATGGGTTGGAGGCAATGGCTGGAAGAAGCCAGCAGTCATGGCATCTCTATTGTGGAGGACATGTCTGGTGTGCATGCTGATGTCACATTCAGCACAGAAGAAGGGGTGTGGTCGACAGTCACTGCACCGGATAACTGCTGGACTGCTCCAACACTGCTGGCAGATGTGTGTTGCCACACTTTCTTTTGCTGCAGCCGTGTTTACCAGACGGGGTCTCTCTGCCCTCCACCTCTCTGAAAAGAGACTCTGACGAATGCCCCAGTTCGAAGATGCCAGAAGAGGATCTCTTGGGGTTCCAAGAGGTGATGCCTCATCACCTGAGGAATCCCTCAGTGAGTGCTGGAGATCTTGTAGAAAACACTCTGTTAAAATAGCAAATTCAAAAATGCAAACATTTATTAACATTCTAACCCACTGTCAGATATAAATGGAAACAATGAAAATGGTGTACAATGAAGTACACACCAACAGTCTCTGGAGCATAGGCCACCTCACAGTTAGTGTCAGGAGCATTGAAGGTAGGATCAGTGTTCTGAATGTGATCAGCTGTAGAGGATAAAAACAACACAAATCAACATTTACATATATTATTCAAATTTACAACTGAAATTACCAGACTTAAATGGCACAAGCTCACTGTTTAGTGGGATAGTTCACCCAAAATTTTTAATTCTGTCATCATTTACTCACCCTTAAAGAGTTCTAAACCTGTATTAATTTCTTTGGTCAGCTGAACAAAAAGGAAGCTATTTTGAAGATTGTATGTAACCAAACAGTTGGTGGACCCCACTGACTTCCATAGTATTTCTTTCTCCATACTAAGGAAGTCACCGGTGTCCCACAACTGTTTGGTTACCCATATTCATCAAAATATATTCCTTTGTGTTCAGCAGAACAAATAAATGAATTCAGGTTTGAAACAATTTGAGGGTGAATAAATTACGAAAAGACCAGTAATAACCAATAACCAAGACCAATAACTTGCAAGCGATTTATTATGATGGTAACCAGGCAGGCACATTTTACTGCATAACCATAATATTGACAAGATTTCCTAAAATGTCATAACAGACCAAAAATAAACATTTTTTTATGTGCTAATTTTGTAGTTCATACTGCTTTACAAAAATATTTAATATTAACATTAATGCCCCACTTTCACTTAATTTTTCACTTTCACTTAAGACTATTGACATCTTTAATAAATCTACTTTTTATGTCAGAAATCAAATCACTAGTTCTGGTTTGATTGTTTCCCTGAAATATCAAGCTAAACATGTATTCCTTCATTTTCTTAATTGCTTTATTACAAAATTAAGGTCCTAAACAATGTGATTTCTCAAAAAATCTTAAATGAAAAACAATACTGACCCTTTTTTGACTGATCCCTGCTTGATCTCGGCCTTGCATAGACAATATTTCCATGCACGTCTCTTTTTCTCCAGTGCACCTTTGGTTGCCTTGGCTCAGGTGTCTTTGATGGTGCTGCTGCCGCCTCCTCTTCTTGCAGCTCACCAAGAAAGTCATCAAGACTTTGGAGCTCATCCTTCAGTTCTTGATGATCAACCAAGTTATCCAAGACCATTAGATTTTCTTGGATTTCTGAATCACTCATGGACATAGTGATGGACAGAAAAACAAACAGACAGAAAGACTCACAACAAAGAGATGGACAAATAAATAAATATACAGGGAGGGGGGACAAAGAGAGACAAAGAGAGGAGAGGGGAGCGAGAAAGAGAGCTGAAGAGAGTACAGGTGATGGGTAAAGGTGAACAAGACGAACGTGACTCTTAAAAGTGCCTTTGTTATTTATTTGTGTGTGTGTGTGTGTGTGTGTATGTGGTGGAGTGTTAGAATAAAGATAATTTTTGCTGGCAAATTTGAGGGACCTAATGATAAAGAAAAAACATACAAACAGACAAACAAAACAAAAAAAACAGAATTTAACATTTTACACAAGTATTCTCTTCACCTGTGTTGTCAGATTGGGCTTGAATGTATGTAAAATTGATTTTATTAATTGTTAATTGATTGTGATTGTTAATAATGTAAGTTTTGCTCTATTTCGCCAACAAAAATAGTTCCAAACAAAACCACAGCAGAACTCACTGTAAAAAAGTACATGAATCAATCAGTAACTTATGACAACATCATTTATTATTACATTAATTATACACATGGTTTTATTCTATAGTGAGAAATTGTGCTGAGACACAAAACTGTTGTTGTTATGAATTTGTTTCTACTGATTATTATAGGTAATATTTAGGCATTTATTATCAAATTATCCGTGGATTTTAAACAATTACTGGCCTGACCATTTATAATGTTAGCTAAAATGGCTTAATAGTTTGAGCTATATAAAATAGGTAACTGGAAACACATCAGTACTGAAAATCTTGTATTCCCCATGATTGCACCTTCATGATTATATGCGGAAAAAAAATTAACTTTGAATTTAATTAGCTAACTTTGCTAGCCTACTGCACATGTGGTGCAGCAAGTAATTTAAATATATATATATATATTTAATTTTCTATCATTAACCGTCCTAATAAATTGCTGCCTTACACGTCTTAAAGTTCTAAACACAACTTGTCCTGATTCTACAGTTTTATTGTGTAAATTTAAGGATAGTCTCGATCTCTATTAATTAATTTCTACTTACCGAGTGGAAAGGGAAAAACGCAATGAACCTCGGGATCACGATCGCGCCATACAATGACGTCAGAGTTATTAATTTAGAGGATATTTAATAAATAAATAAATAAACAAGACATTGATTAATCGAACACAAGCATATGTGCATTTATTTATCAATACCAGACTCCTATAAAAATAAAAATAAACATTATCCAGCATGCATCACCTATAATTAGTCACTTACCCTGTGACCTGGCAGAAAACGCTTAAACTGCTTACTGCACGCACCGCAGAGCGTTGTTAAACTCACCGCTGAATAGTGTTTTACCTGCAGTTGAGCGTTGTTTTGGTTAAACTCACATCTGGATGCTGTTCTACCTGCAGTAGAGCGTTGTTAAACTCACCGCTGAATAGTGTTTTACCTGCAGTTGATCGTTGTTTTGGTTAAACTCACATCTGGATGCTGTTCTACCTGCAGTAGAGCGTTGTTAAACTCACCGCTGAATAGTGTTTTACCTGCAGTTGATCGTTGTTTTGGTTAAACTCACATCTGGATGCTGTTCTACCTGCAGTAGAGCGTTGTTAAACTCACCGCTGAATAGTGTTTTACCTGCAGTTGATCGTTGTTTTGGTTAAACTCACATCTGGAGGCTATTCTACCTGCAGTAGAGCGTTGTTAAACTCATCTCTGAATAGTGTTTTACCTGCAGTTGATCGTTGTTTTGGTTAAACTCACATCTGGATGCTGTTCTACCTGCAGTAGAGCGTTGTTAAACTCACCGCTGAATAGTGTTTTACCTGCAGTTGATCGTTGTTTTGGTTAAACTCACATCTGGATGCTGTTCTACCTGCAGTAGAGCGTTGTTAAACTCACCGCTGAATAGTGTTTTACCTGCAGTTGATCGTTGTTTTGGTTAAACTCACATCTGGAGGCTATTCTACCTGCAGTAGAGCGTTGTTAAACTCACTGCTGAATGCTGTTAAACAGCACAACGAACGCTCCCCCTATTTCTCAGAGGGCGCTTTGATATCAGACTGCGAGGGATTTCTTAACATTAAAACCTAGTTGTGTGGCCAGATAAAGATGATATGGGGGACACCATTTAACCAGCCTCAGCATAGATCATTTATTGTAGCCTATTCCTATCTGTTCGTATTTATTGTAGTCTAGATCCATCCACAGCGAACTTTTTTTTTTTTTTTTTCATCCACAGCAAACAAAGGGCTGCGCGTGCTTACCCAAAACGTCAAATTTCGGCGCCTCAGGCTCGGGTTCAGGGTTCCATAGAAGTCAATTGGACTGCCCTGCTCGTTGAAAAATAACGCCAAAGGGATACCCAGTGCGTTAAAATGTGACGCCAAGGGGTCCTGACCAAGCGTCCATATGTGACGAGTTGGGAGTGAGACCGTGTTGTCCAAGCATGTTAGTGTGGAAGGAAAAAATGCCCAACCAACCGAGAGAACCGCAGCCTTAAGAGGATTGTCAAGCAAAATCGATTCAAAAATTTGAGTGGACTTCACAAGGAATGGACTGAGGCTGGGGTCAAGGCATCAAGAGCCACCACACACAGATGTAACTACTGCAGAGGCGTCTTTCCTGGGCTAAAGAGAAAAAGAACTGGAGTGTTGCCCAGTTGTCCAAAGTCCTCTTTTCAGATGAGAGAAGTTTTGTATTTCAATTGAAAACCAAGGTCCTAGAATCTGGAGGAAGGGTTGAAAAGCTCATAGCCCAAGTTTCTTAAAGTCCAGTGTTAAGTTTCGACAGTCTGTGATGATTTGGGGTGGAATGTCATATGCTGGTGTCGGTCCATTGTATTTTTGAAAAACAAAGTCACTGCACCAGTTTACTTCATGCTTTCCTCTGCTGACCAGCCTTTTTTTAATATGCTGATTTCATTTTCCAGTAGAATTTGGCAAAAGTTGGTTAAATGACCATGGTATTGGTTTGCTTCACTGGCCAGCAAACTAACCAGACCTAAACCCCATAGAGAATTTATTGTCAAGAGGAAAATGACAAAAAAAAAAAAAAAAAAAGACCAAAAACTTGTGGATGATCTGAAGGCCACTGTAAAAGAAACCTGGGCATCCATACCACCTCAGCAGTGCCACAAACCGATCACCTCCATGCCACACTGAATTGAGGCAGTAAATAAAGCAAAAGGAGCTTCTACCAATTATTGAATGAGTAAATGTACAGTAAATGAACATACTTTCCAGAAGGCCAACAATTCACTAAATATATATTTTTTATTTTAATTTTTTTTGAGATTGGCTAAAATCATCACAATTAAAATAACCAAAGACTTAAACTATTACTGAAATAAATGAACTTTCCACAACATTCTAATTGATTGAGATGCACCTGTACATATGGCAGAAATGTATGGAAAATCTATTAAAGACAATCAAACAGACTATGGACACTATAAACAGCAATTATTCAAGGTGGTTTTTTTTCTGGTTAAACCACGATCAGATTTTTTCTAGAGCCTGGATTAAATGTATATTTTGACCTCATTATTTGGGGAACAGAGATTATAGCCTTTATAGATTTGACAGTGGAAGTACTTTAGCAATTAAGTGGGTAGAACAAAAGCCATCATAGCAGTTATTACTATTCATTTGGACAGAAGCGGACAGTAGTGAAGTATTTTTACTCTACATTTAAAAAGTATCTGTAGTTTATCAGAGTGTTTTTCTATTGACAACTTTATTTCACTACATTTCAAATAATAATGTCATACTTTTTACTGCACTTCATTTCATAAATAAAAGTTTTTGTTTGTTTTACATTTAATACTTAAGACCATGAATTAAGTAAAAATGTTGTACTTTCCTATACTGAAGTAAATCTTTGAATTACTTTTACTTAAGTAAATGTAAGAAAGTAATAGATTTTTAATGTAATTCAGTATTAAAGGGGTAGTTGATTATGACTTCACATTTTAATGTTAGTTAGTTTGTAATGTTGCAGTTTGGGCATAAACATCTGCAAATTTGCAGTGCTTAAAAGGTGAATGAAAATTATATGAAAAATAATGCGTTTAAAAAAACAAAACAAAGCATGAACACACATTAGACTGCACCTCATAAACACGACCAAGCCTAGAAAAAAAAAAAAAAACAGTGAACCACCCCTTTAAATTATACTTAACATGAAATGTAATTATCAATAAGTTTCGGGAGGAGCGCGTCAGATACTTAGCCTAATCAACACAGGTGGACCACAATCAAGTAATCAATCCCATAGTATAAATATCGCTGATTTACCTCTATCCATTGACTGTTTATCAGCATCCCTCCTCCACCCCATCTCCTCACTTCAAGTTCACTTTATAATATACGGGGAAGGGGGGGTACTCTAGGTTAGGGCCAATCCCGAGCTCGGAGCCCTTCCCCCGGACAGCACGCCAAATACGCATACCATACCTCAGCTAATTATATGTAAGCGTGAACTAGTGAAACGTAGTGCAGCAAAAAGTACAATATTATCCTTTGGAATGTTGTGTGGCAAAGTTTTTTTTTTTTTTTTTTTTTTTTAAAGAAAAACACTCTGATAAAGTACAGACACTTGAAAAAGTACTTTTAGAGCAGAGTTAAAATACTTCTCTGTCTCTACATTTGGAGTGTAGCATCCTGGAGATGTTGTCAGACAGGAGGCTTTTCCGTCATCAGCGCGAAAAAGCCTAGGTGGCTCAAAAGTTGTTAACAAAGAGCAGAGCTTGGTGTCGTTAACCCCCTTGTGAAGCACGACTGCTCCGATGCTCTCATCGCTCATTCAGGATCACGGATGTCTGCACAGAAACATTGAGAACACGAGCACCAGGGAAATAGTGAGTGTGAAATTTACCTTCAGCTGATATTGCACAGACGTGCCGGATGATGGAGTCTCTGATGATCACAGCGTCGTGTTCTGTCTCGCAGAGGGGAGCGAAGCATTCCGGGTTGAGATCTTGAAGACAGGAGTGGGAGAGGTTGTCACCCGGTGCCTGACTAGCATCTTCTGCTGTGGGTGCAACTAGGGTCTTTGGTGTCACAACGGCAGAGTGAAGGACATCTGGGAAGATCGTGTCCTGGGTAACCACATGGAGTAGAGATGGTGGGAGAGTTGTGGCATGCATGTATACTTACTGTATACTAAGCGTGGCTCTCCTCTCTCTCAGCTGGGCCTGCTTCTCCAGTTCACGGATTTGCTTCTCCATGCTTTGGGTGCAGGTGAGGACACATTCGAACTGCATTCGGTGAATATATATATATATATATATATATATATATATATATATATATATATATATATATATATATATATATATATATATATATATATATATATTTAATTCTCTTATGTTCATCAAGTCATCATTTATTTGACAAAATACAATAATAAAAAAAAGTTATATTGAGAAATGTTTTACAATTTAAAACTGATTTGTATTTTAATATATTGTAAAATACTATTTATTTCCATCAAAGCTGAATTTTCAACAACCATAACTTCACTCTCCAGTGTCACATTATCCTCAAGAAATCATTCTAATATGCTGATTTGCTGATTAAGAAATATTTCTTATTACTATCAATGTTGAAACAGCTGTGCTGCTTCATATATTTAATGAAAAGAAACTGCAAAAGAACAGCATTTATTTGAAATCAAAATCTTTTGTAACATCATGAATCACTTTATCAGTTTAATGTGTTTTTCCTGAATAAAAGTATTTATTTAAAAAAGAAAAATAATATCTTACTGATCCCAAACTTTTGAAAAGTCACCTATTCGTCAAAACATTAGAAATGTCATAATAACAAAATCAAATTATTTGCACATGCTTATTTGAAAATTAATAACATACTATATCAATATTGATATTTGCTGAGAAAAGCCCACAAAAGAAAGAAAATTTAAGACATTTTTGTCATTTGAGTAAATGGATAGATATTATTACAAACAGCACCGGATAGATATTGCAAACAGTAGCTGTAATCTGGTATGTACTGCGTTTTCATTCTTCATGGTTTGATGTGTACTGCTTTCACAAATGTAGAAAATAGTCTTTATAAGCTTTCCATTGAAAAACAGCGATCTGTCGTCAATGCTCGAGGCTTAGATCTTTATAATGATATATAGTTTGTCAAGATTACATTTGTCCCGTTTCAATCTATTCGTAAATATTGACATGTGCGAACACGGGGAGTTGAGGACGCCCGCGTCTGGGTGCAGGTAAACAGGTTAAGTAGTCAATATATTGTTTTATTGGCCTTTAAGTCTCAGCAAACTGCGTTACAATGAAGTATGCCTTTCTGTCTGAGATAAACTTAAAATCCAGTCAAAAGGCACACTATATGTTTTGTAGAAATAAAGCAAAAAGGAAGGATAAGGGTGTACAGTAGAGACAGAGAAGGACGTGTATTTGTGATAATTTGTAATGACAGAAAGGTTGCCTATGTGCATATAGCTTTTCTCTCTAGAGTGCCACACTGATCCTGTTAACGCTGTTACAATCTGTAAGTCTGTCCTCTTGGGAATAACCTAAGACTTTATGTTAGTATTTTTATTTTATGTGTTCATAACAATTTGCTGCCTTGGAATTATAAGGTTCTATCTGCATGCTGAGCAGTTCTGAGATACTGAGCATCAACATTTTTGCTTCCCATAGACTTTGTGTTTTCTAAAAAAGGCCCCAAATGTACACTGATTGCAAAATAAACATCACATAATGTAAATAATATGTGAATAACTACATTTTGACAAAAATGTCAGATAGAACCTTATAATTCCACAGTGAAGGCCAAAGAATTCTTGCAGGTGATTTGGTTTTAAATTGCCATTCATCCAACAGAGTTAAATGTGTTTAACAGATTTTAAAGCATTCATTTTAACTTAATTAATAGAGAGCATTACAAAACATAAATACTTAACCTCTGTGAGCAAAATATGAATTCTGTCGAGTCTAATAGTCTTCATCCTTTTAAAAAAAATAGAACAACTTGATGTTTTCCCACGACTACATGCTTGAACTTCACCAAATTGCTTTGGCTGAAAATACCACAGCATTTGGCTGCTAATGTAGTTTTATCAGGCCTCTGTCAGTGGAGAGGACAAGCAGAACCAAAGAGCTGGTCTGCTCATTCATCTAAATAAATCCAAACAGTCCTAAACTAAACAGCATCTCTCAGCAGAGCCACATAAAGTACTGGAGCCAAGAGAGTCGGTTGCAAGACACCATTACCTGCCCTTGGAACTCCACTGGCTTCAGTCCAGCATAGAGAGACATGAAGCAGCTGGCCAAGAGCACCTTTAAAAACAATACAGTCTTAATACATCAGGAGAATGGACAGACAGAGGACTAGTAGGTTATAAGGGTACATGATTTATAAGAGTGTCTGCGATAAAGGAGGAAAAATAAAGTGGGATCTTTGCTTTAAAAATGAACATATTTTTCTTACACCTATTCTCTGTACACAAGTGTGTTTACTGCCAAAAAGGTTTTTATATAACACACTGTCCAAAAACATGAAGTTGGAAAGTTTTTTTTTTCTTTCCTTCTTCTTATGCTGACTGATTTTAAAATAAAGTATATATATATATATATATATATATATATATATATATATATATATATATATATATATATATATATATATATATATATAACAACTGTAAAAAAATACACTGTGTGTTCAGCAGCTCAGATGTTGGGAGTAAATGATGACTGCTATGTTCATTATTATATCCAACAACAGAACACCTCAATCACTTGGACGTCATTATTGTCTACATCTGGAACAATGGTGGACTGATGACAGCTCATTCAGGGCAGGTCAAAGGTAAGACACCAGTCCCGTCTGTGCTGAAACGCTACTGTCAATCAAACTGTGTGACGTCACACAGACAGGCATCTGAGATCGGCTCATTTTGAGAAAGAGGAAAACATTTAACGAGATAAAAGAACAAAACAATACAAGATTGATTTTAATCATTATAGGATGGTTGTGTACACACATTGCCAACACACATTTCAGTTCATACTACTTTTTAAAAGTGCATGTAGCATCCTATGACCCCTTTAAACATTTTTCAAAATGGATGCAAATAAAGGGTCAAAGTATCTAATATTTAAAATTGTCTTGACCTGACATTATTCAATTTTATAGATCCCCGCCATTTATTTTTTATTTTTTCAACATGATCATCACACAAGACACTTGGAGCACATAATTTTGATTTGACAAACAAAAGCTTTTTCAAATATGAATTAGCAGTAAAACTGTTTTGTTTATTTATTTTTCTCTAATAGATAATAATAGCAATAAAAGGCTATGCTTTAATAGATCACCCAGACATAAAAAAAATAAAATTGTTTGAATAAAAATATAATTTACACACAAACAAGAAAAAGAAGGCCAAAAATACATCATTATGGTAAATGGACTACTGAAGCGCCAGTGAAATTTGTTCTTTATTTCAGATGGGAATTAATTAATTAACTCTGCAGCAATTTTCCACAGCAATAACTCGGTCCAGTGAAGATACTTATGATGTGTCTAATTGAATAGGCAAGTTCCCTTTGGGTTGTGGGCATTACTCTGCTAGTTGAGAGATAAATCATTGTCCATTGACCTCAGGCTTGAATACCTTAATGAGATCTTCCCTTGAGGTGAAGCTGGACACCATGCTGTTCTTGTGCGTCTTTGAGTGTGTTATTGAAACATGGAGGCGTTCATTGGCTAACCAGTGGGCATTGGGCGGGAGAATCTCTTCCCTTGAGGAAAACCAAAGGACAGATGCTCATTTGTTGTGTTTGCATAATTAACAACCTCAGTGAAAGCCATTTTTCCCTCAACATCATACCGTAATTACACAATCTGTTGGCCGAACCACTGAGGTAAAGCAGGAAAAATAAGAAAAAGGAAAATCCACTCAACGTTCAATTCCAAGGATATTTCATCAAAATGGATGAAGTCTGATATCCGCTCCAAGCGGTGTGTCAAGATTATCAGAAGCCCTCAGAGGTTTGTGCACATCATGGAAATAATTTCCTTCAACAGAAAGAGAGAGAGAGAGAGAAAAAAAGTCTACCGTTTCATATCATGCTGCGGTTTCACAAGTAGCACTGAGGAGGTGACACATTATAGCATCAGACTGGCACTATCTTCAGACCATTCAAACCACACTCTGCTGGTGCCAGTTCTTTCCTGTAGATCTCCACAGCTGAATATAAAAAAGGAAATCGGTTTCATGTACGTGTGAAACGAATGAGTTTTGGAGAGCATGCATGAAGTTAATTCATGGTCAAGGTGTTTCTTCAGCACTGTCGGTATCTCACATCAATTTACATCTTCATACACATGTTTTACTCTTAGCACTGGAAAGAGTGCTTAATACTCACAGAGGCCAATTAAACAAGAATGCAACATTAACTAATCAACTCTCTTACATAAAATGACTGCAATACAAAAGGAAATTATCAGTGGAGTTTGTGCTTCACTGCACTGATTTGTTATAAAGAGATTTTGTTCCCTCTTTGGACCTGAAATATATACACGTTTACATAACATTTTTACATTTATGCATTCGGCAGACGCTTTTATACAAAGCGACTTAAATATTGTTAACTTTTAAAGAATATCTCTTTGGATTTGAGTTTTTAATCTTTGCAACTTTACAGATCTTCTTTATGCACTAAGAGCTTGTAACACTCCAAAGAAAAGGGAAACATTTTAATCGCATCATATGATGACCCCCCCCCCCAAAAAAAAAATTCTTTGTGTTTAAAAAAAAAATAAAAAATGCAAGCCAGGAGGTGTGTTAAAAGTGGTGAGAGAAATGTACCCACCTGCCATAGTGCATTAACTCAGTATTGCAATATGCTTGACTACAACTCAGTGAACTTATGTTGAGGCTTCAAGGTTTATATTTAATTATGTAATTATTCACAAATGTGGTTTGTGAACTGTTTATAGGTATTAAGTGAATTACATACACAGTTCTTTTTAAATGTTACATTTATTTCCATATTAAATATTGCAGCACATATTTATCATTCAGATAAGCGCTTCAAATTTGACCCAATGAATTTATAATTCACATATATTTTATAAATAAATATGTATTACATAATAAATTAAAGTAAGATAATTTATATTTATTCATATAAGTATTACATTATCATTTCTCTTCTAATATGCACAACTCCAGTGGTGTCTACTCTGTTTTTCTGATGACAATGAAGGTTACTCTATATGAACACATTTTATCAAGTGCATTTTAAGCATTGTGTAATCCCTAACTGTGTTCAGGGAGTAGGAAGCAGTGAACACTGTGTAAGAACCATAATGGAAGCAAAGCTTGGGGGGCTTTCAAGCTTCAAAAGGATATATATATATATATATATATATATATATATATATATATATATATATATATATATATATACACACACACACACACACACACACACATATATATAATGAAATATATAAATTATCATGAAATTCTATCCTAAAATGACTTCAGGTCTGTAAAAGTCTTTGACAGGTTTATGCTAGGAACAGACCAATATTATTATTTAGTTCAGTAAACAATTCATTCAGTGATTCAATTAGATGACATTTAAGAACCACATCAGTATGATTGTATGAGTATGATTTGTGAATGAATCATTTAGGCCAAATGAATAGATTGACTGAAAGGGACAGACTCAAGCAAACTATTTGTTAATGATTGGGATTTTGCTACAGCGAGTGTATTTTGTGCTAAATAGAGCTTAATGTAAAAATTATATTATACCTTCTGATACTATATGGTGCATGTCCTACTTATTGAATCTCTGGTCCCCATTAATCGTAACTGATGAATATAAGTGACCAATACATTATTTTAAAATTCTTCTTTGATGTTCTACAGAATAAATGGAATAAAAAGTTTTACAATGTTAATTCAATATATATATATATATATATAACTGTCTTTTTTTATTTTCTGCCTTCATTTTATGTTTTGTTTGTATGATAAATGTGAGATTAAATACATTTCTAAAAAAATAACAGGACAGAAAAAACACCCACTCTCTACAGCAATAAAGACTTTAATGTGATCTGCTTCCACTGTAAAAACAATGTCTTACTTAAGACTGATTTTCCATGGCAACTAAAGAGCCTTCATGATGTCAATCTGAAGAAACTGGACACCCACAAAGATCTTTAATTATTTTACAAATGCATTTTATTTAAAATTGCACTGGTAAAAGGGAAACAAATATGATAGAATGAAAACCGCAGCAAAAAAAAAAAAAAAAAAAAAAAAGTGTGTGATAAGGAGTTACAGTGCAGGATCATTTTGATCCAGCCTCTGTGCTATCTGTTGCAATATTCTAACACCATTTTGAAATTTAATTTGATTTGAAATGAGGTGAATATAAGTTACGTGAAAGAAACAGCTGAGTAGGATATCTTATCGAGACAGCTGCTGATTTAAATTATGCATGGCAGAAAAGAAGAAGAAATAAATTTAAAAAAAGGTTTCAAAAAGCCCCTTCTGGGGTTAATTTCAACAACCTGCTGAATCGTTTTTCGTTCGATCAAAAATGATGTCAGAGAGCTGTGTTTACCTCAGTTCAAGCATGAAGTCATATCCTGGCATCACAGCTCCAAACCTCTGACTCCTTACATTACTGGAAAAGCTGTAGCTGAATTCCTTACAAAGCTGTGTGAAAACACAAATCCAGAACATACAGGTAAAGAGCTCAGTCAGTTTATGTGCATGAGCCATGGAGATGCGACTGTGAAAAATCGGTATTTTCTATAGATCTGTTGGCTTGTCGCATCAATCTGTTTCAAGTCTAAAGAGGTCAGTCTCTTTCTAAAGCACTATGAGGGGTCATGCTGTCATGCAGTAAATGTTAAGCTTTAAAATGTAGTTTTATATATATAACTTTGTGCACTTATAAAATAGAGATAACAAACCTGACTGAAAGGCTCATTATGCAGCTCTTTATGCGGGTCTTTGTCTTCTCAGGTGTAAATCACAATGATATTCATGATAGTTGATGCCTACTCGCATATGACTTTTACCAACAAAGAGTGTCTTAGAAAATTTAAATCAATATATAGTTTTCTGTGAGTGAGTAAACAATGATGATTTTCACATAATTTAGAAAGAAAAATTCTAGGCTAAAAGCTCCAGTTCTCAAAAGTCCCGGGAACCAATGCTCTTTATGTGTTTAATGTTTTTTTTAAGTGATTTAACATAGTTTTTCACTAAACACGCATAACATTTTATTTTCCTCAAAAACACAATCATGTACATACATGCTGCTCACATGTAATTATAGTCCAGTTTGTGCTGATTACAGTGAGACTTAGACTTTAAAAAATTTCAAAACAAATAAAAAGTTTTGACTCACAGTCTGTAAGTACATCAACTGTACATATGTAAAGAATTTGCCACTGATGTTTCAAAGGCGAATGTTCAGCAGTGTGGAGTAGCCCTTTTTTCTTATCGTTCCTCCGTTCACAAATGCAGACATGGTTTTATGTTTACTCTGTGCGGAGTGACAGTATAAGCCATTGTAATCAGTAATTATGTCCCCACTGGATGCAACAAATGGCTAGTTTGTAATGGGTTTTATTGTTTTCTGACCGGGACATGGCATCAGAGTATGTGCAAGGGCCGTAATATCACAACACACTGGATAGCTGGCCAATCAGAGCACACCTCGCTTTTTAGACCGATGAGCTTTGTAAATATCGACATGTTTCAGAAAGGCGGGGCATAGAGGAGAAACAATAATGTGCAGAATGTGGAAAATAAATTTTGCAACATCATATAACCCCTTTAAAATACCAGCACAATAACACACTCAGCAAAATATCGTTTAATTAACATTATTGATAAAATCCCAGAAAATATTGATATATTATTTTTTTCATTTTGTCACTAATTTGTTATTTAATTTATATAATTATTTATTGATAGTAATTGTTTAAATTAGTATAATGCTTAATATTTTCGACTTGTCAATTTTCTTAAAAATGGTCTAAAAGCTGAAATGTAAAGTTTAAAATTTTTTGTTTTTGTGAAAACTTGTATTTGAACTTTAAATTTTGCTTTTTACAGTCATTTTACAGGTTAATATGGTACTACAGACATTGAATACCCTGCTCATATGGTATTCATTTTATTTGTGCAGTTCTTAAATTTTTTTTAAATGTGAGCTTAAAAATCATGCAGAAATCCAGACTAACCCAATGGCATGGCAGTGTAGGTAGGACAGATAACACTGAAAATTGATCATCCTTTCTCTACTATTATTACATTAATTTGGTTTTATACAGGTGTTTGATGTTGATGCAGTTTGGGCACTAGTATCTGTTGAGTTGCTGACTATCCCTGAAGATGAAGTACTTCTGCAAATCTTTGCTGCCTTGACCCCAATAGTATGTTCCTGTACAACCGGAGGCTGCAGATTCAGGACCGCAGATCTGGCCCGCAGTTCTAGGACCCTAGTTTTTCGTGACAGCGCCACCTACCGTAATGGACGATATAGCGATTGCTGCAGTTTCAGGACCGCAGTTCTAGTACCCTGTTGGCTTAGATTGAAAGTGAACCCTTTTTCCATCAGTTGCTGCATGGATATAATGGCTGTAGCCTTCAAGTCTAGAGAAAGAGAGAGCGAGAGACATAGAGAGATAAATAAGAAACATTTGTTTAACATATTCAACTGGAATATATATATATATATATATATATCGTCATGAAAGCTTATCTTTTTCACGCTTGTCAATTTAAACATTAAAGCATCCAAAAACAAGACGCGGAAAAGCTGAACAGAGTAACTGGTCACTTGCACGCTGTGTTCGGTGCGAAGAGAGAGAGAGCCGCGTATCATGGACAGCGACACTGAACCGAGCTCTCTTCTGCAAAGTTCTCCTCGAAGTCCCTCCTGCACCTGAACGAACAAATACAAATCGCAGTTTGAACAAACAAAAAGATGCGAAAGAGCCCAATTCAGTACTCGCGGTGTTCTGGTGTTCAGGGCTCACGTAGAAAGACGTCTCAAAAGACTTGAAAATCTAATTTGCTTATTTTTGCTCTTTTGCCGACAAATACATATAAAATATTTCAAAATATCCACCTTGGAAATTATGCTCGAATAAACTGTCAGTTATTTCTTAAGGGAAAGTAAACAGTTTAGGAAAAATGGGATGTGTATTATATTGGATGCGTTCATCGTCTCTTAAAGTGACCACGCCTAATTTAGACACTGGCTGCTGTAATGTTAATCCAAGAAAATGAAAGAAAATCACTCACTGCTCTTGAATGAATTACTTTGTAGTTTTAACAGTCAAACCAAAAATTATTCAGACACCAGATATCATTTTTGATATATATAGTTTTATATATGTAGGTTTGATTTTATATTTAATTTTTACATTGAAGACTATCCAGTGCTACTTTACATTTAATTATTTGGATTCTGTACCTTGACACTTACAAACTTGAAAAAAATGTAAACATTGTGTAAATAGCACAAATAAATAAAAATAAATGAACATACAAATTAAACGATTTCAGACAGGGCCCACAACCTTCACCGGGTCCCCGCTGACCCCAGCTACGGCAATTCGAATGAGCCATTTTATTCTAGATTAATCTAGATTAATCTAGATTAATTTCAAGATCACAGTGAGATTAATCTAGATTAAAAAAATTAATCTATGCCCACCACTAAAAAAATTCTATAGCAATATACTTAAACTCATACTGCTACCTCCACTGTTTATAAGAAGCATACCCTAAATCAAATTGCTTTGCTTTGTTTCAGTATGTTTGTTATTCAAGGAAAAACTGATTTGAAAAAACATTACCCTTTAATGACTGTCACTACCTTAAATGTGTGTGTAATTGTATGCATGTGATGAATAGAACATTGTTGTAATTCATTTGTAATGAATGTTTCAAAATAAGGGACACCCATTCATTGCACTCTAAAAAATGCTGGGTTGTTTCAACCCAACTATGGGTAAAATATGGACTTACCCAAACATCAGATTTATTTTTTTTTATATTGAATTTTTTACCCAAAAGTTGGGTTGAATCAACCCAGCATTTTTAGAGTGTGAGCTTGTGTGAAAGTGCTTTAACGGCACATGTTCTGAAGACTCCATCACTATGGAAAAAAAGACACCAAAATGCAATCATTGCCAAATGAGCTTCTAAAATCCTTTTTATGAAATGTATTTAATTGTAATTTCTATTAGTGTTATAAACGGTGCAAAATACTTATTTGTTAATTTAACTTTGTGTTGGCCTTTGTAAATAATGGGACAAATCGCATCCCATACTGATTTGTTACTAGACATTATTTTACCTTTATAATCCACATGAAATCAGAATTTACCTTATTTACTTTAGTAGAGCATATTGCTAGTCTTGATGTGAATAATTAAACCGTGCAAGTTAAAAAAATAGTTTGTTTTGGTAATCTTAAATAAATAAATACAAATAAACCAAAATTATTTCAAATATTTTGCAATTAAGATAAGATATCGCTGACCCTAAACACCAACATCCTACTTTATTAACTCTCCAAAGTGTCAAAGAAGTAGAAAAGTCAAGTCCAAAAACACTTATAACACTTGGATCTGAAGAAAACTGAAGAATCAAAGAAAGCAGCTGCATCTGCGCCTTCACTCACAACTCCCTCTCAAGTCTCGTTCACTCCACCAGTGTCTCGTGGTGATTATGACAAATCCTCTGGTTGTAAATGGACATCTAAAAACGCTTCTGGATAATTTTTACCCTTACTTAAGCCACATACCCTCTATGTAGATATCAGAGAACAATTTAAAATATTGTTTCAATGCATTCTATGGCACATTTAAGTAAGGTTTACTAACTAGAATTTACAGTGAATAAACAGTTGATGTAGCGTATTATTCAGTGAAGCCCCTGAGACAAAGACATCTCATTAGTTATTAAGCAGCATAACCTTGGCTAAGACTGAGAGGGCCTTTGTGGTTTAATTGTTCCTGCCCTGTCTGGATCACCTCTTCATTGCTCAAAATCACTTCACAAACATGTAAGGTGCTAGAGGTTGTGTGTGTGGGTACACTCATCGTAGGCCTTGTCCCAGGCAGTTGCCGCACTTAATGTGGACTTGTGGTCTCATTTGACTCATGTGTTCTTGAAGTCCACAAGGCTGCAGGGTGTCCCATTTATCATTTTAGATTTCAGAATGGTGCTGTTTAGAATAAACTGCTTTGAAAATGTACATTGCAAAGCTATTGTTTTGAAAATAGCTAGTTTCACACAACAAGCTCTGAACAAACAAATAGGCCTATCTAAATTCACCAAAGTTATTTAAGGGTGTAATATGTTTAATAAAGAAAAAAATATATATAACCACCTAGTAATGTAATTAATAATTTAAAGAGATAGTTAAAAATTATAAATGTAAGGTAATTCTGTTTACACACAATGATGTTGCATCAAAACTGTATGACTTTCTATCATTTGTAGAACACAAAATAAAATATTTTGAGAAATTAGGGTTCATACAGTTATATTCATTCAACATTATTCAGAATATCTTACTTTGTGTTCCACAGAAGAAAGGTCATACAAGTGTGGAACAACTTGAGGGGCATCATTTTCATTTTTGGGTGAACTATCCCTTTAATTAGAACCATCTATTTGAATTTGAACAGTAAAATACCTTCATTTGCATATAAAAATAACCATTTGGATGAATATCAGTTCAATAAATGAAGCAGACTTTCCAATAACTAAGCACTGTACTGATTAGGGCTACTGTTACTTGCCTGTATGGTTACATTATCTTTGTCTCTATATTGATATTATGATATTATTGATACATTGTTTGTCATTTTATTTTGAAAATTAGATTGTGTGTGTATGAGTGAGATGGTATTGATTTGTTGGTTCTATGTATAGTATAACTTTTAAGCAGATTCAGACTTGTCCATTCTGTGAGACCACTAAAGATGAATTGATTCAGTAGAATATCTAATTTGTGCTATTTTCTCAGCTTAGAAAGCACAAAAGCTCTATTACGAATATCTGAACTACTAAAATGTAGTTAAGCTACAGTAGCAACATTTCAAATGTTTAATTCATTACTGCGTAGACTCGGGGGAAGTTCTGCACATTTAAATAGTTTTAATTTTAATCTGTGAGTTTCAACACACCACTGGGTTACGGTTACATTTAAAATTGTTTGCTAAATATAGACACTACTATTAGCTATTACAAGATCTGCATCATAAATATATCTGTAATGATGCCTTTCAAACTTTAAATGCTTGTGGGCATTCCCCCATATGTAGTCAGATTGCTTTTTGTTTTTTATGTTGAGTCCCTAGAGTGTAATTCCTCCAGTACATTCTTAAGTCAGCACTTATTTCTCACAGACCCAAAACAATGCTCATTCTGCCATCGCTGTGGCTGCTTATTTAGGTGTCAGCACAAATTTCTTGCTCCTTTACTTCTGTTTACGGTTACATGGAATATAGGGGTGGGAGACCCAAATATTATATCACGGTACAACTAATTTCATAGCTTTATAAAACAATTTCATTTTTTTTTCTTTTAAAAAGGTTTTCATGATATTCAAATCTTTGATATAATATAATTTTCATAATCATTATCACCAATGTCAATATCAAACAAGCCTAAAAATAAATAAATCACAAACTCACTGAAGATAAATAAACATTCAGTGATGAAATAAGGATAAGAAACTCAACCCAATAGAAAAATAAAATAAAATAAATAAGACACGCTACATATATTGTCTAAATTAGTCTTCACTGTGTTAATTCTATCTGTCTATTTATGGATATAATTAACGTGTATTATGTATTATTATCCACACTGTTGTTTATCCTTCATCATTTAGACAGGCTAGTTTAACACTACTAAAGAAACCCACCTTCAACCCATCTCTTTTAGAGAACTACAGGCCAGTTTCCCTTCTTCCTTTCATTGCAAAAACACTTGAACGAGCTGTGTTCAACCAAGCCTCTGCATTTGTCACACAGAACAACCTCCTTGACAGCAACCAATCTTGATTCAGAAGTGGACATTCAACTGAGACTGCCTTGCTCTCAGTTGTTGAAGCCCTAAGATTGACAAGAACGGAATCCAAATCTTCAGTACTTATCCTGCTTGATCTGTCCGCTGCTTTTGACAGGGTTAACAACCAGATCCTACTATCAACCCTACTGGCAAAGGGCATCTCAGGAACCACTCTTCAGTGGTTTGAGTCTTACCTATTCATATAGGTCCTTCAAAGTATCTTGGAGAGATAAGGTGTCCAAGTCACAACATCTAACTACTGGGGTGCCTCAGGGCTCAGTTCTTGAACCACTTCTCTTCTCTGTCTACATGGCAACATTAGGTTCTGTCATTCAGAAACATGGCTTTTCATACCGCTGCTATGCTGTGGACACTCAACTCTACCTCTAATTCCATCCTGATGATCCGGCGGTAGCTACTTGCATCTCAGCTTGTTTAACAGACATTTCTTTCTGGATGATGGAACATCACCTTCAACTCAACCTTGCCTAGACAGTGTGATTCCAGCAAACCCATCATTTCATCACAATTTCACCATCAAGCTAGACACATCAACCATAACTCCCATCAAAAACAGCCAGAAGCTTTGGAGTTATGATTGATGATCAGTTGACTTTCTCAGACCACATTGCTAAAACTGTCCGATCCTGCAGATTTGCTTTATTCAACATCAAGAAGATCAGGCCCTTTCTTTCGGAACATGCTGCACAACTCCTTGTTCAAGCTCTTGTTCTGTCCAGGCTGGAATATTGCAATGCTCTCTTGGCAGGTCTTCCAGTCAGTTCTATCGAACCTTTACAACTAATCCAGAACACGGCAGCAAGATTAATTTTTAATGAGCCAAAAAGAATACACCAATAGCAGCTCGCATAAAATTCAAGGCATTGATGTTTGCCTACAAAACTACCACTTGCTCTGCACCCATTTACCTAAATGTATTACTTCAGACTTATGTGCCGTCTAGAAGCTTGCGTTCTGCAAGTGAACGTCGTTTGATTGTGCCATCCCAAAGAAGCACAAAGTCACTTTTACAAACTTTTAAATTAAATGTTCCCTCCTGGTGGAATAACCTCCCCAACTCAATCCGAGCAGCTGAGTCCTTAGCCATCTTCAAAAATCGGCTTAAAACCCAACTCTTCCATCTTTATTTGACCCTCTAACTTTTTCTAAATCTATTCTTATTTTATTTGATTTTTTTACTTTTTGTATTCTGCTTTCTTTTCATTTATTATGTAAATGGGTGTGTGTGTGTGTGTATATATATATATATATATATATATATATATATACCTCTAACACTACCTTGCTCTATTGCTTTTTCTATTCTAGCTGTTTTCTTTTTATTTATTATATTATTTAAAAGCCCTTGCTACTTGTCTTGTGTTAAGCTAACTGAGACCTGTGTTGCATAAATATAATTATTATTATATATTTTTTTTTATTAAAGTTAAAAAAGTAATTTAGTCGAGAGCAGTGAGAATTTTTCTCTCACTGTTGTTCAATTGATATGAATGGCAGACAGGATGAATATTGGGTAGCTTTGCCTTTAAGACAGAAGTCCGGATCCAATATACTGATACACGTTTTCTTTTTCAGCTGTTTACTCTCTTTTATGACCTAAATTACTGTGTTTATTTACTTGCAAAGATGGGTATTCTGACGCATAGAATGTAATCCTTCAAAGCAAATAAAGTGACAAAATTTCTTTCTCCACCTGGTTCTGTCTTCCCTTCATGCCCCGTGGTGGCATGTAATGATCGCAGTCATCCAAATGTATTTTGTGACACCTTGAAATAAAACGATCATAATATGAAACAATAGACTTTTCATTTCGTCCATTCGATATAGCCTATATCGTCATGTCGCACAGCCCTAATATAATATGCTGAATACAAATTATTGCTCAGGAGAGAATAATAAAACTGGCAAGTGTGTGTGACTGTTAGCATATCTCCATGTGTGTTTTCCAGGTTAAAAACACAGATTAGAATGAATGTGTGAGAAGTAACAAAAAGGGACAGCAAACACTTCCTGATGTTGTCATTTAAATGACAATCACATTTCAAGATCGTTCAAATTTGAACAACATGTGTTTGAAATCCTTTTCATAGTAACAATAGTATGTGTACGACTGTATTTAATACAAACAATACATTCCATTCTTTACTGGTTAATCTAAATATAAAGAATACAGATATACAGTACATCAGCAATGGGAGTTTATACTGTTGTATCACTCTGCTTGTCTTGTTTTTGCTCCACATATGCTGTCTGTTTGTGTACCTTTGTGGTGAGGATTTTTTTTATTTTAGGAGGTTGCATCATAACACCAGTAGGTGGAAACTAATAGGATGCATCTTAGTAAGGCTGCATACCTTGCCTGCCACATCAAGATCAATCAAAGGCCGACTCAGTCTGAAGGATCCTTCATTTTGTATCCTTAATTTGGAGTATTTTGAAGAATACATTTAGTGTATTCTTTGCATCCTCCAATCACCCACAATCCTTGACACACATTTAAAATCACAAAAAAAGAACGGTCGGAAAATGAGTCTACACTGATTTGTCCAATTTTATTATGAAATGCAGTACAAAATGTTTTTGGAGATGAATGCATATTTTTTGTTGTAAATAATGAACACTATTTTTTGCAGAAACAGAAATGCCCTTGTTGTCATGGGGAGTTCCAAGACCATTTCATAGGATTATTTCTATCCTTTTTTTTTCTTTAGACTGAGAAACACCAACTGAATATTTTTTTTTTTTTTTTCTCAGCTGATTCATTCAAAGGACTGATTCATTTAAATATGAAACAAGTGAATGGCTATGTCCAAAGGGCATTAAGTTCTTCTTTTCTTTTTACTTTCATGCACAAATCCTCTCCCATGTGCCCACAGGAAGGTAAAGTGTCCATCATTCACACTTAAGAATCTCGCTGGGAGTACAATACCAGGTCATATGGCTACATTTTGCCCACTGTTTTATGAATACTATGAATTTGGACATCATCACTCTTTTCACATACTGTTTTTCACCAGTTATATAACATGAAATATGCATAGGCTGATTCTTCCACTGGCTTTATAAATGAGTCATTGAATCATTCATTCAACCACTTTCAAAAACAGTCTCATTCACAAACATCATTATTTTTTTGCTATTGAGACACACAAGTTAATTCTGCTACACAAGTCAATTAACATGTTCATTGAACTGTTACCTAAAAAACAATATTGCACTCAAATTTGTACATGTTGGTCTGAATATCTGCATAGCTGTCATTACTCTCAGTTGTTTACAACAGGGGTTCTTTACATATGTTTCTTTAGCAATTCAAAAATTTTATACAGACATGTGGCAATAGATTTCACTTTGAGGTAATCTGAATGAACGGAGTCCCTAAAGTAACAGTTTCTCTCTGTGATCTTCCCATATCTTTCTCAAGAAGCAATATACATTTTTGCCAGCATCAAGTTAATAAGAGCAAATTCTTAATCCTGAAAAGCTTCTCAGAGATATACGTCTGCAGAAAATAAGCTGTCTCTGCCTGTGCCTCAATAAAAATTATACTTTTTTAATACTCTGTGTCATGCTTAATCACAGCTAATTAAACTTTCCTAGCTAATACCTATCATATGGGTATTAATTCTCATCCAGCAGATGGATAAACTGGTCTTTAAGGTGCTTGTTTTCACACAGTCGCTGACAAAGTCAGGGCAAGGTCACATACTGTAGATAGTGAAAATCTGCCCCTAAGATCAAATGGTCCCTTTAGATAGAGTCGAAAGCCTACTCAAGGGGCAGAGAGGATGAAAGGAAATATGGAAGAGTGGGGATAGAGAGAGAGAGAGAGAGAGAGAGAGAGAGAGAGAGAGAGAGAGAGAGAGAGAGAGAGAGAGAGAGAGAGAGAGAGGACACAATAAAAGAATGACTGGCCTCTGCAGAGAAGAAAAAAATAAAAGAAAGAAGAGATGATAGTGTGTGACAGGAACACGATGATGAGAAGGTGATGCATTGGGTGTAATATTTCAAAAGTGTATGAACAGGGCTGATGTACACTGATCTGTTATCAGTGAAGTCCCTTTTTAAATTTCATGCATTTTGACACATTTTGGAATAAGGAGTGCTGCACTTAATAGTATGTTTTGACATTCTTAAGTAGATTCAAAGGTTTAATACAACTGATTTTCTACTACAAAACACACATTTTGATTTTATTAAATAGAATGTGCATCTTCACTTGTATGCATTTGGTACAAGCTTTTACCAAAAATGACTTACATTTTCATTCATTCCCCTGAGAGCTGTAACTCGAGAAATTTAATTTAAATTACAGTGCACTTGTTAAATTTGGAATTAATTTCAATGGAGGCAGCAAACAGGATGCAGAATTTTTTTCAGTCTAAGGAAGTATACTTCTTTAGAATTCATTTTAATTTTAATTTAAATTCAAAGACATTCCTATAATTCCTATAAAAGTTTTTATTTATTTATTTTTTATGAGAAATGTTGGCTTGAAAAGCCCTTTTTAAAAGTAAAAAAAATTGAATCAAACAATTTTCATCAGAGTTTAAAGATCTGGAAACCTAGCAGACAGAGAAAGTGATGGATGGATAGGTGTATATGCTGAAAATACTAGAATATTTTTATTTAGTTTATATATTTCATAAAATACAGTATTGTAGATACTGTAGTTGCAGATATGGTACAGTGTTTGAAGTACACTGTAAAAAAAAACAAAGTATGCAATTATAGCACATTCAGTGTGTATTATATTTATTAAAAGCAAGCATCTTTATAATAACTTTGAGTTACAATTAAGTACATTTAATATAGTATTGGTTTTCTTTCTGCCATTCCAATTTAAATTCTAATTCTAATTCTGAAAGACCCCTTTATCTACCATTTGAGCTACATGACCATATATCCTGTACATTAGAAAAGAAAAGAGTAATATTTCTTACAGACAGTATCCCACCAAAAACCAGGAAATATAATATATTATAGTATCATCCTAGTGAGATTACAGGCACAGGGTATTGTTCAATGTGTCATCTGAAGCATCTGCTTGCACAGACATCAGCCATAGAGGTACAGCAGGCCTCCAACAATCTGTAAGATCGCAGTGTGTCCTAGAAGATAAAGCGAGGATGGACCATTAAGGGGAGGAAAATTGGATATCTCCGAGAAGTGGGAAAGAAAGAAAGAGGAAGGGAGAGATTGTAATTGGGAGTATCATAGCGGATGCTGTGGATTGTGTGGAGAAATCAGTATCAAATTTAGTATCAGGCCTGGGTCAAGCCTGAACTCTGAAATCTTTTTCTGGCAAAGGATAAACCAAATAAAAGTTGGTTCTGCTTTCTTCGACTCTGAACAACAGGTGTAGAGGAGGGTCAGCTTCCAAAAACAAATTTATATACAAAGATTTAAGGAGAGGAATTTATCTGACCACATTAAACAGGAACATTTAAGCCATGTAACCATGTATATACAGGCAATGTAGCCAGTTTAGAGCATTACTGGGCACTTATCTTTTGCACATTCACATTTATATTTATAAATTCTCACTGCCTTCTCACTGAAAATGCCTTTAAACACACGCTTTTCTAAATAGATCCCTGTGTTGTACTTCCTCACTGCTTCAAGGTGTCCCATTTTAATGCAGCTGTACCTTTAGGATATATTTTGAATTGGCGAATATTAGAATAATCCTGTATTTAGTTTAGTCAACTGAAATTCAGTGATACTTTATACATGCCATTTAGAAAAAAAATATTTCAGGGGAACTACTTGCACCCAGGAGAAAACTGATTATTTGCACACTACTAGACACTTTTTAGACTGTGATGACACTTTTCCACAGTTATTAATGCAATATACATTTTAATGCAACACTTCTTTCTGGCCTTTAAATCTGATTGGCTGAGAGTAGTACGCTATAGTGATGAAAGAGCTCCAACCGTTTCACTGTTTGTATTACTCCGCTTGCAGTATTTCTTTAAGTGAGTATCATAGCAGACGCCTAAATCCACTATAATTTATAAATGATACTGTTTTTTGTAGGTTTAAGAGTTTTTTTTTTTTCAAGTATGTGCTTGTTTAGACTTCTAATATGTGATTTGTAAATAAATATACTGTCTATTAAAAAAATGTCCTTCTATTTTTTCGGAGATGTGAGCTCCAGGATGTCATTCAGCATTCATGAACCTGTTGTGAGCAGCCTTACCTGGCCCTGTCTCTAAAGTGGTTAAATATGAGATAGAATTCATTTAGGGTGAATCTTACATGCAGTCTTTGGTCTCTTTAATCTATTATTTGTTCCAGAGCACATCGTTTTGTCTGAGGGCAAAATCTCATCACGTTATAACTTTATTGCTGTTTATAAGCGCCTTTGACTGAATTGCCTTGCAAATTTTATGATGAATGTTATTGTTATTTATTAAACATTATTACTAAATAAATGATATTTTATATAAACAATAGCAGTATTGCATGTGTGTGTGTTTGTGATGGTGATTTTAGTTACATTGCTCTGCCATTAAATGGAAACAAGTTTTTGTGATTGATTTAGCAGTAAAGACTTTTATATTGAAAGAGACTGAAACAGGATTCTAAACAAGGAAGTTATTTTTATTTTCAACAATAACTTGTAAGACTCAGACAGCAAATACACTGAGCAGCGATGTCATAGAAAAAATCCATTAACAGACAAAAAGATAATACGATAAAGATATCACTTTCCTCAACGGACATTCAAAATTTGTGCGTGAATACGAGATTGAGCTGAAGAATGAATGTTGTATCAGATGCAGGTAATCACACTCAATCTCTCTTTTATAATGCTCTGCATAATACAGTGAGTTTTTAATACAATAAAACAATAAGCTTTCAATGAAGCAACTCAATATGCCTTCGTTACAAGTTCTAAAGTCAAATTAGTAATGGAGGCTTGGGCCAGACTGTTAAACTGTCAGTAAAGCAGTTTGCACAATTTATATATATATATATATATATTATTATTATTTTATTTTTTTAAGATGACCAAATCATAGCCGTGCTGATATACAGCCATATTGCACTTCTGCTTATGTGGCATTTCTCATATAACACTATATTTTTAATTTTATTACCTTGCCATTCAATTTCTGAAAACTAGTTAACGCTGCTGCATGAATGTTTCTAATTTAGTTAAGGGTCTGATGGGAAATTTTACAATCAGAAGAGAGAAAGAAGACAACCCCCTCCGGGAATATTGTGATTTATTTTTTTACAAATATTATATTTATTTTAGTTTGTTTACCCAACTATGATGACTTGCAATGCTGAGAATCTGAAATGTGAATAGGTTCCATAAAGTCTGATGGAACCAGAAAAAGACATGCAAACCAGAAGTTGAAACTTAGAGACTAGTACACGTGTTTCCATATTTTGTGCAGTGGCAACTTTTCAGCGAGTCTGATGTTTGAATCTGAGATGGATTTTACACTGTGAATTGCAACTGTCTATAAACAGATACCTTAAACTCGAACAGCTGACAAAAATATGAGTCATGAAATCGAGCTAAAAAACTTTAAATAGAACATACAAAAATTATGATCACACTTAAAGTGTTTTTAAACAATTGCTACTGAATTGTTTTCAGTGAAGGTACATTGAAAAAGCCAGCAATTATTGTTTTAATGTGCCATGAATCTATTGCTATAGCATTGTACACAAATGATGACATTCATCTGAGGTACTGTTTGAAATACTCATTCATTCAGTTGATCAGTGACGATTCAGCCAGGCTTTCTGAAAATGCAAATGGACATGAAGTTGGAACAGAACAGCTGGAAATCTCTTTCAAATGCACAATAAAAAAAGAAGAAAAAAAAGAATTAATTCTGCCCATGTGTCCTTTCACTTTCAGCGCTGCAATCGAGCAGCTATTTTTGAACTCGCATGTCTCACATGTGAGGCACGATCACAAGGTCGGCCACAAGGCCACACAAAACAATTATGTGCTATTGTTCCAGCTTTTCTGTTATTATTTATTCAGTAAAGGTCCCCATTCTTCCAACTCTGTTTTCAGGTCAGGTCAGGAACTGTGCAGCATTCTCAGCCATGGGGCTGAGCGGTAAATGGACATTTATTGCTCGCAGCTGTGCATTATTTTTTTCACCCTCTGACCTCATCTTCTGTGCTGTGCTGTGTGATTGCTCAGACTAACTCTGGCTGTGTGATACATTCAGAAGCGATCATGCTTATGTCCTATTAATTTGAGGGTGCATGATTGCTTGTGTTTTCCTTTCTGGACTTTGAAAGTTCTGTGAACCTTGCTGTCTATGCGAGGATCTGACAGCTCTCGGATTTCATCCAAAATATCTAAATTTGTGTTCTGAAGATGAAGGTCTGGGATTGGAACAGCATGAGGGTGAGTAATTAATAACAGAATATTCATTTTGGGTGAACTATCCCTTGTTGTGACTAAGAACTTTTGGAGCACCACAAAAATATAGGGTTCAAAGTGTCCAATTGAACCCAAGAAAGAAAATTCATTTTTTGAATGACCTTTAATGTGATTATTTTTAAGTGTGTCTTAAAGGTGACATATCATGAAAGTCAGACTTTTCCAGGTTTTAAGTGATATAATCAGGTCCCCGGTGCATCTACCAATCAAGGAAACATGAAAAAGATTAATCCAGTAACACTGTTTTGGTAAACCTTTTTCTGCAAGTGTCTGGAAAACAAGCTAGTTGTTCGCTCCCGAGTGACGTTGCAAAGGGATCTCATTATAATATTACCGCCCCTTAATCTGTAAATTTCCACCCCTGGCACCGTCATTCTGATTTCACAAACGACAACGATGTACCAGCTGTAATGCCATGGTGAATATTTGAATAAAACTTGCTAACTCTTCTGCCTTTGGCTACACAGACCAGCACAAAACACTATTTAGAGTCCCAGCCTCAGAGGAGACAACAGAGGAGTGGATCTCTTGATTTATTAAAAGTATATTGTTGCTCTAAATTATATCTAAAATAAACTTTTGGTTTATTTCCCAGCTGTTTACCTTCACAGACATGTTTTTGTAACTTATGTGTGTATTAAACATAAACTTGAGTGTGAATGAGAACTTAATTTAGTACTCACATGCAGTGACAGCCGCTTTCTGTATGTGTGCTTCAGATACTCAGAAAACTGTATAAGAAGTTTAAATTAATATGGTAAAACGCATGATTATTATTATATTATTATTATTTTTTTTTTATTTTTTTGTTTTTTTAACAGGTACTTACTGTAATGGTGCAGCTCTATTCTGGAAAAGGGGGCAGGGAGCAGCAGCTTATTTGCACTTAAAGAGACATGCTTTAATACAGCATGTTTCTGCTTCTACAATCCCAATTAAAGAGAAGTTGGGTTGTTTTGTAAAAATGCAATGAAATCAAGAATCTGTGATTTTTTCATTGATCATTAACTTTTATTTAATTGACAAAAGTAAAATAAAACATTTCCAAAGTTTTCACTGACCAACTTAAATGTAATTTTGAAAATATAGATTTAGTGTCTATGGGAGGATATTCTATAACCATTTCACTTTAATTTTGCCACTATCCAAATTTTTTGGGAGTGTATTGCAGTCTTTAAAATCAAAATTTGTTTATATTTCTGAATTGCATTTATGTTGGTCATATAAACCTTTGGAAATATTTTTGTTAATGAAAAAGAGATTGAACAAATCACAGATTCTTGTGTCCCAACTTTTCTGGAATTGGGGTTGTAAAATGTTTTTTTTTTTTCAAAATGATACAATAAAAGTTCTGTGTGGTATTTTGACCTGAAAGTTCACAGATACATTCTGGGGCACCTGAGACTTATATTACATATTGTAAAAAGGGGCATAATCAACACTTCATCATAGCTGCTTTCTCCTCTTAAGTGTATGCTTAATTTATGCCATTTGGAACACAATATTTCAGTCTACAGTCTTAAAAATATTCTGTTTTCAGACTGTAAACATAGGAAAGAGGGCCACGTGGCATGTCTCATTGTGGTGTTTACATAAAATCCTGTCTATTAAGATGTCCTTTTTATTCATTAAATATAGATTTATTTTTTTATTGCTTATAATAGACCACAAGTTTATGGGCCAGCTTTACAAAACTGGGCAAATTAGTACAAAAGTGCAATGATCCAAAACAGCGCCAATGTGCGTGAGAATATATAGTAAATAATAAGTAAATAATTATAATGGTGCAAATACCAGTCATTTGATGTGCATATTCAGTAAGGTCAGGCACAAAAATAACTGTGTCCATGTCTTTTCAGCCAATTTTTCACTACACGTCTTCAGTAAATACTTGCAGTACTATTTCAACACCAAAAGATGGATTGCGCTGATGCAAGCTGTTAGTAAATCTGGCCCTATGTATGCTGTTTCAAGACAAAAAAAAAAAAAAAAAAAAAAAACTATAAAAAAAAAAAAAATGGAACTTTTTGTAGAAAAAGTGATGACATCAAATAAACTTTGTCACTTTCTAAATTATTTGTTAGATTTGCTCTATTACATAACATTGTGGTGACTTAATGAACTGAGTCTAACTCATTTTTTTGCAGTGGAGTTGTAACCGAGGCTAAGTTGCCCAGTCAAGAACACATTAGTCTTTACTTTTTATTTTTATTTATTTATTTTTTATAGTGTACCAAATGGTGCATTTAGCAATTTTGCATGCAGTATAAGGACATTTCTGTGAAAGACTGTTGTTAAATAGTCAGAGATAGTTTAGTCTCAGCCTCAGACATCATGCCCAACTGACCATTGCCTTAACGTCTGATGCTGCCGTGTTTACAGCTATTACGACGAGCGCAGGATCAATTAAACGCTGGATCTTCAAAAGTATGCAAAATATTTAAAGTTCGTGAAATAGAATCTTTAAAATATGTCAGAGATTATTACACAATGAGCTGTTATTGTGGCGAAATTTCAATGCCTCAAAACGTGATGATGAACAAAACTAACTGTGATTGGTTGTTTGACATGTCGGTCAAACGGTCTCATGGATGTGCTTTGGCCAATGAAAGCTGCCATAGATTCCAGACCTTCAGTCTGAAGGAAACACAAGACTAGATATAGTTAGTCCTGACTAGGCACCAAATATTTACTCTAGTTTTAAATCATTTCATAAGACAGAACACACACCACATCATTTGAACCTCTCTGTTTATTTTCCAGCCTTCCTTTTCTCCCATTCCTCCATAAATGAGAGCTGAAAATAATGAATTATGCATAACACAAACACTGAGCTCCATTGCATATTTCTGTTGTCTTGTCTGAAGTATTTGACCTGATCAAATATTAATCTTTGATTCCAAAAATAAACTGGAATGTATTTCAGAAATTCGGATGATCTGTTTTCAGCTGTGCTTGTCAGACAGAGCCCATCTGGTGAGAAGGGTGGGTAAAGTGTTGTCTTGCTCATCCCTGGAAATTAGTCTTGATAAATAAACATGCATTAAAGCAGCCAAGACTTCTGACGGTGGTTTATAAAGTACACATGGAACTCAAGTAAAATACAGATACTCCCAAAAATACTTAAGTACTGTAACAAAGTATTATTACTTTGTTACATTACGCAACTGATTTATAAAATAAATTTTGCACATTCTTTCTATAATGCAGGTCTTATCTGTTAAATAACAATTATTTATATTATAAATAATTAAATAATAATTTATTTATAATAGAAATTATATAAATATAAATATATACCTTTAAATACATCAAAATACCATCTGTATGTGTGCATTTATATATACATAATAAATATACACAAAACACACACATATATTATGCAAACAAAAACTTTTAATTTGTATGTAATTAATTGTTTGACAGCACTACTTTAAATGCACTCTTTTGCAATGCACTTTATTAACTCTTAAGTACTCTTAGTCATTTGGATTGATTGTATCTTGGTTCAGGAAATTTAGGAAGACAAATAAATACATTTCTTCCAAATGTAGCTTTGAAACATGAGGGAACCCATTGCACAAGTTAAAAAATTATGGGGAAGATCTTAAAGATCCAAAATGTTAATATTCCTCAGCGTTTGCAGCTCTCCACCTTTGGAGCTTAGTGTCATCAAACCTCGTTCCGGCTCTAATGAGCTACATTAGTCAAATCCATTTCCAGCCATATTTGGAACTGAACAAAACCTTCTTTGGTTTTGATGCGTTTCAATTGCTGGTGCTCTGCAGAGATCCATAGAGACATAGTTTAAAGCAGGTTTCATCAAGCTTAAGCATATTTATATCTTTAAATGTCTGTCTGCTGCTAGCAAATGTATTCTTTGCTCTTTCAGTGTGAATTATCCATTCATCATTCTCACTCCTTTTGATGAGCCTCTGTTTACATCTAATGAGTCTTACCAGAGTTTTCTCCATACATCTGTCAAATCCCACTGTTAATTTTCCAGAGCGCTTTAGTTTCCGTATTGTTTACATACAGGATTATTTCCAGTGGGTTAGACACAAAGCAACTTGCACATTAATAGATGGAAGATTTGGATTTGGGATTAAGCAACTGTTTCATTATATGGAAACATCAGTTTCAAGGACAGGTCAGAGGAAAATCACTCAGCCAATAGAGTTTAGATTATTTGGTTTAACTCTACTGTTTGTAATTGACATTTCTTTCTGTTTACACAGAACAAATCTTTTAATACATTTACAATCAGGTGGTCATTTAATACATGCAAATAAAAAATGCAATGCTGACACTGAACATTCTTAATATGGAATTATTAACAAATTATCTGTTACATTTATGGTAGTAACACTAAGTGATTGCTACACAAAAATGCATGCATCAAACAGCAAGAAGGTTTGGGAAAATGTGCCAGCTTTTTTGATAATTATGATTAAAACAACAGCTCAATATTGTGCTTTTTAAAATCAAGGTCATCTCAGTGTCAAGCCCAACACCTGAATTGTTAGCATTGTTAGCATTACTTCATATGCTACTTATGAAGTAATACACCCACCCACCCACACACACACACATGCACCCACGCACACACACAAATAAAGACATAAAACAAAAAGATAAAATAAAAAATGAATGCATGAAAAGTTCTACAAAATTAAAGGTTGACATTTTTCTGTACACATATTTAAAAATCACTGAATGCCGCTTTAGACATGCAAACAATGACGTTGACTTTGATTAAAAGCTGGCAACATTCTGTATTGCCCAAGGCTCTTTGACATTGCAAGTTTGATACTTTCATTGATCTTTGAATGGAGTTGAAAAATTCAATAGATTGTTTAAAAGCACACCAACTCAAGGCCATGAATGGTGTTAGGTTTCAATTATTTGTGCTCTTTTATGTAAAAGACTTTTAAAAAAGAAACAAAAAATATTATTCTATTTTTTTCAATTAAATCCAAACATCAGTCCTAACACATAATAATACCACAAACCTAAAATATGCCTACGATAAATCTATATGTAAAGATAACTTGGCCTGTAATTAATCATACCACAAACTTTAATCCGAAATTTCCATCAATGCATTTATAAATCTCATTTTTATAGAATTAGTGCTGAAGTTTTTTTTTCCTAACTATTATCCTAACTGAAGAAAATGACATGAAGCAGTGGCAGATCTACTGGGGTGGCACCCCAGATTTATCCCAGGATAAAATATAAATGGAAGCAGTATTTTTTTGTACCGAATTTTAGCAGCTGTGCTTTAATGTGATGCCATAAATAGATGTATTGTGAAAAAATGGCAAGAAAACACAGCTGTTTGTGCTGTGTAGTGTGTAGTCAACTTCATTACTTTTACGAAAGGCTTCTTTTTGAGTCAGAAACACACAGCACAAGCAGTGTGGCAGTAGCCCAATTCACAAACAAATGGACTGGTGCTCCATTATTATAGATACAATATCATTTTCCACAATGCTTCTCATATTTTGATTTGCATCATGTCCTGAATATTTGTGGCACAGATTCCCAGAGAGTGCCTCACTTTACCATGGATATATTTGACATTCGACAAAATATGTAATATTATTTGTTGAGTAAGAAATCTAATCTAAACTAGACTGACATTTTTGAAAGAAAAAAATAATAATGTTAGCTAATTGAAAAGGTCTTTTCTTAAAATTAAAGAAAAGCTTGCAGGTTAGGTGGTTACTGTATGGTTGCTTGTGTTCTGGACTTCCATAAAGTCTACATACCTTCCTACTTCTGTTAAGAACTTCATGAACTAAACCTGTGATTTATATATCAACTAAGTAGCCTAATGAACACTTTATGTACATGGTAGATCTAATCTAACGAGTTTAAGGACATTAGAATGTGTTCAGTGTTTAATAGACAGTGTCTTGGTGCCCTGGATATTAATATTTTGTTATTAAGGTGAATTTATTCTAATGAATTTATGATGTAAATTCTAAACTAACAGCCATTTAAACTAAAAGATGAAGATATATTAACAATGCCCACTATAGAGAGACAGAATCTTCCTAGAAGGTCACAGGATAAGGAACATTTTTTCATTTATTTTTCTATCAGTTGCCATCTCTTTGAATGTAAATAAATGCATAGATTCAGTTAATTTGTATAAGTATGGTGAACTGACTGAATAACAATAAACATTTTAATAGACCCCATAAATCATATTTTCAAGTTGCTAGACATGATTAAATAAACTGCCATCCATTTAAAATGAAAAGACAAGTTTTCTTTTTCTTTTTCAAGATTACATATATTATAAAATATTCTATTTTAGACACTTATTTTCAATTGTGGTTGAATAATAAAACGAACACTTAACTGCAAGCTTTATTATACATTTTAATTAATAAAAATGAAAGGGCCTTGAGATAAATGGTTCACATAAAAATTTAAATGATACATCTTCACACAGCTGTAAATAATATCTTCACATTAATTTGAAGATTAAAGTTGGACTTTCCTTGAAAAAAAAAATAAAAAGTAAAAAAATCTTGATTTGCCCCTGACATGAACTGATTTGCAGTGCATAATGTCACTGATATCTGCTTTTCCTGGAATAGTTAATGCTATGTGGGAGCTTTAAGGTGTATCACTGCTTAAAAGGATATTTAATTCAAAAATGTAAATCATGTCATCATTTACTCACCCTTATGTTGTTCCAACCCTTTATGTTTTTTTTTTTCTTCTTATCCTGCTGAATATAAGATAATATATTTTTAAGAATGTTCATAACCAAACAGTTCCTGGACCCCATTGACTTCTATGGAAATAATCTCATAGAGGTTTGAAAAAAACTGTAGCTTGTCACTTTAAGTCTATTTATGAACATTCCTCCTAAAATAGGAAAAGGAAAGGAGAGAGAGAGGAAAAGAGAGACAGAAGAGAGCACGGTAAAGCATCCTAATGTTTCACTTAGAGAACAGGAAGAGTAACTGTGTCACTCAAATCAATGCCCTCTAAAGTATCCATAGAGATGGTTATCAGAATTCACACTACAGATTTGGAGCCTCTTGAGATGGATTTTGTGAAATGATCCATTTAAAACAAGTCTTCTTACTTGTGACCTTTATGCTTGGGAGACATTGCCCTCTAACTTTAAAACATGGCTTTCACACTTGTAGTTGTTACCCTATAGTAGGGATAGGCAACTCTGAGGGCCACTGTCCCTCAGTATATATATATATATATATATATATATATATATATATATATATATATATATATATGTGTGTATGTATGCGTGTGTGTGTGTGTGTGTTGTATATGTTGTGTGTGTTTTGTTGTTTTATGTCTAGAGTTTTGAGAAATAGAGAAATAACTGATGTATATAACTGATGTAGTTACCATATGTTAAAATTAAACCTTACTGTAAAGCAAATCCAGCCCTTGGAGTACCTGTTGATAAAAATATACATTCTTTGAGCACACCCTAAACAACAAATGATCAGGATGGAACTTACATTGGAACATACATTACCAACTTCTAATGGAGAAACAAATAAGGGGGTGAGAGGTTAATTTTTCCACAAATAAATAAATAAAAATAAATAAGGGCCACCCTAAGGACATAGCTTAAGTGAGAAAAAAAATAAGTGTTCATTACATTTATAATATGGATGTTTTTCTTACAAAAACATGGAATAGCTACAGGAGGCATATATTCACTGCCCGGAGGCACGTTTTATTAAAGATGCGCATGCTTTATTTGATGTGTTTTGGACTGTCGAATAGAAGCATCCTCCAATGCAATAATAATGCTTGAAATAGCCAGGACAATTTTTTAATATACCTCTGACTGGATTCGTCTGAGAAGAAGAAAGTCATATTAGCCTAGGATGCCTCGAGAGTAAGTAAAACACAGGCTAATTTTCATTTTTGGGGAAACTAACCCTTTAAACTATTAGCCTTTAATAACCTTGGTCTCTGCAATGCTAGCACACATTATGAGAGCAAGCCACGAACCAATGAATATAAAGCAGAAGTACAAATGAATTTTCAGTGTCAAGAGAGACACTTGGTTCTTTGTTCACAAATAACCAAACATAAAATGTGTGTGTTTTTCTTTTTTTTTTTCAAGTTGCCCTGGTAACAAGTACATCATCAGCCCTCATGCCTTTGCCAAAATGCATTTCCCTTCTTTTCTCAATGAAAAACATTTTTATGTAACCGCTTATGACACAGCGAGTATATCTGCAAATGTGCCGCTTCAGCCTTCACAAAAACAATATCACGCTCTCATTTGAACACTAACTACACAATGATAGATTTGACAGCCATTGAACGACACTCTTTTTCTTAGCAGGGCTCAGGACATTTATCAAACTGATTCCGTCCATCTGTAGCTCAAAGACCAGCACCCTCGATGCTTTTGTACACCAGCCTGATTGTTATCATATGGCTCGTAAGATAAATCCAACTGAGGGCAGCTTTTATTGAATCTTGCTATAAAAAGACACACATACACCGTGAGGCTTTATACCCCATATCACGTTGAAGGTCACATTTTAGGACTATGCTAATGAGGTGTCATCAACATATTTTCATTATAATCTTTGTACATGCTTGGCGTTGGTCATTATTATCAGGACAAGGGTAAGGGAAGATCATCACCCTCTTAAGCATGAAATGCTAATTGTCACCTACAGCAACAATCCCAGTTGGTATATACCAAGCTGTAAAAAGGGCTCTGCACATTATGCACTAAGTCAACGAAATGGCAGTTATTGAGATTCATGCTACCTTGTCCCTGCAGGTGTGCCATTTTGTGTAATTTTCAGTCTTCTTTATAGTCTGTAAATGCCCCTGTGCACACCTGACTGATCTTTACCTCAGTCACCTTCCTGTCCACAACTTCAGCGTTTGACATTTGGCTTTTCAGAAGCATCCTGTCTGGAAGGCCTCCGTAGTGCACACCAAAAGGCTCTTTTAACACTGTCTGTGTGTGTGTGTGTGTGTGTGTGTGTGTAAAAGAAAAGAGACACGACTCGTCAATAGAGACTTCTCTTCTTCTCAAGGCTGTAAACATGGACTTGAGGGAGAAGTTACAAGCGATTGCCATGTGGGGGAGCAGTGGTTCTACACCATCTTTTCTTGTTGGCGCATGATTTTAAAAACAGATCCTCTGTGATTTGTCCAAATCAAAGAATCTTGAGCTGAGAATGACATGACTGAGTCGCTTCAGCTGGCTTAACTGCGAAAGTGTATAACATCTTTTTGACAGCCTTTGCAATTGAAATGAACATTAAACCAACCATCAGCAAATCAGCAGATCATTATCTGAGACTATGGAGGCTTGCATGAGTCAATGACATGATTATTATTTTTTTAAAATGTATTTATCAGCTTATTTATATAATCTTGTCCACTGATTTATTCACAAATACATAAAAAAGGCACAATATAAAAATACACAAAAATAATGAAAGATCATGGCAAACTACGTAATGTGTTTTTCCCGTCTTTTTTTAATTAGACTTTTTTCTTTGACATTATGAAAGCTCATGACGTTTTTAAGTTGAAAATATGCATACATTGACTTGTACACTTCTTCTTTGATGGGAATGTTTTTGATTTTAATTTCTGTATTAAAAATAATTGTAAAATAAGTTAAAGAACTGACTGTCCTGACATAAAAAAATGTCTCATTAAAAGAATGAAAAAAATATATTTTACTGAGACTTCTTCACTCTCTATGAATATTTAGAAAATGTTTGCCCAGCAAATCAAAGTCATGTGCTGCGACCAAGTCGTATTTTCAATCCATCAAGTAGAAAGAGAAAATTATATCCTAGTTTATTTAATTATATACCATGCTTGATAAATGTTTTAACATATCGGACAATTTGACAAGGCTAGTTCATGTTGTAAAATAATGTAACAATATTAATGAATTAAAATGATATACTATTTGCAAAAATGACATTTTACCAAGAAAAAAATATATTCAAAAACATGTTTTAAACAAGTTTTAAATTGATAAGTTTATCTTTTTAAGAATCTCCATTTGGAGGCTACCTGTGTGAACACACTACGCAAATATAAATGTGTGTGTTTATAAAAAAAATAAAAAATACTGGAGCTGTCTCTCCTGATAAATATTGTATTCCACACTCCCATCTCTTATTTCATACTGTCAAAGAGGAAAACCGCACTGCATTTCTCTCTCATAACCAGCTGTGAACCAGCCTTGCGTGAACACACACACACCAATTCCAGTATGTTTATTTGCTGTGCGCTCTAGTGTGAAACAAGCTCTCACACCTGTCGAAACTTCAACCCCTCCCCCTTTCTCCTGCCTCTCTTGATGGCATGAACCATGCGGATGCAGTTGCTAAAACTCTCCCTCTTGCATATAGTCACTGAAGAAGATGTTTGGAACTCCTCAGGGCCGACTGTGGCACACAGTTATGTTGTTGTTGTTGTTGTTCTTCTTCTAAAAAAAAAAAAAAAAAAAAAAAAAAAAAAAAATACACAGTACACAAATAGTTTCTGTGTCTTATTAAAGTTCCTTTGATAGACCCAGTTTAAAATAAATGCAATGCAATGTGTGTGTTTATAGCAATCTATCAATCTGATGCAATCTATTTATAGTCAGTTGACCAGAATAAAGCACTCTTTTAGGTGATTTTTTAAAACTTTCTTTTCTTTTCTTAAATGTTGCACACATTTAAAACACTACAGTAACAGGAGAAAAATGTGCATGCTTCACTCCTTGCTGAGTTCGCCAATCTAAGGCTTCTCGCACAAACCCCAAAGGAGCGTTGTCTTACTCTAAGGCTCACAGTGGTTCTCCCCCTTAGTTTTCTGCCCCCTCTCCCTTCCTTCTGCTCCTTCCATCCATCGCTCTTCCACAGTGCATGAGGAACAGGCTAGGCAAGTAATGAGGCACATTAGCGCTCGCTTCAGATAAAAGCAGAACACTGGTGAAGTGTTTAAGATCCCTATCACACACCGAGAGAAAAGGAGAGAGAATTCTAGAGGTCTGGACACAGACTGAGCCTCCATCAGTGGAGATCACAGATAGAATAAGAAGCTTTGATCACAGATCCAGGGTCAGTGAATGGTAATCTACAGTCGCTGTAAGAGGGACTATATCTTAGAGCTGGAGGACAAGATCATTGAGAGATCAATGGGAACAAGTCCTTTAACATCAGGTATTGGGTAAACATGGAAACCGGTGCTTGTCCAATGGCTGGAATATGTTAAGGTACATCTAAACAATGTATTTGAGAAATCTCCTCAAACTGAGATTTCTATCCCATTTTCTAAAAAACACAAGCGTGTGCTGATTTTCAAATGGCTTTTAGATCATGCCCATCCAACGAAAGACTGGAGATTTATAGAAAGAAATCCTTGAAGCACATCCCTAAGTTAGAAAAAACAACATCACATGTGATTGAAGTCGACCCACACAGAGACTTTCAGGAACATAGGTTTATATTTACTGGTTGAGTGACCTAGGTTAGGAAAAGTTTCTGCTGATACAGTTCATTTCCTTCTGCAAACCTGTGCAACATGACACAAGAAGTCACAAATGTGGCTATGTACATGTTATAAAATGAATTATTCAGGTGAGTTAAGTGCTCCTAGATGCTATTGCGGTCAGAAATGCGCTGTTTTTATTTCATATACTTGAAGGTGAAAAAAAAAAAAAAATCTGTTAAACTGCTGATTTCTCTAGATGACTGTGACCGTCTTGTCCTTGTTTTTAGAGTTGACCTTTCGACAGTTACACTGTCACTGGCGGTGACTTATCAAAATGACATTGTGAGTCAGCTCGCTCACTGATGTACAGTATCCGATGATATTAGAACAGGATAGTTTATATTCAGTTTATCAGCATGCAAAAAAGATTTTGTATCAAGTTGCAATGTTGAAACACTAAATATAACAGCAGAAGATGAGAAAATATTGAAACCAGGGGAAATAGTAACACTAACAACAGTTTAGGGACTAGTTCTCACTAGTTGCTAGTTGCTTATTAGCATGCATAGTTCTAGTATATTGTCTGTTTATTAGTGCGTATAAAGCAACCCATTTTTAGATCCCTTACTCTTACCCCATCCCTAAACTAAACAACGACCTTACTAACTATTAAAAAAACAACAAATTAGGAGTTTACTGAGGCAACATTTAATACTGAGCATTGGTCTTCAAACAAACGTGGGCTTAGGGAAATCTACCCCCAAGAAGGCAAAGATCCTACAGTATGTCATAAATTTTGAGATTTAAAGGGGTCATATGATGCTTTTTTAAAGATCATTCTTTGTGTATTTAACATGGCGACGTAAAGTGGAGACAGAGCTGGAAAAAATGGGGCTCTCATGGGGCGGAAGCACAGTACAAATCCTAGGACAGAACCAGATGGAGAGAGTTAGTTGCGGCCTTATGTCCCATGTGGGATGAAGAAGTTTAAGAAGTAAGATTTTCTGTATTTAGTGTAACAGAATATGTTGACATGCTTTAATGTTCAAAATCCTTATTGTAGGTCATATACTGTACATTATTGCCTCTCTCAAATGCATAGTTTTCCCTCCTTCCGACCACAGACAGTAAAAGAAATGGACACAATGACCCCATTGGATTCAATGGAAACAAGTGAAGTCAATTAGAAGCACGCACTTACTGGGGGTTGAGCGTACGGCGGAGACTCAAACTGAGCTTGATGACGTAGATGTCACGTGAGCAACTTGTCTGACAGTTGTAAGTCTTCTAATAGCTTTGGCAAGAGCGATCTGAATCACCCACCTTTTGGAAAAGTTGTCACCTCACCGCAGAGACGGCAAGCGTGAACAGGAACACATTTTGGTAAGTATTCTGATTAATTAATTTGTCATTTTGCATAGTATTTATTTATTACAATTTTTAACGCAAGTACGCCATATTAAGTTAATGCATAATATTAAGAAGTTATGATATTCAAGGACTTGCGATAAGTATTCTTATTAATTATTTCTGCATATTATTTATTTATTTAAAAATGTAATGCCAGTACGCCATATTAAGTTAATGCATGAAATTAAAAAGTTTTGTAAAATGATATTCAATGATATTGTGATATGAATTCATAAGTTACCCAATAGGCAAATGTAACGAGATAACCAGATAACACACTAGGCAAAAATTGCTCATTGTTCTACATGATTTCATCTCTTCATGTAAAACATTTGACCATATAATATTCCAATGTATAAAAAATTGTGAGCTAGGTGTTAAATCATGTAGTTTTGGCTAATAAATCATGGTCAAAAAACACTTGAATTGAAACAGTTTTCTTTATTTCACATTAGGTTATGTAGGATAGGACATGTTTTAGATGGCTTCCAACCAGGATGAAAGGGATCACATTCATCTTCAAGTGTATCCTATATCTGCAAATAAATAAAGGAATAACGTTAACGGCGACTGACATTGAGATGGTTTTTTTTTCTTCCTTAACGTGTTTAATTTCATGATAATTTCCCCATCCCTGTTACTATAGATACCCCGTTACCCATACTTGATTATTTAATGAAGTACATAAATTATTTAAAGTTTGTGGATAAATGTTACTTCATATGTAGTGAATACTTCACACCTGCCACATACCGAATTATTTCCAATTCCTCAAAACGTTGTTGAACAATTTTGTCCCGTTGCTTTTATGGACTCTCTATGGACTTCTCCCTTGACTTTATACCTCCAAGCCCCCAAATTTCCTCATAGACAGTAAAAGATTGACTGCAAGCTTCTCGTTCAGTCCATAAGGTAATTTCTTTCGCAATCGTTAGCCTATTTTTACAAAAACTGCTTCTACGGGGCCATAACGTAAGACACAAGGTAATGGAGCCTTTTATACATTATACATTGTTTCTTTAGAAATAATTAATGGACAAATGGAGTCTTTAAAGCCTCAGATGTAAAGTTATTCACTGTCAAAGTGACGCCAAAATGAATGGGAATCAATGGAATGCTAACAGCAGGTGGGGGTCTGCTAATCAATGGGGGTGCCTGGGGAAGCTTCAATAAAATATGAAACCCTGCCCCCCTGCCAAGTGCAGTCTGCTCTGATTGGCCAGCTGACTCAGTGCAACGTGATTGGCCGAACACTGCAAGCACTTATCGGAAATGTAACGCCCCTTTCCATAATCACGAGCTTCATCTTTAAAAATAAATTTAAAATCAGTTAATAATTTCCTAATGTCCTCGTACCATCAGTTTAAGCCCGAAAGGGGAACAGAGTCACATGACAGACACAGCTATGAAGCTCATATGTGTCTGCAGTGCACAAGCCACGGACGGTTAAGACAGCTGACTCCACTGTGTGACCCTGTCACTCACACACGTGCGCGACGCGCCAAACTCCGCATTTGAACATTCAATAGCAAATACTTAATAACAAAACTTACTTACAGTAGATGATTCAAATAAGTGCCAGATTGTTCAGTACTCAGAATTACCTCCTCTCCTAGGTTCATGAAACGGTTGTCCATAAAATGTGTTGCTGTTCTGTTGTAATCTTAAAGATTCTACTTTTTATAGGCCAAATAAAGTGCTTTTGCTTTTGCCTAGATACAAAACAGCATCTCTCTGACATGGCTGCTTCAACACTAATTCAACAACACTAATAAACATATTTTATAAAGAATATCTTTATGCACCAAGAGCTTTTAATACTCCAAAGAGATAAGAAAAATTGAAACTGCATCATATGACCCCTTAAACGAAAAAGAAAACAATGTAATGGATGCTTTCAACAGATGGAAACGTTTTTATTCGTACCGGACCGTTTCGGTACAGGGCTTTCGGTACGGTGCACGTGTGTACCGAATGACTGAATGCAATATTTTGTTTGGGGAACATAGGTACATTTTCGTGTTTCCAAACGAACATATTAAGTGGCAGAAGTCTCTGCGTTCAGCGCAAATCCCGCCCTGCAGCAGATTCTAAGGCCGGTGATACACTGGCTGCGTGGCGCGAGCGTGGCGTTTCTGCTGCGTGTCAGTTGCTTCGCGTTTTCTGTGTCTTTACACACCAGAATCGTGCCTGACGCGGTGCTAGTGCGCAGCTGCTACCGTAGGTGACATAGAGGGAGACCGCCGACAGACCAGGATCTTGTCTTCACGACATCAATATCTAAACTTCATGTTGAGCATAAATATAAAGCCTACTGAAAAAGGACAACATCAACAGTATTGACGGCAAAATAGACTATGTTTGACAGGTGCAATATGCCAGTGTGTCACCGGCCTAAGGTTTTCAAAAGGCATCACGTGAGTGTGAACATCACTACAACTAGGAAAAAAAATATTTTATTTCAAACGCAGCTCCCGTCGGCATTTAAACAGACCTTTGCGATTGGTCCAACGCAATAATGAAATCTGAGCAGGTCTAAAAACTGAAACTGTTGATGCTGCACTTTACACTTTGGAAAAGTTATATATATATATATTTTAAATATGAGCAGGCCTACAAGCTGGGATTGGTAATGTTGCACTGTAATCATAGTTCCCTATCTGTCGGTCACTACGAGTTATGTCGACCGACAAATGGGGTCTCACTTGGGAGGCCAATCATCTCTGATTTTAAGAGAAAACGCCAATGAAATTGGCAAGTGGATTAACACACCTGAGCCACTCCCCGTGCCAACGGGTATAAATAGGGCGAGGGGTGCATCCACTCATTAGATTTTTGCTTCGGAGCCGAGTGGTTGTATGAAAGCTGTTATACTCCACAAAGCCATTCATCTGCTGTGTCGGGAAGCTGTTCTGGTTGGCGGTACAGCGCTAACAGCGGTGTCCCTTTCAGCGATTCCCCTGGGCGCTTCAACTAAGAGAGCAGATTTCCTAAAAGAGCAAATCGAGGACGATTCGCGTCTTTTTCAAGACGCCGTTTCGTCCGCGACCTTCTGGATACGGTCGTTTCCTGTTCTCTGACAACGGCCACGTTCGCTCTCTTCCGTGTCTGGGCATTCAGCACGCTGAAGGTGCGTTCGTGGATGGTTCATGCACGCACTGCGTGTGTGACCATGGCAACGCTGTGATCGCGTCTCCCCTTTCTTAAAGGGAAGGGAGCAGACCCCTCTGTCACTACCCGTTCTGGTTTCTCTGTCTCAAGCAGAGGACCGCCGGCTAGTGCTCTGGGAGATTTGAAGGTGACAGTGAGAGCTTCTCCGCCGGGCCACGCCCCACGGACCTCTTACCCCTTCCGCAGTGTTTGTCCTGTGCTGCTGCTGGGTGATTTTGCTGGGCTGTCTTATGGCAGTCCCAATGGGTCATTCAGTTTGCCGCCGGAGATCAGATGTCGATTGCAGCATCGGGGATGGGCTGTTGACCTCTGTGGATGAAGATTCGGCGGGGCTGCCCCCCTCGGGTGTTGTCGCCACTGCCGAATTGGACCCAGAGTTGACAGCCGTGCTTGCCCGGGCAGCTGTGAGCATCAGGATGGAGGTGAATGCACCGCCCAGCCCTGAGTGCTCATGACTGTTTGATTAGTTCTCGGTGTGGAGCGCGACTCACTACCCTCGATGGCGGGGCAGCTAGGGGTGTGTTGACATTCCCCAGCAGGAGAGTGCGATTGCGGTGCACTTGTGTCCGCAAAACGCCGCCACTGGGAGGGATAGTCCGCGCCTCTCACCCAAGGCCTGTAAGCTGTCTGCCGCGCTCGCTACCAAGGCTTACAGTGCTGCGGGCCAAGCTGTCTCTGCTTTGCATGCCATGGCTATCCTGCAAACCCAACAAGCCAAGACTTTAACAAATGCACGAGGGTAGGACCAACCCGAGGTTGATGCAGGAGCTGCGCATGGCGACTGACCTCCCCCTTCTCGGTGACGGAAGTCACAACGCAGTCCCTCGGGTAGGCGATGTCCACTCTGGTGGTCCAGTAGTGCCGTTTCAGGTTCAGCCTGGTCTGCATGAGAGACATTGACAAAGTGCATTTTCTCGATGCTCCCATGTCCCAGGCTGTCCTGTGTGGCGACGCTGTCAGGGGCTAAGGTCGCAGAGGGCGCCCTTGCCCCACTCTGGGAAGTGGGCATCAGGATCCTCAACTATCAACTATCGGGCCCGGTCCCGAGAAGAGTTGTGCGATCACAGGGACTTCGTGCTTTGGCACCTCAGTCAGTTGGGGCTTCAGGTCAACCGGGAGAAGAGCAAGCTCTCCCCTGTGCAGAGAATCTCTTATCTCGGTATGGAGTTAGACTCGGTGAGTATGACGGCACGTCTCACCAGCGAGCGTGCCCAGTCAGTGCTGAACTGCCTGAGTTCCCTCAGAGGCAGGACAGTGGTACCACTGAAACACTTTCAGAGGCTCCTGGGGCATATGGCATCCGCAGCCGCAGTCACGCCGCTCGGGTTGCTTCATATGAGACCACTTCAGCACTGGTTATACTCCCGAGTCCCGAGATGGGCATGGCGCCGCGGTACACATCGTGTCATCATCACACTGATGTGTCGCCGCCTATTCAGTCCCTGGTCGGACCTTGCTTTTCTACGGGCCAGCGTGCCCTTAGAACAAGTGTCCCGGCACGTTGTTGTCACAACAGATGCCTCCAACTCGGGCTGGGGCGCGACATGCAACGGGCAGGCAGCTTCAGGGTCCTGGACAGGACCTCGACTGCTTTGGCACATCAACTGCCTGGAGTTGCTGGCAGTGCATCTAGCTTTGCGACGGTTTCGTCCGCTAGTGCTGGACAAGCACGTGTTGGTCCGCACGGACAACACTGCGGCTGTTTCGTACATCAACCGACAGGGCGGTCTACGATCACGTCGCATGTCTCAACTCGCCCGCCATCTCCTCCTCTGGAGTCAGACGTGGCTCAAGTCGCTGCGCGCTGTCCACATCCCGGGGGAGCTCATTCGTGCAGCCGACGCGCTCTCACGACAGCTCACTTTCCCCGGGGAATGGTGACTCCATCCCCAGACGGTCCAGCTGATCTGGAGTCGATTCGGGGAAGCCAGGTAGACCTGTTTGCTTCCCGCGAGTCCTCCCACTGCCAGCTGTACTATTCCCTGTCCAGGGCCCCTGGGCACAGATGCACTGGCACACAGCTGGCCTCGGGCTTTACGCAAGTATGCGTTTCCCCCAGTGAGCCTGCTCGCACAGACTCTGTGCAAGGTCAGGGAGGACGAGGAACAGGTCCTGTTGGTTGCGCTTTACTGGCCCACCTGGACCTGGTTTTCGGAATCCATGCTCCTCGTGACAGCCCCTCCCTGGCGCATCCCCCTGAGGAGAGACCTTTTCTCTCAGGGGCTTGGCACCATTGGCACCCGCGTCCAGATCTCTGGAACCTCCATGTGTGGCTCTAGACGGGACGCGGCAGACCTAAGTGATCTGCCCCCAGCGGTGGTAGACACTATCACTCAGGCTAGAGCCCCTTCTACGAGGCAGGCCTATGCTCTGAAGTGGAGTCTGTTCACGAATTGGTGTTCCTCTCACCTAGAAGACCCCCGGAGATGCCCGGTCAGAGTCGTGCTTTCTTTCCTGCAAGAAAGGCTGGAGCATGGGCTGTCACCCTCCACCCTGAAGGTGTATGTGGCTGCCATTCCAGCCCATCACGATGCAGTGGACGGCTGGTCCCTGGGGAGGCATGACCTGATCGTTAGGTTCCTGAGGGGTGCCAGAAGGTTACATCCTCCTAGGACACCCCTGATTCCCTCCTGGGACCTCTCTATTGTCCTGGCGGGACTTCAGAGGGGTCCCTTTGAGCCGCTGGATTCGGTTGAGCTGAAGTTCCTGTCTCTCAAGACAGCGCTCCTGATCGCGCTCACTTCCATCAAGAGGGTCGGGGACCTCCAAGCATTTTCGGTAAGTGAAGAGTGCCTTGTGTTCGGGCCGGCCTACTCTCACGTTGTCCTGAGACCCCGGCCTGGATACGTGCCCAAGGTTCCCACCACTCCCTTCCGAGACCAGGTGGTGAACCTGCAAGCGCTGCCCCTGGAGGAGGCAGACCCAGCCTTGTCGTTGCTCTGTCCCGTAAGAGCGCTTCGCATATACGTGGACCGCACCCAGAGCTTCAGAAGCTCTGAGCAGCTCCTGGTCTGCTTTGGAGGTCAGCAGAAGGGGAAGGCTGTCTCTAAGCAGAGGTTGGCCCACTGGATAGTGGACGCCATCGCCTTGGCTTACAATTCCCAAGGCGAGCCGTGCCCCCTGGGGGTGAGGGCCCACTCCACACGGAGTGTGGCCTCCTCCTATGCCCTGGCGCACGGCGCCTCTCTGGCAGACATCTGTCAAGCTGCGGGCTGGGCGACACCTAACACCTTTGCGAGGTTTTACAACCTCCGTGTAGAGCCAGTTTCTTCCCGTGTGTTGGGTAACAGGTAATTGGCGGGAAGGGCTGGCTGGGTGTCTCGCTTGCTGCGCCATTCCCCCTAACACGGGGATGTGAGCGCCTTCTTCTCCCAGTAGAGTTCCCCGGTTGGCGTACCCTGGTCGAGCATCCTCCAGCACCCTCGGCGTCAGACTTGGCGGAGCAGTCTGTCGGCAGGCCCAGTACTGGTGTTAGCATGCCCGGAGCCGGTCAGCCCCTGTACTGGGCTAGGTGTCCATATGGCTGGGTTCCCTACGGGTAATCCCATATGTGTATTCTTCCACGGTAAGGTTTCCCTCTTGGCAAACCCGTGTCTTCCCTTGACAGATCATTCCTCAGAGACCCTTCCATATGTAGTACTGTCCCCTGGGTCAGTCCATATCGGTATATCCACATGTCACCTCCCTACGGGTAGGATGTGGTCTCCGTAGCGACCTTTTCCTAAAGGCTCGCTTCCCCATTGTCTTGCCAGCTGAAAGAACAAATAGGGAAGATTTGAAGCAATCTTTCACTGAAGGTTGAAATCCCTTCCATTTACTTAATGTGGGCGGAACAGCTTCTCCAGCAGCGATGTACTCACCCTTTGGCCCCTTTGGTACCAAGGTCAGTGAATTTGCGCTGGGGCTTTGGGAAGGTTACGACCTTAAGCGTAGCTTTTGTGGCACGCCAAGGCTTGTCAACAATTGCAGCGCCTCAGGGTTGTGACGAGGTTCAGGTTATGGCGTTTTCCATAGGACCCCATTTGTCGGTCGACATAACTCGTAGTGACCGACAGATAGGGAACGTCTCGGTTACGTACGTAACCCTCGTTCCCTGATGGAGGGAACGGAGACGTTATGTCCCCATGCCACAACCTTGAACCATTCGCTGTTGCCGGGACACGTTCTCGGCTCCTCAGCGTAAAACCTAATGAGTGGATGCACCCCTCGCCCTATTTATACCCGTTGGCACGGGGAGTGGCTCAGGTGTGTTAATCCACTTGCCAATTTCATTGGCGTTTTCTCTTAAAATCAGAGATGATTGGCCTCCCAAGTGAGACCCCATTTGTCGGTCGACATAGCGTCTCCGTTCCCTCCATCAGGGAACGAGGGTTACGTACGTAACCGAGACGTTATTTATTTATATTTTTCATTATATTTTATTATATTATATTGGTTTGAGACTGAGAGTATTTTATTAAGTGGAGAACTTTGCAGCAGTATTTTATTTCTTATTCTTTTTTCTATTTTATTATAAATTATATTGTATTATTTATTTTATTAAAAAGTATTTTAAAAAAGTGTAAACAAATTGTAAAAAAAGAAAAAAAGTTTATAGTAATAAACAACCTGCAGTTTAATGTTTGCATTTCTTTCCCTTACACTGTAACGAAAATGAACCGAACCGTGACTTTAAAACCGAACCGTGATTTTTGCGTACCGTTACACCCCTAATATATATATATATATATATATATATATATATATATATATATATATATATATATATATATATTAGGGGTGTAACGGTTCACAAAATTCACGGTTCGGTTCGATACGATTCACTGGTGTCTCGGTTCGGTTCGGTTCGGTACAGTTCGGTACGTTTTAGATACAGCAAAAAGAAAAAATTGGCAGATACATTTCCTTGATTTAAAAAATATATATATTTATTAAAACTAACAACGTATGTTTTTTTTTTTCTACATTGAACAATGATTGAGCTATTCTTTACCCATCTTCTATGGTGTTTCTTAGCAGCAAACTGTATAAAACAAAAACAGCTCCTTATTTAAAAAAAAGTTATATTGTTGTAGTAGTTATGAACAAATACAAAGATGTAACTTTTTATATGGAACTCTATAACTCTTTATATTGAGTGTGTTTTTACTCAATTGGTTCTCTATAGGGATTATGTTTTTTGAAACAAAGCAGGAATTATGGTCTGGCTGAAATGGGCTCGTGAAGGAATATTTTAACGGGGCTCAATTACATTAAGCATGTTCTTAAAACCTGCGTTTTCCACTACAGAGTAAGGCGCTCGCTCACTCAGTACGCGCTGAAGACTCGTTGCAAAATGGCTAAAGGGTCTTTCACACAGGACGCAGTATGCGCGGCACTGGACTCTGGGCTCAGCGTTGCCCTTCAGATACAACGCGATTTGCGCTGCACAATGCCAAGAGCAAAGTAGGTTGAGTTTTCAAAACTGCCCGTGCATACGTTCTATTTATAACAGTTCTTCTATCGAATAACGTGCAGGCCTGTTAATTGTATCGTACTGCTCAGGAAATTCCGACACAGTACAGTACTAGTCCATTTTGATTTCCGTGCTTGTTTGGATGCCCCGATCGTTTGGTAAAGTGCACCCAAACACCAGACCTGTTGGTTACTGGAGGATCTTCTATTTCTGGTCTGTTAAACGCATTGGCCATTTTGCAACGAGTCTTCAGCGCGTACTGAGTGAGCGAGCGCCTGACTGAGTAGCCTAACATAAACATATAAGTTGGTGTTTTTTTTTCTTCTTCGGGGGTGTCAGGGGCGTTGCCTGTTACGTCGTTTGGGTTATTGGGCAACCTTGTTGAACGCATATCATTACATTTCACAATTTTTTTTTGATTTTCCAAATATAATTAATTAGTCCAACGAACCGTTCGGTACATAATACGTACCGCGTACCGAACCGAAAGCCTCGTACCGAACGGTTCAATACGAATACGCGTATCGTTACACCCCTAATATATATATATATATATACATACACATAAATACACATCTTTTAAAAATCATATGTAATTGCATTTAAACAAAATTTGTAGCTACGCAGTTAACTTTAGCCCAAACTGTAACCCTAAACTGTTTTAACGATACTTCAAACTCATTAGCAGTAAATGAGGGAAATTTCCAGAAACAGCACAATTAAATAAATAGTGTTTAGGTACTTGATGTAAGTAACTAAATATTAGATGACCTTTACTTCTATAAAGTGGAACCTGTATTATACTGTTTGTTTCTTTTGAGTAGATGAAGAGATGTTATGCTTTTGGATGATTATTCAGAATTTGCTATTTTCATTGTTCACGAGGTCTAGTGCAGAGTCAGATCAATCTCTTGCATTTTCTTTTCTTTTCTTTTTTTTGAGATTACTGACTGGTTTCAGAAATATAATTATTGAAACTCCATCCACTAGCATGTCTGGTTCCAATTTACACATAAAAACAACATTTTGGAAGCTTGGTATGTCACAGACATTTAGTAAGCCTGACAGATAAAACGTTGGATTACAAGGCTTATCAGCACAGTGATTTGTTTGGCTATTTAGGTTGTCAGTTTTGATGGCTATATTTTCCCTCATAATATTGTCTCATTTTGATTGTTGCCTTTAATAGATGTATATATTCAAGTTCACTGCACTACACCCACACACACATAAACTTACAAACACTCTTATATAATTGCTGGAAATAAGACAATAAATTAGATAACTCTCTTTTACATTATTGAAGTTTAAAATCATTGTTCACTTTGTGTTTCTGTGCTTGTTAAATGTACAATGTAGATCAATTTGTTTTTAGTCTACAAGCCTGAACAAGAGCAAGATGATCGAAGTGCTAATTAATGCTCAAACAAATAACCCACCTTAATTAGTCTTGATTGCACATGTTAGCAGCCCAACCTTCATTGTGTTTATTTCTCACTCCAAGTTTATCATGTGATAAGTTTATCAAGGTCTGCTGAAGGGAAGCCATTTCACATGATGGTAGTGGTACATTATATGTTCTGCATCCACTTTTCTCCTCCAGATACAGAACGTAACAGCTAAATTGGTTTTACCACATGTAGTGCTATGTTGTTTTTTTTTTTTTTTTTTTTTTTTTACACATTCCATGAATATTCTGATTATACTTTGCTGATGCACTTGACAAGGAGACTATTTAGTGCTGTTAGCTGACTTTCCTTGTTTTTGGCTCACATAAAACCTCCACTTCTGAGAACATCTTGTTGTGACCTGCACCCTTGTCTTTCTGAATGCAGGTTACAAAAGAGCAATAGAAGAAGAAAAAGAATAACAAAACTCTAACATCACAATAACTTAAGAAGCTTAGGGTCTTTGAGGCGGTTTGCCCTTAGGGAGCTACAGTACATACATCTCAACAAACACAAATAGCTCCAGTGAAAAGTGTGAACAGGCAAAAAACCACATAGACTGAGGTGCAGAGAAAGTGCTCAAAATAACAAGCAATCAAGAAAAGTTACATTCCTTAAAAACTTTACATCCACAAAATAACACAACTGTTTTTACAACCTATCTTCTTAAATCAAAATTAAACTTGAAACCTAAACGATATTATAATATAATTACATTTGTAATCCTCAATATCCATCACAAATTAACTGTGAATAATGTGGCAAAATATTGAATAATAAATATCATGCCAAAGGCTTACCGAGTTAGCAATATCATTTAGTTTTCTGTGTCTCTTCTGACAGCAAGTCCATGCATAGTGGAAACTCATTTTGTTCCTTGACACAAAATAACCGAATTATATGGATCCCCGTCGTGTCTCACCACTGCTTTTATTTATTCTGACACCTACACACTTTTCTGAAGTGGCTTTGCTTCCTGCTGCAAGAATCCTCCAAATAAACTACAGGAAGAGCGGTGACATTTTTGAAATCCGACAGTAGTGTCTGAAACGTAGACAGGTTCACCACGGCTTAACAGGAAAACAAACCTGTAAGCTTCCTGGCATCTGTTTTGAGGCTTGACAGGACACTGTAGTAGGCTATAAATAAAGAAAAAAATACAGATCGAGCAGAAATGACCATCACTCCAAGAGTCTAGTGCTATGAGACCAGGAAAGCTTGATGGGCTAAAATGTTTTTTTTATTTTTTATTATTATTATTATTATTATTATTTTTACATATGTTTTCATGTTCAATACAACCAGGGAGGTTATTTATGGAGTATAATTAATTCATACATGAAAAACAGATGTAGAAGTGGTCTCTTGTGAGATGAGGAATGTTATGTTTTTTTAAGTATCTAATTTGGATAAATAGCATACAAACCTTCTTTGTATAGATTATCATAATAAGAACATCGGCCGTCATTATTATTTCTTTTAATAGTTATCCATAATTACTATTATGAAATGGTTTGCGGCTATCACATTCAAACATAGCATGTCAGAGGTTCTCAGTGTTTTGAATTTAAGTTGCCTTTTTGTCCAAGACAATATTCAAAGGCCCTCTTATCTAATCTGATGGGATATCTTTTTAATGTTGTACACATTTCTTGGGAATGTGCATAGTGAAAAACATAAAAACAGAGAATCACAGAAAGGCTTTAAGGCTAACATTTTAGAATTTTCTAGAATTTTTGCTTCAACTGTACTATTTTGAGCAGATACCTTCCAGTCTTACTATGTGCCCTAGGCAAGAAAAGTTATGATTACAGGTGTGAGACAAAAATAAATAATAATAATAATTCATCGTGATCGTGTTTTTTATGGTATGGTAAGAACTTAGAAGAGAAGAGCTTACTTGTTCCACAGGGAAAAAATAAATAAATAAAGCAACGTGAGAATATTTAGATGATGAAATGTTGAATTTTCAGCTACCGGGTACCACCAATTCTTTTTATTTGCGTTTCAAATAATGTATAGGCTATATTTCTTAATCGTTAGTTTAAAAAAAAATCCTCAACAGATAATTTGGAGCTGATTATACAAATAGGAAAAACAGGAGAATGTATTTTGTAACTGTACAACAGTCCTGTAGCTCAATCATTACAGCATGGTGTTAGCAATGCAGAAGTCATGGGTTTGATTTTCAGGGAATTCAAGAACTTATAATTATAATAATTGTGGATAGTTAGGCTTATCAACTTTTAAAAGGGCAGAGACGATGCTTTCGATCTTTTGACTGTGCATCTGGTTAAACTATAAGATTTAGTGCAAATTAATTTCTGCCAAATTGTCAGTTACCAACCTGTGACGAGTGGGTCAGTGGAGTGATTAAGAAATGAGCGACACCTGCTCGGCACCGGTCTCGAGTCCCACGGAGGAGATGGAAGGACATAAAACAGGAACGACGACTGTGAAGGATGAGAGAGGACCAGGCCTGGATTTATTTTAATGTTTTGATTTTTATTTGTGCGCGACAGTCGTCCGCGAGGGGCTGTCGCACTGTTTTGTGTTTATTTTGTAATTAAAGTTTCAGTTTGATTGTCTGCCAGTTCCTGCCTCCTTCTTTCCGAGATTATGAAGTTTTTATCATTATACAACCGAATGCATGTTATGCAATCATTAAAAACCATGATAAAACTAGACATAGGAACAATAGACAAAGAAAATGCAACATTTAATATGATTTACAGGTTTGTTGTGTTGAGTTGCACCTTGATGTCCAATGTAAAATCTAAGAATGCATCTATTTATATATTATTTTTGAATTTATTTAAAATATATTATAACTTAAGATATGTCTCAAAACTTAACAACTGTACAGTGACTGAAAGTATGTGTGTGAGAAAAGCAGACAGCAAGGGGGAGAGAGACAATCATATTAACATGTTAATGATGCCTCAAACCATCTGTTTGATGATGGAGGAATTTTCTGCACTCATTCGTTCTCTCTCTCTAGTGGCTAAGGGCTTTAGGGAGAACACCGCAATGCTTGTGTGTATAAGTCCATATGGAGCTAATGTTGCATGAGAATCTGGCATCTTAAGTGGTTTTTAATCACAATACTGACATCCAAGTAGCTACAGGTTGCAAACGGAAGACTTGTAGAAAGAAAGATGAGAGAAGAATAATTAATTTAAAATGAAAGGCCCGTGATCCTTTTCTCACCATCATGTCATCAAACCCATATTACTTTTTTCTTACCACAGCAGGAGATGTTAGGCAGAATGTTCATACTGTCTTTTTCAGAATTAAAAAGTGAATGGTGAATCAGGGATATTAAACTGTCACCAAAAGCACCATGTAAGCATAGAAAATGCAGCTAATTAATATATTCCAAGCCTTCATGGTCAAAATTTACCCAGATTTAATTTGTAATTCATTAATATTTTTTTTACTCCAACAGTTCTGAAATCATATCAAAATGTGTACCATCAGATCTGACATCAGTGAAGCCAAATGTTATTGGTTCTTGTGTCTCATAATTGATTTGTCATGGAAATCAATAGATTTGGAATTTAGTGCCTTTAGTCATGTGGTCTTTGTAACTGTAAAAAAAATAAAATAAAAAGATTATATTTAACATTACATTTGGACTGCCTATGCATAGGGCCCGGGATCTTGTGCAGTACCCCTTGTCCCCGGGCCCACTCATCGTTTTGATCATACACTACATTTAATTATATCGCATGGAATCGATCTTACTGATTTAGATATTGTACCTCAAAGTGATGATGTTAATGATCATTTCCATGTATTGTGCATGCTGCATATCAATGCTATTAACTATATGGCTCAGCGTTACAGTCTGGGCAGAACTATTGTGCAAGCTACCAAAGACAGATTCGCAAATAACCTACCTGCTGTATACTGCTATGTGTAACCAAACGTACACATGAACTAGACAAAACGACTGGCAACATGGGCACTATTTTCTCTAATACATTAGAAGCTGTTGCCCCCATCAGATTGAAAAAGTTTAGAGAAAAACATACTGTGCCATGGTATAACAGTAATACTCACTCTCTCAAGAAAGAAACTCATAGACTTAAGTGCAAATGGAGAAAAACTAACTTGGAAGTTTTTAGAATTGTGTGGAAAAACAGTATGTCCTGCTATAGACAGACTCTAAAAACTGCCAGGGCCGAGCATATCCACAAACTCATTAAAAATAACCAAAACAATCCAAGGTTTTTATTTAGCATAGTGGCTAGATTAACAAATAACCAGACGCCACCCAATTGAAATATATCAATGTTTAATAATAATGACTTTATTAATTTATTCTCTGATAAAATAGATAACATCAGAAATACAGTAACAAGTGTAGATTCTACAATGTTTAATACTTCAGTTTCATCCCTAGCACCCAAAGATAAACTGCAGTGTTTTACAACTATAGTACACTTATCACTGCATCTAAACCAACAACATGTTTATTAGATCCTGTACCCACTAAATTACTAAAAAAGCTACCTGCAGCAGAAGAACCGCTTATAAATATTATGAACTCGTTGTTATCTTTAGGTCACATCCCAAAACCATTCAAGCTGGCAGTTATTAACCTGTTAACCTGACCCCCCATTATGGGACTCATAGCTGAAAGTGCTCCACCTAACTTAAAATTGTAACAGTTTCCTAATTCAGTGCGTTACAGACATAATTTTGGTGTCTTTGGAAAGAAGACCCTTTGGGCTTTTTATCAACCAGATTTGATAATGCTCGAAAATATTAAAAGTTATAGACACTGAAGTACCTTTTTTTTTTTTTTACCACACATAAATATCTTTTTATTTTATATAAAAATACATGAAATCAGTCCAGACCCCCCATCCCCCAAATACACACACACACACACACACACACACACACACACACACACACACACACACACATATATATATATATATATATATATATATACATATATATATATATATATATATATATTAGAGGTGGGCATATATATATATATATATATTTTAATATAGATTAATCTCACTGTGATCTTGAAATTAATCTAGATCAATCTAGATTATTCTAGATTAAAATGGCTCATTCGGCATTCAGAATATGTGTGTTACCCAAATAAAATTGACAAACAGTAAGTCTTTGAGAAGGGGTTTATCAGGCTAAATGTTGCATTAGATGTACATCTCCTGTTTCCAAAATGCATCACAAACTGCTTGAAAAAGCTGTAAACTAATTCCACATTGCACAAGCGGGGACCCGGTGAAGGTTGTACCATTGGTCCCTGTTTGAAATTGTCTAATTTGTATGTTCATTTATTTTTATTTATTTGTGCTATTTACACAATGTTTAAGTTTTTAGGTGTCAAGGTACAGAAACTAAATAATTAAATGTAAAAAAAGCACTGGATAGTCTTCAATGTAAAAATGAAATATACTATGAAACCTGCATTTATTCAGACACCTTCAACATTTCTCACATTATTACAGTTTTGCTATATATATAAAAAAATATATCTGGTGTCTGAATAATTTTTGGTTTGACTGTTAAAACTACAAAGTAGTCAAGAGCAGTGAGTGATTTTCATTTTCATTTTCTTGGATTAACATTACAGCAGCCAGTGGCTAAATTAGGCGCGGTCACTTTAAGAGACGATGAACGCATCCAATATAATACACATCCCATTATTTTCCTCAACTGTTTACTTTCACTTAAGAAATTACTAACAGTTTTTTCGAGCATAATTTCCAAGGTGGATATTTTGACATATTTCGTATGTTTTCGTACTATTTCGGCACTAGAGCAAAAGTAAGCAAATTCGATGTTCAAGTGTTTTGATCAAAACACTTGAAAACTTCTCAACTTCGCAGAAGAGAGCTCGGTTCAGTGTCGCTGTCCGTTAAGCTGGCCTCAGCCAGTCGGTTATATAAAATATCAAGCTGAAAGTCATCATAGCTTGCTTAGTATAGACCCAGCTCCCAACCCAACTTTGAGAATAGATTAATGGCGATATTTTTTTTATCGCCCGATAAGAGTCTCGTGTTAACGCAGCACGTTAACGGCGATAACGGCCCACCACTAATATATATATATATATATATATATATATATATATATATATATATATATATATATATATATATATATATATATATATATATAATATTTACCAACTGTATTAAAGGCCTCTACAAACCATTTAGTCAGTAAACATACCACTGCATAGTTTTTTTTTTCAATTATAAAACACTAGACAGAAATTTAGACATCATATAAGTGATTTATTTGAGCACTAGAAAAATACAATAAGAATAATTTGATTAATAAAAATAAGAATAAGAAAAATAAAAAAAAGATTTTACTTTATGCCAATTACAGAAAATCTGAGATTGCTAGAAATGCAGCATTTACGATTAATTACAATGCAAATAAGTGCTGATGTGCTGATGGCCACAACAGGTAATAACACAAATTCACCATAAAGTAAATAATCCACTCGCTCTATTCATATAGACGTGTTCACTTTGATAGCCGTGATCATACAGTAATAGCGAGCTGAATTGCTCTGATTTGCACTCAAACAGATGGTAACCATGCAGATACATTCACATTCAACAGAAAACACACTCTTACATATATAAAAACTGTTGAAAAATAAAACAAACAAAGAAAAAAGGCAATCAGTATAAGTTCCGCCTCAGCTGACAGGTGCTTCACGAGCTGTCACAAGAGAACGGCAGAATTCAAATATACTATCTTTCGCCTATCTTTCATTCATTCTTTTATTTTTTGGTGGATCATCTCATTCTGTTTGTGACACTGTACGCTGCAAAACCATGCAGATTTTTTAATACCAAGATGCAGTTTCTTAGCCTGAGTTATACATAATGGACACAAACAGTTCTGTCCCTGAAGAACTGAAATGTAAACAAAGGAATAATGATCCATATTACAACGTTATTGCTTCGTTGGACCAAACGTGCTCCATAAGATGTCGTTCAGTGGACCCTTACCCTTCTAACTAAACCAGGATTTACAGCAGTGGATGTGTTTTAACGCGTTATTACGACAAATCTGGTAGGTACTGCATTTCCATTGTTCTTGTTTTGATGGGTCACTGCTAAAACAAATGTAGCAAATAAAGTCTTTATAAGCTTTCCATTGAAAAACAGTGACCTTTCGTTGATTCTGGAGGCTTAGATCTTTACAATGATATATAGTTTGTCAAGATTAAATTTGTCCTGTTTCATTCTATACGTGCAAGTTTATCTGGTGTTCTGGTGCAGGCTAACAGGTTAAACAACTGACCTGTCCAACACTGAACTCACGAGATGTCTGAATTGTACAATTCAGTGTACAAAAAAAATCTGTAACACTTTAAAATAATGTTCTATTTATTCAACTATTTAACTACATTATTTAACATTTACTATTACTAAACTGCACTTCTACTACATTGATAATTTCAACATTTAGGCTATAGCCTTCATTGTTGAAATCAAAAGTTGTACAGTATTTGTTAACATAGCACTGTGCACTGTGAAGTGACATTACCAAACAATGAACAGCTGTGTTTTTATAAACTAATATAAACAAAGATTTATAAATATAGTAACAAAAGTATTGCTCGTGGTAAATTCATGTTAGTTCATATGTTAACAATTCAAACCATATTCTAAAGTTACAAACACATAATTTACTCTAATTCAAATAATACTCTGATGTTTAAATCATTTAAAATGAGAATGTAAGTGTGCTCACCCTATTTTTGTTTGTAAGAAAAAATTTGATTAGATTTCATATAGCAATATATATTGCAGAAAAATAAAATATCACAATGTCATTTTTTCCTGATATCGTGCAGCTCTACTTGTGAAATTAAACCATTCATTAAATTGAATCGGTTCATATGAATCATTAGTTCACGAATCAGACGTGTATTGCACGCATTGTGTAATAGAGGGATTTCACGACGCTTCATCAATCCGGAAGTTGGCCATTTTGGAGGCACAGAATGTAAACAATGCCACTGAGGTATTGGCAAAATATAACATGTAGTCAGTCTTGCATCAATGTTATCTGATATTATCAAGATTAATTTGTTGTGACAGTTTAACTCTGAAATCTTGTAATATTTTATTACCATTTTATAAACTATAGCAAATAAACTGACAATGTTTGAAAGTCTATTCTGCTATTTCTTATTTGAATAGGCTGCTTTAGGGACAATCTGCAAATTTACCTCACAGTACAAAACAAAGTACAATAATTCATTCAAATCAATGTTCAAAAGGACTGTAGTAAATGCTTTTTGGGCAAACTGACTAAATATATGTTACCAATGTCTCGCCTTAGACAATACTTCCAACATCTCCCTTAATGTCTGCACAGTACACAAATATTTTCATGAAAATATAGGCTCTGTATTTTTTTTCTTAATGTTTCGAATGTTGTAGTTTGTAGAAGACTGATTTATTACAGGTAAAATTTTGCCAATACCTTTATTACAGAATGTACAGTACACATATGTTTAGAGAATTTTTTTTACTGCAATTCTTCAAAAAGGTGAATATTTCATGTTCCAAAGGTTGCAATATGTATCTAGTTACAAAACGTGCAAGTTTTGGGGGGTTAGATATGTCACAGTTAGACCTCTCACTGACTTTATGTCATGAGATTTGCCAAGTATGGTAACCCATACTCAGAATTGGTACCACACACACCTCCAGCACCGAGAGCATGCGGCCAACTTCAACACAAACAGTGGGCAGCTATATATCCAGCAATTATATATGTGTACAAACTGTGCCAACACACATGTATGTTCAAACAACATGCAAAAGAGAATTTTGCATCTGATGACCCCTTTAATGTTTAATTTACTATTCCTTCAAGACACATCCTCCTTTTGGTAAATTGGATTTCTTTTGGAATGCCTTTTGGGATTTTTTGTTTATTTTTTTCTGCATCTAGAACATTCTGAATGACCTTCAGAGATTAAGAGTGTTTTCATCCTTCATTCAAACTCTAATTCACAGCTCTTTGTGACTTCTAGCACAAGTGCTAATTGAACTAGCAGCAGAGTGTCTTTCACCTCCCGCTACACAACTGCTCTTGCTATAAAAGCCAGCAGATATTAGAGAATAGATATGGTTCTCTCTTCCATGCAGAGTTCTGATGAGAATTTGTTGTCGTCATTTACACAGGAAGCAGGAGTCTCCTGTGAGATTATGGCCTACCTAAATTGGAGCAACAGTAAGATATCATATTTATTTGAGATATCAAGAATAAAACATGGGCTTAACACACACAGTCCTTTCAGATCCACTATAGGTAGGCAACTGAAATGAAGATCTCTCTTGGCATGAGAAAAACATAAACACTAATGCATTACTTGCAACCTTGCCTGAACAGAGTCTAGCAAACAGAAAGAGAACCTCTTTCTGATAAACAGAATGACAAATAATTTAATTAGAATCCAATGAAAGCTGAAAGGAAATGCAACAGAATGATATCAAACTTGAATTAAATGGAATAGGCCTTGGAACAAGGTGCCCTTTTTACAATTCTGGTATAATTTTCTGTGTTAGAGTTTTTGGACGGAAAAACCGTCCGGATGACTAAAAGGTGATTTAGGACACCAGTAAAATGTGACAAGAGAGTATAATTATATCACAGTAATAGTTGTTTTAGCATATATGTGATGACCGTCTATTCTGCTATTTCAAAATGACCTGACATTGACTGCATTCAGTGTTTAGTATATTCTGTGGAATTAGCTATTATTGTTTTACATTAACAGATTTAATTTTTATTTTACTTAGTTTTAGCAATTTTGCTATGTTTTCCCTTAACTATTATTTATTTTTATTCAATTTGATTTTATTGAGTTTTTTACTCAGTTTTAAACTTATTTAGTTTCAGTTTGTTGCCAACGCATAATTTAAAATTTTCATTAAAGTATTTTACTTTATTTCTGCTTTACAATGCTAACCTTTAGCAAGATTGTTACCACTGCAGAACACGAGATACAGGGAGCATGGTTGGATTCAGATCCAGCTCCTCCCACCTTACATACAGTATACCTAAACCTACCCGTCTCCACCCCCTGCTCCCTCAAACTATCCATCTCCACCCCTAAACCTACCAATCTACATCTTCTTGATGTGGATCCAACCACACCTCCTGGTTCTTGTGTTCTGCAGTGAGGGGCTACTGCTTTTAGTGTATATTCTTAATCTTGGACCTCATTATTGTTAGTCTTCCTTCAAATAAACACTAAATGTCTTCTTTATGTCCTGGCAATCTAGCATTTTTTTATTCATACATTATTGCAACAATTTAAATTAAAAACCGATTTTTTGACATGATCAGTTGTGATGTGTTACTTCATGTTGACATCAGGAGCATTAAAGATATATACATAAGTATAATATAAAGTAATACTAAAGTATAATATACACTATATGGAGAACATATTGGGACACCTGACCATTTCACCAACACAGAATCTAATGACATTACATTTTAAATACTTTGCCATTGTTGGATATACTGTGCGTATATAGGTGCATCTCAGTAAATTAGAATGTTGTGGAAAAGTTTAATTTATTTAAGTAATTCAACTCAAATTGTGAAACTTTGTATATTAAATAAATTCAATGCACACAGACTGAAGTAGCTTAAGTCTTTGGTTCTTTTAATTGTGATGATTTTGGCTCACATTTAACAAAAACCCACCAATCTCAACAAATTAGAACATGGTGACATGCCAATCAGCTAATCAACTCAAAAAACATGCAAAGTTTTCCTGAGCCTTCAAAATGGTCTCTTAATTTGGTTCACTATGCTACACAATAATGGGGAAGACCCATGATCTGACAGTTGTCCAGAAGACAATCATTGACACCCTTCAAAAGGAGGGTAAGCCACACACATTTATTGCTTAAAAAGCTGGCTGTTCACAGAGTGCTGTATCCAAGCACATTAACAGAAAGTTGAGTGGAAGGAAAAAGTGTGGAAGAAAAAGATGCACAAGCAACTTAGAGAACCGCAGCCTTATGAGGATTGTCAAGCAAAATCGATTCAAGAATCTTCACAAGGAATGGACTGAGGCTTGCATCAAGGCATCACCACACAGACGTGTCAAGGAATTTGTTAAACCTCAGACAACGTCAGTGGTGTCTTACCTGGGCTCAGTGTGCCCAGTGGCATAAAAGTCCTCATTTCAGATGTAGCATATGGACCAATAAAACACACAACTATTTTTTTTTTATATTTAACAAATAATATATAATGCCCCCTCATCTAATCAAAGGGTCTTTGGACCCGTCCCCCAAAATGCAACTATCATCTCAAAAAAGGGAAAACAGGCCTCTGGTTCCATAGCAACCAAAGGCACAATACCTAATAAAACTACAGCTCCCAAGAATATTGCAAAGCAACTCTTAACTCAAGTATCTCAAAAACAGACACATAATGCACATAAAAGGGGTTCTTCTCTAATTAATTCATAGAAAAACCTTTCTTCAAATTAATTCAAATATACTTTAGGGCATTGTGTATGCTGTTTTACTGTTCTTGTATATTGTCTTTTGTGTATTGTGTATTTTTTATGCATGCTTATGATGGATCACTAGTTAATATAACCTCATCAATATGATGTTTAATATCTATGAGTTTGTATTTTTTATGATCTAAATGAGAGTGTATATTATATGTTTATACCTATGCAACACATTAGTTTTGTAAGAATCTTAAGATTCTTCTCTTGAACCCCCCAGTCTAATTTCATATGCAAGACACCATACTAGTGACAAAGAGTTGTAAAACTTCCCTCCAAAAGGTACCATTCCTCATTGGCTTACTCAGTTCCTAAGGGTATGACATCGTCACCCTATATAGATCACTTATCACCAGATCAGGGTGTTTTTTAGATTCAGGAATTCCAGGAGAAAAAGCTGAGCTAAGAGCTTTAAAACCCACCCTAAGCTTGCACCAGGCCATTCGGCCTTGACTTTCCATTCATCAAGATCCTCTGATTCAAACTGCTCTTTCTCATTAACTCACTTCAGCAGAGACCTACTGAAGCCTCAAAGTGCACCAGGACTCTTTTTCAAACAAGCGAGACGTGCAAGTATCAAACTTAGTCTTATTAATTGATACATTAAGTATCATATGCACCTTTTACAAAGGTGTGTTTGAACTAAGAGACTGATGTTTCCTTCAGGCTGCAGATCTGATGAATATCAAATTGTATGATAGCTTCATGTTTTTTATTCCTAAATAATAAATAAATAAATTTCTATAAGCTTTAACCATTTTTCCTATGCCAACTGTATGTGCGTGAGTATGTGTGTGTGTGTGTGTTACACTAATTTAAGTGTTTAAGTAGTTTATAAAGTCTTGTTTTTTGTATCACACTTGAGGTTGTTAATTGTTTATTCATAACTAGAGACCCTAATCATGCAGATTTTTGCTTCATGCCCTGAGTAGATTAGTACAGTAAGAAAGTTGTTTTCCTTAAACAGGAAAGTAACATTCTTAGAACTTATAGACAGTTAACACTGAGATCTCAAGTAAATACTTACAGCATATCTAAATATTTATAATTAATCATAACTACTGTAGTTATGATTGATTATTCATATTTCCCCTTTGAGCTGATTTGTCACACAGATGAGAGCAAGTTTTGTGTTTCATTTGGAAACAATGGTCCTAGAGTCTGGAAGGGTGGAGAAGGTCATTGCCCAAGTTGCTTGAAGTCCAGTGTTAAGTTTCCACAGTCTGTGATGATTTGGGGTGCATCTGCTTGTGTTTGTCCATTGTGTTTTTAGTCATCACTGTTAGCGTTCTTTGAGCTTGCATGCCTGCTGCTACTTAGCCACGATGAGAAGAAACACCACCTAGTCTCGTCAAACGTTACTTCTGTTCTTTTACTTTAGTTTCTTTTACTTTAGTTACTTTTCTTTTCCGTTCGAGAGTTTCATGTTCTGAGTTAAGTTTTGTAATGCTGTGTCTCTGAGTCTGACCTCGACTGCCCGTTTAACTTCAACCAGCCCATACAACTCCGCATCTTCAGCCAACACCCAACCATGGGCTTCCCAAGACATCACTTCAGCGACTACTGAACTTCCACCCAATCAGCAACCTCGAGGAACCCCCTTTCAACATCAACAAAGGGAACCCCCTTTACACAGGAGACGCAAGTAACTCCTCCAGACTCACTTTTGTACTGGTGTATCTAATATAATTTTAACCTCATTGAGGAACACAATGTGAGGGTTAATTAAGTGACTGATGGCTGTTCATGTCTATGCAATTTCACGTTTTGCTGTAAACTTGGGATTTCACATTTTCGTTCTCTTAAACTCATTCATCCTTAACTTTCTATCTTCCTGCAACCTGTATGATGTGTGAGTGCATGTGCTTATGCATTAGATTTATCTAATAAAGCCTTATTCATATTGAAAAGAGAAGTATCTTGTGTTTTCTGCTCACTAGTTAATGTCTTAACCTGCCTATCTTGTTACTGTGCTAATTAATAGTGTTCCCACTATACTTTAGATATTACACAGTGCAGATCTGATGTTAAATGGCTCGTTCAGTGAATCGGCGGCCATATCAGTGATCAGCCGTGAAACAGTGATTCTGTCCAAATTCCCTTTAAAATCTTAAATTATTCCCTTTGCACTAAATTGACCTGTTTCCCTTACATGTTGGTGTGCTTGACTGGCCAGCAAACTGAAAAAAAAAAAAAAAAAAAAAAAAAAAAAAAAAAAAAAAAACAGACCTGAACCCCATAGATATTGTCAAGAGGAAAATATGAAACAAGTGACCAGAAAAATGGAGATGAGCTGATGAGCCACCTCAGCAGTGCCACAAACTGATCACCTCCATGCCACACCGAACTGAGGCAGTAACTGAATCCAGTCCAGTGTATTACAGTACCATGCTTGAATTTTTATTTTTAAAACCTTGTTTTAGCCCAAATGTTGATTTAGAAATTAGACACCCTTATGAAACAAAAATATATTGCAGTATATTGGAAAATATCATGTAATATATTAGGCATATATTCTTATATATATTTATTTTTTTCCAATATATTGTTATATATTGAAAGCGGCAATCATTTGTATATTTTGCAATATATTATATAATATATGTGTCATCAATATATTATTAAATGTATTCAAATATATAAAATATTAGAAATAAAAAGGGAAAATAATATTATATTAAGAAATATATTGGTAAATATATTTTACTTTCGTTAGGGCAGGCCTTCATTGTTGTCAGGATGTATTTAGTTGAATCACTCTGAGGGCTAGATTGCTAAACTTAATTTAAATACTGTATTTATCACTTCCCACTAGTGATCAGATGAATATTAAACCCATGTACAAATGGGGGTATTTGTTGCTTTAAATGGAGAGGAAAAAAACAAAGTTATATGGGAGATTGGTTTTGCTATATTTTCAAATGTTGTCTTAATGCGGTCCGTTTAGTATCCCTGCACTATGGGATTGTTCTGAAGTTGAAACACAAATGATAAAAAAAAAGCAATGAGGCTTCACTGTTGGCTGTCACTCTCAAATCGCCTATTTTTTAGAACACAGTCCACACACTGAGAGAGCCAAAAGCGCGAGCAAGAGGTAGAGAAAAAGAGGAGGAGAGAGATAGGGATGGAGTGGAGTAAGAAACAGAGGTGCAGCAGAGTCATGGCAACATGGTCAAAAAAATAAAATGAATAAATACTGGCTTTACGCACCAGAATGTATCAGTCAATTGTGTGACTTGTGTTTTTTCTTAATTAGGTTGGTTTGGTAAAACCCATTTGTTATTTGGTATGGGTTGTGATTATGCCAGTAGATTTTCATCTAGAATATTATAACACTGATTTGAATATTTTCATCTGCGAGAGTATTGAACTGAGTTATTTTTTCCACTTTATAGGCCTTGAATGGTTAAATACACAAAATGCCCATCTTTGCAAGCATCCTTATGAACACAGTAATTTAGGTCTCAAGTGAAAGCAAACAGCAGAGAAAGAAAACATAAACATCCTGTCAGCTCTTAAAGTGACAGCAGCCTAATTGTCCTGCTGTCTGTCATTTGTTTATTAAAAAAACAAAAGAGAGAAAATCTCTTAACTGGATTCGACTAATTAACTTTAATAAGATAAATAATAATAATAATAATAATAATTCCTTACATTTATATAGCGCTTTTCTAGACACTCAAAGTGCCTACATAGTCAGGGGGTATCTCCTCATCCACCACCAATGTGCAGCATCCACCTGGATGATGCGACGGCAGCCATAGTGCGCCAGAACGCCCACCACACACAAGCTTACTGGTAGAGAGGAGACAGAGGGATGAAGCCAGTCAGCAGATATAGGGATTGTTAGGAGGCCATGATGGTCGGAGTCCAATGGGCAAATTTTAGTCAGGATGCCGAGGTCACACCTCTACTCTTTTCGAAAGACATCCTGGGATTTTTAATGACCACAGAGAGTCAGGACCTCGGTTTAACGTCTCATCCGAAAGACATAAAAAAAAAAGTTAATTAGATATATAAGACTAATATATATCTGTGTGTGTGTGTGTGTGTGTTTGTGTGTGTGTGTGTGTGTGTGTTTCATATGCTTTAATACACATAAATAAACCATGGGTCACAGGAGGGGTGGGTTGTTGATCCTTGGCTTGGGATTGGAGTCATCACGCATCTCAACCAATGAGAGCATTTGGGGTGGGCCTAAGACTGCAGCAATGCTCACATGAGCGCTCCGATAAAATTATTTAGGCTTAGTATCAACATGCACAAGCCACTGCTTACTAGGGGTGGGATAAAAAAAATAAATTAACCTAACTATCGCAATGAAACGATTTAAAAATCCATTGGTTTGTCACAGAATCTATCTATATCTAAGAGGTGGTGGGTAGAAATTACCACATTTATTCCAACAGAGGGTGAAATGTATAGGTGTGTTCGACTTGAATCATGATATACTGTATCATATCAAAGTACTCCGAGAACAATTCAAAGCATCCAAAGCCATCTGCTCTCTTTAGCTCCCACGATGCTTTGATGAATTCATATCAATGATGATTTTTTTTTTTCAACAATGATTTTTTATTGTGATTAATCACATGATTTTTCTGTGATTAATCATGATTAATCCCATTGTTATGCATGTAATTCAACAATGAATTCAAAAGTAGTGTATTGTGCACTTTTGTCATTTAAAAAGTACCACCATATGAAGTGAAATAACAATTGGTTTGCATGCAAACACTTTTTTTTTTTTTTTTTTTTTTTTTTACAGCAGCAAGACTTTTCCACTTTTTTATGGAATCGTTATCATACACGATAAAAGCTCCATGTGGTTTCTCGGTCTGGCCGATTTGAACACCCATAAAAAAACACAAAACACAGGCCTTTGAGTTTCTGCAAGTGATTTCTATGAAGAAAAATCATTATATATATAGTAATTTGCATTTCTGTTTTAAGGACCTGGCGTGAGTTTTAAAATAAATAAAAATTTTTGTAATCGAGTTACTCAAGCTACTCGAGGAATTGTTTCAGACCTAATACACACACACACACACACACACACACACATGCACACACACACATTGTTACTGTGAATTAAAATTATTAGATTTTTAGGAACACCTGTTCAATTTCTCATTAATGGAATTATCTAATCAACCAATCACATGGCAGTTGCTTCATTGCATTTAGGAGCATCCTGGTCAAGACAATCTCCTGAACTCCAAACTGAATGTCAGAATGGGAAAGAAAGGTGATTTAAGCAATTTTGAGCGTGTTTGGTTGTTGGTGCCAGACGGTCTGTGTATTTCACAATCTGCTTGGTTACTGGGATTTTCATGCACAACCTTTTCTAGTGTTTACAAATAATGAATGTGAAAACGGAAAAACATCCAGTATGCGGCAGTCCTGTGGGCGAAAATGCCTTGCTGATGCTAGAGGGCAGAGGAGAATGGGCCGACTGGTTCAAGCTGATAGAAGAGCAACTTTGACTGAAATAACCACTCATTACAACCGAGGTATGCAGCAAAGCATTTGTGAAGCCACAACACGCACAACCTTGAGACGGATGGGTTAAAACAGCAGAAGACCCCACCGGGTACCACTCATCTCCTCTACAAATAGGAAAAAGAGACTACAATTTGCACGAGCTCACCAAAATTGGACAGTTGAAGACTGAAAAAATGTTGCCTGGTCTGATGAGTTTTGATTTCTGTTGAGACATTCAGATGGTAGTGTTATGTATTTAGTGTTGATAACTGGGTTATCGTGCAGTTGTTTTCTTGCTGTAGTTGGTTCTGTAAAGCCATGTGTCCTTGAACATTGAACAGTAAAAGTCAGTTCTAAGCACACTCGGTTTCAGTGTGTTATTGTTATTGAGAGCTCTCCAGGATATAATGATATTCCAAAAAATATAGTCATTATTTGGCGTAAACAGAATGAGAACATGGATCCATCATGCCTTGTTACCACTGTGCAGGCTGGTGGTGTTGGTGTAATGGTGTGGGGGATGTTTTCTTGGCACACGTTGGGCCCCTTAGTGCCAATTGGGCATCGTTTAAATGTCACGGCCTACCTGAGCATTGTTTCTGACTATGTCCATCCCTTTACGACCACCATGTACCCATCCTCTGATGGCTACTTCCAGCAGGATAATGCACCATGTCACAAAGCTCAAATAATTTAAAATTGGTTTCTTGAACTGTTGAACATGACAATGAGTTCACTGTACTAAAATGGCCCCCACAGTCACCAGATTTCAACCCAATAGAACATCTTTGGGATGTGGTGGAACGGGAGCTTCATGCCCTGGATGTGCATTCCACAAATCTCCATCAACTGCAAGATGCTATCATATCAATATGGGCCAACATTTCTAAAGAATGCTTTCAGCACCTTGTTGAATCAATGCCACGTAGAATTAAGGCAGTTCTGAAGGTGAAAGGGGGTCAAACAGTATTAGTATGTTGTTCCTAATAATCCTTTAGGTGAGTGTGTATATGAATCTGTCACACCCAGGGGCGGCTATGCTTTGACTAAGCCACACCCCTTCTCAACTTCCACCTCGAGGAGGTCCCCAAAGCCAACCCAATGGCCAAACAACACGAGAACAAGTAAGTAATAAAACAATCTTTATTTAAATATTTAAAAATAGCTTGGGGAATAGGGAAAGGGTAATTAAAACTAAACTCTGACTCGGCCCTCCAGATGGGCTATGGCCGGGAAGAGGTCAGGGAGCAAGGGGGCCACGGGGATCCGGGGCGTGGGACTCGGGGCCCGGCCAGAGTCTTAGGTATCCGTAGCGCCCTCCTTCTTCCTCCTCTTCGCTGAATACAACTCACTGTAAGTACTGGTTCACACAGTTCGTTCTCGGGGTGCTCACTCTCTTTCTCTTCCTCCACAGGCAACGGCTGGGACGCAAAGGCACAGTTAATTCGGCTTGGTTTTGCTCTCACCTCTTCACTGATTGCAGCTCACAGTAAGTACTGGTTCACACAGTTCGGTCCTTGGGTGCTCACTCGCTTTCTCTTTCTCCACAGGCAGCGGCGTAAGTACAGGTTTCCTCGGTCTCTCCTCGTGTTACCCACTCTCTCTCCTTTTCTCTCCACAGGTATCAACTTGGGCACAATAGCACAGTTAGTTAGCTTTGAATGGCTCTCACCTCTGGGCTGGACACAGCGTACTGTGAGTACAGGTTTCGCTCTATTTCTCCTCGCGTTATCCACTCTCTCTCCTCCTCTCTACAGGTATCAACTTGGACACAAAACACAGTACTCTGCTTTGGATGGCTTTCACCTCTGGGCTGGACACAACGTACTGTAAGTACAGGGTTCGCTCTATTCCTCCTCGTGTTATTCACTCTCTCTCCTTTTCTCTCCACAGGTATCAACTTGGGCACAATAGCACAGTTAGTTTGCTTTGAATGACTCTCACCTCTGGGCTGAACACAGCGTACTGTAAGTACAGGTTTCCTCTGTTTCTCCTTGTGTTACTCACTCTCTCTTTCCTTCACTCTCCACAGGTATCAACTTGGGCACAATAGCACAGTTAGTTTGCTTTGAATGGCTCTCACCTCTGGGCTGAACACAGCGTACTGTAAGTGCAGGTTTCCTCTGTTTCTCCTTGTGTTATTCACTCTCTCTCCTTTTCTCTCCACAGGTATCAACTTGGGCACAATAGCACAGTTAGTTTGCTTTGAATGACTCTCACCTCTGGGCTGAACACAGCGTACTGTAAGTACAGGTTTCCTCTGTTTCTCCTTGTGTTACTCACTCTCTCTTTCCTTCACTCTCCACAGGTATCAACTTGGGCACAATAGCACAGTTAGTTTGCTTTGAATGGCTCTCACCTCTGGGCTGGACACAGCGTACTGTACGTACAGGTTTCCTCTGTTTCTCCTTGCGTTACTCACTCTCTCTTTCCTTTTTTTCTCCACAGGTATCAGATTGGACACAAAGCACAGTTAGTTTGCTTTGAATAGCTCTCACCTCTGGGCTGAACACAGCGTACCGTGCTATCTCCGGAGATCTGAAGCACGCTCACAACATATACTGTACTGAACTAGGCTAGAACCAGCAGTCTCCTTGTCCTCCCGCGACGAAGTGCGTGAAGGCGGGGGTTTATCTGACAGGACACACGGCAATACACAGCAACCCACAGCAATATACAGCACCACGTCAAAATTATAGGTTTTCACAGCACGAAGATTCACCCACCACACTCAGTGTACGAAAAGGACACCCGTCTTCCTTCACTTCGCTTGGTTCGGATCTGGCGATGGAATATGCGGCCTAGCTAGTGATGTCGTCGTTGTAACTACTTCAATAAGTATTCCTTCGGCTCTCCCACCACGCTATATTAGGGGTAGGGCCGCCCTCCTCCTCCTGGGGAGATCTACACAACACCAGGTCAATATACAGGGCACTTTCAGCTTGCTCTTAGTACTCACATCAATGCCGCTTCCAATCCCCTTTTTCACGTCGTCTCAATTCGCCGTATAATCCGTTCACTTCTCAACCTTTAAGGTTCGCGATGTCTTCACAATCATACAATTCCAGCCTGAGGGAGAGAGAGAGTTAGACAGCCACCAGCAGCGCACCAAGACGGGCACGACACAGTGCTTCACACCACCAGAAAGAGCTCGCAGACTGTGAAATAACTTGGCCTTAAGTACTGCCTTGTCCAGCGTATCCTCCAATCACCAACCGCTGTCCCTAACTAGGCACAGGTGCATCGAATTCCCTGATTTTCCCTCTTACGGCGCTACCGGAAGTTCCGGTGTTCTATTTTTCCGGTCCGGGCGGAAACACTTCCGGGCGGAACCAAACTTCCCGAATTTTGGTTCCGCCCCTAAAGATCGTCACCTTGTGACATCCTCCCCCGCCAATCCGTTCTAGTCCCTAGAACGTCCTCGGGCTGTCCACTCACCATAGCGGGCAGGGGGTCGGCCTCGGTTCTCTCGCTGGGATCGTCTCACTGGTGAATTGGGCTCAGCTTGTTCAGGGGCTGCTTCTGGTTCTCTCGGGGCGATCGGGGGTGGTGCCACCATGGGTCTCCCTGGTACCACAGCCCAACCTTCAATCCAGGGGGCCGCTGGTACAGGTTCCGTGGGGACTTCTTCCACGGCTTCAGGGTAGTTAGGGCATGGGCGAATCATGTTCCGGTGCACCACACGGTCGGGGCCTGATTTCCCTTCTGGCCGGATGGTATAGACCGGCTGTCCCGGCCTCTGCTGCCGGCAGACTACATAAGGGGTGGCCTCCCAACGGTCACTCAGTTTCCCCTTCCCCTGCCGCCGATTATCTCTCACCAACACCCTCTCTCCTGGCAGTAGAGGGGCTTCTCTAGCAGGCCGATCATACAACCGCTTACTTTTCTCTCCTGCCGTCTGTATCCTTTTCGACACCTGCTCGTAGGCGAAATGCAAGCGCTGGTGATGGCGCCCCACCCACTCCGTTACACTTGCTTCCTCTTGGTCGGCTGTCACTCCTAGGACCAGGTCAGTAGGCATTCGTATGTGTCTGCCAAACATCAGGTACGTGGGGGCGTAACCCGTAGTACTATGTATACTGTTGTTATAGGCCTGTAGGAGGTTTGGCAATGCACTCACCCAATCGTCCTGCCGTTGTTGGTCCAAGGTCCCCAGCAGCCCCAATAGGGTCTGATTGAATCTCTCGCAGCCGCCGTTCCCCTGAGGATGATACGAAGTGGTGTGAGTTTTCGTGCAACTGTACAACTGGCATAGTTCTCTAATTACCCTGGACTCAAAGTTGGCTCCTTGATCGGAGTGCAGAAACTCCGGGCATCCGAACGTCTGGAAGACGGCCCGCCATAAAACTGTAGCGGTGGTGGTTGCAGTCTGGTCAAGGGTGGGGATAGCCCAAGCGTACTTTGTGAACAAATCCGTTATTACCAAGATGTTCTGGTAGCGATCTCGTGGTCGGCCCAGTGTCAAGAAGTCCATAGCCATGATATGAAGGGGGGCCTTCGCATGGATGGGTACCATTGGCGCTCGGACCTCCCGTCTGGACTTAAACAATATGCATCTCGGGCAAGCTTGAATTAGGGCGTGCACCGATGCCTCTAGCCCGGGCCAAAAGAAGAATCTCCTAAGCAGGGACACGGTCCTTTCCTGTCCCTGGTGCCCCAACTGGTTGTGGTACGCCGAAACTAACGCCGTTACCTCATCTGCGGGTACCACGATCTGGCGTACTTCTTCGCCCAACTTCGGGTCACTGACCCTTCTGCACAGAACGCCATCTCTCAGCTCCAGCCTGTCCCATTGCCCCAGCAGCCTCCTCCCAGTATCCGTCTGGGCTAACCTCTCCGCTGGCGTCAGCCGTCGGCCCTGTTCCAGCCATTCTCTTACCAGCCGCACATCTTGATCCCTGGCCTGTCTCTCCCTCCACCGACGGGGATCCCATCCCCAGTTCTCAGGCACGACCTCTTGTCTGCTGCCGGGTGCCTCTACTGCTCCTACCATATAGCCCTCCTCCGGGCTGGCCCCTCCGGGACTTTCCGCTTCGGGCAGCCTTGAGAGGACGTCCGCGTTCGTGTGTTCACGCCCTGGTCGGTACTGTAGTTGATAGTCAAAGTTGGCCAGTTGGGCCACCCACCGCTGCTCCACGGCTCCCAGCTTCGCCGTCTGTAAGTGTACTAATGGGTTATTGTCTGTAATGATCGTCACCTTGGCACCCCAGAGGTAGTCTTTAAATTTCTCACTTAGGGCCCACTTCAATGCCAGCAGCTCCAATTTGAAAGAACTATAGTTCGCATCGTTCCTCTCGGCTGGGTGGAGGCTCCGGCTGGCGTACGCGATGACCCTCTCGACTCCGTCCTGCCGTTGAGCCAACACCGCTCCCAGCCCGAGATTGCTGGCATCTGTATACAGAAGGAATGGTTTTGTGAAATCTGCGTATGCCAAGATAGGGGCCTGTAGCAGCTCCTGCTTCAATGTCTGGAACGCCGACTCACAATTTGCATCCCAGTCTACGTTGGGCGACCCCCGGCCCCGGTTACGACCTGTGCCAACCAGCAACTGATTAAGGGGTTTAGCAATTTTTGAAAAGTCCTTTATGAAACGCCTATAGTATCCCACAAATCCTAAAAAGGATCGCACTTGCCTCACTGTCCTCGGGGCCTTCCAGTCTTTCATGGCCGATACCTTTCCAGGATCTACGGACACTCCAGCCGCACTGACCACGTGGCCCAAAAAGTTGACTTCTCTCCGTAGTAAGTGACACTTATTGGGCTGTAGTTTCAATCCGTACTTCTCCATGGCCCGAAAGACTTCCTCGAGGTGCCTCAGGTGTGAATCAAAATCTGGGGAGTAGACAATCACATCATCCAGGTAAACTAATACTGACTCCATTAACTGACCTCCCAAGCACCGCTGCATCAGCCGCTGGAAGGTGGCCGGAGCGTTACAGAGCCCGAAAGGCATCCGGTCCCATTCAAATAGTCCAAACGGGGTTGTAAAGGCAGTCTTCTCCCGGTCTGCTTCGGCCACCTGCACCTGCCAGTAGCCACTGGCCAAATCTAGGGTAGAGTACCATGCCGACTGCGTGAGGTTGGCAAGCGAATCTTCGATCCGCGGCAAAGGGAAAGCGTCTTTCTTAGTCACGAGGTTCAGCTTACGGTAGTCCACGCAGAATCTCCAAGCCCCCGTCTTCTTTTGCACCAGCACTATGGGGGCCGCCCACGGGCTGCTGCTTTCCCTGACAACTCCTTGCTTCAGCATGCCTTGCAGGAGTGTACGTACCTCGGTATACAAAGTGGGCGGAATTGGGCGATACCTCTCCCGGCTGGGCCCTGCATCCCCGGTAGGTATATGATGTTGTACCACCTGGGTGCATCCGTAGTCTTCATCGTGGGTGGCGAACACATGCTGCCATCTCCGAAGGAGGGCCTGTAACTTCTGTGTCTGTGCTTGTTCTAAATCCTCCCCTTGTAATGACTCACCCGCCAGGTGGCTCGGCACACTCCTCTCCATACCGCCCCATGGGGTGTCCACTTGTGTCAGGGCCACCTCGATGACAGTGGGGCACACCTGACGAAAACTAATATCCCTCTCTTCCCTTACTTGGTGGGGTGTAACCGTTGTCAGACGGGCTAATCGTTGGTGCCGATGTAGTTGCACCGCGTATGGGTGTACATTCCGTATCCTCACGGGGACTCTCCCCCGCCGGACCGTCGCTAGTCCTCGTGCCACTTCCACTTGTGGACAATCCACATGGGGCTCCACCAGCACCCACTTCTCTGGGCCCGCTCTTCGGGGCGGTACTCGCGCCCACACAACAGCCTCACTTTTTGCGGGGACAGACAAAGCAAAACGACACATCACTCTTCCTACCTCTTCCTGTTCTCTGCGGACTTGGCTCATTTGCACCCTTCGACAGTCAGCTACCACACACTCCCACTTGGGCCTCTCTGCAGGTGGTATCTTCGATACGGGCCTAGCCCGAAATAGCTCTTCCCAGCAATCAGCGAGGACATTCATGCCCAACAGGGCTCGATGTGCACCCAGACAATGGTCTTGCACGATAATCACACCTTTCTGGGGGACCATCACTCCGTGAACCTCTAGGTCCGTCAATCGGTAGCCAATATATGGGATGTCGAGGCCGTTTGCGCCCTTCAGAGTAAGCCAGGGGGCCTCCACCCCTGGTGCCCCTTGTTTCCCAAACACTTCTTCGGATAAACTCTCAGCAAATAACGTCACTTGGGAGCCTGTGTCTACCAGGCATTGAATCTCCTTGCCGCACACTCTCACCTTCGCCACGGGGCTACGCCCAATCATCTGGCTCCTAGAGCCATATCCTCTTCCAGGGTCTTCTCGAGGGGTCCCGGCCACACGACCCACAGTGGCCGGCCGACCTAAAAACCCCCTTCTGACGCCCTGCGGGGCCCACACTGGCGGCTATAGTGACCTGGTTTGCCACAGCGGTTGCAGATGGGTCGCCCTTGCTCGTCCCATTCAAAACGGGGCCGATTAAAGTGGTTCGGGCGCCTGAACGGCTCTCGGCCTCCCTCTGAGTACACTCGGTCTCGGGGCGCCGGCCGTGGTTCCTCCCGCGCCCGTCCTTGGCGCTATTCTCCTACGAGGGCTTTAGACAGTTCAGACATCTGATCGCGGACATCTTTCAGAAGTTCAGCCTTCTGTGCTTGCTTCCAGTCAGGGCCTCCGGGTTGTGCTGGTGCTACTTCACTGACGGCCGCACACACTGGGGGACCACTCACCTCAGTCTCATCACCTTCCAGGGCCAGTGCCTCTTTCTTCAGATCTTCGAACGTAAGACCCGGGTCCCTTCGAAACTGGATACGTAGGCTCTGTCTCACCGGACCCTCCTTCAGCCCCAGAAGAAACTGGTCCCGCAATAGAGTCTCTCCATCTCCCAACCCGTGGTCCTGACGGGTCTGTAGTCGGGCGAATTGCTCTCGCAACCTCAGGGCGAAAGCTCTAATCGGTTGACAGGGGCCCTGCTTACAATTGAAGAACTGGGAGCGAAGGACAGCTACGGGGGTGTGGTCACCATACTGTTCAGTGAGGAACTGGAACACGGTTTGGGCGTTGGCTCTAACGGCTTCGGGGGCGGCATGCACCTCTCGCCGCGCTTCTCCATCCAGGGAGTTTAACACAAATTGAAGCCGCTGGGCTGCACTAAGGCCCTGTAGGTCGGCCAGGTACTCTAGTTGGGCCTTCCATTCAGACAATCGTACCTCGGATTCTGTCCCCCCATACTTTTGGATCCAGGGGCTCCCCATAAAAACGGGCATAGCACGGGGTTGGGCTGAAGGCCCCGCGTCGTCGGTCATTGGACGACCTTGGTTACTCAACTCGAGGTGGAAACCCTGCCGACTACGCCAAATCTGTCACACCCAGGGGCGGCTATGCTTTGAATAAGCCACACCCCTTCTCAACTTCCACCTCGAGGAGGTCCCCAAAGCCAACCCAATGGCCAAACAACACGAGAACAAGTAAGTAATAAAACAAGCTATTTTTAAATATTTAAATAAAGATTGTTTTATCACTTACTTGTTCTCGTTTTGTTTGGCCATTGGGTTGGCTTTGGGGACCTCCTCGAGGTGGAAGTTGAGAAGGGGTGTGGCTTAGTCAAAGCATAGCCGCCCCTGGGTGTGACATATATACACACACCTTCACATAACTTAAATATTAAGCAGACAAGATTATCTAGAGCAACTTATTTTTTATAAAAATTCAAAAGAAAACAATCATATAGAATCGAAAACAATAGAAAGAATAGAGCTGCTGGAGTTAGAGGGTCAAGTGTAGATGGAAGAGATGTGTCTTCCAGAAAAAGAGATGTCTTTTTCTTGGAGATGGCTAAAGACCCAGCTGCTTGGATCAAGTTGGGAAGGTCATCCCAACAGCATGGATCATTTAAGGTAGAAGCCTGTGAAAGTGATTTTGTGCCACATACCGACATTGTGAACATTTAATTAAGCATAAATGCTTAAGAGCTTTGTCTATAAATGCATTCAGCTATGTTTTTTTTTCTTTCTTTTTTAACTCAATCATCGTTCTTGCCTCAAGTTTATTGAGTTGGGAGCTTTTAACATTCAGTGTTTGTATGGGGAATAATTTAGGAAGAGATCTGGGCAGGATCTTGTAATTTCTCTTCCATTATGTAAGAAATTCAGAAACTTGGGACATGTGGCTCTTGAGATAGAATTCAGCCTACAACAGCTGAAAAGAAAAGTACATTTCTTTATTTTCTCTCTCTGACAAGGGCCTTAAATTCCCTGCAGTGCAATTTTGAATTCAGGCCATCAAGCACTTCAGCAAAGCTTAAAAGTTTAAAATATTCCTTTTCATGATAGACTCTTTACAGGTTCTGTAGCTCTCACAGTTGGCAAGCTATATATTTATGAACATGTTCTTCACATTTAAATGTATACAGTAATTGTTGTTGTCTGAAACACATTACAGCTACTCCCATAGACACTTTACTGTCAGTAACATCTCTATGGTGTGGCAAACAATTGTTTTGAAATAGCACACATAAAATGTTCCAACTATCTGACAGATATCACTGAAATAAGAGCTGTGAGCAATCACACTTCTTTCTGTGACAGCTCTATACACACACACACACACACACACACACATATAACCGTGTCTGACTGCAGCCTGAGCATGTAAGCCAATTAGTTTATTATATTCTATATCTGTAGCAAATTAGCTCAAAAGGTAAATGTATATAAATGATTTCAATTAATTATTATTAATTGCAATTATTTATATCAGCTGCCAGTAGTAACTGTACTACTGAATTAATATTACCCTCAGCTACAATGTTTGTCCAGTGAACATCCAGTGTAATTGAATGAAACCTTTAGAGAGACCAGAGAATGTATCTATGGAAAATGAGTCTGTTAACCACCTGAGTGAAACCATCAGCGACATTTTACAAAGTGGTCGACAGCTTATACTAAAACTCTGTTTTGTTTAGTTAAATGTATGATAATTGCATTTCCTTGGCCATAGAACGAGTGTCTGGATGCAGTTTTGGATAAAGTTCGATGGTGCTGGAGTTGTGATTCAGTTCTTCCGGTAGTGATCGGGAGAGCATGTCCAGACCCTGGGACTTAGCAACCAGAAAACGGGAAGGTGATGAGAGAAGAGCTAAAAGGCTAAAGAGCCTAAGAGAACTGCCCTGATTTTGTGATCAGTTATCTTTAAAGTGTCAGAGTGTCGCACACTCAGGATTTGATTGAGCCAATGAGGAATGATACCTTTGGAGGAAATGGTATTTTGCATATGCAACTGGATTGGGTGTTGATGCAAAACACTAATAGATTTAATAGGTATCAACACATATACTTGCATATAGATCAAAATAAAAATTCATAGATACCAAAAATGCCATAGGTGAGGTTATATTATATAAGAACTCTATCATATCCATGCATAAAACAGTATACAATAAAAAAGACAATACAAGAATAATTATAACATACACAATGACCTGGGGGTACAGTGTTAGGAAGGTCATAAGAAGGTTTGTCTATGAATTAATGAAATAAGTAATTTCCAATAGCAGTATGTGTCTGTCTAAAAGGGAAAGATATTCTCTCTACCTACTTTCAAGTCATAACGTTTATCCTGTCTGGCTGAGGTGTCTTGGCTACCATGGCACCCAGGGGCCTGGGGGTCATTCATGGACATTCCGGCATCCAGTCTCAATAGCCACTTTTCCACTGTCGAGCCAGTGCTTTAAACGGGCCAGGCAGGGCTAATAGCCTTGGACCTGTAGCACCGAGGCCAGAATAGAGCTGTGTTTCCACCGTCGGGCCAGAAGCTCCGCTGCACTTCACTAAACCCCACCCTTTACACACCTCTCAGGAACAACGTCACAGAAAATGAATAAGAAATAAGTCACTGGAACTAGCGCAATCACAATAAAAGCGGTCATTTGTTTGCATGCTTTGTTAAATATTTAAATCCAAATGTATCACTGTTTTATTAGAATAAGTGATACATTGATCATAATTAATGAATTTTATCAGAATTTAAAATATATGATTTTGCGAGCCCTACAACTCAGATCTATCCAGTTTGTGAACCACTGGTTTCTACACTGGTTTCGTTAAACAAAATAAATTATTATTTTAAAAGATTGATTCAAAAGAATCATCTGTTCACAAATCGGATCATGAACTTGTATTATCGAGTCAAAGATGATCTATTCTTGAACATCTCGAATAAAGAATAAATCAAGACTTCAAGTTCATCTGTGAAGCACATAAAGCTATCATTTGAGTTTATAAACTTCTATTTCATGCATGATTCATATTGATCTGTTAACTGAATGCAAAGTGTGAGTTCTAGGAGAATGTTTGTTTCATGATGAGCATGTATCTCTCATTAGGAGTTGCTAAATGAACAGCTGCTGCACGCAGGTTTTTTTTTTTTTTTTTTTCAACATAGGATCAGTTGCCCTATTGGTTAAAATCCCCAAACTGTATACTTAAATATTAAATTAACAAATTACATCAAAATAGGGGCGTTTGCATTATGATGTGGTGGGCTGCTGTGGGCCAGAAAGTCCAGGGCCACTTTTTGGTCCCAGTCCGCCCCTGGGCTTAAGTTTATATTTTTGGACAATAATGTTGATATAGGATCATCAAAAGATTTTGATCCAGGAACATGTCTTGCTTGGCAAAATCATGGCGACCGTTATACCTGTAAGCTTTATGAAATGATCTGTGGCGGTGATGCTCTCCAGACGCGTAGAAACTCTGCCTTTTTTGACAACCACTCCTCTAGCCTCAGCTGGCCCGCTTTGGCACAAGGTTTTCATCGGGCCAAAAAAATGCAGAGGAAGCATTGACGAGGCACAATCAAGCACCGGAAATGACAGTGGAAATGCAACTGGCCCTGGCACGCACTAGCATGCCGCTTTTGGCCCGACGGTGGAAACACAGCCATTGTTGGGTGAGGGGGTCTGTTTGATTAGTTGTTAAATCTATGAATAATTGCCTCTGATTGGTCCAAATGCTTATCGGTCAAATTAACTTTTGGCTTGACCAATGATTTGGGTTTGGGATAGGGCTACCTTTTTTGTTTTAGACCGTTAGTTAAACCAAAAATTTTAATTCTCTTCTGATTTCACTTACCCTTATGTCGATAATTTTTACTTCACACTTATGACTGGTCATCACTCCACACAGTGCCCATGCAACTCTCCGCTGGAAATGAATAAATCCAGTCTATTAATTCTATTATATAATTTTTAGTGAAGTAGTGAAAATACTGCTTAAAAAGTGTTAGCTGTTGATTTGAGACTTGACACGGATTCCAATTGAAGGTTTGGTGAACACTGGTTCTTGTCTCTGAAGACTGCAACAGTATTTCGATTAAAAGGGTCTCTTGTGCAATCAAAGTCAGTTTTCTCATGTGAAGTTGTATGGTCATTTGTTCCTGTATTTCATAGCAGCACTACAGACATGACGGCAACAACTATATTTCAGACAAGAACCACTTTGGCAAGTTACTTGAAGTTATTGAACACAATTTATCTTTGGCCCGAAATATATGAACATACAAGAGCTCTAAACATTAACCCCCGGAACAATCAGCTTAGAAATACATGACAGTTAAGACTCTTGATAATGTCTTTAAAGCAAACAGTGATAATCATGTAGATGTGGCAGTGGGATGTCTATCTTGTAGCTTGCTTATGAAGATGAGTGTCTCTCAGCAGTGAGTTCCATGCCCGCCAAGATTTGAAAGCCTTAGTGGGAGGGAGGGTTGCGAGTGGTATGAGAGTAGCATGAAGACCCCTCAAAATTGTAATTGTTCCATTCCTGCAAAAGAGAAAGATAATGCTATTGAGAAACAAAGAAGACGACAAGCAGAAGCTGCATGGTAATATGCTCATGCTTATAATGGGGAGGGAGGGAGGGTTGCGAGTGGTATGTGAGTAGCTTGAAGACCCCTCGAAATTGTCCTTATTCCATTCCTGCAAAAGAGAAAGATAATGTTATTGAGATGTCCTTAATGCAGCCTATGGCTGTGAGAGGGGTATTCTCCCCTCTAAACGTGAGGGAGAGAATAGCAGTCCCCTCTTAATTTAAGTAGCAGGTGTGTTCACCCCCCGCTGAAGGATGAACAGAAGTCCCCTGCAGCTATGCAGCAAAAGGGTGTTTTCTCCAGCTGGAGAAAACATCAGTCCCTTTCTTTGAGGGGTGTTCGTCCCTTGCTTGAGGGATAGAACAGCAGTCCCCTACAGTTAAAGCAGCAAAGGGTGATTTCCCTGGCCGCACAAAACAGCAGTCCCTTTTTTTTCTTCATTGCAGCAAGGGTGTTCTCTCCAGCTGGAGAAAACAGCAATCCCTTTTTCTTTTTGGGGGTGTTCGTCCCTCGCTTGAGGAATAGAATAGCAGTCCCCTGTAGTTAGCAGCAAGGGTTAAATGATTTTTTTTTCTGTCTCCTTCTCTTTCATCTTCTCCTTCTCCAACTCCATCTTCTCCATCTCCTTCTTCATCTCCTTCTTCTCATCCTCCTCCTCATTCTTCTCATCTTCCCCCTCATTCTTCTCATCCTCCATCTGATTCACCATTTCCTTCTTATCCTCCTCCTCATTCTTATCATCCTCCATCTCCTTCTCCATTTCCATCTTCTCATCCTCTTCCTCATTCTTTTCATCCTCCATCTCCTTCTTCATTTCCTTCTCGTCCTCCCTCTCATTCTTCTCATCCTCCATCTCCTTCTCCATTTCCTTCTTCTCCTCCTCCACTCCTGCAGTCACTCTGAAGAAACTGAGTCAGCCGGCTGCTCTCGAAACACTCTAACGGTACTTTGATGCCACAAGTGACGGTCATGTGCGTCTACGCAGTCTCAAGTCAGACAATATTTCTAACCAGTATGCACTGCATCAAGTCAGATTGCGATCTCTCTGCACAGTGCTGTGTGAAGTCGAACACACCTAATGCCTGATACTCAGTGAGTCAGCTGCCTAAAGAATCGGATGCAGCCAGTACTTCCCACTAGTGATTCCCGATGGTTTTAGAGGATGGTTAGTCCTCGTCGCCCCCTGTTGTTCAGAGAATGGTATACCAGGGTTCTTACGCCTTCAAGTAAAATCTAAACACTTCCAAAGACATTTCAATTTCCAGCATTTACGACTGGGTAAATTACCTTTTGGCATACATACTCTTATCTTAGTTAAGCATACGCACAGATACCCCATGGACACCTTTACGTTTGGATTTTGAGGTGCATTAACAATTTTCATTGTTCTAAACAAAATCATCAAATTGCCAACAGGTGACGCATTTGGACTGGTACAACGGTGTATATGAATGTCCTTACATTTATTTGATGTCCTTAGATTTGTCACAATGAGGATTAATGTTTTGTGGGGGAATGACACATCATATTCATACATCCTTCAATTTGTGATTTAAGTAGCATAAACAAGATGGTTAATCCATTCGGGCTTTAGCGTACAGACTGTGCAACAAACATTACTGATTAATGACTGATGATTCCAATGCATCTTGCAGATTATGCCCAAAAATGAATTATTGTTTACGTTGTTTCGCTGTTTATGACTGAGAGAGTCCAGTCCAGTGAACGCATGATCTGAACACAACTGTAGCTTTCAACGGCTTGTGTGACTTATTATAATGCCAATAATAATCAAGCAGAGCTGCTTATACAATGAAACCATGGCTAACCATCCAGTGAAGAAGCAAATATTAACCCAATGCATGCATTTCCAAGCACTTATCTAAATGCAACCGTATTTTAATTAACCTTGAAAACACTGCATTAAATTTCCAGCATTTTCAACGATTTCAAGCACCCGTATGACCCTGTACGATGGCGAATGTGAAGAGTATAAGCCTTAACCGTTTGATCTGGTGCACACAACAGTTTGAGCAACAGCACATCACTGATTTAACCCAGTGTGTTGGAGTAGTCGGAAGAGTTTAATGAAAGCTTCCCCAATAGATGAGCCTGAAGCAGCAGCCCGTTAATGTCAACAGCCTTGACCACAGATTAACGGGGCTCATGGATATATTTAACTGGTAATGTTACCGGTGTGGTAATATGATAGAATGCCTCGCAACATAACTGAACAATTAGATTTGTACAATAAGCAATGTCTGAAGCATGTTCACCAAAATAGCACTAGGCAATAAAATGAAAGAGCTTTTCATAGCTTTGTGAAGACAACCAGAGATTAATTAACCTGTTAGCTAGCACCCCAACGCCCTTGTCCTGAACGCCCCTCAACTTGCACGTGTCAGTGTTTATGAATAGATTAAATGGAACAGGACAAATTTAATCTTGACAATCTATGTATCATTAATATATTATATAAACCTCAAGCATCGACTACAGATCACTGTTTTTCAATGGAAAGCTTATAAAGACTGTATTTGCTACATTTGTGTAAGCAGTACACATAAAAACATGAGCAATGGCAATGCTCTACATACCAGATCCGTCGTAATAACGAGTCATAAACACTCTTATGGAATAACTCACGGTCAGAAACTGCGTCTTTGTAGTAAAAAACGGCATGGTTTTGCAGTGTATAGTGTCACAAACAGAATGAGACGATCCACCCGAAAAAGAATGAATGAAAGATCTGATGCACTTGTCAGCTGATGGAGGTGGAACTTATAGCGATTGCCTTTTTCTTTGTTTATTTTATTTTTCAACAGTTTTTATGTATGTGAGAGTGAGTTTTATTTTGAATGTGAATGTATCTGCATGATTACCATCTGTTTGAATGCAAATCAGCTCGCTATTACTGCATGATCACGGCTATCAAAGTGAATGTGTATATATGAAAAGAGAGTGTGGATTATTTCGTTTATGGCGCATTTGTGTTATTACCATCTGTATAAGTGGCCATCAGCACATCAGCACTTATTTGCATCGCAATTCATTGTAAATGCTGCATTTCTAGCAATCTCAGGATTTTCTGTAATTGGCAAACAAAGTAAAATCTTTTTTTCTTTTTCTTATTATTCTTATTATTCAAATTATTCTTATTGTATTTTTCTAGTGCTCAAATAAAGCACTTATACAATGTCTAAGTTTCTGTCTAGTGTTTTATAATTGAAAAAAAAAAAAAAACTATGCAGTGGTATGTTTACTGACTAAATAGTTTGTAGAAGCCTTCAATATTATTGGGAAATATATTTTTGTATATTTGGGGGGTGGGGGGTCTAGACATAACAATATTTGCAGGAGTCTCATTTTTCATGATATCTTATTCAGATTTGAAATATAAACTCATGAGACATGAGGCTTTTAGCCCATTACTTTTCTAGATTACTCCAGGACTCATTTCATATATTTTTATATATATATACATATATATATATATATATATATATGTATATCTAAAAATATTTAAGTGTGGTAAAAAAAAATCAATGCACTTCAGTGTCTATAACTTTTAATATTTTTGAGCATTATCAAATCTGGTTGATAAAAAGTAAAGCCCAAAGGGTCTTCTTTCCAAAGACACCCAAATTATTTTTGTAACACACTGGAAGTAGGAAACTGTTTATAACATTTATAAGTTAGGTAGAGTCCCATAATGGGGGGTGCAGGTGAAAGGTGAAGTTACCAGTTGTTCGTGGATGCTTTGGTTCTTGTTGAATATCTAGCCTCTTCCAGCGGGTAGCAGATCTCATGTAAAGTTGTGAGTCGGTCGTATTAGTACAACTTTGGAGATGAATCGCGGGCAAATTATCCATATCAAGTGCTTGCTCATATCAATTAAGTCCATTCAATTTATGTCAAGTCCACTGACACATAAGGATTCATCAGTAATTTTTACTGTCTTGGTGACGACCCCGGATATTTTGTTTAAATTTTAATAAAGCTTTGGCTGAGCTTGTTTCTTTTCTCTCATTCCTTTATTTCAGTCTCTCTTTGTCTCTCCCCCCTCTTTCTCACACACACAAAGCAGTCACAATTTGACCTGAAAAAGAGAAAGAAAAGAAAGAGTGGCATGGTGATTGTGGTCGATAAAATCACTTCTCTCTTGAGTCCTCAGTAAGTGAGTTGGCTTTCTCCCACTGCCCTGATGGCCAATCTCAGTGAAGCACTACCCATCATTGTGTGTGTGTGTGTGTGTGTGTGTGTGCGTGATTCTGGATGCTGTCCATGTTGGGACCTTTATTATGACCAGCAATGGACTCAAACGAATATGTGCACACACACACACACACTCTCAAATATATCTGCACATCAGCACCCATCCTGTCCACCGCTGCCAGCATTTACAAGGAGCGATTTTATGCTGTGCTATCGACCTTTAAACTTTTTCCATTTACACCGCACTCTTTCTTTTCAGAGACCCTGTTTTTAGTTTGGTTGGTCTCCTCTGAACATTATATATAGAGGTGCTGCTAAGAGTACTTGTTTGTCAGTTCTGGTGATTGCTTCTGCCTTTTTCCATTAGGCTACTGGTTCAACTTTCTCCAAACTGTGGTCCTCAGTCTCTCTGACCATCTGGACTAGTTTTGTACAAATTGGAGTCACAGGACTTTAGTTACTAGTGTCATGCTTTGGAGGGAGAGCGATGACTCAAAGCCATTCATAAAAAGCCTTGGATTTTTTATTATTATTATTTTTATAATATAACAAATATTTGTTGAATATTTTAATGTTTCCTTTGACATATTACCACTTAAAAATAATTGTACATTTTTTTCAACTTCTGCTGACAAATATCAATTACATAAGATGTTGTTATTAAAGGTGGTAGAACCTAGAGCTTGTATTTGCAAAATAAACATTGATCGGGCATATCACAAATGGTCAACAGAACCTAATCAACCAAGTATGTTTGACCTTACTATTACTGATGATGTAAAACAACAACAACAACAACAACAAAAACCCTATATCGTGTGATTTGTCCCTTTATAAAACTAGGAACTTTCTATTAGAAATCTCTCAAGTTTCATTATCTTAATTTGTGTTTTGAAGATGAACAATGGAAAATGGGCTTGGACAAGACATGAGGGTGAGCAAATGGGTGATGACAATTTTAGTTTTTGGGTGAACCATCCCTTTTAAGGAACATATGTGAGTGCTTAATATAATTAAGTTTCATTTATCTTGTGTTTACACTTTTGTAATTGGCATATAAACTTTCGGCCGGAAAATCACAACAGGAACATCACAGGACATGTTTTTGATCATCAATAGGCCATTACATGCTACTTGCATTTGATTGGATAAAAACCTGTGAAGTCCAACATGAGTGATAAATATTTTTTGTCAGTTCGTCCAGAACAAAGACAACACATTTTAAATATACAGGTGCATCTCAATTCATAAGAATGTCATGGAAAAGTTAATTTCAGTAATTCAACTCAAATTGTGAAACTCGTTTATTAAATAAATTCATTGCACACAGACTAAAGTAGTTTAAGTCTATGGTTCTTTTAATTGTGATGATTTTGGCTCACATTTAACAAAAACCCACCAATTCACTATCTCAACAAATTCGAACAATTTATAAGACCAATAATAATAACAATAAAAAAATAATAATAATAATAAAAAAATTGTGAATTGTTGGCTTTCTGGAAAGTATTTATATTTACTGTACATGTACTCAATACTTGGTAGGAGCTCATATTGCTTTAATTACTGCCTCAATTCAGTATGACATGGAGGTGATCCGTTTGTGGAACTGCTGAGGTGGTATGGAAGCCCAGGTATCTTTGACAGTGACTTTCAGCTCATCTGCATTTTTTGGTCTGTTGTTTCTCATTTTACTCTTGACAAAACACCATGGATTCTCTATGGGGTTCAGGTCTGGTGAGTTTGCTGGCCAGCCAAGCACACCAACACCATTATTCATTTTGGCAGGGTGGTATGACGGTGAATTGAAGGAAAGTCAGGAAACAGATGCGAGTTAACAGTTTTAATGAGGTGAGATGAATATAAAGACACAAATAAACAATAAGGGTAAGAAGACGACCCTCCGTGGTGGTGGTGAGGAGGTGAGAAATCCGGATGAAGGTCAGAGAGAAGGTGAGTAGTCCGGATGATGATGGTGAGTAGGCAGCAGGAGAGGATGGCACAGGAACTGGGGGGAATAGAACAGAAGGTAAGTGTCCGTGGCTGACTGGATGTGCGGAGAGTGGATGAGGTTCTGGGGAAAACACAGACATCCAACGCAGACAACAATAAAGCCAAAAAACAGGGTAACCGACATGAAACAACGATCTCACAAACACAAGACGTGAGACAAGCCAATATATAGTGGATGAATAATGAGTGACAGCTGTTGCTGATGACAATTAACGGAGACGCCCACAAGCTAATCAGTGCAGACGCGAAACACACAGATTTCACCACAAAGTGCAAACACCCCGAGATCATGGTTTACCAACCGTGACAGTACCCCAACCCTCCCCACCCAAGAATTCCTTTTGGAGTTCCCAGAAGGGCCTACCTGCTGATTGTAGTCATCAATAAGAGAGTGATCCAATATGTCCCTAGCAGATGCCCAACTCCTCTCCTCCGGACCGTAACCTTTCCAGTCCACCAGATACTGGAATCCTCGTCCCTTCCATCCTACTGTCACCGGAATAATCATCTTGGTGATAGTGAACGGGCCGATAAATTTGGGAGCTAATTTATTAGAAATGGAACGCAGAGGAATGTTACTAGTAGAAAGCCACACCTTTTGACCCACGATGTAAACGTGAGGCTTTGACTGGTGGCGATTGGCCTTGGCCTTAGTGCGCTCCCTCACCCGGAACAGAGTCTCGCGGGCTCTGGTCCAGGTGCGGTGGCACCCCAGGACAAATGCGTGGGCCGAGGGGACCGCAACTTCAGATTCCAGACTGGGAAAGACTGGTGGTTGGTACCCTACACTACACTGAAACGGAGAGAGGCTTGTAGCTGACACTGGCAACGAATTGTGGGCGTACTCCACCATAGAGAGTTGTTGACTCCAGGAAGAAGGATTCTTGGAGACCAAACATCGCAACGTCCTCTCTAAATCTTGGTTGGCTCGCTCAGATTGTCCGTTGCTTTGGGGATGATAACCTGAAGACAAGCTAACAGATGCTCCTAATAATTTGCAAAACTCTTTCCAAAATTTAGATATGAACTGAGATCCCCTGTCCAAAACCACGTCTACCGGGAGGCCATGAAGCTGAAAGACGTGATCTAGGACAGTGACCGCTGTCTCCTTGGCTGTCGGTAATTTGGGCAGGGGAGTGAAATGTGCCGCCTTCGAGAACCGGTCCACTTCGGTCAAAACGACCATCATGCGATGTGGGACCAGGGTCTCGAAGGGACAGACAGCGGTTGAAGAAGCCCATCAGCAGGTCGGTTAGATGACTTACCACTGGCACAAACTGAGCAAGCCAAAACAAAGTCGAGGACGTCGTAAGCCATACGTGGCGACCAGAATTGTAGTCTAACCAACCCATTAGTTCTACTTATCCCTGGGTGACAAGCCACATTAAAACAATGACCCCACTGGACAACTTCGGACCTTAACTCCTCCGGCACAAATAAACGGTTCGCAAAAAAGTGCCCACTGAGCCTGCCTGGAATTGAGTCTTTTGGCAGTTCTGATGTACTCTAAATTCTTATGATTGGTCCAAACAATAAAGGGAATCCCTGAACCCTCCAACCAGTGACGCCATTCCTCTAATGCTAATTTGACATCCAACAACTCTCTATTGCCAATGTCATAATTGCGTTCGGCAGGAGATAGTTGATGTGAGAAAAACGTGCAAGGATGTACCTTATCGTCCGAAGCAGCACGTTGGGACAACACTGCTCCTACCCCCACCTCTGACGCGTTGACCTCCACCACGAACTGCCGTGTGGGATCAGGGGCCACAAGGATGCGAGCCAAAACGAAGCGGTTTTTGAGGTTAGTGAATGCAGCCTCAGCTGCGTCCGACCACCTGAACAGAGTACTGGGAGAGGTCAAGGCTGTCAGAGGTGAAGCTAGTTGGCTGAAATTACGTATGAAATGCAGATAGAAATTGGCGAACCCCAGAAACCGCTGTAGGGCCTTACGGGAGTCTGGAGATGGCCAATCTACCACAGCCTTAACGATATACCCTAGGAAAGGAACAGACTGTGCATGGAATACGCATTTCTCCGCCTTGACAAAAAGCCCATTCTCAAGTAACCTCTGGAGCACTCGTCTGACATGTTGAACGTGTTCCTGGAGAGATGAAGAAAAAATCAGTATGTCATCCAGGTAAACATATATAAACTGATCTACCATATCTCTCAACACGTCATTCACGAGTGCTTGGAAAACCCCGGGCGAGTTGGAGAGGCCAAACGGCATCACCTAGTATTCAAAGTGCCCTCTAGGGGGTATTAAAAGCGGTTTTCCATTCATCCCCCTTCCTGATGCGGACCAAATGATAAGCATTGTGTAAATTCAGTTTTGTGAATATGGATGCTCCCTGCAACCTCTAGGAAGCTGAAGACATGAGTGGTAAAGGATAGGTATTCTTTATCATGATGTTGTTCAGCTCTCGGTAATCAATTCAAGGTGGCAGAGAACCATCCTTCTTACCCACAAAAAAGAATCCCACCCCCACTGGAGAAGAGGAAGGATGGATGAACCCAGAGGCTAAAGAATCAGAAATGTATATCTCCATGGCCTCCCTCTCCAGAATAGAAAGAGAGTATAACTTGCCCTTAGGCGGAGACTTACCTGACACTAAGTCTATGGCACAGTCGTAGGGACGATGCGGAGGGAGAGAAGCAGCACGGGACTTACTGAACATTTCCTTCAGGTCCAGATACTCAACGGGCACTGAAAGACAGAAACAGGGACAAAAGGGCAAGCAGAAACCAGACAAGACTCATAACATCTTTCACTCCACAATGTGACAGTGTTAGAACCCAATTACACTCGTGGATTATGCTTGGTTAACCAGGGGTGACCTAAAACAATGGGAGCAACAGGGGAGTCAATGAGAAAAAAGGATATGGTTTCGTGATGGTTTCCAGACGTGAGCAGTGTGATGGGTTCAGTATGGTGTGTGACGTGAGGCAGTTGCTGGCCGTTGAGTGCGGTGACATGGATGGGGAGAGACACAGGAAGGACAGGAATGTTCAAGTGATGTGCAAGTGAAGAATCAATGAAATTACCTTCGGCTCCGGAGTCCAGAAGGGCGTGACATTCGTGATATTGATTCTTCCACTGCAGTTTCACCGGAAGGAGGGTCAATGATTTAGATGAGGACTTCTCAGCGGAGATCCCACCCGATAGTAGCCTCAAGTTTACTATCGGGCTGGCTCTTTTACGGGGCATGAGTAGGTGTTATGATTAGAGCCTCCACAGTACAAACACAGTCCTTGGGACCTCCACCGTTCCCTCTCCCTCTGGGAGACCCGAGCTCTACCCACCTGCATGGGCTCGTGGTCGTCGACAGAACCGACCGTTTTCTCTAGACTCAAGCGCCCCCTAGTAGGGGAGATGGTAGAACTCGAAGGACTGGGTTGGCGACCCAAACGATTAATCTGTGCGTCAACCCGTAGAGCCAACTCAATGAGTCCGTTAAGAGTGGGGGCAGCTTGAGGAGCTAGATCTCTTGCTGAACACGGTCAGATAACTTATGCAGGAATCTGAGGAATCTGCTGATCCATTCGTTTGACGCTGTGGTGCATGAAGTCCATGAGGGTATTGGTGCTCGCTGCTTTCATGATGGTGAGCTTGTTCTGTGACAGTGGATTGAAGGACAGTCAGGAAACAGATGCGAGACACAAATAAACAATGAGGCTGAGAAGACAACCCTCCGTGGTGGTGGTGAGGAGGTGAGGAATCCGGATGATGGCGGTGAGTAGGCAGCAGGAGAGGTTGGCACAGGAACTGCAGGGAATAGAGCCGAAGGTAAGTGTCCAAGGCTGAGTGGATGTACGGAGAGTGGATGAGGTTCTGGGGAAAACACAGACATCCAACGCAGACAACACTAAAGCCAACAAACAGGGTAACCGACATGAAACAACGATCTCACAAACACAAGACGTGAGACAAGCCAATATATAGTGGATGAGTAATGAGTGACAGCTGTTGTTGATGACAATTAACGGAGATGCCCACAAGCTAATCAGTGCAGACGCGAAACACAGATTTCACCACAAAGTGCAAACACCCCGAGATCACGGTTTAACAACCGTGACAGGTGGGCACTTGCCAAATCCTGCTGGCAAATTAAATCAGCATCTTCAAAAGCTGGTCAGCAGAAGGAAGCATTAAGTGCTCTAAAATTTCACCAGCAGATGACATTGCACCCAAATCATCACAGACTGTGGAAACTTAACACTGGACTTTAAGCAACTTGGGCTATGAGCTTCTCCACCCTTCCTCCAGACTCTAAGATCTTGGTTTTCAAGTGAAATACAAAACTTGCTCTCATCTGAAAAGAGGACTTTGGACCATTGGGCAACAGTCCTGTTATTCTTCTCCTTAGCCCAGGTAAGACACCTTTGACGTAGTCTGTGATTCAGGAGTGGCTTAACAAGAGGAATACAACATCTTTAGCCAGTTGTGTGGTGGCTCTTAATGCCTTGGCCCCAGCCTCAGTCCATTTGTTTTGAAGTTCACTCAAATTCTGAAATCAATTTTGCTTGAAAATCCTCAAAGGTTTGCAGTTCTCTCAGTTGTTGTGCACCTTTATCTTCCACACTTTTTCCTTCCTCTCAACTTTCTGTTAACATGCTTGGATACAGCACTCTTGTGAAGAGGCAGCTTCTTTGGCAATTAATGTTTGTGGCTTACCCTCCTTCTAAAGGGTGTCAGTGATTGTCTTCTGGACAACTGTCAGATCAGCAGTCTTCCCCATGATTGTGTTGTCACAATCCCCACACAAGAACAGAGGACAGGTAGATCCAAATGCAGTAAGTTTTTATTAGGGTAATCCAAATCGTAATCCAGTCCAGGCAGGTGTCAAAACCAAAGTGGCAAATCAAACATAAACAGACACAAAACAAATGGGCAAGAACAGGACTTAGAAGTGGCGTGATAACTACAAGGACTCTGTAACAAATACTAAAACAGACAGTATATATATACATAGGGAAATTAAGATGCTAATGGGGAATTGGCTGTGTGATTAATGAACAGGGACAGCTGAGTGCAATAAGGAGACAGGGATAGTGGGGAATGAGGACATCTAGTGGTTACCCAGGGAACACAAACCAGACACTGTGACATGTGTAGCCTAGTGAACCAAACTGAGTGACCATTATGAAGGATCAGGAAACCTTGAGGTGGAGGTGTTTTGTTAAATGTGAGCCAAAATCATAAAAATTAAAAGAACCAAATATCTAAATTACTTCAGTCAGTGTGCATTGAATTTATTTAATACACAAGTTTTGAAAAAAGTTGAATTGCTGAAATAAATTAACTTTTCCACAAAATTCTAATTTATTGAGAAGCACCTGTATATATATAAATGGTTAGGATCAAACTAGTATTGTCACACTATGGTGAGAAAAATATGAAGAAGATGAAGATAAATGCAAATAGTATTTAATAAATCAACACAAGGTTAAATCCAGGACAGAACAGGCAAGAGCACACGTAAGAATGTAGTAGACCGGACAAATACAGACAGAAGGCTTTAATACATGGGATGACGAGAACAATTAACAAGACACACCTGAACCAAATGACACATTCAAACATGAGGAAAATCTAGGTCACGGAGCACATGAGTGATGAAAACACAACAAAAACCTCCATGGGGTGTGATAAGTATAGGTGCATCTAAAAAAAAAAAATAGAATATCATAGAAACATTCTTTTTTTTAATTTAAATTCAAAAATACAAACTTTCTTATATTTTAGATTCATTACACACAAACTGAAATATTTAAAGAGTTTTTTTTTTATTCTGATGGTTATGACTTTCATGTTAGTACAATAAAAATCTGTATCTCAATTTTTTTATATGTTTTGTCAAAGATCAATCAAAAAAAAAAAAAAAAAAATACAGAAATGTTCAAGATCTCCAAGGCAGGTTTAATTATGCACTCAATACTCAGTTGCGCCTCCTTTTGTATGAAGAATAGCTTCAGTGAGGCTTGGCATGGAGGCAATCAGACTGTGGCACTGCAGAGTTATTGAACCCCAGGTTGCTTTGATAGCGGCAAAACAGATCCTCTGTATCGTTTGTCAAATGTTACTTATCTTCCTCTTCACAATACCCCATTGTTCCCTTTCAAGGGAACTTCAAACTCTGTCCTCTAGGGGTCGCTATGGGGAACACCTCGTCATGACACCTCGTCATGGCGCGACTATAAATAAGCGCCAGGAGAACATGTCATTCTCTTCTTCGTATTCATTGACTGTTTTGTTTGAAGCATGCATCTGAGAAATGACCATGGTAAGAGCGATATTTCTCTCTTTATCATGGCATCCACTAGCAAGGCATTTAGATAGAGTGTACATCCGTGTCAGCGTTATTTGACACCTGATGACACACAGTCTTTGCGTCTTTTGTTTGGGCGAAGAGCACGCAAGCAATGTCCTTGAGGGGGCAAGCTGTGTGCATTGCAGAGATGTATAAAGTACTAGAGAACCATACTTGAGTAAAAGTACAAGTGCTCTATCAAAAAAGTGACTTGAGTAGAAGTAGAAGTGCTCTTTAAGCACCACACTTAAGTAGAAGTACTAAAGTATTCAACATTTTTTGTACTAAAGTATTGCAAGTAGTCTATTTTAAAATTTACTACTCAAGTACTGAAAGTAAAAGTAGAAGTATTGTGTTATGTAGCTATTAAAGGGGGGGGGGGGGGGGGTGAAATGCTCGTTTTCACTCAATATCCTGTTAATCTTGAGTACCTATAGAGTAGTACTGCATCCTTCATAACTCCAAAAAGTCTTTATTTTTATTATATTTATAAGAGAAAGATAGTCTGTACCGATTTTTCCCGGAAAAACACGAGCGCCTAGAGGCGTGACGTGTGGGCGGAGCTAAAGAATCACGAGCGCCAGTAGGCTTTTGAGTTGAGAGCGTTTGGAAGCTGTGACACAGATCCAGAGGCTGAAATTTAACAAGAGCAGCATCAGCAAAGGCGGTATGCTATGTGGTATGTACTGAAACTGTATATATTTGCTTAGCGGTTTTGGAAAATGACTAAGTTCCACTTTGTCGTCTTTTTTTTTTTTTAAGCTGTACATGTGGAAACTGCAGTTTGATGACAACATCGCATGTTGTTTACTTGATAGAAGTAACTCGGTTACTCGGTAGAAGAGCGCGCACTTAGGACCCATATAAGGAAATTCCGCTCCATCTAACGTCACACAGAGCCATACTCGAAAAAAACTTTCAGAAACTTGTGACAAACCGGAAGAGGTTTTTTTGGAACAAAAATACTCCTTCAAACGTACAACTTAATTTTTGAAACTTTGTCCATGTTTAGCATGGGAATCCAACTCTTTAGCAGTGTAAAAAAACTCAGTATGCATGAACTAGCATTTCACCCCCCCCTTTAAAGAAAGTAGTCAAAAGTTTGAACATATCGTTTTTACTATTTCAAATGATTAACCTAAAGGACAATCACAATTCCTTTGACTGTAACTTCTTGTAAACAAAAAATGGTTACTAGGGTTAGTTAGCCCAATTTGCAAAATGATGTCATTAATAACTTACCCTCATGTTGTTTCAAACACGTAAGACATCAGAGGGTCATTTAGAATTTTTTGAAGCATCGAAAATACATTTTGGTCCAAAAAGAGCAAAAACTACGACTTTATTCAGCATTGTCTTCTCTTCCGTGTCTGTTGTAAGACAGTTAAAAACAAAGCAGTTTGTGATATCTGGTTCGCGAACGAATCGTTCGATATAACTGGATATATTTGAAACAGTCCACCAAATCGAACTGAATCATTTTAAACGGTTCGCGTCTCCAATACGCATTAATCCACAGATGAATTAAGCTGTTAACTTGTTTAATGTGTCTGACACTCCCTCTGAGTTAAAACAAACCAATATCCCGGAGTAATTCATTGACTCAAACAGTACACTGACTCGCATTGATTCGCTCAATGATGTGCCAGCGTCATCAAACCTCTCATCTACAGTTCTAGCAGTGGTTTGTAATGGAATGATTCGTAACATTATTATAATTGTAACGAGTAACGATGCAGCACATAAAAAAAAATATCGGAGTAAAAGTATTAAACTCAGCGAAAATATGTACCGAAGTAAAAGTGGAAGTAGGAGAAAAAAATAATACTCTAGTAAAGTACAGATACCGCCTTTTAGTACTTAAGTACAGTAGTGAAGTAGTTCTACTTCGTTACTATACATCTCTGGTGCATTGTAAGCATTTTTGAAAAAGCCCCGCTCTCATCTGTCTCTCTTTTCGAGGAAATAGGGACAGCAATCTGCTTCCCACAGTTCAGGACCCACCGCTGATGAGGAGTTTAGAGAGGGAATTTCCCTTTTGCGCTCTTCAGTGGGCAAACAAGAGTGAACTTCAGGAGGTAGATGTGTTGTCATATACACTTTCTGATACTGAAGTTAGTGCTCTGCTGGGTTCTGCCTAGGAAGAGCAGGAGATGTCTGAGGGTGGCGAAGAGGCTTAGGCTGAGCCTTCTAAATCCTCCTTCCCTGTGTATGTGGAGCTGTTGGAGGTTATGGATCAAGCCAGGGCAAAGTTGGACTTGCCATGGAAGCGTGCCAGCAAAGTGATGGGGCTAGGTTGCCTCGACGAACATTATTTGTCTGACCATAGCCCTCCAGCTCAGGTGAGCCTTCCATTTTTCCTGATTTACATGCATAAGTCGAAAAATAATGGAAGAGTCCGTTTTCTTCTCGTATCCATTGGTTTCAGCATACAAATTATGCCAACATCAAGGCGATGCGCGAAAGCGGCTATGAGAGGATGCACCCTGTAGAAGAGACGCTGGCTAGCTAAATCTATGTGGGGGAAACATCCTCTCCTAAATCACCCTCTTTGCCATCTAAGCCCCTCCAGGATACATCCCGCTTAAATGGCACAGCATATGCAGCAGTCGGTCAGGCTGTGGCTTCGTTGCACACGATGGCAGTGCTTCAGGCTTATCAGGCTGATCTGCTGAAGGACCTAGATAAAGGTGAGGGTCTTTCAGCTGACCAGGTAACCAAGCTGCACCGCACCACAGCCCTCTCTCTCTTTGTGCTACCAAGCAGGCCATGAGGCATGTCTATGGTGGCCGCCATGGGCAGGTCTGTGGTGGCCATGGTGGTAATGGAGAGACATCTGTGGGTGAACCTGGCAGACATCGGGAAGAAAGAAAGGGGCTTTCTTCTCGATGTTCCGGTCTCGCCTTCTGAACTTTTCGGTACCTCCGTTGAGACAGTAGTCAAGAAGTTCAGGGAAGTGAGGGTGTGCTCAGCTGTCTTCAAATCCTTCATTCCACGAAGGTCCTGGTGCGAGCCAAAACAACATAGGGGTCCTGGCCCTTCTCAATCTGAGGATCAAAGAAGGACACAGAAGGCTAGTATCGCGGCTTGCACTCCTCCCCCGCCTGTGGGCAGGGGTAAGAGGAATCGTGGGCATGAGGTGGTAAACATGACCTGAGGGATGTGATCCAGACGTCTGAATTGGAGCAATACCTATGTATCTACTCATTCCCTTAGGTGGTTTTTAACTTTTGCTTTTATCCTCCCCTTCCTAATTCCCCTGTAACCACCAGCTCTCCAACTGATCGAGGTTAGGTGGAAACTTTTCTCATAACAGTCTCCTATGCTGGACCTATTATGTTTTTGGCTGGTTCTACGTTCATAGCAAACTAAAAGGAGGCGCCCCTTGAGCAGGGCTCCAGTGCAGGAGGGTGGGTGAGTATGTAACCCTTTCTGTATATTTATGTGTATTATATTGCTGGTGCTTATGTATTTACTAATAAACTCTGTGAGTTTCCTTTGCAGTGCTCAGTTACGGCGTTTACTAAACACTCGTCAACACCAGTGGTCCTGCTTCATGCTCTGGTATTAGGCAGCCGAGATCAGAGATTTCTGCAGGAGCCTCCTTGATACTGTTCCCCAAAGCAACCCCTAGAGGATGCAGTACAAAGTTCCCTTGAAACGGAACGTCTCAGGTTACGAATGTAATTTTATAGTCACACCGGTAGTGATGTCAGAAGCTGTCGTCGGCCAACTTGTTGGTGTTTTTTTTTCAAAGTATGCTTTAGACATGGGTCTCGGTCAGGTGTTCCCCATAGCGACCCTTAGAGGTCTTGTTCCCTACTCAGGGAACTATGGTTGCATTCGTAAACTAAGATGATTCTCTGTGAGGTTCAGGTCAGATGAGGCAGGCCAATCAAGTAAAGTAATATCATGGTCAGCAAACCTCTTGTAAGTGGTTTTGGCACTGTGAGCAGATGCTAAAATCCTGCTGGAAAAGGAAATCCACATGTCCATGAAGCTTGTCAGCAGATTGAAGCATAAAGTGCTCCAAAATCTCCTGTTAGATGGCTGCATTGACTTTCGACTTGATAACACACAATAGCAAAACCAGCAGATGTCACGGCATCCCAAATCATCACTGACTTTGGAAATTTCACACTGGACTTTGGATTTCTTTAAATATTTAAGTTCATGTGCAAGAACATTAAGGTTAGATAGGTAAGAACATTAGCGCTTTTTTAAAATCAAAATACAAAAAATAAAGGCCTTTTTCCATGATATTCTATTTTTTTAGGTGCACCTGGATATACACTGGAATACATGCTACAGATTCAGATGTTATGGGGTTTTAAGGACACCTGTAGAGCATTGTGACAATTATGTAATAATAACCACATGCAGCAAACCAAATCAGGTGTGTATAGATGCATAAAGTAATCTCCAGAAGTCACTGAGCAAACGAGGTAGTGATGGTTGAGTTGGTGTTAAACTCAGAATGCCTACTGAGAGTTGGCCTTTAAAGCAAGCGATCTGCACAGTCCAAGCTGTTATTTGTGATGCCTCAGAACACACACACATAAACCCACACACAAAGAGAAACTGTAATGCAAAAGCAACACCTTAAGACATGATTGATGGGACTCTCTGAAGAGTGTATATTTACTTAGCAGACAGCTAATGTTTGATGACTGCCATCACACACATCTTTAGCTGTCAATATAAGCTTCTGTGGTTGAGTGTAGACTGAAGTCTCATGCGAACAATAGTGTGTTAGTTTGCGTGTGTGTGCGTATGTTCATTTATCTGTATGAGAAGCCTCGGGGGACTAGTTGAGGGAAAGCAACACAAATCATTAGCATTCACAGAAAGAGATAAAGCTGAAAAATTCAGGATTAACTCCCCAAGTGCTGACATGCTCTACTTCTGTCAACATGTTATTAAGTCACAGCAGACATTACATACATCACTGCTCCGGTACTTAGACCAATGAACACATTTACATAAATTAGCTTATTCATAATTCACCTTCATGATGCAGATTGTCATCACATTAATGGTTGGTAGGTTCACTTACAGCTTACACTTTAATTCATTCATGTTCTCTCTTGCTGGTTTTTTCATCCATCCATCTACCCTACCGCCCACCTTGATGGAAAAATTACCATCGGCACAACAGATTTTGTAAAGTCTTGCTGGTGAATCTTCATGTGGCCACAGTCTTGGCTGGCTGGCAGTAAGTGAAGCAGAAAATTTTATTTCAGAGCAATTTAAAGATCTTCCCATGAATAGTTAATAAAATACTGCTTAGATATTTGATGACAGAGAATACATGAGCCCGGATATAAGTGATGTAATCCACCAGCAGTACTCCATCAAGATTTTAATTTAATTTGAAAGTCCCAAAATTAAATGAGGCCTTGTGTTGTTGCATATGCAAAGATTTCAAAATGAGAGATGTTATGCTTTAAATATGTAGTAGAATGAGCTGTTTATGTAGAATCTCATTCTTCTTAAAGAAAATGCTTCTCATTTTTCCTAGTGGTTTGTGGTGGAATGATCAACATCCATTTATTGGTATGCATTAGTTAAGGGGGGGGGGGTGAAATGCTCATTTTCACTCAATATCCTGTTAATCTTGAGTACCTAAAGAGTAGTACTGCATCCTTCATAACTCCAAAAAGTCTTTAGTTTTATTATATTCATAAGAGATTCATCAAGAGAAGGATAGTCTGTACCGATTTTTCCCGGAAACACACGACCGACTGGAGGCGTGACGTGTGGGCGGAGCTAAAGAATCACGAGCGCCAGTAAGCTTTTGCGTTGAGAGCTTTTGGAAGCTGTGACATTACCGTGAGGAAGAAACCATCATCCAAAACAAACCATGGCTAACAGTCAGATTCAGCCGTTTATTTATGTTCCAGAATCAGATCCCGAGGCTGAAACTGAACGAGAGCAGCAGCAGCAACGACTCGCTCCGAGGGGGGCTCGAACCCGGGTCTCCGATGGGAGGCGGACGCACTAACAAGGAGGCAGAGATATTTTAAGCAGTTTTACTCACCGCCTGTGGTTCCAACACACAATCGTGACCCTTTTTCGTTGGGATTGCATCATCCTTAAAGAAATAAACGATACGCAAATCCGTCGTCAAACTGGGCCTTGTTTGTAAAACAAGCATTTTCGAAATGCAGGGAACAAACACAAAAAACTTGCACAACTCCGTTGATGCTCTGTAAAAATAAACTCCATCCACTGGTCCCTTAATGCTGTTTTTTCTTTGGTAATCTGTGCAGGGTTGTCTTGCCCTGGCAACCAAAAACACACTCCTTTTGTGACATTTCGCGATGCTCTCGCTCTGATCAGTGAATGAATGTGCTCAGGCTCTCATTGCTCTGCTATACGGGAGCGCGCGCTCTTCCGGCAGACGTGCCCTCAGGACCCATATAAGGAAATTCCCCTCCATCTAACGTCACACAGAGCCATACTCGAAAAAAAAACGTTCCGAAACTTGTGACAAACCGGAAGGAGTATTTTTGGAACAGAAATACTCCTTCAAACGTACAACTTAATTTTTGAAACTTTGTCCATGTTTAGCATGGGAATCCAACTCTTTAACAGTGTAAAAAACTTATGTAATGAGGAATGTTTCACTCAAAAAAAAAAACAAAAAAAAAAAAAACAAACAAACAAAAAAAAAAACATATCAAACATTATATGTGTAGGAACACACCTGAATGGATCCTGCTAAATCACAAAAGCTCATTGGTAAGGTCATCCAACTCATGTGATTCAAACCCAGTGTTGCTACAGCTCTCATGAACATGTAGAGGAGATATAAAGTGGAAGTCAAGACTTTTTGTAAAAAATAAATAAATAAATAAATAAATAAATAAATAAATAAATAAATAAATAAATAAATAAATAAATAAATATTTTTTTGTTTTAGAAAACTTGGATTATTATATAAATTATATTGGCAAATTTTTCTTCATATGGTGCCATTGACTTTTATTATATTGAAATATTCCCTACTTTAGTTTTCAGAGTGTAAATATGAGCAATGTTTTATAATCTGGGTAAAATCATTGATGGTCTTCCAGGTGTTTAGTTACAAAAGAAGAAAAGCAACAGAAGCTGCATACTGACCCTAAATTAAACACACACCGACATACTGTACTGGGTTAGGTTAACTAATCAGCAAAGTGCAGAAACAGAAGAAATACTCTCCTTCACCACTGAGGCCAAGGAGAATCATGCATGTCTGGGCTCATGCAAAAAGCCAGAGTGCTTATTATGAGTTCAAAATGACTCTAATAAAGGGGAAAATGGCTTCCAAATGATGCTGTCCTCTCTGCAAAGGTTAAACTGATGATGAGGTTCTTCCACTACATATTATTATTAATTCTACTGTTACAGCATTGTGTTGATTTGTGAATGCATTCTGTTTTCAAATAATGTTGCATTTGCACTAATACAGTATGTCAGTCGGGGTCTTCTTATGGGTATATTCATAAACTCATGAACGATAACACACTACAGAATTCCTATTACTTTGTGTAGGATCCTAATTAGGGATCATTTATTACTCATGCAGCAAAAGTACAGGTCTGCTGTGGCTACATATCTAACAGGCTAAAATAAAAGTAATAAATGTAAAACATATAAAGTTTTGAAAACATGTAAAATGTTGTGATATATTATATATATAATTTTGTTAAATATATTTTTGGATAATATTAACTGGATATGCAGTTTTTTTATGTTTTCAATTTATTTCCATGATTTATATATATGGACCATCTCGTCTTTATTTTTTGTCATTTTGTCATAAAAAAAAAAAAAAAAAAGATTCTAGATTCATTGCACACAAACTGAAATATTTCAAGATTTATTTATTTTATTTATTTATTTATTTTTTTCATTCTGATGGTTACGATTTACAGCTTAGGAATACAAAAAAAAAAAAAAAAAATCAAATTTGAATATTCCATTTTGAGCTTGATTCATTTAATACATTTTGAGTTTAAATACTTAAAATTACATCCTGGGCTAAATACTTAAAATTTTGAGTTTAAATACTTAAAATTACATCCTGGGCTAGTTTAGAACATGCAACAACAATTATGGGGAAGACTACTGACTTGACAGTTGCTCAGAAGACAATCATCAACACCCTCCACAATGAGGGTAAGCCACAGAAGGTCATTGCTGAAAGGGCTGGCTGTTCACAGAGTGCTGTATCAAAATATATTCACAGAAAGTTGACTGGAAGGAACAAGTGTGGTAGGAAAAGTGTGGTAGAAGAAGCCTTGGGGAGACTGTCAGGAAAATCTGATTCAAGAACTTGGGAGAGCTTCACAAGGAGTGGACTGAAGCCGGAGTCAGTGCATCAAGAGTCACCACACTCACATGTTTTCAAGAAAAGGGCTACAGCTGTCACATTCCTAGAACAAAGCCACTCCTGAACCAGAAAAAAAAAAAAAAAAAAATGTCAGTAGAATTTCGCTTGGAGTAAGGAGAAAAATAACTGGACTGTTGCTCAGTGGTCCACAGTCCTCTTTTCAAATGAAAGTAAATTTAGCATTTCATTTGGAAATCAAGGTCTGGAGTCTGGAGGAAGACTGGAGAAGCACAGAATCCAAAGTCCAGTGTGAAGTTTCCGAAGTCAGTGATGACTTGAGGTGCCATGACATCTGCTGGTGTTGCTCCATTGTGTTTTATCAAGTCCAAAGTTCTATTTTGTAAATCTTTTTTTGATTGATCTCTGATCAAATATTTTTTTTTTTTTTGAGATAATGAATTTTTTATTTACCTAAGTCATAACCATCAGAATTAAAACAAACAAAAAACAAAAAACTCTTGAAATGTTCCAGTTTGTGTGCAATGAATCTAGAGTATAAGAAAGTTAGATTTTATTATTTTTTTAATTACAAAACAAAATAAAGAACTTTTCCATGATATTCTAATTTTTTGAGATGTGCGTGCACACACACACACACACACACACACACATATATATATCTATATTGGCGGGAGGAGCAAATGACAGAAACAGTTGAGGTGGTGTCAGGTCTTGGAGAGGCTTTTATTAACAGAAAAATAAGGAAGCACTGGGAAATAAATGTCCAAAAGGGGAAGAGTGTACAAAATAACAGGGAATCTTTTGCCCTCATCATGCTGCAGGGTATGTGCAGGCCAGGTAGTTCAGGAAGGAAGGGTCCAGGTAAGGGACGGAGACCAATGGCCGCACGCGCTCCCCTCTTCAGTCCGGGGCATGAGGGGCGGTAGCTTCTCCCAGAAGCTGCATCCATCTCGCTGGCCACACCGCTTGAAAGGACTAGACGGCCCGGCATCCCGGCCCGAATGCTATGTAACGGGTGTGATTCCGGCAGCTCACGTCTCTGGCAGTTAAGGGATGGGGTGACGATGAAAATTAGGGAGGAGGCAACCAACTCATCACAATATATATACATGTGCACAATAATTCTTCCATGCATCATAATTACCCTTTAAATAATACATAGAATAACCCTTTCAGTCTGTACTTTGTTTGGGAGTCTGTCATTTGATTTGTCAATCATTAGTCAATTATACAACTAAACTGCCAAAATGCATATTTAATGCTATTAAATATTTTATAAGTATTTTTCATTGTAATTATTGATTAAAAAGTTATTCATTTATTAATAAATGATATCAATGTTGTATATATTCTGCCAATTCTTGCCCCAGATAACAGATAATCGCAAGATGGTTGACAATGTAGCCTTCATATATTAGCATGAATCTAACACTAAAGTCTAGTGTGAAGTAATCATACAAAGTCATTAGCCATTGCATACCATGATGCCAACACTGTTACATAACTCTCCCATTACCTCTAGCCTATGATCTATTTTTACAGAATTTCACTCTGAATGAGAAATTCCCTAAATACCCTTTTTATGCTGATCATGCACTAGCATATCCAACCCTGATCATAACTTTGAAGACTTCAAGAGATTCTACGAGAATCAATTTAGGCTAAGAAAAAAAAAAAAAAAAAAAAACTTTATATTGTCTATGGCCAGTACAAAGGCTAAATTCTGTTTCTTCACATTGCATTCAGGCTTAATTGAGCAATTGAACTGCTCTTTTGAACTAGTGCTACACTCTAATTAGACTGACCTTTGTGGTGAGCTACCTGATAAATGTGAGGAAAGAGCTGTTTTACAGAACTTAAAAAAAAAAAAAAAAAAAAAAAACTATCTATGATACGCACATAATTTCATGTACCCCCAGGGAAGTATTGGGGAACTTAAAAGTAGTGCATTGCATTGTTACTCCTAAAAAAATTATAAATTTATGTTGCATTGTTACATTTTATTTGTAACTTTTTATTTCATTTTAGTTAAAGTGCAGCGATTTTTCCTCTTCCAGAATGGCAACTTGCCTTGCAGGTAATTTTTGTTTCAGTTTAAATTGAATGCATTTGTACTACGGAATAGTGAGTTGATAGAGTGGCATGGTGGGAAAAAATCTACTACACAATGGATCATTTTATGATGTATTCTGTGGTATTGCTACAGACATGCTCAAAGTCAAGTTTTCTGATGCATGGTGGATTGTGGGATTGAAATCAAAGGGAAGCAAGCGATGGGAGAGGTAAAATATTGAGAAATGCACAGCATGCCCAGATATTTTAGTATGGCTTTTAATTAATCTTTACAAAGAGACGTTTGCACAATGAGATTAACTAACTTTGCACTTAGTACACAAATGTTGGATATTATTAATATTTGAACTAACTATTTTTCCATTTCAACATGTGCTTTATTCCTGTGATGCAAAGCTGTTTTTTTTTTTTTTCAGCAGCATTACTCCAGTCTTCAGTGTCACATGATCCATCAGAAATCATTCTAATCTACTGATTTGCTGCTAAGGATTTTTTTTTTCTTTGTATTATTATTATCAGCAATTCTGAATAATAACAACAACAACAACAACAACAACAATAATAATAATAATAATAATAATAAGAAGAAGAAGAAGAAGAAGAAGAAGAAGAAGAAGAAGAAGAATATATAAAAAAATATTTGTTTTCTATAGATCTCTCATGTCTCTTTGTTGAGTATTTTCTGAGTTACAGTTCATTTTAATAATGTGTTTCTAAATGAAGGTCACGCAGAACAAGGCGGCAGACAGCACACCCTGTTTGTTTCCTTTATTTTACAAACGCAAAGTTTTGTTGTTATTATGTGTATATACAAATAAAAGTAGACCATACAGATTTATTGATTTATATATTGCTGTCAGCTGTACAATCAAATCTGAAACTGTAATTTAAGTTATTTTCGGTGTTATCAGGAGAAGATGCCACAAAACGTGTATCCATGTTTCTTGACCCCAGAGGGTTAAAGAATATTAAAACAATTTAATAAATGTATATACTCTCACTTTTGATCAACTCAATGTGTCATTACTCAATAAAAATATTTACACAGTCACATGATGGGCACATTTTTCAAATGTTTTTATTAGTTAAATCATTAAAAAACAAAAAACAAAAATGTTCCACTGGGCACCAGAATGAGGAGGACAACAGTTGCATTAGATCATAATGATCGGTCAGGGATGCTAACAACTTTACAAATGTTCTACTTATTGGCAGTAACACTTAACTGGCTGTCAAGTATATGTGTGCGTGCATATATCTTTATGCTGAGTGGTTATCAGACTGGCCCATCTCTCTGCTGTGTAAATTCCCACAACTCTGACAGACAGATACTCTTTACTCATGCATACATGCTCCTAATCTCCTTTCCCAGTAGGCCAGATCACAGAGCACAAATACACATGTAGCAGGAGATTGATGATGAATTGATGGTATGTTGTTGTCTTCTTGCATATTGCATAAGATTTTTTCACCAAGTCCCAGCCAACAGCCCTTCCTTGTGAGTCCCAGTTAGAAGCATATTAATCACCATCCTCTCCTCTTATCCTTCAGTGCTGCCTCTCAAATGCTATTAGCGCTGCCTGTCCTACCTCACTAGACTCTGTGCTGCTGTGATTGTGTAATCTTATACATGTCATTAATGGCAGCAGGAAATCTTGTGATGAGGTAAATGAAAGAAGATGATGGTTGACAAAAAAGGGACATTTATATTGCATTTGTGGTTGTGTGGAAATAGCAATCTTTAAATGTAGCATTCATTATTTTCAGAAAACCAGCTTCCTTTGTCTAAGATTATGTCTGAGAATTGTAATCCCTTTTAAAAATTAACACTTGCCAAGCACCAATGTGGTTAAAATTTGTAGAGTACAGTAATAAATAAATAAATAAATAAATAAATAAATATATGAAAAAATAACTTGCTATGAATTGTACAATTGGCTGTAAGACATTTCTTGCTGGATGAAGGACCATCGCCTTCAACTCAACCTTGCCAAGCCAGAACTTCTTGTGGTTTCTACAAACCAATCACTTCACTATCACAATGTCACCATCCATAACTCATTCAAAAACAGCCAGAAGTTGTGATTGATGATCAGCTGAGTTTCTCAGACCACATTGCTAAAACTGTCCGGTCCTGCAGATTTACTTTCTTTAAGATCAAGAAGGTCAGGCCCTATCTTACAGAACATGCTTCACAACTCCTTGTTCAAGCTCTTGTTCTGTCTGGTCTGGACTTTTGCAATGCTCTCTTGGCAGGTCTCCCAGTCACTTCTATCAAACCTTTACAATTAATCCTGAACACGGCAGCAAGTTTAATCCTCAGTGAGCTGAAATGAATGCATGTCACACCTCTGTTCATTACATAAATTCAAGGCATTGATGTTTGCCTACAAAACCACCACTGGCTCTGCACCCCTTTACCTAAATGCATTACTTCAAACTTATGTGCCCTCTAGAAGCTTTCATTCTGCAAATGAACGGCACTTATTGTGCCATCCCAAAGAGGCTCAGAATCACTTCACAGACTTTTACATCAAATGTTTCCTCCTGGTGGAATGACCTGCTCAACTCAATCCGAGCATCTGAGTTCTGTTCTTTTTCTATTCTATCTAAATATTTTCTTTGTGTGTGTGTATACTGTACATATATATATATGTGTGTGTGTGTGTGTGTGTGTGTGTGTGTGTGTGTGTGTGTGCGTCTCTCTCTCTCTCTCTCTCTCTCTCTCTCTCTCTCTCTCTCTCTCTCTCTCTCTCTCTCTCTCTCTCTCTCTCTCTATATATATATATATATATATATATATATATATATATACAGTACTGTGCAAAAGTCTTAGGATACTAATATATTCACCACCAAAAAATATTTTGCTTGTAGTGTGTCAGTAGTAAATATCAGTTTACATTCCTTAACATATTTTTTGCCATTAATTGTAATACTCCAGTGAGATTTTTGTTTGCAGAAGGAGTCTGACAACAGCCACTACTCAGAGATCTGATCTCATCATCATCCAATCTGTCTGTAATAACATGAAGAAACAGAACAAACTGAGACAATGCCTCATAGACACTTCAAGAAACCTACCTGCAAAGCTACCTGAAAAAACAGTGCTCAAGTACACTTAGGACAAAAGCTTTTTTTTTTTAATGCATAGAGTGGTTACACCAAATGTTGATTTAATTTAGTTAAGTTAATAGAAGTTAATGAATGTAATCTATTTATTATTTTAGCATTATTTTGACTGCATCCTCACTTTACAGCATTTTTACACAAGTGCCTTAATCTTTGCACAGCACTGTATTTGCAGGTTTCTTTAAGTGTTTTGGAAACATTGCCACAGTTCTTCTGGATTTAGTCTTTCTCATTTAGTTCTGTTTTAATATCATTTTAATTATTATATTTTGTCATTTACTTTAGTTTATTTTAAAATGTTTATTTTTATTCATTTTATTTTATAATATTTATGCTATTTCATTTAAGTTAAATATATATTTAATTTCAGGTACTGGAGGTTTTCTTTTTGTTTTAACAACAACAACAACAATTATAATAATACAAATTTTCTAAAAAAATTTCTTAACTGTATTATATCATTTTACAATTTTAAAGGATTTATTTATATTAGTTTGCTTTCAGGTATAAATTCAAGATTTTCAGTTCAGCAATCAAACAAAGTTGATTAAAGCATTTATTAGTGTATTTATGTCTAAAAGTATGTGCAACATAATCACCATATAATCCCACAGATGCATAATAAATGATTTGCCCAATCTTCTGATTCCTTTGCACAGCTTTAAAAGTCATCAATTTAGCCTAATGATTAAAACAAAGTGTAGCGGCTGTGCTGGCTGCACAATAATTAATGTTGTGTCTCTTTTCCATTTTCTGACTTTTTCCTTTCTTGCGCTTCAAGACAGCCAATTAAATTATTTACTCAAGACAAGACAATTAATCTGACTGATGAAAGATGTGACACTCTAATTCCTAATTACTAGAGTGTAAATACAAGAAACTCACAGCGAACAAATATAGGAAAGTATGTGGGGCCGGTTTAGGTGTCAATTTTGTATTGATTTGAAACAATCAATGCGCAAACATAGCAATGCAACATTCATTGTAATGTGTATATCACTCACTCAGTGGACAGCATCCAGATCTTTACAAACTTTTGAGGCTTTTGATGTCAGGTCTAATACTTACAAGCCCTTTCAAGCCTAACTTTTCTTCACAGACTCTTTTCTTTGACACAAGCATTTATAGCCCTGACACAAGCAAGTGACATAAGCATTTATAGCTGTGGGCTCTTCTTTTTTCTTCGCCACGCACAATTAAAAGCAAGAATTTCTCCCCTCACCTTATGCAGTCCGATTTACACACATAATTACATTGTGTTAGCAGCCCCTCGGGTATGGCAATCTTCCAGCTAAGCCACAGTCACTCTGGGCCACTGCTGTTGCTGGACCAAATCAAGATCTGTATTTTTTATTTGGGCATGAAACATTTATGGTAAATAAGAAACAGAAAATCTGGACTGGAGGGACAGATACAGGGACCTTGGGCGGTCTCCTCAGCAGTGGGATGAATATTTGATCAGGGTGGTGTCCGGCTAAAGCCTGGCATCCTTGGCACAGGCTTATAAATCATAGTCAATCAGCACAGTAGGGACAGTTCTGATGAATAGTGATCGGCAGAGGTCACACTTTACTGATTACACTTTGTCAAATGTATCATTGCAGAATGTTTGGTCTTGTGAATCTGTATCCAGAGCCATGTATAAACATTAATACTATACTAAGGACTATGCAGTACTTCCTTTAAAGTAGAGTGCCTGTGTTTCATTACTTAGTACACAGACATCACATAAAAAAGCTGGGTGGGGTGTCTTTCTTATATTCACGGTGCTACAAACATAATACATAAAACAAGCAAAAATAATAATAATACATAAAGAATGGTCCATTAATGCTAATGTCTCGGTTACGTACGTAACCCTTGTTACCTGATGGAGGGAACGGAGATGTTATGTCGAACGACATATTCTTTTCTATGTATATTTATATGTATATTCCATATACACATTCCTTCCATCAGGGAACAAGGGTTATGTACGTAACCGAGACGTTCCCTATCTGTTGGTCACTACGAATAATGTCGAACGATATATGGGGTCCTATAGAAAACGCCACAACCTGAACACCATCACAACCATGTGGCGCTACAATTGTCGACAAGATATGGCGTGCCACAAAAGCTATGCTTAAGGTCGTAATCTTCCCGAAGCCCCAGCGCAAATACAGATGTCTGCCAGAGAGGCGCCATGCGCCAGCACATAGGAAGAGGCCGCACTCCTTGGGAATGGTATGCCAAGGCGATGGCATCCACTATCCAGTGGGCCAACCTCTGCCTGGACACAGCCTTCCCCTTCTCCTGACCTCCAAAGCAGACCAGGAGCTGCTCAGAGCTTCTGAAGCTCTGTCTGTGGTCCACGTATATGCGAAGCACTCTTACGGGACACAGCAACGCCAAGGCTGGATCTGCCTCCTTCAGGGGCAGCACTTGTGGTCTCGGAAGGGAGTGGTGGGAAGCTTGGGCACTTGGGGTCTCAGGACAACATGAGAGTAGACCAGCCCAAAACAAGGCACTCTTCACTTACCGAAAATGCTTGGAGGTCCCAAACCCTCTTGATGGAAGTCAGCGTGACCAGGAGCGCTGTCAAGAAAGACAGGAACTTAAGCTCGACTGAATCCAGCGGCTCAAAGGGACCCCTCTGAAGTCCTGCCAGAACAATAAAGAGGTCCCAGGAGGGAATCGGGGGTGTCCTAGGAGGATTTAACCTTCTGGCACCCCTCAGGGTCCTAATGATCAGGTCATGCCTCCCCACGGAATGGCCATCCACTGCATCATGATGGGCTGCATTTGCACCCACATACACTTTCAGGGTGGAGGGTGACAGCCAACGCTCCAACCTTTCTTCCATGAAAGAAAGCATGACTCTGACCAGGCATCTCCAGGGGTCTTCTCGTTGAGAAGAACACCTATTCTTGAACAGACTCCACTTCAGAGCATACACCTGCCTCATAGAGGGGGCTCTAGCCTGAGTGATTCCCTGGGAAAGTTGAGCTGTCGTGAGAGCGCGTTGGCTGCATGATTGAGCTTCCCCGGGATGTGGATAGCGTGCAGCGACTTGAGCCGAGTCTGACTCCAGAGGATGAGATGGCAGGTGAGTTGATACATAAGACGAGGGTTGATGTGCTTAAGCAGTCGATGTCCTGTCCAGGACCCTGAAGCTGCCTGCCCATTGTAAGTCACACCCCAGCCTATGTTGGAGGCATCTGTTTTGACAACAACATGCCGGGACACTTGTTCTAAGGGCACGCCGACCCATAGAAAGGCATGGTCTGACCAGGGGCTGAATTGGTGGTGACACATTGGTGTGAAGGTTGACACGATGTTTACCGCGGCGCCATTCCAATGTCGGGACTCGGGAGGGCAACCAGTGCTGAAGTGGCCTCATATGGAGCAACCCGAGCGGCGTGACTGCGGCTGCGGATGCCATATGCTCCAGGAGCCTCTGAAAGTGTTTCCGTGATAACACTGTCCTACCTCTGAAGGAACTCAGGCAGTTCAGCACTGACTGGGCACGCTCGCTGGTGATCCGTGCCATCATATTCACAGAGTCTAACTCCATACCGAGATAAGACATTCTCTGCACAGGGTAGAGCTTGCTCTTCTCTCGGGTTGACCTGAAGCCCCAACTGACTGAGGTGCCGGAGCACCATGTCCCTGTGATCGCACAACTCCTCTCGGGACCAGGCCATAATGAGCCAGTCGTCGAGATAGTTGAGGATCCAGATGCCAACTTCTGCAACCTTCGTGAAGACACGGGGGACAGCAGGATCAATAGGCAGCTGCACGGGCCATTCGCCGCGGGAGGAGTGAGAGGTCTGTGGGGCGTGGCCTGGTGGAGAAGCTCTCATTGTAATCCTCGGATCTCCCAGAGCGCCAGCCGGTGGTCCCCTGCTTGAGCTAGAGAGACCGGGACGAGTGGCAACAGAGGGGTCTGCTGCACTTCCCTTGAGGAGTGAGAGACATGATCACAGTGTTGCCATGTTCATACGCCCACAATAGATGCCTGAATCATCCACGAGTGCAGCCTCAGCATGTTGGATGCCCAGACACTGCAGACAACACTTGTGACCATCATCTGAAGACAGGAAATGACCACATCCAGAAGGACACGGACGAAATGGCATCTTGAAAAAGACGCGAATCGTTTGTGATTTACTCTTTTAAAAACTGAGTGACTCACTGTCCCTGTGCCAAAATTCCCCTGGGCACTTGGGCGCTTTCAAAGAATGAAACTTTGAAACATTATATTGTTGCTCAAATTATTGCTCACATGTACAGTATATTCATCTTTTTTTGTGACATCTATGTAAAATAAAAAAAATAAAAAATTAAATATCATCCAAGATCTGGACATCTAATAAATATACTGTTTAAGAAACTCACAAACAGATTATCAACAGAATTCCAATATTCTTGTCCCAAGATCACAATCTGCTCTGAATATGGGTGATAAAATCTATCAAAATTGCATCACATTATTTCTGCATTTAGTCTGATCAAGCATGGAGGTGTATTAAAATCAAGTTCATGAATTGCTGCAAATCTAATATAAACTTTGCAAGGCCTTAAAGACATCAGAATGCAGGAAGTCTGCCATTTGAGTTCATAAACAGTTTATCTATTAGTAGATAACTTTTAACATAGTGCACATTTTGTTAGGAATCTAGCCACTGCATACTAAATTTCTCAATATTTGTGGCAAAACGTTTACCTGCCTAGTTCTTAAAAGGGTAAATTATTATTTTTGCAAATAAAAAACAACTTTATATTTAAAATCAACCAATATGCAATTTGAACGCCTTTTATATCTCATGTTTTTTAGAAATCTAATCTGCCTTGATCCATTGACAGTTCATTGCACTATAAAAAATACAGTTAAATTCTGAACTCAAAACTTCTTTGATTGTCCAAAACAGGTTTTATTGAAACCAAGCTGGCAGAATTGATAATTTTATAGTGTGAAGATACAAATGTACTTAAAATACATCATCACATCATTATAATAAATGATGATATATTATAATTATACATCACATAGGAGCACCTTATAATACCCACTGACACTTGCTGGCACTTTTAATTAATGTCGTTGATTAGTTCAGCATGGTGAGAATAAAACAACAGGTGACTGTAAGTACTGATTGATGGAATGGACCATACATGTGTGCCAGCTAGGAAAGATTAAATGCAATGCATGCCAAAGTACCATTTACTTATGTGCTTAGCAGGAATCTGTCAAGTGGTGTGAATCAAATTAATTTGTAACATTTTACTTTTTCACTGGTTGCAATTAGTTCCATTTTACTTCATGCATTTAATTTTTGAGAGTCCAGGTGTGAAAACAAATAAATAAACTGTATTTCCATGTACTGATCAGAAGATGTGGGATGGAGGCTTTTAGTCTTACCAAAAGAATGTTCAGTTAATTCAAAACATTGAAAGGTACCGAGAAACAGTCTGAGAAGTAGACATGCGTACATAAGCACTGTATATTCTATTTTATCAGTTGTATCTGTGTGTATAGACAAACTTTTTCTGATGTTTTCTGTATGACTGAGAATTGTGTGTGGTGTTCACTGTCTATATCTGTAATGCTATTTATTTAGTTAGCTGTCGTAGGACCTCGCAAAAATGCAATTTATTTATTTATTTATTTATTTATTTATTATTTATTTATTTATTCCATTGAGAAAAATCACAAGGGAATCATTGATGCAAAGTGAGCTTAGTGGCTATATCGCATGCATACTTTGACCCACACACAAATAGTTTTTGTTGAATTTAATGGCTCTGCTGTGGTTCTGAATAATGTTAAATGTGGACCAGAACTTTTGTCCTTTTTGGTAAAAGGTCAGGCTACATGCGCGGGACTAGAGGCTACTAGACATTGATTATATAATATTGATAGGCAACACATTTAGTTTCTTCTAGGTATTGAGAGGCTTTTAATAGATTTAAGTGTAAAATTATTTTATTATTATTATTTTTCATTTAAAAAATCTCTAAGAAACTAAAGTGTAATGACATCTTTAAAACACTTATTTTATTTTTTTCCCTTTCTGTGCTGAAGGCAAGGCAAGTTTATTTATAAAGCACATTTCATACACAATGGTAATTCAAAGTGCTTTACATAAAAGAAAATAATAATAATAATAATAATAATAATAATAATAATAATAATAATAATAATAATAATATAAATCACAACAATAAAACTAGGAATTTAAAAACTGATGTTAAGATAATTATTAAAAAATGAATTTAAAGGGTTTAAAAATGAATTTAAACAGTTAAGAATAGAAAATTATTATACATAAAATATAGGGTAATCAGTTCGGACATTGCGCAATTTTTATTCAGTAAATGTGCTGCTAAACAAATGAGTTTTGAGTCTGCATTTAAATGTTTTAACACATCTGATCTCTTCTTGAAGAAGTTTGAACAAGTTTCTCCAAGTGTTGACTAGAAACAAAACATCTAATCCTTGCAATGTTTTTTTTTTTTTTTTTTTAGATTATAGTATGCTGAGTTATCTACTGGTTGATTTGGTTGCATCATATATACTAGCTAAACAAGAGTGGTACAATAATTGAGCCTTGTGGGACTCTCCTATGTCAAATACTTAAATTTAACCAATTACTTATGTCAGTCAGAATATCAGTTTTAAATTGTATGCAAATTATACAATAAAACAGGGGGAAAAAAGAAACTCATTAGAGAATAAGGCTGCAATATTATGACAAAAAATAAGTTGTTGCTCTTGGTATTGTTATAATGATAATTAAAGGGTTATTTCTACAAGTCTACAAATTAAGATATTGTTGATGGAATCTGAGAGCTTTCTGTCGGTAGTAAGGACATGTTAAAATACAATACTTGTATTGTTTGAAACGACATGAATCATTATTGGAACATATAACGGGGGCTCTCATTATATTACTAAAGCTGCTAAATTAATATCTTATGTACATTATTATAGCACTTTCTTGTTCATGATGTAAGAAAAAAGAGAAAAGTAACCTGACACATTGTGTGCAGAATCAAATCTAATGTAATGCTGCAAATAAACACTTTTCATTAATTTTCATTAATTTCACTTCAGTGTGCTTTACTGTATTTACTCTTACCCTAACATTATCTCCAAACCTACCCCTCACAAAACTTTCTGCATATTCAAAAAGTATAATTTTGTATGATTTATAAGCTGTTTGGTCCTCATGGGATCAGTCATTCAATAGTCACCACAAGGTTATATATATATATAATTTATGCGTAACATTTGATAAATCAAGATTTTGTGGCCCATATGCTGTGTTATGATATAGTGAGAATATTGATCTCACAGTTTATATGGCCCGTAAGTATGATGAAAGTCTGATAGCTTGTAAAATGTAAATCAATTATATCTTTATAACAATATAGCAGACTACGTACCAACAGCAAATTCTATAAATATTGTCAAAGGAGGAGCACAAGACAGACACAGTGGGCGTGGCATCAGGCCGTGGAGAGGCTTTTATTAACAGAAATCAAATAAAACGGGATAAAAGGTGGCCAAAGGGGAAGAGTGTCACAGTGTCTGGGTTGTGTTCCCTGGGTTTCCACTAGGTGTCCTCCTTTCCCACGGTGTCTGTCACTTTATGAACTGTATGTTCCCTTATTTGGCCACTTTCCTCCTTGTTTGGGTTTATTGATTATTCCCCACCTGTCTCCAGTTCCCTCATTACCTTCTGAGTATGTGTCACGGAGTCCTTGTCTAATGTCTTGTCATTCCGTACTCTTGATCCTGCCTTGTGTTTTGTCTGTTCTTGTTTATGTGGATTCTCTGGTTTTGACCCTGCTTGGACTGTTTACCCTTTTGGATTGCCCCTTAATAAATATCTTACCTGCACTTGGATCTCTCCATGTTTCTTGTATCACCGAACGTGACAAAGAGTGTCCAAAAATAACAGGGAATCTGGTGTCCTCGTCGTGCTGCAGGGTTCGTGTGGGTCGGGCAGTGTTCATGGAGGAAGGGTTCAGGTAAGGGGCGGAGCCCGGTGGCCGCACGCGCTCCCCTCTTCTGTCCAGGGCGAGAGGGGCGGCAGCTTCCTCTAGCGGCTGCATCACTCTGGCAGGGGATGGATGGCCCGGCATCCTGGCCCGTCGGCCGTATAAACGGGTGCAGTTCCCATCTGGATCGCGGGTCCGGCAGATCTCGTCTCCAGTGGCGCGGGAGTCCCTTAACGCACCCTTCCTGGACCCATGAGGACACCAGCGTGCATACACGGGGAAGAGACCAGTCTCTCGAGGAGAGGCGCATTGGGCTTTTAAACAGCAGTGGTGATGAGGCTCCATTTCCTTCAGGTGTGCCCCATCACACGCCACCAGCCCTGACTCAAGCGCCCCTCCTCTCACACACCCACTCCATTCGGGAGCCTGGTGAAAGGCGGTGATTTAGGACGGGGTGCCGGTGACAATCAGGGAGGAGGCAGCTGACTCGTCACATTCCCCCTCCCAACTAACATCCCCCTCATCAGGGCGCCGCCCACACGGGACTACCATCTTCAACCAGGCTCCAAACAGGCGGTGTGGGTGGGGATTCCTCTCCGGGCGGTCGTCCCTCTCGCAGCACGCCGGAACAGGGACAGAGAAACCAGGTTTTAGTGACAGCCTCAACCAACCACAGGGTAAAATGACAATAACAGAGAAGTCACTTACCCCTTTTGTGGCTGGGAGGCTGCCCCCGGTTTTCCTTCGTCCCAGTCCGGGTTCTCGCGAATGTTTGCAAGCGAGAGGGAGTAACGTCACCAGACGTTTCCCAACTGTGCTGTCTAGGCTCCGCCTTGCCCGCATTCTCCACCACTGGCACGGAGGGAGCACAAGACAGACACAGAGGGCTGGATGGGGCTCTCATCGATCAGCGCTGCCCAGCTCTTCAATGATTGGGTTTTCGATCCACGGCAGCCAGCCCGAGCTCAAGCGGCCAACCTCTCCCATCTCGCACAGCACTGGTTACTGGCCGGGGGTCCCTCAAACACCCTTCCTGGACCCACGAGGACACCAGCTTGCATGCATGGGGAAGAGACTGGTCTCTCAAGGAGAGGCGCGTTGGGCTTTTAAACAGTGGCGGTGATGAGGCTCCCCATCACACGCCGCAAGCCCTGACTCGTAAAGTGCCCCTCCTCTCACACACCCACTCCAGTCGGGAGCCTGGTGAAGGGCGGCTATTTAGGACGGGGTTGCCGGTGACAATCAGGGAGGAGGCAGCTGACTCGTCACAATATATATATATATATATATATATATATATATTTTATTTTTTTTTTTTTCTGTATCTCATAATAATGTCTATGTTGGTTAATATTTTAATGCTTAGTTTTATGATCAAAGCTTAGTATTTGAAAACATATATTGCTTTGAAATATAATGATGACTGAGAGATGAACAAATAAATGTTCCACAAAAGCCTGATGAATCATGTTTTGGATAACATAGATTTTTGGAAAAAAAAAAAAAAAAAAAAAAGCATGGCATGTAGAAGATTGTGTACAAAAGTTGTTTTGATCTTGCTTATAATTTAAAGGTCTTAGATTTATGTATAAAAGTATATAATAAAGAAGGATTTATAGGAGATTTTAGTCTCAGAAGAAAATACATTGGCATTTTCAAGCCAACATAATGAACATGGAGAAAATTGATTATTCACATAACCATAAAATGGATGGTTTGTTCTCTCAAATGGATTCTACAGTATGATATTATGGTGAATAAGATCTCATAGAAAGACTCACAGGTATGATGGTGTTTCTCCAGCCCTTAATGGTAAGAGAGAGCCTGACAGAGCAAGAGCCGATGACAGACATCATGAAGGAGAGATGAAGAGTTGTTCAAAGGGATGACAATGTCCTCAACTAAATGTACACAGTGGGTGAAAACATCATTAAACTCTCTCTCTCTCTCTCTCTCTCTCTCTCTCTCTCTCTCTCTCTCTCTCTCTCTCTCTCTCCATCCTTTTCTCCACAGCCTCCAGGCCAATATTTTTTCTATGTTACTGTGCAGGATGGGTGTGCAAAGGTACTGGGTTGAACTCCTAAATGAAAAATCGATGGAACAGACAGCGTATTGAAGAGGAAAGACATAATTTATCAGTGGCATATTAAGCAAGAGAGTGGTAATGTTGCGGAGATGCTTTTAAAGCAAATGCCTGTGCAGTAATGAATACAAATCTCTACCTCAAATACACACCCAACCTCATAGAAAAACACTGATTATGTGTTGAGAATTTCAACATATCTTTTGTCTTTTTTTTTTTTTTTTTTTTTTATGTCCAAGTTCATAAGCGGAAGAGTGGGCTGAAATCTACATGCAAATATAGAACCACATGCATCACTTATTCTCTCACTCTCAGTATTTACCTTGTTTTCCCTTCCTAGCAAGGCTAAATAGTTTTAATTTGCAGATTGCATTAATATGTTAATGTATTAATCATATTTAATTAGAATCCTGTTTACAAAAGATGGAAGATCACTGTCTGCTTTCTGAGACCTGAACACGAGAAAGTAAACATATTACGAGCCAGTTTCTAGCAAATAGTCTACTTAAATACTGGGTTTAAAATAGTTAAAATGTCTCTGGAAAATTGCTAACAAAAACTATAAAGGAAATCAAGACTTGCCACACATTGACCTTACAAGACAACAACATGCCCCAGAGTTGGGCATATTATAAAGTTAGTTAAATGAAACCTGCCAAAGCTCATGTAAGGGGTTTGTACTATTTAAGTTGTAAAACAAATAATGTTTTAAAATAATTAATAAAATGAATTATTCCATGCCATGGTCTGTCTAAATAATAGATTCTGATTCGCTGGCAGGTATGCAGCAAAACCGTTTAATGCACAGGTTGTTCCAAGTCAGTTTAAATGTGCTGTATGTTCGTTTTTGACTCTACTAATGCATTAAAAAACCTAAAATATGTTTGCAGATATTTAAGAAACATAACATACTTGTTTATGTGAAATACAATGCTACAGTTATTCCCCTTGAAGATGTACTTTCTGGGCCGGAATGTCTGTCCTTGTTTTGGTTTGTGAAACCCGCACACTGCCAGTTTACCTAATTGTATTTCTGCACCCCGGGTTGCCGGTTGTCGGAAAACACAGCATATTTCATTTCATTCATAGTCAAGTGTGTTCGTTCCTGTTGGGGTTGTCAATCTGGCAACCTGCGTGTGTCTCAAGTCTGAGGAGGAGGGGCCTGGTGAAAAAACCTCTCAAATTTTTTTTTTTATTTGGACTACAATACATAGTTTCTTATATATATATATATATATATATATATATATATATATATATATATATATATATATATATATATATATATATATATATATATATATATATATATATACACAAAACACCTTTTACATTTTCGATACATTACAAAGTGTTTTTTTTTTTCTACAGTTAAGAACAGAAAATAAATATATTGATAATTGCATTATCCATTGACTCATGGAGAGTACAGTTCCAATTATGAATTTTGAAAAAAAAAAAAATCTGTGTGGTTTAATGATCAAAAAACCTTTTCTGCACATGCAAATTAATCTGCTTTGGAGGGACTTTAAAGGAGCTGCATATCCCTAGTTGCAAGGCACCCTGTTGCTTTTTGCATCCTTTTCAGGGCACTTCAGTTCTCTGATTTAGCTGTTTATTAATGACAGAAATGTTTATTTCTGTAGTTGTTGCCCCATGTGTAAACTGAACAGAATTGTGGGTATGTGTCCAGACTCATTAAAGTGGGTCTTTTGAGTGCAAAACGATGGAAATTAAAGATAGAAGAGATGGGAGATCTTTATGAGTAAATGTCTGCAAATAACAACTAGAATAAAGGAAAGGAAACCATATTAGGTTAAAAATTCAACTGAATTATTTTTTTATATTTATTTTTATTATTTATAGTTTATACTAAACACAAGCATATCTTTTTTCCCCATGAACTTTCATCAACAAAATGTCACTCTTCACACAGTCCATTTAATTAAAAAACATTACCCACATCCAATCCCATGAGACTCCCCTCCATATTCGACCACCCTCAGAGAGCTGATGGAGAGCATATCCAAAGTCAATGCAAACATGATCAATCAAACCCAGAGAACAAAGGCTAAAATGCATTGATCCACAGCACCGCATGTAGCATGACATCTCAAACCGGCATAAATTAATTGAGCTTCATGAGTAAATGGAGCTCTAGTCAATTAATGTTATAGCTTCACTGATGACTTGTGCCGTTATAAAATGATGGGTGGAGACCATTAGGTGGCTGGTGATGCTGTTGTGTTTCTGCTTTGATGCACATGTGTCTGAGAAGAAGCATAGTGATTATGGCAGCTGTGATTGTTAAGAGCTAATCTGCTGTGACAAGCTGTATAGTGAAACTATTGATACTGGGAATTCAGTGTGATCGTAGAATAAGCTCCTTCTTGTTACAATATGAGATATTCATACAGGAATGCAGTCATGAGAAAAGGGTCAAATGCATGAACGAGCATAATGTATGGAAAGTAATTAATAGTTGCACGAAGTTCATGAAAAACTGTCAACATTTATTCACCTTCATGTTGTTTTAAAGTTCAAACCTGTATTACTTTATTTAGCCTTAGAAACACTCTTATACATGCAAACATAAGGACTGAAGCTCTCAGGCTTATGAATTCATAACATAGCTCTGTGTAAGAAAATATAATCAATATACAATTTACATAAATAGGAAAAGAAAATGTAATTTATTATTGCTCTAAAAATCTTAATATCTGCCGTAGTTTTCATGCAAGTAACAATTTTTTTACAGACTTTCATGCAAGTCTGATTTTTATGACAAATCTTTTAAATAATCACATAAATTATTATTCTTTTGTTATATCAATATTTTTTTGACAAAATAGTTTTGCTGCGAAAAGTTTGGGGTGGATTTTAAAAAAAATTTCTTTTACTTTTTCTTTTTTTGAAATAATGAACAATATTTTATGCTTTTTTTCTCTGATTAATGCATGTCCTTTTAGATAGTCCATATTATCATTATATAAAAACAACGATCAGTATATTGGTCATTGTATTGCCATCACTATTAGTTAGATCTCTTCTGTGCTTCTAAAAGGGAGATCTGTCTGTGTTTCTGTCCAGTACGTGAGTGTCTGTGAGACCTCGAGTGTCTGACCACCATCCAACCCATTATATTATGCAGTTTTGAAACCTCATTCAGATGCCTGGGTAGAAGTGTGGATGTGTGTGTGTGTGTGTGTGTGTGTTTGCATACCTGTGAGCGCATGAGGACTTAATTGGGCTGAGGCGAAAGCAACTGAGACCAATTACCCATACTCCTGTGCTGCTCCAGAGGCCTGTCAAACCTTTTGTCTATCGTGTTTTACGGTTTGCAGAGGCCAGAGCTGCTCTTTTGTGCATTGTCACAATCTGCAGTCGAATGACTTTGCATTTAAATGAAGCCATCACTGAGCTCTACGCGAAAGTAATCTGGCTTGAGGTATCAGAGGGTGAAGGCTGTGTTATTAATCAGTTCAGTTTCACATGGAAGACTAAAATATTTTCTTGCGGGTATAACTAGCAGAAAAGATACAAGCAAATCTGTTATAGTGCATGAGAATGTGTAGGGCATTTGCTAATATGTATGTGTGTGTAAGTGTTGCATCCATCAGGGAAATGCTGAATTGTTACACTTTTTATATAAATGTCTGATTAAAGACCATAGCTTTTAAGTGGCTGTATTATAGATCGAAAGGGATACTAAAATTACTTGAATCCACATTTCAAATGTATTGTTGTAATTGCATAAAACAAAACATCAAACCAAAGGTAATGCACATTTTTGTAAAATGAGTAAAAGCATAATTGCTGATTTTGGTTGTCAGAAACTGGATTCATGTCTACAGAAATTACCTTCAGACCAATTAGTTAAACATATATATATATATTAAGGCTGAACGATTAATTGCATTTGCGATAATATCGCGATATGAGAAAATGCGATTTTCTAATCGCAACGTGCGTGATTTGAGGTGGGCACGTGACGCGAGCGAAAGAGCGGAGAACTTGGCTGCAACAACTTTTCATCCTGTCAGTTCATCTTTAACCTGTAGCGCAATGGCCTCTGCCTCGACGGAACAGTCAGTAACTGACACAGCTGCGACTTTAATCTCAAAGAGGAACAGCACGTCGGTGGTGTGGAACTATTTTGGTTTCAAAAAAGAAGATGCTGCACAGCTTCAGGTGTTATGCAGAGCATGCCGTGCTCCCATTGCGACTTCACGGGGTAACACTACAAACTTGTTTCAGCACTTAAAAAAATACCACAAATCAATGTATGACAGTTGTATGACCAAAATGCCGAGCACCAGTGCGCCAGACAGGCCAAATACCTCAAGACAGGGATCACTGACCGAAATGTTCGAAAGTGTCACTCCGTATGAACGTAATTCAAAACGGCACGGGGAAATCACTCGGGCAATAACCGAGTTCATAGCCAAAGATATGATGCCTCTCAGCACGGTGACCAAGCCTGGATTCGTGGCATTGACATATACGCTTGATAAACGGTACAATATACCCTCCCGTACATACTTCAGTCAGACTGCCATACCGGAGCTGTACAAAAAGTGTAAAGAGAAAGTCGCCGCGGAGGTTAAAACGGTGGAGGTTTTTGGTAGCACTACAGATATGTGGTCAAGCCGCACAGCTGAGCCTTACCAGAGTACCTGTACCTGTACCTGCCACAAGCGCTCCCTCAGAGCGTCTTTTTAGCACAGGAGGGAATATTGTGACTTGCACTCGCTCATCCTCGAAGCAGGCAAAAGTCAATATTCTGGTTTTCTTAGCAAAAAACCTGTGAGCCACTGAGAACAAAACTGTTGGATCATTATAGCTGGCAGTGCCATACTCGTAGTGAACTTTAGTCTGTGTGGTGTGTTATTGTTGTGTACTTGTTGATAAGTGAGGTTGATCTATTCCAAATTATAATATTCAAATAGTTTTTGTCTAATTTAAAATTGCATTTCTCCATTTTTTTATTTATAACTTTATTTATTTTGATTTTACTAAATATTTTCAAAGCAAATGCTGTTTCAGTTGTGTGAAATGTTACTGACTTTGGAGCAGTAAGATCATTATTATTTTTAATTATTTTTTTCTTCAGACTGTAAATTTTGCACACAGTGTTCACAAAGTGCGCATACCTTTGTTTAAATTATTGAAATGCACAGTGGCAAAGCCATAGATGTTTCTGTAACGAGCAGTTCAATAAAAATGTCATTTATTTCAAGTCATACATGTTTTAATTTAATTATAACAAATAGGCCGAGCCTATGGGAAAGAACATTTCTCACTAAATGCATCTAATATTGTGTTGGTCATATTTAAATAATTCATTACGTTTTGTTGGGGAAAAAAGAGGATAAAAAAAATCTTGCAATATTGGGGAAAAAAATCGCAATTAGATTATTTTCCCAAATCGTTCAGCCTTAATATATATATATATATATATATATATATATATATATATATATATATATATATATATATATATATATATATATTAAATCTATGTACTGACATCTTTAAGAATTTACCTTTAACTGTTAGTAGTAGTAATATCTTTATTTGTCCCTTAACAGGGCAATTTATACAGCATCAACCTAACGAACAGACAAGAATTTATAAGACATTGTGACAAAACTGCTAAGAATAAAAACATCACAACAGATACAACCAAAACAACAAAGCCTGGGCATTAACAGTGCACCATTTCTAATATATTAAACCAAAGTTTAAATTCATAGTACACCTTTATGTTTATGTTTCAAATAATTGTTTACAATCAAGACTGCATTTAAAACAAAAGATCATGAAACAGTTTTTTTTTCTCTCTTGGTTATAAAATGTTCATTTTATTTAACCATGGCTTCATTATTTAGTTTTGCTATTCATTGCCTTTTGCCACTATTCATATCTCTTTTTTTACTCTTTTTTTTTTACTCAGTAAATAAAAAAATAAAAAATAAAAAACAATCTTAAAATATAAAATATTATCTTTTAAACTTTGAAAATCTAAATAAACATAAACATAAATACAGTGTGTGTTTTCTTAAAATTGTCATTAAAGAGACATTTTTTTTTTTCACTATACAATCTATATCTGCTGTTAGAGAGTTTTCCAAGCGTTGAATGTGTTCCGATACATTGAGAGCTGAAACTACATGCATCATATAACTTGACCTTGAATGAATACTCAGTGGGATGTCCATTATGTTTGGCTGTGTTATTGTGAAGTCTGACACCATAATGACTGCAACACAGAATGTGGCCTGTCGTAGGCCCAGACCTTCTTTGACCTCTGTTGTGTCTCTGTTCCACATTAAAGTCAATACTGTAGAAACCAGACACTTAATGGTAAGTGAACTCTTTCTTTCTCTCAAGGTTGATGGGCTTTTACAAACATTTAATGTGAAATGTATGCAGTTGTGTGGTGTGTGCATGAGTGTTAAGATAGCAAGAATGAAGAGAAATCTTATGAAAAAAAAAAAAAAATCTGAATTTACCATTTGAAATGTTGTTTGCACTATACCATATGTGATCACATATATGATGTAATTGCAAAAAATCACATATGGTGTGTTCAAATCATGTCAGAAATTTTTGTCACCTTTTCGCCAGCCTACACTTCAGATATTAGGCCTAAAGGTGGCACTTGGGATTCATTATTTATGATATTTTCATGAAATAGTAAATGGCATACTATACATATGTCACGGTGTCTGTTCTGTGTTTCCCTGGGTCTCCACTAGTGGTCTCACTTCCCCATAGGCACCTCAACGCAGGCACTGCAATTCCCACAAGGCCTTGTCCCTTCATCACAGTAATTGCACTCCTGTTAATTGCACTCAGCTGTCTTTACTTCATAGTCATTACCCTGCCTATTTAAACAGGTCTGTTTCTGTTTGTTTGATGGAGTCCTTACTTTCCGTCATCTAGTTTCCTCGCGGTCCCGTGTGTTTCTAGTTTCTTGATTCCTGTTTTGTTTGTTTCTGGACAGATTTTTTGGTTATGACCCATGGCTTGTTTGATTCAGATTTTTGGATTACCCAATAAACACACTGTCGGTTTGGCCCCGGGCCCTGGGCCCCTGAACTTTCTGCTCTCTCCTGGCCTTGTGTTTTGTTGTTGCTTTTTTTTTTTTCTCTCTGTTTCCCTCTATGGACCTGGCCCTCCGTCCATCCCCCTGGTCCTCCGCCGGTCCATCTCCCTCCTGTTCTTCTTGTTGTTGTTTTGTTTTTGTTTGTTGCACTTCCTGTCTCTGTTACCCTCTATTATCTGGCCCTCCGTCCCTCCCCCTTGTCCTCCGCCGGTCCACCTCGCTCCTAGTCTCTGTGTTCCTTGGGTTGATCTTATGTTCGGGTGAAGCATGTGGTAGCTGCTCCGTAGAGGAGGGGGTAATGTCACGGTGTCTGTTCTGTGTTTCCCTGGGTCTCCACTAGTGGTCTCACTTCCCCATAGGCACCTTACCGCAGGCACTACAATTCCCACAAGGCCTTGCCCCTTCATCACAGTGATTGCACTACTGTTAATTGCACAGGTGTCTTCACTTCATAGTCATTAACCTGCCTATTTAAACTGGCCGGTTTCTGTTTGTTTGATGGAGTCCTTACTTTCCGTCACCTATTTTCCTCGCGTTCCCTTGTGGTTCTAGTTTCTTGTTTCCTGTTTTGTTTGTTTCTGGACTGATTTTTTGGTTATGACCCCCGGCTTGTTTGATTCTGATTTTTGGATTACCCAATAAACACACACTGCTTTTGGATCTCTCGTCTCCTGTGTTCCCGATCGTTACAATATAAATATAAAGGAATTGAACACTGATTAACATTATTGCAACTTTTGGCCCTGCACGGTTGTGCAGTGCTTTTGTAGTCATTTAGTATCCATTTTTTCTCAGCGATGTAATTTGATTCATAAAATGAATTCGCTCCACAAATGTAAGCTCATCTGTCCCATGTAATTTTCAACTAATTAAGTTTGAACTTCCTGTGCCAGATCATTATTGTTTGGTGTATTATACATGATTGTATTATACATACAAATGAGCGATGATGAATTATGTAATATTCTAAAATAATAAAATCGACACAATATACTTTTTGATTATTGATGTAAAAAAATATATTGTTTAGTTTATTTATTTATTTATTTGTTTATTTTTATTTTTTCCAGCGACATGGTGAGCATGATTTCACCAAGTACCTGTTCCTGGATCAACATCCTTGTTGATCCTGGAACCACATTCCAATCAACCAATGAGAATTGAGATAACTTATAGATAACTTTTCAGAAAATTTACAGTCAGGGTTAGGTGCTTATACACCCTTGTTAATCAGCTATCATTTCCCCACTGATTTTAGGAATAAGGGGTAGCGATTTGGTTAAATCTATATTGTTGATCCACGGGCATGTCTTACTTGGCAAACCACAGCGACCCTGGTGACCCATAGGCACTCAATGAAAGGTTTACGATAAAACTGTGTAATATCAGTCAGTCAAGCAAAACTTGCAAGCCTCAGACTGACAGGCCTAAGTAAAGACTTTTGAGTGATTAATTATTACTGTTTTGTACACATTGTCATGTTAATTATAATTCAAATGCATATTGTTTAATTGACCACAATATAATTGCTATTTGTCTGAGGGGGCACTTTTGAATACTTTTTCACGTGCATTATTAGTTATAGTCAGCTGATGTGCCTACTGACAGCCACCAAAGGGCACTCTACTAGATCCTTGTTTGTTTGCTCTGGACTTCAGTACCAATAACCCTCCAATCATAGTCTCATCACCTTCAGCTATGTGGTCTTTAGATAGCTCACCACTATATATGTCTTGTGGTTTTTATTTTATTTTTTTATTATTTATTTATTTATTGCTGCAGTATTTTACCTGTTACTTGTATTTGCAGATTCTATGTTTTGTGGATTGATGGTTTGCCTTTGTTTTCTGCCTGTTCTTCTGTTTTTGGATCATTGTTTGGGACTACAATAAAGCTGCAATTGGATCTTTTCCCAGTTTTTTGGAATTATATCATAACAGAATGCTGCAGCATTTACTGATCCAGCAGCATGAGAGACAAGATTCTGGAGAGACAAGTTGGTCTCCAAGATTTGGCGATACTTCGCCAACGGGGAGTGGATGTGCGTGTCTTCACTCAGAAGTTCTGGACAAAGGCGGAGAGTATGGGTTGCCAGACTGCAGACAGAACATTTTTAATTTCTATCTGGCCAGACCCCTACTGCAAAGGGAATTGGAGTTGGTTAAATGCACAATATATAAGATTTTTTTTTATTCCAAAAACAACTAGAACATTGATACATATTTTGCTGACTTGTGTACTTACATTATGCCAAATGTTTCGAAGAATGTTTAAATCCAGAGAAAAAAAAAACAACAAAACAAATTTAACTAGTGACACTGTCTGTGTCCTTCGTGTCATTGTGTTGCCTGCCAACGATGTCATAACCCCTCGATTTCCTGTTTTGTTTGTAGAAAACATGGAAACACCAATGACACTTTAATCTGTTGTGCATTTTAATAGACCGGTGATGATCTCACAGAGTAGCATTATAAAAGAACTTTTAAATGTATATAAAATAAAATAAAATAAAATAAAAGTAAAATAAAATAAAAACCCACCCCCACCCCACATACACAAGACTGGAAGGAGCGGAACCGTTTGACTGTGGCATAATAAAAGCTCCGCTGCTTTCTAGCCATGTGACAATCTCGTTCAGCAGCCTTGTTTCACTTCAACGGCTTTCAGCCTCATCCCAGGTCTGGTGGTCCCAGAGGACTTGACTCTGATGGTCCCAAGCCCAGTGGTCCTGGAGGATCTGATTCCAGTGGTCCCAAAGGCCATCATTGAGCAACCCACTCCAAGGAGGCCGCCACAGAGCCATCAACTCTTATTGTCATGGAGGAACTGTCTCTGCTGGCTCCACCCATTATCCTTGCCCTGCCAGCTCCAACCAGTCCCCTTGCTTTGCTGGCCTCACCTAAGCTCCCTGCTTTGTTGCCCCCACCTAAGTTTATTGCTTTGTTGGCCCAGGGAGCAGCCTCAGAGCCCGCTTTAGTCCGGGAGCCTTCAGAGTCCACTAAAGAACCCACTCCAGTCCAGGAGCCTTCAGAGTCCACCCATGAACCCACTCCAGTCCTTGGATATGCTCCAGAGCCTGCTTAAGCCCTTGATTCTGCTTCAAAGTCAGGTCTAATCTATGAGTCTGTTCCAGTCTAGAAGTCCACTGTGGAGTCCACTCAAGTATGTGAGTGCATTTCAGAGTTCTCTCTGTCTAGGAGTCCACTCCATAGCCAATTCTAGTCCAGGAATCATTACCTGAGCCCACTCAATTTCCTCCCAAGGTGTCAGCTTCTGCTACAGAACCCTGCAAAGCAGTGGGGTCATCAGCCTTGTCAGCTCTGCTGAAGTGGTGTTCTAGTGATGGAGTTAAAGAGATAAACTTAGAGCATGGATCAGATATTACATCTTCTGGGAGGCCATAGTTGCGGAAGATGTGGTTGAAGATACATTTTTCAGTTTTCATGGGGATAGGTAGATGCTTAAGGGGAATTAGACAACATACTTTAGAGAACCAATCTACTATGACCAGGATGCAACCATTGGAGGTAAGTAAGTTGGTCACAGTGTGTATGTGTGTGTGTGTGTGTGTGTGTGTGTGAAAGAAAGAGAGAGTGAATTCCATAAACGTCTCCACTGCTTTGAGTGTGCTGAGCTCCAGGTTGTTAAGATTGCACCCAACAGCCAGCTGCTAAATCTCGCTCCTATATGCAGACTGATCACTGTCCTGGATAAGGCCAATGACTGTAGTGTTATCTGCAAACTTAAAAAGCTTGACAGAAGGGTCTTTAGTAGTGCAGTCATTTGTGTAAAGGGAGATGATTAGGTGTATGTCTTAAAGGTAGATTAGAGTGTGTTTGTGTGGTGTGAGACTGGGATTTTCGAATCGGCAATAAAACACATTCAAATTGTCAATTTGTCAAATTATACATGGTGATGTTCCTCAGATCCAAAATGTGTCTGCTGTGCATTTCCTTATGTGCACTGGTTTATTTCTGTTAAACTGACAGTAACATAATGACTAAACACAGCACAAACAAATAAAATATACATTCATTTAAGTGAGTTAAGTTAAAGTAAAAATGATTAAGTTAAGTGAAAGTATTTAAAAAAAGTAAATAAAATAAATTTAAAAAATATAAATAAAAAAATAAATAAAAAAGTATTTTGTACAATTACTATTCATTTTACAGGTGAAACTTTGCGGTGACACTTGCTGTGACTTTAAATATTTGCACTTGTGTGCTTTCCTCAACATTTATGCAGTAATGTGAGTCCACTTGTTTTCATGCGAGTTCATGTCCTATAACATGCCCACTGAGATCCCATCACCTCACACTCCTCCCCAGTGCTGTTTAAAACGGCCCACACTCTGCCTCATTCCCTCCATGTTGTTTAAGCGGGAAAATAGTCTGTAATTAAAAATCAAGAGAAGCCACAGTCAAGAGTCATAATCACCATTATTATCATTAGTGTAGAGATGAAAGTACTCTTAAATTTCAAGTGCCGCAGACCTCCGTCAGTTCAATTAGTCTGAAGGAGTGTGTGTGTGTGTGTGTGTGTGTGTGTGTGTGTGTGTGTGTGTGCGTGTGTGTATGTGTGTGTGTGTGTTGGTTTTTGTGGTTTACAAGGACTTTTGACCTGAATACGCACCAGCATTACAGGGACATTTGGGTTTATGAGGACAGGGCCCATGTCCTTATAATTCCGACAGTGTATATGCCTTTCTCTATGTCCCAGAAGCTCCCTCTCAAATTTTCGCGCCATGTCCTAATATACCACAAAACCCTGAAATTTTACTATACACTGTGTATCCTCCGAACTCGGGAGTGCGCCCCTGCAGCCCGGACCCGGTACTGCATCCGCGTCATCGAAAATTTGCATATTTTACACTTGTGTAAGTTTGGAGGCCGCTGATTGGCTAGATCGGCACCGGAGGGCGGGAAATCGCGAAAACAAAATGGCGGCGGTGGGCGGGGCTACATTCTGCCGCTAATAGCTCCGTACAAGTAAGTTAATGCAGTTTGGTAATTATTTAAACACTTTTTTGCTATAATTTATCGATTGTATATGATTATATAAATGCATAATGATCGTGCAATTAAACATATTCCTTAAATATCATCATATAAAGTATGAATGTGACTTCAAAGCTGTAATTACTCAGTTTAATATCAGTATATTGATGTAACGCTATTAATGTAACGTTTCATAGATGGTTATTTAAATATATTATTATTATTATTATTGTTATTATTATTATTATAAATCCCGTATACTCGTGCTCTAATCAGCGAGGTAAGGGTGTGTCGGTTTGTAACTTCCTGTTTGGACCGGACACAATCTGTGCACCTGAAGCGAAGACATCTGTGGTGTGAAGCTGTTGGAAACAACTATTATATGAAAGGTTAGTAATACTGCTGTTAAATCGTTTCTCTGAGAGTTTGTGGCTCAGTTTGGCTTGTTCGTGAGTGTCTTCAGTGCTCTTTAGAAAGCAGCTAGCGCGTGATGCTAATGGCGCTAGCGTGTTTACACTAAGTGTCCTCTATTAAGAGTAACATCAAACAAGAATCAACAATGCTTGTCAGTTTAACTTCTTTTCGTTCACAGTATAACTGTAAATGTAATAGAACAGTCTAGCCATCATAATAATCTGTTGTCATGGCTACAGTCTGTGAAGGGGAGGGGCAGTTATGTTTAATATTATTACTGTTCAGCTTGGTTTAATTAATAAACACAGAGATGTGCTCTTTTCACTTCCCAATACTTACTGTATATAATAAGTAAAATCACCTTTATTTGTATAGTGCTTTGTAGAATACAGATATACAGAATTCATCATATTACACATATATTCTGTTCAGTAGAACTGTCATTATTCGTTTGCATATTAAGTTGAAAACAAACAAACGTAATATTGTCAGATGGAGGCCAACAGTTCTTATTGTTATTAAAGCAGACACAGAGGATGGCTGAAGGTGCGAGGCGAAGGAGAAAGCTGAGGCCATACAGTGTTCACTTCAACAGAAAGACCAGAATGGGCTCAAGGGCAGGTTCATCACTGATCTTAAAGGTGAGTTGATTTATTTTGTCATCATATAGTCACCATTAAGTTGTCTCAGTCCTGTATATCTTTTGTTGGGCAAAATAAGACATTACTAACCATTTGATGGTTTGTAAATGATGACAGGATTTTCTTCCTATGCCTTTAAAATGTCTCGTGTACTAAATCTGTCTCCGGTTGATGACGTGTGGTTCTCGTGATGGTTTCACCTCTCTGTTGTTTTAAAGTGTCTCGTTTACACCCGTGTTACGAGGACCCTGTTTTATGAGGACCATCATAAGAACATACACACAATGTGACATCAAGACTATGTTCTTATGATGGTCCTCATAAAACAGGGTCCTCGTAACACAGGTGTAAACATACACACAATGTGACATCAAGACTATGTTTACACCTGTGTTACGAGGACCCTGTTTTATGAGGACCATCATAAGAACATGGTCTTGTGTGTGTGTTTACACCTGTGTTACGAGGACCCTGTTTTATGAGGACCATCATGAGAACATGGTCTTGTGTGTGTGTTTACACCTGTGTTACGAGGACCCTGTTTTATGAGGACCATCATGAGAACATGGTCTTGTGTGTGTGTTTACACCCGTGTTACGAGGACCCTGTTTTATGAGGACCATCATAAGAACATATGAGAATCTCAAGGCGTTTCTCAATGTCAAGGAAGGATCCTCGGAAGCCAGAATTTCGAGGATGCTACGTCATCGACATCCGTCGAAGGACTGTTCCAATGTCGAGGATCCTCGGAATTTCAACCAAGGACGGAGTCCTTCGTTCGAAAAATATCCCATACACAGGAAAGGATGCATATGTGTAGCCTTCGCGCTCTCAAATCACCCACAATCCTAGAGTCGGAGTGTTAACGGTTTTTATTTACGTTACCAAACATTTGTTATAACTGTAGTAAATATATAAGTAAAGTTTGCCAGTACAAATTACTACCATATTAAGATTGTAATTTATACAAATACAAATTACGTTATTGATGGCTAACTGAACCGGACCTGTCATTTAACAATTGTTAGCTTGGTTGCGTCACCGGCATTTCTTTTATAAATAACTAGTTAAGTTGTCCAAAGTAATTTAACGTTAATATTATACCATTATACCACAGCGTTCTTCAAACTGACCTTTTCACTGACGCAATGACGTGCATTTGCTAGCCTGTTCCATTTACGTGTTCTCCGAATGCTAAAGAGGAGCCTCACCTAGCCTCTGAAGGAAGTGACTTGGAAGGACCAGTCCTGCTAAGGAAGTATCCTTGACATTGAGAAACACCTTCAGTGTGGCGTTTGTTTAACAAAAGCCTGGTATTTGAAGACCCTAGTTATCACCATGACATTGGGCTGTGTGAATGTGAAATATTAGGCTAAATATGGATCATTCACATCTCATTGTGGCCATGTGATATTCAAAATGTCTAATTGTTACCTTTAGATTAAGTATATTGTAATATAAGTTGGTAAAAAGTCGTTCCCCTTGTTTGAAATTTACTGTCAGGCATTATACTACTGTATTCTGCAGTTTTATCATATTTGTGTCATCATCATCATCATCATCATCATCATCATTATTATTATTATTATTATTATTTTGGCTTTTTTATTTAAATAACATTCTCCAAGATTGCATATTATTTATTCAAAACTTTCAGTATTTTCAAATGATAACTGAGTAGAATCAGTGTCTTAAGAACCTAAAGAACTCTGAACAGGGCACAGCAGCTATAAAGGTATTCCAAGAAGTTCTTGAAATAATTGTGCTAGTCCTTAAAAGAGTAGAACAGATTACGTTGTCCACATGTGTTTCTAAGAGACATTGTTTGCTGCATTATTGTGGATGTTAAAAGTGAGTCTTGGTTTCATGCTGTATAACTAACACAGACACTGTGTCTCAAATCACCAGTTTTTCTCATACACAGAAATGCTTGAAATAAGCTGTCCACATTTGTCTAGTTACCAATGTCCGGTAACAACAAGGTTACAAATAGACCAGACTTTTTTCAAACTAATAACACACTGAGACTCTTCAGTCAAGTCAAGACCATGTTCTTATGATGGCCCTCATAGAACAGGGTCCTCGTAGCACAGGTGTAAACACATACACACAACCTGACATACTTCAGTATACATGCATGTAATGTAATACTTACAAAGTCATGAACATTAACTTGGGTAACACTTGAAAATTTAAATATTGGTTTGAAATATTGTAATCTTGTAAATTACATTGATAGAAGCAAGATTATAAAATATTTAATGTTTTAAATCAGTATTTTATGCACTCATTTATTGTCACAGATATCTAATTTGATGTTCTTTTCTATATTGTGGTTGAACCGTCCACTCTTGAAGTCAATACTCTGTCCCAGTCACAAGACACAGACGTAGAGAAGGGTTCTGCGACTGATTGATTGATTGATTTTAATTTAAATTTGATTTTTTGATTTCATGTTTAT